>NC_053492.1:370111334-371311334 GCF_905171775.1 Rana temporaria | reverse complement strand
TTTATTTTGAATTCACAAACAAAGATACGACAGCATTTGGCTAAGATCCGACAGGCGTACGGCTTCGTACGCCTTCGGATCTTAGGATGCAATACTTCGGCGCCCGCTGGGTGGAGTTTGCGTCGTTTTCCGCGTCGGGTATGCAAATTAGCTGTTTACGGCGATCCACGAAGGTACGCGCGTTCGTCGCATTCTCTTACGTCGTCGCTAGTCTGCTTTTCCCGTCGCAAAGTTACGGCTGCTATTTAGGTGGTGTAAAAATAGACAGCCCATGTTAAAGTATGGCCGTCGTTCCCGCGTCGAATTTCAATTTTTTTTTTTTCGTAAGTCCTCCGGGAATACGAAAGTACGTAACGCACGTCACCGTTCAAAACATTACGTCGGGGCGACGTCATTTTGCGCAAAGCACAGCGGGAAATTTCAAAACTGAGCATGCGCAGTACGTTCGGCGCGGGAACGCGCCTAATTTAAATGATACACGCCCCATTTGAATTTAGGCGGGCTTGCGCCAGACGGCTTTACGCTACGCCGCCGCAAGTTTACAGGCAAGTGCTTTGTGAATCAAGCACTTACGCTGAAAACTTGCGGCGGTGTAACGTAAATGGGATACGTTACGTCGCCGGATTTTTACATGAATCTGGCCCATGGTGCCAAAATCACGTTCAGGAGAGCATTTGGGTAGAAAGAATTGCGCTTACACACAGTTATGCACATCTAAACTCTAGACACATGTAGTGCTTGAGTGTTTATTCATTTCAAAGGCCAGAATAAAATTAATATTCTAGCCAATGAAATGAATGCCCAAATGCTTGACACGGCTGAACGCGTCTAAATGTGTCTATAAAATGTAGCATTTTAACGCTGCTTTCCTCCTGTCAGGTGAAAGGTGTTCAGAGGAGCCTAGTGTGCATGAAACCTTATATTAACTAATCCATGTAAGAAAGATGAATATACTTACCTATTTTCAGGCTACGTGATCCCCTGTGTCAGGCAACTGCGGAGAGAGGAGAGAGCACTCCAACAATGGCTAGTAAAGCCTGGAGTGGTGATGTCACCCATAGGCTTCAATGGCTCATTTGGTGTCTGCGGTCCCTCCTCTCTCCTGCAGCGGTGCTGGCTGACGCAGGGGAGCCAGATCACATGACTGGACCAGAGTAGCCTGAAACGATCCTTTTTACGCAGGTTAGTTAGCGTAGGTGTTGGGGGGTTGGACAATTTTGTAGACTAGTCAGCTGGAATTCCACTTTAAAGCCTTGTACACACTTTGAATTTTTTTACCTTCAACCCAGCACGTTGAACGGAAACTGTCAGCTCCGGTCAGAGCGCTGTACTAATGATCCAACATTGGTACAGAGATCTCCCCCGCTGAGCTGTTGTGTTCTGACAGGGGGACAGCCCCCCGCCAGAACACTCCAATTGGCTGCTGGTTTTCCAGCATGCTTGTCTGACAAAAGTCAGCAAAATGGACGGCTTCTGTCAGACCGCCTGCCATACACACGTGCTGAATGTCGGACGTTTTTTTGTACTGGCGGATGTCACCCGGTATTCGGCCGTGTGTATGGGGATTAAAGTGGATGTAAAGCCACTCGCATTCTTTCTAAACTACTGCCATAGTGCTGATCTATAAGGATATACATGCCTCCTGCATGTATCCTTACCTGTCAAATGTGTCCCCTCCCCTAAAATTCTGTGGGTGGGTCTGTTGTCCAGAGCTCGGTGGGTGGAGTTGTGATATCAGTAGACTCCCCGCCTACCTCTACACTCCCCTTGTTAGCGTGCATTTTCTCCTGTGTATTTCTTACACTAATTTCTGCTATGATCACTAACATCCAGTCAAAAAGTAGCCACATGACTTCAACATGCCCAATCATGGAACAGCCAATCCTGGGAAAGCTGCAGAAGAAAGTAGTGGGGGTGGGAATTAAAAAAATAATGCCTGTCTTGGGCTAGTGCATGAGATATGTAAATCACCTGTCACTCACAGCAGGGGGGAAGAACAGACAGGGTTTTCTCTGTTTGTTTTATATCACTCACTGAAAAAAGAGGATTGCTCAGAGCTGGATTAACTCTTTGTGGCAAGACTGGGCACAGATGATCTGAAATCCTATACTATACATTGTGCCAGCCAAAAAATAAATACAAAAATGTGGGTTTACATCCACTTTAAGGATCTACTGCTAAATCCCAAAAAGGACAGCTCCCACGCCTTTGACAAACTTTTGTGAAACTATTCAAATGTGTTTGTCTAACTACTTAGTCAACTGTGTACTTTTACAGCTATGCATCTGTTTATATATAATTACTATGTAAATGAAAGCTACAGTCTGTTCAGCCAAAACCTTGGGTATTCAAATAAGCACAGTTTCCCTTTGTTTGATAATATTCACTTTGCTAAGCGAATAGCATCTACTCTAAATACAGAGCTATTGTATGTAGATTGTCTGTCTGTCAGTTTTTAAAAGAATGTTCTTGTTCAACATAAAGAAAATATGAGTGAATAAAGAGACAGTGGAACATGTGAGCTCCATGAGTAGCGTCACTAAAACCATTATGGCTTTATGATGTTTGCATCAAAAAAGGAACCTGCAACCACAACCACAACCACATGCCTGTAATGTACCAAACAATCTAATTTTTTTTTCTGGTAACCTGGGAAAACCAAATACCGAGCAATGGAATCATGCAGGCCAATGTTGATGACACAGTGGTTAGTGCCTCGAGTTTGTTTTTCTTTAGAAAACAGCTACATGTAGTAGTAGAAAAGCCTGTCCCCTGCCAGAGGACACTTGCTCTCTGTGTAGAAGTAGTGGCCTCTCTGCAGAGGTCCAACACATACCCTGCTGAATCAAATCTAAAACTGGGAAGATGAACTTTGGTGATTTAAAAGCTATAAGCGAACATTAATTTGACTTATTATGTTTACTATGATAAGTGAAAATTTCCTTTACAGAGTGAGCATTCTCTGATCTTTAAGAAATAAAGCACTTGTCTACCCATACAGAGGGAGGAATAATTAGTGGGACAGTCACTGCTCTGTCTCATTAATTTCTGTGTGAAGATTTCAGCTTGAGCTATTAAGCTCTATAAACATTTTTTATTGCAACAGGAAGTAAGGAAAACCAGGAAAAGATATAAAAGGGAGCCTGTAGCTCCCCGTGTTGCTAGAATAAAGAATGTCACATTTTCATATACAAACATATAGATATATTCATATACATTTAATTTTACAAAAAAAAAAAAAAATACATATTTAAAAGTGTACATTTTTCAGTCCTAAATTTAATGCAGAGAAAAAAAATACTTGGAAAACCACCAATGGGCAAATATAATGGATTTGGGTCAATTTTATTTAAATGTAAAAAATGTTTCAGCCCAGGTTCACACTGGGTACGATTTGCTTCGATTTGAGATGCGATTTCACTTGTGAAATCGCATCTCAAATCGGCGGCATTTGCCGGCAATTGTCGGCAATGACACTGTCCTAATCGGTGCGACGCCGCATCTGCGGCGCTGCACCGATTTCAAAAAGTAGTTCCTGTACTACTTTTTGCGATTTAGGGCCGCAATTTACATAGACATCTGTGCAGAAACCTGCACAGATGTCTCTTAAATCGCGTCCGAAATCGGGACTGCCCGCGGGAGTGAAATCGTGCGAGTGCAGCTGAACTCGCACGGCTTCACTCCCGCAGCCCAGTGTGAACCAGGGCTCACATCTACTTCTTACATAAACTATTTTGCTTTGTAAATAAAAAAAATGTATGCAGGGCATTGTAGGTTTTCAAATGAAAGAGCACAGCAAGAAGTCTGTAAGAGTGAAACGCGCTAGGGCGGTCTCCCGGTAAAGAAATGTAGCATATTTTATATGGCCCAATAAAGTTTGTGCAGTCCAGTGCTGTAATCACTGTGCAGCCTTCCTTTTCCAGCACTGTATTTTCATGGAGGGTAGACTGGCTCCCAAGACCAGCGGTTGTAAAGGTTCATTTTATAAATAGGTTACTTTAAGCTAGTGCATTGTTGGTTCACTTACCTTTTTCTTCAATTTCCCTTCTAAATGTTTTTTTTCTTTGTCTGAATTTCTCACTTCCGGTTCCTCCTCAGTCAGTTTGCCCCCATCATCCGAGCCATTCTGGCTGGGGGCTAGTCAGCCAGAACAGCTTACTGAGGAGGAACAGGAAGTGAGACATTCAGACAAAGAAAACAAAGAAAAAAACATTTAGAAGGGAAATCGAAGGAAAAGGTAGGAGAACCAACAATGCACTTGCTTAAAGGAACCTATTTAGAAAATAAACAAACCTTTACAACCCCTTTAAAGCTTGGAGCGGTGGACTTTTTATGATATACTTAAAGCAACTAGCTGTTTGCTTTCAGACTGTCTCTCCTTAATAAAAAATGAATATGAAGTTGTGCTGGGAGAGGTTGGGGAGTAATTTATGACTAATTCAGTTACATTTGTGTAATTTGTGATGTTAAACCCTGTAAGCAGGCTTTTTACAAAGCATAGATTATGCCCCTGGAAATAATGTGAGAAGGAGTCTAAAATGGAGCTCAAATTACTGATTGACTGAAAAAAAAAGTATATTTATTCCTGGGCATAACAGAGAAAAAATGTATACAATAGAAAGTTGTACTTCCTAGCTGTAAAATGGCAATGTTGCAGTGTGTTGTGTGGCGCTATAGTAGTATGAATATAAGCTGACCATATGCGTGGCAATTTTTCCTGGAGCGATCATCTCCATTTAGCCCTCACAGGGGGGTTCCACCATTACTGTATCTTGCATACTCAACACTTTAGTCTCCTGGCATTCATTCTTGCCATCTGGCTGTTTCAGGCCTTTAGCCTAGGCCTTAAGTCTGCTCCTCAGAACAAACAGAGTTTCCTAGAGATAAGCTCACTCCTCGCTTTCTCCTGATCAGCGCCTTGCTGCTCAATCACCAATGACATCTGCCTCCTGCAGACATGCATTATCTGGTTGCACCCATGCAGCGTCTGACTCCTCTCAGAGGGATGGGAGTCCACCTCACTCCAAGGCACAGACTTCCTGTCTGTTGGGTGGGGCCCTGAACCATAGTCAGCTCAGAACTAAATAGCCCAACACACAGCTGTGCAATTAGTGTACCTTTCTCTCCAAAATCTGGCGTAGACCAACAGTCTTTAAGGTCGCACAGGGTTCCACCGTCACAAGGCTTTTAAACATTCCCTATGTATAATAAAATTTACGTTGTTTGTCGCCATTGCACGGTTGTGCACAATTTTAAAACATATTTGGTAGCTATTTTCACTTGGCGTAACATCATCTTTAAAATTTTACTAAACAATTGGGTATTATGTTGGTTTTTGTGCATGTAAAATTCAAAAAAAGTGTGTTTTTTTCCCCAAACAAATTGCATTTGAAAAACTGCTGCACAAATACCAAGTGAAATAAAAAGATTGCAACACCAACCAAGTTATTCTCTAGGGCCTCTGCTTTAATATATAACGTTTGGTGGTTCTGAGTAATTTTCAAGCAAAAAATACAGTTTTTTACATGTAAACAAAAAGTGCCAGGAAAAAAATGGAGGTCAAGTGGGTAAATAAATTGTATTAAAGCTTTCAATTCATTTTTAACTTCAAAATCAATCAAATTCTGGTATTCGATTGAACTACTGAATGCTCAGTTGCTTAGTTTCTGAGGCTTATTTATGATTGTATTTTTGGAGAATGGAAAGAGGTTAAAATTGACTGAATATCGCCACCTTAATGTTGCAGACGTCAATGGGAATAAGGTTCTTGTGGAATGCGGAGGTTGCTGATGCAGTGACACAGCTGTCTATCTGATTTATAGCGGCTCAGCTGTTCGGGATTAATCAATTTGATGCAGTGTCACGTAAAATCGAAAAGATGTGTATATAGAAAGCTAGATGTGTTTTAATATCAATA
Source organism: Rana temporaria (assembly GCF_905171775.1). Lineage (NCBI taxonomy): Eukaryota > Metazoa > Chordata > Amphibia > Anura > Ranidae > Rana > Rana temporaria. Next base: position 371,305,417 of record NC_053492.1, on the reverse strand, counting down.
ACAGTGCTGGCAGTGTGGTGGAGATAAAAACCTCTGCTTGTGGGGTCATTAAAAAATCTGGCAGGTGATTCAACCAACCTATTATATTCTTTTTGGATGGGTGCCCTTTAACTCGGTGTTAAAGGGTATTTCTAAGGTTTTGTCTGACAAAAGTACATCTATAATGACTGTAACTAAATAGTTTAGGTTTACAAATGTCATTAGAGACTTAAGGAAAATACAGTACTTTCCAAGAAGCTTTAATAAACCGGTTTGTCAAGTTTTATCTTCCAGTGTACTCTGTACTGTCTGTACAGGTAATTCAACTTATCAGGAAGTTTGGATGACTTTTTCCCTTTTATTATTTTGTGCCAACTCTAAAATGTAAGGTCTACATTAATATAAATTAAAATGAAAGGTTGATCTTTATTTTTTTTTAACTGCAAAGCAAAAGTATTACAATTTAAAGCGGAGGTTCACCCATGGAGAACACATTTTCCCCTTAGATTAATGCTCGTTTTGTCTAGGGGAATCGGCTAGTTGTTTTAAAATATGATCCGTACTTACCGTTTACGAGATGCATCTTCTCTGTCGCTTCCGGGTATGGGCTGCGGGACTGGGCGTTCCTTCTTGATTGACAGTCTTCCGAGAGGCTTCCGACGGTCGCATCCATCGCGTCACGATTTTCCGAAAGAAGCCGAACGTCGGTGCGCAGGCGCAGTATAGAGCCGCACCGACGTTCGGCTTCTTTCGGCTACGAGTGACGCGATGGATGCGACCGTCGGAAGCCTCTCGGAAGACTGTCAATCAAGAAGGAACGCCCGCTCCCGAAGACCCATACCCGGAAGCGACGGAGAAGATGCATCTCGAAAACGGGTAAGTACTGCTCATATTTTAAAACAAATAGCCGATTCCCCTAGACAAAACGAGCATCCAGCTATGGGGAAAAGAGGAAAAAAAACACAAATGGGTGAACTCCCGCTTTAAGTAATTTAAATGCTAACTAGATTACATTTAGTTTTCAAGGGCACAGTGTATCATAAAAATTTGCCATGTGTGTTTTTTTTTTCTCCATTAAATATTGGCCCGGATTCACGTAGAGCGGCGTATATATTTGTGCGGGCGTAGCGCATCTCATATGCGCTACACCAACGTAACATTGAGAGGCAAGAACAGTATTCACAAAGCACTCGCTCCCAACGTTGCGCCGGCGTAACGTAAATTGTCCGGCGTAACCCGCCTAATTCAAAGTAGGAAGGAAGTGGGCGTGATCCATTTAAATGAGGCTTGACCCCATGCAAATGATGGGCCGAACGAACGGCGCATGCTCAGAATCACGTCGAATTTACTCCCTAAGTTACGACGGCTCAATGCCTACGACGTGAACGTAACCTACGCCCAGCCCCATTCACGTACGACTTACGTAAACGACGTAAAATCCGACGGCTGTTCCGTCGTCCATACTTTTGCATGGGATGCGCCTCCTTTAGGTGAAATAACTTTACGCCGGACGTACGCCTTACGTAAACGGCGTGTACTACTGCGACGGGCGCAAGTACGTTCGTGAATCGGCTTTTTTCGGTCATTTGCATATTCAACGCATAAATCAATGAAAGCGCCCCTTGCAGCCAGCGTAAATATGCGCCCAGGCGTATCTTACTTGCAGAATCAGGCGCATTGATACGACGGAGCATCCGTGCACTTATGCGGCGTATCAGTAGATACGTCGGCGTAAGTGCTTTAAGAATCCGGGCCATTGTTTTCAACTTTTTTTTCAATGTTTTTTTCATCCGTTTTGCATATCAGTACTGCTAACCTTCTCCAGCCTACATATGAAATACAATACACACTTTTAGATTTTCTGCAAATTTTTGTCTTCATTTTTTTACCAAAACCATATAATATGAAGTCAAACCTTAAAGCCCTGTACACACGATCGTATGTGGGCCCCCATCGGTTTGTTTTCCATCGGTGAAAAAAAATAGAACATGTTTTAAAATGTTCCTATGGATAAAAAAACGATAGAAAAAAACGATCGTCTGTGTGGAACTCCATCGGAGAAAAATCCATGCATGCTCAGAATCAAGTCGACGCATGCTCGGAAGCATTGAACTTAATTTTTCTCAGCACGTCGTAGTGTTTTACGTCACCGCGTTGGACACGGTCGGATTTTTAACTGATGGTGTGTAGGCGAGACCGATGAGTCAGCTTCATCGGATATGCGACGAAAAAATCCATCGGATTAGATTCCATCAGATATCCGATCGTGTGCACAGGGCATAAGAGTTTTAATTTGTATGCAATCAGGCAGGCCCTTGCACTACATGGTTTTGGTAAATCTGAGGAAAAAAATCTGCAGAGAATCTAATAGTGTGTATGGGGCTTTAGCTACTCCCTGTCTACATGCACTTGCTTCAGTGTTGGCTGCATATCATTGCTGTAGACAGGCTACCTGTGCAATGTGTTGGCTTATAGTCTCTTATGTGACGGGGTGATAACATAGACGCTTAACAGAGAAACCTTTTTTTATTCCATAACAGGGAGTGACCGAAAAAGGACCTTTGTGGCCGGATCACAAGATCACTTTGTTTTAAATCTGCAGCTTTCATATATATATAAAAAAAAAAAACTTTTAAAATTACATTAACTTGTTAAAACTTATATGAAATTATAGCTATTGGATAGAGAGTTACTTTGCTTAGTCACAAATGTGACACCAATCTTTCAGTCGGTCATAGACCATTTTTCATAAGACTGCATTAAACCACTAAAACTAGTGATTCATATAAACACAACAATCCAACCAAAGCATTTGTTTTGACAGTTGGTAGTTTTAACAAGAAGATCCCGGAATTTACATCCATTTATAAAGTTGTTAATGGAGAGGATGGAAAGTGGGTTAGAAAATAGTAAGAAGCTTTTACCAGAAATAATTACCAAATTAGAAGAAAAAAGCAAAACGATTCCAGAATGGGGAAGGCTGAGGATATAACAAGAAGGGTATGACAGTGAGCAGTATGTGCAGGAAAGTAGTAGCTACTGTATGACTGCAGGCAGTAGGCATAAGAGAAGGGGGTGGGGTGTGTACTGGATCGACATCTTAGTCCCCTTTCACACTGGGACCTTGGCGGTAAACCGCCGGTATTTTTAGCGGAGCTTTAACGTTGTATTTGCAGGGGTATTCGGCCGATAGCGGGGCGCTTTTAACTTCCGCTAGCCGCCGAAAAAGGGTTAAAACCACCCGCAAAGTGCCACTGCAGCAGCGATTTGCGGGGGGTATAGCGGTATAGCCGCGGTGCCCATTCATTTCAATGGGCAGGAGCGGTATACACACCGCTCCTTCACCGCTCCAAAGATGCTGCTAGCAGGACTTTTTTTTACCATCCTGCTAGCGTACCGCTCCAGTGTGAAAGCCCTCGGGACTTTCACATTGGACAGACAGCAGCGGCTCTTTCAGGGAGCTTTTCAGGCGCTATTTTTTATCGTTCTAGCCCCTGCAAAGCACCTCAGTGTGAAAGGGGTCTTACTGCTGCTGTGAATACTAGGGGGCAGGATACAGATGAGACCAATGTGTGTCCTAACACACAAACACAATCCTGGACTACACAATACAAATATTTTATATATTTATTTATATATATATATATATATATATATATATATATATATATTTCATATATATTTGGACACAGGCACAATTTTCATACTTGTGTCTCTGTATGCCACCAGAATAAAATTAAAACAAAACAATCCAAATGAATGATTTAAGTGCAGACTTTCAGCTTTAATTTAAGGTGTGGAACATAAAGTACAAATTTTAGGCACTGCAACCATTTTTATACACAGTCTTAGCCCCCCCCCCCATTTTCAGCAGGGGCATATATATTTATATATGTAATTAGACAAACATATTCATAAATAAAATGTTCCTTTTTTAAATATTATGTTGAGAATCCCTTACTGGCAATGACTGCTTGAAGTCTGGAACCCATGGACATTACCAAATTCTGATGCTCTGCTAGGCTCTAACTGCAGCTGTCTTCAGTTGTTCTTTGTTTGTGGGTCTTTTCTGCCTTTTAGTTTTGCCTTCAGCAAGTGAAATGCATGCTCAATTGGGTTAAGATGAGGTGATTGACTCAGTCATTGCAGAATATTCTACTTATTTTCCTTCAAAAGCTACTTGGTTGCTTTTGCAATGTGTTTTGGATCATTGTCCATCTGTACTGTGAAGCGCCGTCCAATCAACTTTGCTGCATTTGGCTGAATCTGGGCTGACCATATATCTCTAAACACTGCAGAATTCATCCGAATGCTTCTGTCTTCTGTCACATCATCAATAAACACCAATGACCCAGTGTCACTGGAAGCCATGCATGCCCATGTTATCACACTGCCTTCACCATGTTTTACAGATGTTGTTTGCTTTGGATCATGAGCTGTTCCAAGCCTTCTCCACACTTTTTTCTTCCCATCATTCTGGTACAGATTAATATTTGTTTTATCCGTCCAAAGAATGCTTTTCCAGAACTGGTCTGGCTTTTTTAGATGTCTTTTGGCAAAGTCTAATCTAGCATTTCTATTCTTTAGGCTTATGAAGGGTTTGCACCTTGTGGTGAACCCTCCTATATTTGCTCTCGTGAAGTCTTCTCTTGATTGTAGACTTTGACAATGATACACCTACCTCCTAGAGAGTGTACTTCACTTGTCTGAATGTTGTGAATGGGTTTTTTCTTTACCATAGAGAGGATCCTGCAATCATCCTCCACTGTTGTCTTCTGTGGACGTCCAGGCCTTTTTATCTTGCTGGGCTCTGCAGAGCGTTCTTCTTTGCTCAGAATGTACCAAACTGTTGATTTGGCCACTCTGAATGTTGCTGCTATCTCTCTGATGGATTTGTTTCATTTTTGAAGCCTTAGGCCTCGTACACACGACCGAGGAACCCGTAGGAAAAGACACATTGTTTTCCTCGACGAGTTCCTTGTCAGGCTTGTGGAGAAACTTGACAAGCTTTCTTTGCGTACACACTGTCAAGACCAAATCTCCTCGTTCTCAAACGCGGTGACGTAGAACACATACAACGGCAGGGGAAGTTGGATTCCACTGGCACAACCCTTGGGGCTGCTTTTGCTAATCTCATGTTACTGCGTGTTAAGTAAAAGTTTGGTAAGAGACAATTTGCACTTTTCAGACTGTTACAGCAGGACAAATGTGCTATCTCCATTACAAACGCTACTTTTACCGAAGGTGCGCTCCCATCTCATACTTTATTCTGAGCATGAGCGGGTTTCTTAGCATACACACGATCGTGTTTCTTGTTGAAAACCAGCCTGATGAGGAACACGACGAGGAAATCAGTGCTGTGGAGTCGGAGTCTAAGGAGATTTTGGGTATCTGGAGTCGGCAAACAATGCACCGACTCCGACTCCTACTAAATTTAGATTGGAATTAAAAAAGCAAGTTTAAATGTCCCAAATCACAAAAAGTTTTATAATTAATGACTTCTCTACTGTAAGAATAAAGACCAATGCATGCAGTGCCTCACGTAACCGCAAAAGTAACACGTTAAGTGACCGTGAAGAAGCATGCTTTTTATGTGCTTCACTATATGGCACGCAACGCACAATTAGGAGCGGCAATACTTATACTTTCCCTAGTGTTGTGTTCTGCTGTTACAGGGAATGCAGCGCCCATGGGTAACCTAGCCTCTCACTGATAAGGGATTAAGTAAATATGTTTTTTGCAGGACTAGAGACACTTGTATAAGTGAAGGGAATGGAGGGTCAATAGTTCAAGACTGAAGCTGTAAACCATTGGAAAAACTGTTGTCATTCAGCTAAGGCTATAAAAACTCATGCGGTAATGACATGTATGTTGCCTTTCTTTCCTTCAAGAAATGTATAAAATACATTCGCATTTTTAAAACAGAGGAGTCGGAGTCGGGGATAGGGAAGTACAAAAAACTGAGGAGTCGGAGTCGGAACATTTATCTACCGACTCCACAGCCCTGGAGGAAATTGAGACTCCCGTCGAGGAAAAAGAGAACTTGTTCTCTTTTTTCCTCGTCAAGTTCCTCGACAGTTTCCTCTGCAAAAAAGCTCTGCCACCAAGTTTCTTGATGGATTTTGTCGAGGAAAACGGTTGTGTGTACGAGGTCTAACAATGGCCTGTTTCGCTTGCATTGACAGCTCCTTTTGATGCACAATGTAGATTCAGAGCAGTAGATTCCAAATGCAAATATCACACTTAGAATCAACTCCAGACCTTTTACCTGCTTAAATGATGAAGAAATAACAAAGGAATAGCCCACACCTGGCCATGAAACAACTTTTGATTCAATTGTCCAATTACCGTATTTATTGGGGTATAGCGCGCTCCCGCATATAGCGCGCACCCCTAAAGTTGCAGCGGATTCCTGTGGAAAAAAGTTTTTTCGTACTTACAGTTTTGGTGTCTTGTGCGGCGTCCGTCTGCGGCTTTTGGGTGTCCTCTTCGTCGGGTCCTTCTGCGGCGTCCTCCCTGCTCATTTCCTGCGCCGAGTTTGAATACTGCGCCGACATATACGGAGCGCAGTACACTCGTGTATTGTCGGGCAGGCTTGGCAACTCTCGCGCTGACGTCCAGGACGTGAGCGCGGAAGGAGCCGAGACTGCCCGACTATACCCGAGTGTACTGCGCTCGGTATATGTCGGCGCAGTATTCAAACTCCGCGCGGGTATCGGCGTATACCGCGCACCCATGATTTTGCCCTGATTTTCAGGGCAAAAAAGTGTGCGGTATACGCCGATTAAATACGGTACTTTTGGGTGGCTATTCTTAAGAGCTGTAATTCCTAAACCCTTCCTCCGATTTGGATGTACATACTCTGAAATTAAACCTGAGAGTGTGCACTTTCAGTGCATATCTATATAGCTATAGCTTGAATATGTTTTGGTAAATACCTGGAAAAAAAGAAAATTGCATTTGTGTCCAAATATATATGGACCTAACTGTGTGTGTGTGTGTGTGTGTGTATGTGTGTATTATATATTTGCAAAGTGAATTTTTACCACATTCACTAAGCGAAAGGAAAATTATTGTCAAGTGAAAATTCCTATAGTATATCAAGCCCCTGGTGTATGAGCTCAGTGTGGACGGTGTTCAGTATGCAACGTGTGTGGTGGGACTGTATACTGAAGAGTTCCTGGAGCATGCATGCTGGATAAGAGATACCAGGGCAAGACCAATGTGTGTGCTGGAGGTGGGATTCCACCAGGAACAGATCATTCTGTGTGATGTTAATGGGGATGGACTAGGAAGAGACTGATTTTCACAGTGACACCAGATGTGTGACTACAGGCGGAGAAGTTCAACAAACATGCTTGGAATTCGTGGGTTGATTTACTAAAGGCAAATAGACTGCAAGTGCAGTTGCTCCAGAGCTTAGTGAATGAGGTGTAGTTTCATTTTGCAAAGAATGCCCAATCACTTGCAAGGAAATAAAAAAAAAAAAAACAGCATTTTTGCTTGCACATGATTGGATGATGGAAGTCGGCAGATCTCCCCCTCATTTACTAAGCTCTGGAGCAACTGTACTTTTGAAGTGCACAGTATATTCGTCTTTAGTACATCTCCCCCAAGTGTTTTAATGAGGTGACGTATTTCTGTTGTGTGACCTCTTTTGCAAGATCATTGCCATGCACCAGAACAGAGACAGGCTCCCTTGGCCTGGCCTTGTCCCACCCTTGACTGGGATGGAAAAGGGGAATTTAAAGTCATGCAATCTTATGTGGAAGTCCTAAAAAGTGAAAAGAAAACTAATGTACAGTGCCTTGCGAAAGTATTCGGCCCCCTTGAACTTTGCGACCTTTTGCCACATTTCAGGCTTCAAACATAAAGATATAAAACTGTAAAATTTTTGGAAGAATCAACAACAAGTGGGAAACAATCATGAAGTGGAACGAAATTATTGGATATTTCAAACTTTTTTAACAAATAAAAAACTGAAAAATTGGGCGTGCAAAATTATTCAGCCCCCTTAAGTTAATACTTTGTAGCGCCACCTTTTGCTGCGATTACAGCTGTAAGTCGCTTGGGGTATGTCTCTATCAGTTTTGCACATCGAGAGACTGAAATTTTTGCCCATTCCCCCTTGCAAAACAGCTCAAGCTCAGTGAGGTTGGATGGAGAGCGTTTGTAAACAGCAGTTTTCAGTTCTTTCCACAGATTCTCGATTGGATTCAGGTCTGGACTTTGACTTGGCCATTCTAACACCTGGATATGTTTATTTGTGAACCATTCCATTGTAGATTCTGCTTTATGTTTTGGATCATTGTCTTGTTGGAAGACAAATCTCCGTCCCAGTCTCAGGTCTTTTGCAGACTCCATCAGGTTTTCTTCCAGAATGGTCCTGTATTTGGCTCCATCCATCTTCCCATCAATTTTAACCATCTTCCATGTCCCTGCTGAAGAAAAGCAGGCCCAAACCATGATGCTGCCACCACCATGTTTGACAGTGGGGATGGTGTGTTCAGGGTGATGAGCTGTGTTGCTTTTACGCCAAACATAACGTTTTGCATTGTTGCCAAAAAGTTCGATTTTGGTTTCATCTGACCAGAGCACCTTCTTCCACATGTTTGGTGTGTCTCCCAGGTGGCTTGTGGCAAACTTTAAACAACACTTTTTATGGATATCTTTAAGAAATGGCTTTCTTCTTGCAACTCTTCCATAAAGGCCAGATTTGTGCAGTATATGACTGATTGTTGTCCTATGAACAGAGTCTCCCACCTCAGCTGTAGATCTCTGCAGTTCATCCAGAGTGATCATGGGCCTCTTGGCTGCATCTCTGATCGGTCTTCTCCTTGTATGAGCTGAAAGTTTAGAGGGACGGACAGGTCTTCGTATATTTGCAGTGGTCTGATACTCCTTCCATTTCAATATTATCGCTTGCACAATGCTCCTTGGGATGTTTGATGTTTAAAGCTTGGGAAATCTTTTTGTATCCAAATCCGGCTTTAAACTTCTCCACAACAGTATCTCGGACCTGCCTGGTGTGTTCCTTGTTCTTCATGATGCTCTCTGCACTTTTAAACGGACCTCTGAGACTATCACAGTGCAGGTGCATTTATACGGAGACTTGATTACACACAGGTAGATTCTATTTATCATAATTAGTCATTTAGGTCAACATTGGATCATTCAGAGATCCTCTCTGAACTTCTGGAGAGAGTTTGCTGCACTGAAAGTAAAGGGGCTGAATAATTTTGCACGCCCAATTTTTCAGTTTTTTATTTGTTAAAAAAGTTTAAAATATCCAATAAATTTCGTTCTACTTCATGATTGTGTCCCACTTGTTGTTGATTCTTCATAAAAAAAAAAAACAGTTTTATATCTTTATGTTTGAAGCCTGAAATGTGGCAAAAGGTCGCAAAGTTCATCTTTGGATGTTGGGCAATTTGTACTATATCGTGATTTAGTATTTAGCATAAGTAGTTATGCCGATAATTTCACGCAAGATTTAATAATAATACAAATGCAGTGGGGACAAATAAGGACAAATTTGCCTTCTATTTGTATGGTTTGTAGTGTCTTTGTGATACCTCGAACAATTGCAGCTTTTAGTTTATTTAACATATACCGGTATGTTGTTTATTTTCACCTACTGACCATATATTCTAATTCAAGTTATCAGGGCACAAAGACGGTATTCTTTTGCCGAAATCGGATTTCCATATTAAGCAAATATCCAAATAAGAGTCTTGTGTAATTTTGCTTGACTCTCTGTGTGTTTTGTTTATTTCTATCAGATCTGTGAAGTAGTCCAGTGGGAGGCTTCCTGTAATAAAGGCTGATCACTGCTGCACTCTCTTCTTCTAGAGCCAATGTGAATATCCCATGAGCTCCCTGACTTCTATGACTTCTTCTGAGCAGCATGATGGATTAAAGTAGTATTACATTTTTACAAATATCTGAAAAGTGTGGCGTGCATTTTTATTCAGTCAATACTTTTCAGAACCTAACCCTGCTTTAAACTTCTCCACTTTACCCATGACCTGTCAGGTGTGTTCCTTGGACTTCATGATGCTGTTTGTTCACTAAGGTTCTCTAACAAACCTCTGAGGGCTTCACAGAACAGCTGTGTATTTGTTAATTTTCAAAGCCGATATGAAGGAATAGTAGTGGTAAAAAAAAGCACTTTTGGGTTTAACCAATATATTTTTTGCATAATTCCCATTTGAGGGGGCGTGGCAGGGTGTGTGTCCTATGCCTACATACTTTTTCTAATACGTGTCCCTCTTTTCCCATCTCCAAAAATTGGGAGGTATGCTAGTTTGCAGTGTTAAGCCAAACCAATTGTTGGCCAACCGAGCGTCAGTTTTTTGTCTTAAGGGCGAGTGCCTGGATCTGGTATTGCATACTAACGGTACAAAATTGTCGGCCAACAAACATGAATGTAGTGACGTACTACAGCTCTTGAGCGCCACCTTTTAGGCCCCTTGCTAATTTCATGTTTGGTGAGCATTGATTCCAACCATTCGTGTTTTTACTTTCAACTTTTGTGTGATGGACTTGTGTACTGACCATCAGAAAATCTGACAACCAACTGTTGTCCGCCGAAAATGTACTAGCATGTCATCTAACATTTGTTGGCCGAAAGTTGGACAACAATTGTCAGAAGGAGCGTACTAACGGTAAGATATTACGACAACAGTATGTCAACAGACAATCCCCTGCCAACAATTGGATTGTGTGTACGAGGCTTTAGTATATGTGTTGGTCTACTGCATTATGCTATATAGCTGCAGGAGGCCTGGATAAAAAAATATATTAAAACAAGTTTAGTAGCACTTTTAACCTGGCGATACACAGAGAATTGTAGCCAGCTGCCAATGAGCTAGAATCAAGGGGTGCCAACTCAATTTCATTGTGGGCCGCATCAGCATTATGATTAACCTCAAAAGGACCGGTTGTATTTGTAAGATTAGATGTCCAGCTCATGCCCTTTACATTAGATGTCAAGAGCCACCCCACCACCAGAAGTCGAGTCCCCCCCTCTCCCTTACATCACAGTGCACCCCCTTTCCTCTATACTGCTGCTGAAAAGAAGCTGGATGCATTGCTTGGAAGCAGAAAGTAAGGGTCTGGAGCTGCAGGAGAGGTGCGAGGGCCACATAAAATGGCCTGGAGGGCCAGATTCGGGCCACGGGCCTTGTGTTTGACACCTGTGAGCTAGATGAAATTCAAGCCATCTTTTGTACTTTACATAAGGGATATGCAATTAGCGGACCTCCAGCTGTTGCAAAACTACAAGTTCCATCATGCCCCTTTTTGCTTCTGGGTGTCATGCTTGTGGATGTCAGAGTCCTGCTATGCCTCATGGGAATTGTAGTTCTGCAACAGCTGGAGGTCTGCTAATTGCATATCCCTTCTTTACATCTTTCAATCTGAAAATCAGAGGAGCCAGGTAGAAACACCATTGGCAAACAGTGACTGTAGCCAATCGGCTGCAACCACTGTTCAGGTGTGCCAACTGTCAGATTACAGTAGGTGATTCCTCCATCCACACTGTTTAGTGTGAATGGGGGAAACAATCGATTTTTCTCGTTCAGACTCATGGGTCTGAACGAGAAAAATATAATTCTATGACCATCCTCGGTTAGAAAAAGCGGTTCCATATTTCTGCATGCCCATAGGAAAAGGGGTTATAGGTTTGCATTTACTTACATACTTCTGTCTTTTTATTTCTCCTAGGGAACTCTTATTTGCACTTTCTTGTCTTAGTAAGTGGATGCACCACTGTGGGAAAAATTTTAGATGCTGAAGTTTACAAAATCACAGCTATTGACTTCTGCCCACTTCAAGAAGACCCCAAAGAGGAGGAACGGGTGACCGCACTAAGGAAGTTTTTGAATTCAGGGATGTTTTATTTCTCATGGCCAAATGCAGGATCCAACTTTGACCTTACAGTTCGGGCTCAGAAACAAGCTGATGACAGTGGCTGCGAGCCTGGCAACTGGTTCTTCTGGTAGGTATTTTTCATATCAACTTATTATATTAAAATAGGTATTTCAATTCTTCCTTGCATCTATTGATCCAAGTATATTGTGTGTGTATATAATGTGTAAAGAAACTGCTTATGCACAAATATTAAAGGAGTTGTAAAGGAATGTTTTTATTTTTTTTGCTGAAATGACTGTTTACAGGGCATAGAGACATAATAGTTAACTGATTCATTTTAAAAATGATTAAAAATAGATAAAAATCAATCATATAATGTACCTACAGTTTCAGTTTCGTTTTTGCATGCAGTTTCCTGCTTCTGTGATGTACAGAGCCAATACAGGGCAGTGATGGTTTGTAAAACGAAACTGATTGGTGCTAAGGGGTTTTAGACACACAGTAATCACACCTCCTTGATTATTGACCACAGAGAGAAAGCTCCCAGTACTGTGGTCATCAGGAAACAGACAACCAGGAAGTGTGGAGATTAGAGAAGAATTATAGCAACTTGAGAGCAAAAACGAACAATGAGGACATGAAAACAGTTCACCCGAAAAAATGTTTTTAACATTCGATTGATGCTCATTTTGTCAAGAGGAATCGGATAGTTTTTTTAAAATCGAAGCAGTACTTACCGTTTTAGAGAGCGATCTTCTCCGCCGCTTCCGGGTATGGTCTTCGGGACTGGGCGTTCCTATTTGATTGACAGGCTTCCGACGGTCGCATACATCGCGTCACGAGTAGCCGAAAGAAGCCGAACGTCGGTGCGGCTCTATACGGCACCTGCGCACCGACGTTCAGCTACTTTCGGAAAATCGCGACGCGATGTATGCGACTGTCGGAAGCCTGACAATCAAATAGGAACGCCCAGTCCCGCAGCCCATACCCGGAAGTGGCGGAGAAGATCGCTCTCTAAAACGGTAAGTACTGCTTCGATTTTAAAAAAAATACCCGCTTCCCCTTGACAAAATGAGCATCAATCTATTGTTAAAAATTAAGTTTTCGGGTGAACCTCCACTTTAAGGTAAAGGAAGCTATTAAGATAAAAAAAAAATGTCCTTTACAAACCCTTTAAGGCTCGGTTCACATTAGCCGACTTCAAAGTCACTCGATTTTCAGTGTGACTTTGAAGTTTTGACTTTTATATGACTTTAATATGACTTTAATATGACTCTGATAGGACTTTTACATTCTCTTGTCAAATATTTTACAAGGCATGAGAAAATTTGTATATTGGTAACAAAAGCAGTAAAATAATAAAGATAATTAAGCATCATCGAGCAGATGAGTTAACAAGCTGAATCGATGAATATAGTATTGTGATACAATAGAATATCAGTTTGGAATTTCGGGAGGGACTTTTACATTTTTTGTCACTGAAGCCGCATCAAAGTAGCGCAGGAACCTTTCCTGAAGTTTCAGCGACTTCAGTAGTATCAATTAGAATGGCTCTCCTAGAGATACATGGCATTTCACATGTCTTGCGACTTTGGGTCTCACAAATCGGATCCTAATATGCAGGAGTGTGTACCCAGCCGGACTCGAGGCAAAGAGCTAAATACACCGATGAAATATGTATATGTGAGCTGTTTTGCATATGCTTTACTTACAAACTGAAGCAAAACTCCAGATCACACTAAATAAGCAGTTACAGAAAAAAAAAATATATATCCTATTGGGATAAAGGTTTGCATTAATAAATAAAAACTGATCTTTGTAAGTACCCCTGTCAGTGGTAAATGATTTCCTCAACCCTCTAATGCCACGTGCACATGATCGGATTCTCCGATGGTCTAAAATCCGATGGATTTTTTCATCGGAATTCCATTCAAGCTGTCTTGCGTATACAGACTAAATTCTGATTCAAAAACGCGGTGACGTAAAACACTACGAGGAGCCGAGAAAAAGAAAGTTCAATGCTTCCGAGCATGCGTCGACTTGATTCTGAGCATGCATGGATTTTTCTCCGACGGAGTTCCATACAGACGATCGGAATTTCCTATCGTTTTTTTTCCATCGGAAAATTTTTAAAACATGTTCTACTTTTTTACTCCGATGAAAAAAAGTCTGATGGGGCCTACACACGATCGGAATTTCCGATGAAATAAATCCATCTGACTTTTTTCATCGGAAAGTCTGATCGTGTGTGTACACGGCATAACTGATAATCTGTAGGTCAGTTTATTCGGTTTTAAAAAACAGACTTACTGGTAAGATCACCAGGTGAAAATAATTGAAAGCGAGCCCAAAAAATGAAAACTAATGCAGCCATCACATGTAAGAATTGGTAAGCTGAAATATAATACATTTTTGCCTTTGGGTTTATTAGAAATTTAGACATTTAACAGTTTTCTTATGATGTATATCTGTTTCTCTGAAAAGAAACAATAGCATTTTACATTTAATAGGTAATGTAACTGGTTAATGTATTTCATTAAGCTTCTACAACACAGCACAGATTTAACAAAGCATTGTGCTATCTACTAGAAACATTATTGTGTGTTTTTTGGAATGAAACTTCCTATAAGATCACCAGATCCTGATTTATATGTCACAATTCCTGTTGTGTAATGGCTGGTAATGTGCCAATGTGCAGGCAGTAATCCAACAGCAATTTCCTTTTAACATTACAAACAATGTAACATAGCAGAAATATATTGCTGTCACCTACATTTTAAAGTGCTTCTTTGGTGGTACATTTAGGTAGGCCCCAATTACAGTGCTTTTCAGGCGTTTCCTGGTTTAAGCACACTGGCTACGATGGGTACTTTTTTATATGCAAACTACCAACCAAATTACTGGTGTTGGACTTTGACCTACTCTTCAGGCACCTTACTATTGGCTGTTAAGGCCACAGGGATGTGCCAGTAGTAAAGCAGACTATATGTGAGCCAACCAGAGGATTAAATAAAATAAAAACAACTAAATTCCCTCATTTAAAGCGGAGTTCCGCCTAAAAATAAATACAAAAAAAAGCCAGCAGCTACAAATACTGCAGCTGCTGACTTTTAATAAATGGACACTTACCTGTCCAGAGTGCCCACAATGTCGGCAGCCAAAGCAGATCAATCGCTTGGCTCTCGACTGCCCCCGCCTCCATCCGCGGTGACGGAATCAGGAAGTGAAACGTTGCAGCTTCAATTCCCGGTTCCCTACTGCGCATGCACGAGTCGCGCTGCGTGTCCTAACTGGTCCCCGCTGTCTTCTGGGACATGTGTGTTTCCCAGAAGACAGTGTAGGAGGGGGAACGGGAAGGGGCGTGACCCCTGCGGGAGTCTATGACCGGAAGTTGGTGCAAATACCTGTAAATACCTGTATTATACAGGTATCTTCACCCCCCTTCCCAAATGTGACACCAGAGGGGGAGGGTTTCCCGAAAAGCGGAGGTTCCATTTTTGTGTGGACCTCTGCTTTAACACACTCTGTGGATGGGGGGGAGCCCTCCCCACTGAGCTATTGTAATATGACAGCAGGGAAGCTTCCCCACCACAAGAATACACTGATCAGCACTGCTGGCTATAGCTCATATATATAGCTAATGAAAACCCCAAATGCACAATCTCAGACAATTTGAATATTACATGCAATCAATAAAACAAGGATTGTACATGGAACAATATCGGACCTCTGAAAAGTATAAGCATGCATATGTACTAAGTACTTGGTTTGGGCTCCTTTTTCAGCAATTACTGCCTCAATGCAGCGTGGCATGGAAGCTATCAGCCTGTGGCACTTCTAAGGTGTTATGGAAGACCAGGATGCTTCAACAGCGGCCTTCAGCTCTTCTGCATTGTTCGGTCTCATGTCTCATCTTTCTTTTGGCAATGCCCCATAGATTCTCTATGGGGTTCAGGTCAGGCGAGTTTGCTGGCCAATCAAGCACAGTAATCCCACGGTCATTGAACCAGGTTTTGGTGCTTTTGGCAGTGAGGGAGGTGCCAAGTCCTGCTGGAAAATGAAGTCAGAATCCCCATAGAGCTCGTCTACAGAAGGAAACATGAAGTGCTCCAAAATCTCCTGGTAGACGGCTGCGGTGACCCTGGACTTAATGAAGCACAGTGGACCAACACCAGCAGATGACACGGCTCCCCAAATCACAGACTGTGGAAACTTCACACTGGATTTCAAGCATCTTGCAGTGTGTGCCTCTCCATTTTTCCTCCATACTCTGGGTCCTTGGTTTCCAAATGAGATGCAAAATTTGCTCTCATCAGAAAAGAGGACTTTGGACCACTGAGCAGGTGTGTTTCTGTCGTTCTTTGTTGTTCAGGAGTGACTTGACAAGAGGAATACGACATTTGAAGCCTATGTCCAGGATCTGTCTGTGTGTGGTAGCTCTTGATGCACGGACTCCAGCCTCAGTCCACTCCTTGTAAAAATCCCCAACACGTTTGAATAGCCTTTTCCTGACAATCTTTTTCTTCCACACTTTTTCCTTCCACATAACTTTCTATTAATGTGCTTTGATGCAGCACTTTGGGAACATCCAACTTCTTTTGCAATTACCTTTTGTAGGGTGTCAATGATGGTTTTCTGCACAACTGTCAGGTCAGCAGTCTTTCCCATAATTGTGATTCCTACTGAACCAGACTGAGAGACCATTTAAAGGCTCAGGAACCCTTTACAGGTGTTATGACTTAATTAGCTGATTAGATTGGGACACTTTGAGCCTAGAATATTATACTTTTTCACAATATTCAAATTTTCTGAGATTGTGGACTTGGGATTTTCATGAGCTGTAAGCCATAATCATCACAATTATGACAAATCGTGGCTTGAACTATCTCATATATTAGTTTCACCTTTTAAGTTGCATTAGCGAAATAAATGAACTTTTGCACGATGTTAAAAAATTTAGAGTTTCACCTGTAATGAAGGTGCAACATTTAGCAACTCACTTGGTTGATGAATAAAAGGGGCACATCTAAGTATGCAGGCATCTGGGGTAAAGCTGTCCACATAAATCGTCCTTCACACCTCCATCAACGTCATCCCGTCCACACTGCTCTCCATGCAAGATAGCAGGATGTAATAATTGCATTCATTATATAAAACATTGCACTTAAAACAGCAGGGCTGCCACTCGCGCATTAATTCCGGTAACCACGTCACCTAGCTCCACCCAACCAGTAGGATTGATTCCCTGGTGGGGAAGGCGCATTTTGACCTGATTGTGTGCATGTTCACAGCTGAAGGTGAACGCATAGATACAACCGTGTGGGGAGCCACTAAGCACAGTTTGATTAATTGAATATCAAATATATATATATATTAGAGCTGCACAATTAATCGTCAAGAATCGTTATCGCGATCTTTTTCCCGTTGCAATTCTTGACACAAGGTTTGAACAATCTTTAACATGAAAATAATTTTCTCTCTGCACTTTGGAATGCAAAGAATTTCCTGTCTGCTCTCAGCCAAAAGTCAGTCTGGGCAATCTGCCAAGTCTGGGCAGCCTGCCAAGTTTTTGAAAACATTCTTTAGCCCTGGTTCACACTGGGTACGATTTGGAACGATTTGAGATGCGATTTGACATGTCAAATCGCATCTCAAATCGGCGGCAATTGTCGGCAATGGCACTGTCCTAATCAGTGCGACGCCGCATCTGCGATTTCAAAAAGTAGTTCCTGTACTACTTTTTGCGATTTTGGGCCGCGATTTACATTAAATTGCGGCCGAAATCGCGGCAAAATCGCGGCCGCGAAATTGCGGTAAAATCGTGCTTTTTACCGCGATTTTGAATTCGCAGCAGTGTGAACCTAGGCTTATCAGTGGAAAGTTAAGTCTAAACATTGTATCACTTCAAAGGAATAAACGTCTGTATGTAAATTAGGAACGTTTAACCACTTAAACACCAAACCTTTTTCTGACAGCTCTTTTCAAGTTAAAATCATTATTTTTTTTGCTAGAAAATTACTTAGAACCCCCAAACATTATACATTTTTTAGTAGAGACCCTAGAGAATAAAATGGCGGTTGCTGCAATATTTTATGTTGCACTGTATTTGCGCAGCAGTCTTTTTAAATGCAATTTTTTTGGAAAAAATTACTTTAACGAATAAAAAAAAAAAAAAACTAGCCAGTAAAGTTATCCCATTTTTTTTTTTTTTTTTGTATAAATGTAAAAGATTTTACGCCGTGAGAGAATCGTGATCTTCATTCTAAGCAAAAAAATCGTGATTCTCATTTTGGCCAGAATCGTGCAGCTCTAATATATATATATATATATATATATATATATATATATATATATATATATACTCTAGTGGAAATTGGATAATCCAAGACACTTATTAGTAATTAGGAAAACACCAGAGACTTTTTTTTTTTTTTGTAATTCAGTTTATTTTTGCTATTGCAATAACTATATTGGAGATTTTGAATACCTAGTAATTTTCACATGACAAGGATTGATTTCTAGTTGGCGCAGCATTATCTATGTATTAATGGTTTGAGAATTGTGGGAACACAAGTTTATGTTTGCAGCCACTCATTTTATATTTTGTTGTATATTTACAAGGTTTTTCTTTTTTCTTGTATTCACATGTATCTAATTTGGTTGTGAAATACTATTACACATACAGTACAGACCAAAAGTTTGGACACACCTTCTCATTCAAAGAGTTTTCTTTTTTTTCATGACTATAAAAATTGTAGATTCACACTGAAGGCATCAAAATTATGAATTAACACATGTGGAATTATACATAACAAAAAAGTGTGAAACAACTGAAAATATATTTCATATTCTAGGTTCTTCAAAGTAGCCACCTTTTGCAGCAGACACATCTCTAGAACTGTTAAGAGGAGACTGTGTGAATCAGGCCTTCATGGTAGAATATCTGCTAGGAAACCACTGCTAAAGAAAGGCAACAAGCAGAAGAGACTTGTTTTGGGCTAAAGAACACAAGGAATGGACATTAGACCAGTGGAAATTTGTGCTTTGGTCTGATGAGTCCAAACTTGAGATCTTTGGTTTCAACCCTCGTGTCTTTGTGTGACACAGAAAAGGTGAACGGATGAACTCTACATGCCTGGTTCCCACCGTGAAGCATGGAGGA
This sequence comes from Rana temporaria, assembly GCF_905171775.1. Taxonomy (NCBI): domain Eukaryota; kingdom Metazoa; phylum Chordata; class Amphibia; order Anura; family Ranidae; genus Rana; species Rana temporaria. The sequence continues at coordinate 371,286,402 of NC_053492.1, read as the reverse complement.
GGAGGTGTGATGGTGTGGGGGTGCTTTGCTGGTGACACTGTTGGGTATTTATTCAAAATTGAAGGCATACTGAACCAGCATGGCTACCACAGCATCTTGCAGCGGCATGCTATTCCATCCGGTTTGCGTTTAGTTGGACCATCATTTATTATTCAACAGGACAATGACCCCAAACACACCTCCAGGCTGTGTAAGGGCTATTTGACCAAGAAGAAGAGTGATTGGGTGCTGGGCCAGGTGACTACCTCTTGAAGCTCATCAAGAGAATGCCAAGAGTGTGCCAAGCAGTAATCAAAGCAAAAGGTGGCTACTTTGAAGAACCTAGAATATGAAATATATTTTCAGTTGTTTCACACTTTTTTGTTATGTATAATTCCACATGTGTTAATTCATAGTTTTGATGCCTTCAGTGTGAATCTACAATTTTCATAGTCATGAAAATAAAGAAAACTCTTTGAATGAGAAGGTGTGTCCAAACTTTTGATCTGTACTGTATATGTTATTGGTTAGCGCGAGAGTGTCACTCCTTGTACTGGATTGGGGCCCACCAGAGGATCCGGGCCTATCGGAGGATACATTTGTCTTCTTGTCGTTTCTTGTCCATGTGCAAATATGATTTAAAAAAAAAAAAATGTAAAGTGTTTTTTCAAGTATCAAAACACAAAAGATTTCCTTTAAGCTAATTTGTTTATTGATACGTATATGTAAGCAAACATCCTTAAAGCAGAACTATACTGCATCTGAGCACCCCAAAAAAATGAAAAAACGCTATTTTTTTTAATTTTCAAAGCAAACTCTTCCATGTTTTATTTTGCTGAAACCCCCCCCCCCCCCCCTAGCATTTCTAGCTGCGGACATCTTGTGTAAGGGCAGATGATTCATGTAGCATATACTTCCTGGAATCCACCTGCCCTTCGCTCAGGCATGCAGGGTATTGTTAGATGAGAAAACCCTTTCTCCTCTTCTCCCTATCCTGAAGATTCCTAGGATGTATGGCATCATTTGCCTAGGCAAAAAAAAAGTAAACATTATATATTTTCCTATTTACTAATGCTAGCAGAAGATGTACAATTGTGGATTGTTGATTGAGAGAGTGAAGTTCCACTTTAAAAAGAATATATAGTAGTTTTCCTTTTAAAGGGGTTGTAAACCCTCAAGGTTTTTCACCTTAACCACTTAAGGATCGAGCCTCTTTCTGAGTTTTGTTGTTTACAAGTTAAAACATTTTTTGTTAGAAAATTACTTAGAACCCCTAAACATTATACATTTTTTCTAACACCCTAGAGAATAAAATGGCGGTCGTTGCAATACTTTCATTCCCCCCCCCCCCCCCCGTATTTGTACAGCAGTCTTGCAAGCGCTCTTTTTTGGAAAAAATACACTTTTTTGAATAAAAAAATAAGACAACCGTAAAGTTAGCCCAATTTTTTTATAATGTGAAAGATCACGTTACGCCGAGTAAATTGATACCCAACATATCACGCTTCAAAATTGCGCCCGATCGTGGAATGGCGACAAACTTTTACCCTTAAAAATCTCCAGAGTTACAGAGTAGGTCTAGGGCTAGAATTATTGCTCTTGCTCTACCAATTGCGGCGATACCTCACATGTGTGGTTTGAACAGCGTTTTCATTTGCGGTCGCTTCTGCACGCAAGCTCGGCAGGACAGGGCGCATTTAAAAATATATTTTTTTCTTTATTTATGTTACCTTTTATTTTTACATTGTTCTTTAAAAAAAATGGTGTCACTTTTATTCCTATTACAAGGAATGTAATAGAAAAAAAGCATGACAGGTCCTCTTACATATTAGATCATGGGTCAAAAAGACCTCAGATCCCATATTTACACTAAAATGCAATATAAAAAAAATAAAAAAAAGATTTTGTAATTTGAAAAAAAAATGGCCTTTTAAGAGCTATGGGCGGAAGTGACATTTTGACGCCGCTTCCGGTATTTCTCTGTCTGTTTTTATCTCACTGAAAAAAGATAAGTGGATTGCTCAGAGCTGGATTAACTCTTTGTGGCAAGACTGGGCACAGATGACATGAAATCCTATACTGTACAAGGTGCAAGCCTAAAATAATTTTTTTTTTATGTCCCCCCCCCCCCCACACACACAAATAGAGCTTTCTTTTGGTGATATTTGATCACCTCTGCAGTTTTTAATTTTTTTTCCCTCAGTTTAGGCCGATACGTATTCTTTTTTTGGTAAAAAAAAAATCGCAATAAGCATTTATTGATTGGTTTGCACAAAAGTTATAGCGTCTACAAAATAGGGGATAGTTTTTATGGCATTTTTATTATAATGTTTTTATTTTTTTTACTAGTAATGGCGGTGATCTGCGATTTTTTTTATTTTTTTTTATCATGACTGCGACTTTATGGCAAACACATCAGCCACTTTTGACACTAGTTTGGGACCATTGTCATTTATACAGCAATTAGTGCTATAAAAATGCACTGATTACTGTAAAAATTACACTGTCAGTGAAGGGGTTAACCAGGAGGGGGCGCTAAAGGGGTTAAGTGTGTCCTAGGGAGTGCTTCTAACTGTAGGGGGATGGGCTATCTGTGACATGACACTGATCACTGCTCCCGATTACAGGGAGCTGTGATCAGTGCCCTGTCACTAGGAAGAGCAGGGAAATGCTTGTTTACATTGGCATTTCCCCGTTTTTCCTCACCGTGAGACGATTGCGGGTATCCCCACGGACATTGAGTCTGCGGGACCCGCGGAGCTCGTGAGCGCCCACGATGCTGCTCTTAATGGCCCAACGTATATATATACATTGATCTGCCCAGCCGTGCCATTCTGCCGATGTATATCGGCGTGACGCGGTTCTTAAGCGGTTAAGGTGAAAAAGCTTCTGTGATGCAGCAGTCCCCAGAACCCCCCCTTTTTACTTACCTGAACCCAGTGTTTCCAGCGACGAGGGTGAGCACATCGGCTCCAGTCGGTGTCTCGGGACCTGATTGGATAGATTGATGGCAGCGCAGCCATTTGGCTCCCATTGCTGTCAATCAAATCCAATGATGTGGAAGCCGGGGGGGGTGGGGCCGAGGCCTGCTGTCTGTATCAATGAACGCAGCAGCAGGACACAGGAGTGTGCCCACACGAGTACCCCCCAGGGAAAGCGCTGGGGGACCCCAGAAGGGGAGGATGGGGGGGCCACTCTGTGCAAAACTCTTGCACAGAGGAGGTAAGTATGACATGTTTGTTATTTTAAAGAAAAAAAGAAGAACAAGACTTTACAACCCCTATAACTTTTCCAGTGCACAGCCCTTATGCTTAAGAAAGTGGCATAAATTATTGAATACATGGGTGGAAACACGCTGCTACACATTTGAAAAGGTGTACTGTAAGTAAATCTGGATGTTACTCATTAATGACTAATCGCGTATCTCTTTCCTAGTTTGGTTTCACTTGTGTTGGTGTGTGTAAACAGATACCATCAGATCCAAAGTCATGCATTTAGGGAGACTTGTTTGAACTAAAGGGAAAAAGATAGAGATTACAAATATATTCCTTCACTTTCTGTCACTCTGAGTATTTCTCATTTTATTATTGGCTTAAAACATAAAGCCGGTGAATGTACAGCTTTTTAATTTCCAAGGGGGATTTATTATGCATCCTTGAAAACTTTGAGAACTACGGTTTTATGCAAAAATTAAAACAAGATTTGGATTAACTACAAAGATGATGATTCTTAAATACTTAATAGCATAAGATAAACTACTTATTCCAGTGCACATAATGTAGTGTTGTCAGCTTATTAAAAAGAGGATAATCTCAAATTACTAATGGTTGTCAATCTCCATCTATAATTACTGCACAAATTCTCTTCAGGAGAAACATTATTTGTAAAATGAGTCTTCTTCTTCCTATTCATGAAACACTTTGGCTCTGACATGAGCCATCACACTAATTGATGAGCCAACAATCAGAGCTAATTGAGGAGTTTGTGGTGCAAGCTGTCTTCGAACTTTATATAACAAATGGGCGAACAAGCAAGATTTTTTTTAATGCAGAAGAAACTTGCTTTGTCTCTTCTGTATTAAAGTTGCCTACTTGCCTGTCTGCCCTGTGCAGTGAGCTCATTGTAGAAATTTGGCAATGCCCAAGCTGACTGAACTACGGCACATGTGTGGGAGTGACGTCATATCGGCCAATGAAAGCGTCTGGTGATCAGTAGTCAGGAGCCAGCTGCTCAAAGATATCAGCGGCTGGTGTGGAGCTCCAGGACACCACATTGCAGGACTGAAGGGGAGTATAGTTCCACGTTAACCACTTAGGACCCGGACCAAAATGCAGGTAAAGGACCTGGCCAGTTTTTGCGATTCGGCACTGCGTCAATTTAACTGACAATTGCGCCGTCGTGCGACGTGGCTCCCAAACAAAATTCTTTTTTTTTCCACAAATAGAGCTTTCTTTTGGTGGTATTTGATCACTTCTGCGTTTTTTATTTATTGCGCTATAAACAAAAATAGAGCGACAATTTGGGAAAAAAAATCTATATTTTTTCCTTTTTGCTATAATAAATATCCCCCAAAAATATATAAAAAAAAAAATGTTTCCTCAGTTTAGACCGATACATATTCTTCTACCTATTTTTGGTAAAAAAAAAAAAACGCAATAAGCATTTATCGATTGGTTTGCGCAAAATGTATAGGGCTAGATTCTGAAAGGACTTACGACGGCGCAGCGCCATGTACGCCGTCGTAAGTCCGAATCCGACCCGTCGTATCTATGCGCCTGATTCTTAGAATCAGTTACGCATAGATATCCATTAGATCTGACAGGCGTAAGTCTCTTACGCCGTCGGATCTTAACTGCATTTTTTTTGGACCGCTAGGTGGCGCTTCCGTCGAATTCCGCGTGGAGTATGCAAATTAGCTAGATACGCGAATTCCCGAACGTACGCGTGTTCGACGCAGTAAAGTTACGACTTTTACGTTAGGCTTTTCCCGGCGTATAGTTGCCCCTGCTATATAAGGCATAAGTGCGGCGTAACAATGTTAAGTATGGCCGTCGTTCCCACGTCGAAATTTGAAAAAGTTACGTCGTTTTCGTAAGTCGTCCGTGAATGGGGCTGGACGTCATTTACGTTCACGTCGAAACCAATGACGTCCTTGCGGCGTACTTTGGAGCAATGCACACTGGAAAATTCCATGGACGGCGCACGTCGGGTCACAGTAGTTTTACATAAAACAAGCCCCCCTGATCCAAATTTGAATTAGGCGGGCTTACGCCGGCCGATTTACGATGCGCCGCCGCAACTTACGGAGCAAGTGCTTTGAGAATACAGCACTTGCCCGTGTAAGTTGCGGAGGCGTAACGTAAATCAGATACGTTACGCCCGCACAATTTTACGCGGCTGTACGTGAATCCGGCCCATAGTGTTTACAAAATAGGGGATAGTTTTATTGCATTTTTATTAATAATTTTTTTTTTTTTACTACTAATGGCGGCGATCAGCGATTTTTTTCGTGACCACGACATTATGGCGGACACATGGGACAATTTTGACACATTTTTGGGACAATTGTTATTTTCACAGCAAAAAATGCTATAAAAATGCATTGTTTACTGTGAAAATTACAATTGCAGTTTGGGAGTTAACCACTAGGGGGCGCTGAAGGGGTTAAGTGTGATCTCATATGTGTTTTTCAGGCGCTTTACAGGCGCTATTTTTAGCGCAAAGGCGCCTGAAAAACGCCCCAGTGTGAAAGGGGTCTTAGTGACAAACCCTGTCTGTCCAGGTTACTGCAACATCATGCACATGCATTTCTTAATATCCTAATTGTATGCCTGATATGTTGACCCTTTTGCTTCAATACTCTATGACTACAGACTGTCACCATTTTAAGTCACTGGCCCAGAATAAACATAGTCATGCAAATGAGTAAATATAAAGTAAATATACTCCATGGAAATTGTCGACCTTGTTCAACATATTTGAACAGGCAAACATTCAATTTTTTTTTAAACCGTGCCTACAGATAAATATAATATACTTAAACAGATGACGTGATGTATTAATTCTCCCGTTCCACATGGCAAACGATTCAAGATTTGCCACATGGAAAAATTCAAACTGGAGTGTTTACTGTATTTTTTTAAATCATACCTCATCGCACCGATGCTGCAACTGTCCCCTGCCAGCTCTAAGTTATTAGTGCTCTGTGAGCAGAGAGCTGGTGACTATCAGTCACCGATGTCTGCTCTGCCCCCCCCCCCACCCCCACACACTAACTGGGGTAAGGAGGGGCAGGAGGAGCAGTCTGAGGCTCTCAGCAGCTCAATGAGAGGCTGAGCCAAGTGCCGATCCAGGCTTCTAGGTGACTTCTGGACATGGTTTATGACTATCGTCGCAATCTTTCCCCATCCTGGGCCGGCTGTGTGACGAAAGCTGACAGCGGGCTTTAGATATTACATGACAATGATTGGAACTTCCTAAGGGAGTATACTAAGGGAACGTTCTTTTTTTAAACCTTCAATATAGGGTCACATGTTCTTTTTGGTGTGCGTGAATGCATCATGCCAAAATTAATAGAGGCCCTCAGAAAAATGGTTACGCAATGCCTATGAACAGTGTTGGCTGGTGCTCTATTTTTTTAACCCCCCCCCGTCGCTTGCCCATTCTCCCATCAGCCCCACACTTACCCTATTCAGGTCGTGGGCAGCTTCTCCTCGTTGGCGCCTCCCAGGCAATATGGTCACTTGTCTTTTCTCCTCTCAGACCGACTTCCTGATTGGCCAGGAGGAGAAGCAGGAAGACAGTAGCGAATATTAATTCACTGTCACAGAACTGGGTAGGCTTAGGCCACCCCAAGCCCACCCTTTTTTTAAGCCAATTGGAGCCTCAGGCTCTAATTGCATGCTTACATAAAAAAAAAAAAACGTTGAATTCCCATGCTTGCGGCGCCCTGCATGTAGATTAGGGGAGCGGCCGCCACTGCCTATGAATCTGACAAAAAGATGTAAAAAGATTGCCAAATTATTTTCAATTGATCATTCCACTGTAAAGAAAATAAACTTCAAGTAGAGTAGATTTCAAACGGCTGCTAGTTTGTCCAGGACTGGCCAGCCCAGAAAATTTAGCCCAGAATTTACTGTTTATTCAAGAACCCCAAGATTTCACCGATGGATCTGCAGGTAGCATTTTTAAAAGTTGGTGTTAACTTAAAGCGGGAGTTCACCCAAAAAAACACATTTTTAACATTAGATTGAGGCTAATTACGGGAAGCACAATCGGGTATTTTTTTTTTAAATCAATGCAGTACTTACCGTTTTAGAGATAGATGTTCTCCGCCGCTTCGGGGTATGGTCTGCGGGACTGGGCGTTCCTATTTGATTGACAGCCTTCCGACCGTCGCATACAGCGCGTCACGAGTTGCCGAACGTCGGTGCGCAGGCGCCGTATAGAGCTGCACCGACGTTCAGCTTCTTTCGACAACTCGTGACGCGCTGTATGCGACGGTCGGAAGGCTATTAATCAAATAGGAACGCCTAGTCCCGAAGACAATACCCGGAAGCGGCGGAGAACATCTATCTCTAAAACGGTAAGTACTGGATTGATTTAAAAATAAACACCCGATTCTGCTTCCCGTAATTGGCCTCAATCTAATGTTAACATTTTTTTTGGGGGTGAACCCCCGCTTTAAGTGTATACCTCTACAATCCTACATTCAGAAAGACCTGCATAGGATGTATGCTAGGAACAGCCTTTGCTGTTCAAAATAAACATTGAAGCAAGACTACAGTACAGTCTGCCTTCAGATATAAAGGCAAAGACCAAGCCTTTTGGAACAATGCACTGTTATCTGAAGAATCAAAGGTTATTTGGCCACAGTAGCAGTAGACATGTCTGGCACAAACCAAAAGATAGCATTTTAGAAGAAGAAGCTCATACTTGTTTTGAAACATGGTGGTGGAAATGTTATGGTTTGGGGTTTCTTTGCTGCTGCTGGGCCTTGGCAGCCTGAAGTCATCAAGACAGCCTTGGATTCTACATCATATAAGAGGCTTTGTGTCTGAAAGTTAAGGTTGAACCCAAAAATTGGTGTTTTAACATGATAATGGCCTGAAGATCAAAATCAAATCTACCAAAGAAATATCTCAGAAAGGGGGAAAAAAGGAGGGTTATGGTTCAATTATTGAAATGCTGTGGGGGGTGAAATGGGTAGTTCATGCAAGGAAACTCACACACAGACCTTTGCAGTTTTGAAGCGTGATAAAAAATGTTTACAAGTCCATGTCAGAGACTGGTGGGCATATATACAGTACCTACAATGAGCCATTTCTGCTAGAGGAGGCAATACCAAATTCTGAAGCCAAGTGTCTACCTTCTTTTTCCACAGTGCCCGTTTTCCGCTACTGATATTTTTGTTGAATACATGAATGAAAAATACAAATTTCCAGTATATCAACTTTATTTGTAGACTGTGTTTTGAATAAGGTTCTAATGTTTGCGTGTTCAAATATGTTGAAACTGCAATTTCCATGAGGGTGTACTTGCACCTTTTTACATGTCTATATGTTCGATTTCTGACTTTTCAATATTGCACACTTGATCCAGGTCTATTGTTTTCAGGAGTTTAACAATGATAATCTGATATTTACTTATGACAGGGCTGCTTCAATTTGTATGTCTGGCAAAAAAAAAATAAAAAATAACAGAAAAAAATTGCATAATTTTAAGAGAAATAAAAATGTGAAAAATACTCTGGAAGGCATAGCACGAAAGGGCACGATTTCTAAAATCTATAAACTGCTAAATTCCTATTCCATCCAAACATAAGGTAAATGTTCTTACATGACCCTCTGGGAGAGGGCGTTGGGAGACCAGATTTCGCAGGAAGAGTGGCAGATTATTTGGTCCCAGGCTGCTAAAAGTTCCCTGTGCACTTTATACAAGGAAAATGCTTACAACATCCTTTTTTTTGGTACCTAACCCCAAATGTACTCCTCTCCATCTACCCCTTAAGCTCAGATAGATGCTGGCATTGTCTGGAAGACAAAGGCACCCTCCTTCACATATTTTGGAACTGCCCATTGATTGTTTCGTTCTGACATTCTGTTCAGCAACTGCTCATTGGGGCAAGTCTCCCTATGACACTGAAGTTATTTTTGCTAGGTCTCCCTTCGGAAATATTCCCCAAAGTCCGTAGGAAGCTGCTTCGCCACGTCCTTACTGCCACACAATGCCTCATCGCTCTTAGCTGGAAACGGCGCTCCCCTCCCTCCACAGAGGCCCTGTACGCTAGAATTAAAGATGTGGAACTGATAGAGAGAATGACCACTAGATCAGTGGTCCTCAACCCTGTCCTCAGGGCCCACTAACAGGCCAGGTTTGCAAGATAACTGAAATACCTCACAGGTGATATAATTTGCTGCTCGGTGATTGTATTCTAGTCTACATCTCCCCAAGGTAATACATAAAATCTGGCATGTTAGTGGGCCCTGAGGACAGGGTTGATGACCACTGCACTAGATTACAAGATAGATTGGAGGCTCACGACCAAGTCTGGGAGTTATGGCATTTCCAGGAGGACCGTCCTTGAACCAGTGAACCAGTCACCGCGATGATCCCCTTTTTTTCTTTTTCCTCTTTCCTTTTTTCCTTTTCTCATTTACTATTCAAATGCTCTTATAAATTACACTAACATTTTACTTATGTTGCACTGATCCCTAGCTGAGGTTACCGTATTTATCGGGGTATTGTGCGTTCCGGTGTATAGCGCGCACCCCTAATGTGGACCCGCAATTCCTGTAAATTTTTTTTTAGTACTAACAGTTTTGGAGTCTTGCACGGCGTCCATCGGCGGCCTCGTCGGGTCCGGCGTCCGTCTGTGGCTTCGGTGGTGTCCTCCCGGCTTCTCCCGTCGAATTGCCGCTTCCCGTGCTCAGTTTGAATGCCTGCGCCGACATATACCGAGTGCAGTACACTCGGCTACATTTGGCCAGGCTCGTCTTCGCTCGTGCTTACGCTCTGTGACGTTTATGCGTGAGCACGAGCGTAGCCGAGCCTGGCCGAATGTAGCCGAGTGTACTGCACTCGGTATATGTCGGCACAGGCATTCAAACTGAGCGCGGGAAGTGGGTATCGGCGTATAAAGTGCGCGGTATATGCTGTTAAATACGGTAATTGCATTATTCAGCTTAAAGGGGTTGTAAAGGTTCGTTTTTTATTTTCTAAATAGGTTCCTTTAAGCCAGTGCATTGTTGGTTCACTTACCTTTTCCTTAAATTTCCCTTCTAAATGTTTTTTTGCTTTTGTTTTCTATGTCTGAATTTCTCACTTCCTGTTACTCCTCAGTAAGGTGTTCAGTAAGCTGTTCTAAATGACTTTCCACCGCTCGGATGATGGTGGAAAGCTTACTGAGGAGAAACAGGAAGTGAGAAATTTAAACAAAGAAAAAAAACATTTTGAAGGGAAATCAAAAGAAAAGGTTAGTGAACCAACAATGCACTAGCTTAAAGGAACCAATTTAGAAAATAAAAGATGAACCTTTACAACCCCTTTAAACACGGTCTATATTGTCACTGACTTTGGTTGTTGTGTCCTGCTTTTACCTCAAGTGGAATCCTTCTGTATACATTTTTATTTTGCTCATGTAAGTTAACACACAAAGATTTTGCTGTTGAAAACTTTTAAAATTCAATAAAAATTATTTGAAAAAAAAAAAAAAGAAAGTTAGTATGTATTTGTATTGTAGAGATTACTAAATGTTTTTCCCCCAGGCATAAACTTTTTAAATTATAAAGTGTGTGTGTGTGTTCAAACTTGGACAGTAACATCCTATCTACTCCATAGGGTGAGATGGTAATGGAAGGAGTGTGTGTTTCCTAAAGAGGCAACGGGGATGATTTACTAAAATTGTTGCATTGTGCGTAGTAACCAGTCAGCTTTTGACTTCAGATTGTTCAATTAAGCTTTGACAATAAAATATAGAGTCTGATTGGCTGCTATGCACAGCCAACAAATTCTGTATATACCAGTTTTAGTAAATCCCCCTTATGTCACCTTGTTCCTGCAGGGCAAAATGACAGTGTCTTAGCCAAGGCTGATCCCCTTATACACACCTTACCTGCACTCTCTTGTCATTCCTTCATCTATTACAGCCAACATTACCCAACCACTTTTCTGATGCAGCCAACGACATTACCCAGCGCTTTTTGGGATGAGGGAGCATGTGACCTATTTCACAATTCTCAGACCTAGTAGCCAGTTGGTGAATCTGAGTACTTTCATATGACCAAAGGGAATGATGTCACCGATCTCCCAGGATGCTGACATTACTGATTTTAGTGCAAGCTGTGATGAAGGGAGAAGTGGCAGGAGGGCACAGGCAAGTTAAATATAAAAGTGGTTGGGTAAAGGGTTATGTGTGCCACTGAGCATGAGTGTCACAATCTGGAGTCAGGCTCAGAGGCCAATAGCTATAGCAGTGGCAGGACAGGTATTCAGGCAGTCACTTCTGGCAGATAATACAGGCTCCCCTAAGGCCCCATACACACGGGAGGATTTATCCGTGGATACGGTCCAGCGGACCGTATCCGCGGATAAATCCTATCGAGGATTTCAGCAGATTTTAATGCGATGGAGTGTACTCACCATCGCATTGAAATCCGCGCCGAAATCCTCTGACGATGACGTGTCGCGCCGTCGCCGCGATTATGACGCGGCGACGGGCGCGACGCTGTCATATAAGGAATTCCACGCATGCGTTGAATCATTGCGACGCATGCGGGGGATCCCTTCGGACGGATGGATTCGGTGAGTCTGTACAGACCAGCGGATCCATCCGTTGGGATGGACTTCAGCAGATGGATATGTTGTGCATGTCAGCAAATATCCATCTGCTGGAAATCCATCCCAGGGGAGATTTATCCGCGGAAAAAGATCCGCTGGCGTGTACACACCATAGGATCTATCCGCTGAAACCCATTTGCTGGGATTTATCTGCGGATGGATTCTATGGTGTGTATGGGGCCTAAGGTGCGGAGTCTAAGTACTAGCTGGTTTTCCCCAGAGCTCCTGATGGTGGAGATGGATTTAGCTGCAAGCTATTACCAGGTCGCAGTCCTCAAGTTTGCCCCAACTGGGTGTGAGCAAGCCGGGGTACAGTAGCGGATGAGCAGACAAGGATGAAACCGCAGCGTGGTCAGTAAACAAGCCAAGGGATCAATCACGAGTGGCTGCACGTTGGGATCAGGCAGAAGAGTAGTCAAATAACAGGCCGAGGGTCGAACACGGGTGGTTGCAGATTAGGATCAGGCAGAAGAGTAGTCCAGGAACAGGCTGAGGGTCAAACACGGGTGGTTGCAGGTACAAATGGCAGCAGAGCAGACAAATCGCAAGGAACTGGCTGGGAAGGCACAATAACCTGGCAATGGGGAAGTGCTGAGACAAGGCTTTTATAGGAAGTTCATGGGAGGAGCTAGGGGTTCAAGGTTCAACAACAATCAAGACACAAGGCAGGGATGTCCAACGGATCAGATACGTTTGTCCAGCAGATCAGACAGGGAGCTGTCCAGCATCCCAGATAGCTCAGTGGGAAAAGACAATGCCAGACACAGAAGAGGTCCCAGGTCCTGACAATGAGACCTTGTGGGTGCGTTAATGGGAAACATAGCACAAGTGGGTAAGCCCAGGTAAAACCATTTTTTTGTAACTATTTTATTCTGCTTTTTTAAACTTTCATAACAATGTGTTTCTACCGTATATACTAGAGTATAAGCCGAGTTTTTCAGCACATTTATTTGTGCTGAAAATGCCCCCCCCCTCGGCTTATACTCGAGTCATATTTTTGCGCCTAATCTCCCAGACTTTGGGGACCTGGTACCGGCCCCGCACCCCAAACTTGGCACACGTATAGCCCCCACTCTTCATCTACAAGTTTGCAAAGTTTGTTGTCTGGGGGACCTACGGCCGGGGAGCACCGATTTTTCAAAGTCGGGCACCCCTTTCATAGACTCCCATGTTAAACGGTCATTTCTCGGGTAACTTTAGGGACCCACTACCGGCCGGCCGTAGGTCTCCTGGATCCGAAACTTGGCACACATATAGCCCCCGTTCTCCTCTACTATTTTTCTGTCTAGGGGACCTACAGCCAGGGAGCATCAATTTTTCAAAGCCGGGCACCCATTCTATATACTCCCATGTTAAACGTAAGTCTAGTCATGGACACAGTGAGGCATGCACATGGACACAGTGAGGCATGCAGATGGACACCCTAGGCTTATACTCGGTATAAGTTATACCATTTTTTGTGGTTAAATTAGTTGCCTCAGCTTATATTCGGGTCAACTTATACTCGAGTATATACAGTAACTTTACACATTAGCACTTTTGAAATTCAATATCTAGCTTCCAGCTGAAGGATGTAATTAAATGTCCGCCAGAGTGAAAATCGAACAAAGAGCAATTACTGTTTACTTTCTTCTTCTCTTGTAAAGCTTGTGATCTAATGCAGCTAATGCATTTATTTGTGTTTGCAGGAACAGATTGTTGCATGTGCCTTTAAAACATTATCAGGTCAGCTGCTCTGACTGGTTGTTGAAGGTCATCTGTGGTGGGGTAGAAATCCGTACTGTCTATGCATCCCATCGGAAAGCCAAAGTTTGCCTTATCTCCCGTATCAGCAGTGTACGTGCCGGTGCCAGGTTCCACATCCGTGGAGTAGATGATGACGGACATGTTTCTAACTTTGTTGAAACCGAGCAGGTATTGTTTACTTTTTCCTTTCACACTTAATGATATAAAATTAATGTACAGGTCAATACTTTTTTTTAAATCCAGCACAATGGGGCGGTCTAGTGTTTGCTTTGTTTTCTTTGTGGTGCTCTGTTACCCAATTGTGCTCCTGTCACTTTTTCACATGGGTCAGTGAAGACTATAAGTGGCTGGTTCAACATATCATTAAAGCTGAATATTTTTGCTACATTCGTCCAGCTTGGATGAGTGATAAGTATGCATGTGGCATACCTGTTGGATCCCTGTGGAAGCTGAAAATCGCTGCAGTAGGCACCTCTACTATAGTGATCCCCACTAGCTTCTGGGTCCTGTGGCAAGTGGCTGCCATGCTTTGAAGTAGGCAAATGAAGCCACTTGTTCAGCACAGATGCCACTCAGAACAGTTTGCATTTTCTCAATGAATACAAAGCACTCTGATTGGATGTGTGGAGAGGCAGGGTTTTGACATCACAATCTTCACCACATCCAATCAGCGAACACTTTGCTTTCATTGCGAAAATTAGTTCTCTGAATAGGGCATGTGCTGAGTGAGCAACTTCCTGTGTTTACTAATTAGCAGGGCAGCCACTTGGCAAAGGACTTGAAAGTTGGCAGCAATCACTGTAGCAGGGGTGCCTACTACAATGATTTTTAGTTTACACAGGTATCTTCCAGGTGTGATATTTGCATGCATACATCTATTCAAGCTAGACCAATGTAACAATGCATAAATATGCATACCTAAATTAAAGCTTTAGGTATGCATGGCCCACTGTAGTCCACATTAGGGAACACACCAAGCGAAATACTATGTAGTCATCACTGTAATACATATATGTATGTAGAAAGGGGTTGCCAGGAGTCTACAGGAGTTAATGTTATCCAGTTAGGGCCGCACCTTTGCTTTGCGGTAATAAATAGCTCTGCATTGGACCAATGCTGTCCACCAATGTGTGTTGGTGTGTTGCTTTGCCTAGTATGCTTTGAATTGTATCCCAATGCAACTGTGCAACACACCTCAACTCATGGTGATGCCAGTCCATGTATTGTCATGTGTTACATGAAAACAAATATTGCTGGTATATTTTTCTGTCTGTACCGATTCATTATCAACCCATTCAAAATGAATAGGGAGCCTTAAATAGGTTGTAACCTAAAAAAAAAGCATGTGAGACCGCATAGTGCTTGTGCGGTGTCATTTATCCCTTTCTATTCTGCAAAATATCTGGTTGATCCTGCCTGTTCCTGTGTCCCCCTAGGTGTACTGACCATGGTAATCATGGCTGCTGATCAGTGTTGGCCTATGCATTGCCCCCCCCCCATTCCTGCTGCCTCCTTCTATCCGTGTGCCCGGTCCCTTTCAAGACTCCGGATGCTTGGACTCCTATGGCGGGGGTGAGAGGGGGTGTTTTTTTTTTAAGCACCTGATTAGAGCCTGAGGCTCCAATAGGCCCCCGATCCCATCTAATTGTGTGACCATGGCAAATTATTTTTACTATTTTAACACTAGAGCGCCTCCCCGGCAATAAGGAGGCAGGTCAATAAGACCTGTTTCCTGATTGGCAAAAGCACCGGGCGATCCGCTTTGGCGGAAGAGGAGACACAGAGCGGTGGAAGCATGAGGAGCAGGCGACTCCGCCACCGCTGCTGCCCGCACTAGAGGAGACGAAGCAAGAGGAGAGGACACAGTGTGGTAAGTGCTGGACCTCCAGCAGGAGGGGGTGCTCGGAGCAGTGCTGGGAGTGTGGGGGGGGGGTTCTGGGTGCTCGAAGCAGGGGGGGGTTTGTCAGTCCTACAGGGGGGGGGAGTGCTGTATACCCAATGCTGACCTATATATTCTGATCTGTAATGCTGATTTATATTCCCAATGCTGACCTATATACGCTATCTGCAATGCTGATCTGTATACCCAATGCTGACCTATATACCCTGATCTGTAATGCTGAGCTATATACACAATGCTGACCTATATACCCTACCTGTAATGCTGATCTAAATGTCCTATCTGTAATGCTGACCTATATAATAGGTGGGGCTTATGAGAAGTGGAGAGGTCAAAAAGGAAGGGCGGGGTCTGGCGCCCCCCCATCCTAAAACTTCACCAGCCGCCACTGCTGCAGATACATGATACTGTGGTCAGATGATGTGCCTCCATCATCCCGCTGTGTTTAGAGTCTCTCAATCTCCCCCTCCCTGACTGTCAGTTCCTAGTGTGTGAGCCGATTGACACACCCACCCCTCCTCTCCTCCCGCCATTCCATGTGGCAGTAAAGTTATTGATCACAATTACTACCAGCCCCTCTGTTATAACAAGATATACTACACAGTGTATGTGCTTTTTTTACAACTCTGATGCTAAATACCTTATTTCAGATCACTGATGTGCGGTCATGTGACCGCTTGGCTGACATCAGAGGGGAATCTCAGCCCCTCCCACTGTAGTCTTTAGATCAGGAAAGAAGAGCGGCGGGCAGTCACATGACCGCACATTGGCGATGCAAAAAAAGGTATTTAGCTGCAGAATAAAAAATAAAAAAAACACATACCCTTTTAGTATAGCTTGTTATAGTAGAGGGATTGGCAGTAATTGGAATCACTGACTTTGCAACCACTTTAATGCAACTCATGGTCATGCACAATATAACATGCATACATTATTGCAACTCACCAGAGCAGACAGATGTCAGTGGGCCAATAGGGTTTACATCTACTCTAGACATATTAGAAACACAAAGGAACTGGTTGTGAGCTTTATACCATTTTGCGCTATTCTGATTGTAATTGGGGATAAATGTATAACAAAAATAATCAAAGAATTACCTGCAGCATGCAGACTGTTTCTCTTCAGATTTTTGCGGGTTGTGGTTATGTATTTTTCACTATGTACATTACACATAACAAATAAAGGTTTCTACACTCAAATGGTAAATCGTTTTTTTATCTTATCTTTTTGCATGATTACACATGTAGTTCATAGCCTATTATGTACATGAACAGAAACCTTTATTACAAGAATCACTTATGTCCTTCTGCAATATTCTTACCAATTGCTTCCCAAACCGACTAATAGATGAAATGCTGCTTACAATAACACATTTCAGTTTCAGCAAAATACTTCAACACAAATAGCTGACAACTTGTCTGCTCAGATACTTTGGTGGTGGAGGAGGCAAAAGAAAATAACCGAGATAGTGTCAAAAGTCACATCGTTTTTCTAAGAAACATGCTGCAAAGCTTGTACTTGCCAAAAGGATTGAAAAGATTGTTAAAAGTATGAGATTATTAAAGTTTCAGAAAAAGCGTAAATAGGGCATAAGCGTTCAGCCTCTACAAATTGTAATAATTTTTTGGTGATCTCCTACCTAAATACATTGCAGCTTATTTAAAGAGGTAGCAGCTTTTCACACAGCAAAGCGAATAAGATGAAGCTGTTTTCACCTTAATCGGCCAAATATTTGCAAGCAGAATTTATTTTATTTTATAATGTACATGGCAAATGATTTGGTCTTTAAAGTGTACACCCTATTCTAATACTATTCTTCACTTTGACAGTGAACACTCACTTTTTGTAGTGTTCACTTTGCTATTTGGGCAGCCGGTTCTCTATTAGTAAAAAGTAATTCTTTATCTAAAGGAGCCACATTTTAAGAAAATCTATTAACTAGGGCTGTGGAAATTAAAGATTAATTCCTTGATTAATCGTTAATTATTTTGATCGATCAAAATTCTTTTGATCGGTACTAATGGTGCAACGGATAGTAAATGATCCGTGATCCGAACGGGTCACCATATGCGGATCGGCACACCATGGGATCCGTGGAGCTCTGCTACTGCCTCGGCCATAGGAAAGGCCACAGCTTCGGCTTAGCTCCCGGAGCAGCGGCCATCTTGGTCCACCCGGCGGCGGCCTAGGTGAGCCTAGAGCCGCGCGCTGAGGTCATCACCTGGCCTCAACTGCTCGTGTTCAGCCGGCTTCTCTGGTAAGACTAAGCAAGCACTAATCTTCCTATACAGTGGGGGAGATGTGGACCATCTTACAGTGGGGAGATGTCTGTGGATATTACAGTGGGGAGATGTGCTTTGATTACATTGGGGGAGATGTCTGTGGATATTACAGTGGGGGTGATTGTGGATAATACAGTGGGGGAGATGTCTGTGAATATTACAGTGGAGGAGATGTCTGTGGATATTACAGTGGGGGAGATGTCTGTGGATATTTCAGTGGGGGAGATGTCTGTGGATATTACAGTGGGGAGATGTCTGTGGATATTACAGTGGGGGGAGATGTCTGTGGATTACAGTGGGGGAGATGTCTATGGATTAGAGTGGGGAGATGTCTATGGATTAGAGTGGGGAGATGTCTGTGGATATTACAGTGAGGGAGATAGTGGATATTACAGTGGGGGTGATTGTGGATAATACAGTGGGGGAGATGTCTGTGGATAATACAGTGGGGGAGATGTCTGTGGATATTACAGTGGGGGAGATGTCTGTGGATATTACAGTGGGGGAGATGTCTGTGGATATTACAGTGGGAGAGATGTCTGTGGATATTACAGTGTGGGAGATTGTGGATATTGCAGTGGGGGAGATGTCTGTGCATAATACAGTGGTGGAGATGTCTGTGGATATTACAGTGGGGGAGATGTCTGTGGATATTACAGTGGGGGAGATTGTGGATATTACAGTGGGGGAGATGTCTGTGGATATTACAGTGGGGGAGATATCTCTGGATATTACAGTGGGGGAGATGTCTGTGGATATTACAGTGGGGACTATATATGGTGGTGAGCTGAAAAATGTATGTGCGTTGTGCGTTATAATCAATCGAAATTAGTCGATTAATCGATTAAAAATAATCGATTAATCGAACACCAAAATCGTAATCAATAACAGCCCTAATATAAACGTAATTTTCATAGAACAGAATGGTGGTTGAAGATGAATAGAAAACTGGTATGTGATAAATATGTAGTGTAGACCTTTCCTTCAGAAAATATTAGTTGCCTGACTGTTAGGCTGATGGTTTAGTTGCGATACTTTCTGAATCACTGATCCAGAACATGTGTAATGCCTGGTACACAGTATGAGATTATCGTCTGTGTGTGTGTTAGTTTTTTTTTTTTTTAATGCTCAACTGGTATAGAAAATGAAGAGGTTACTAAAGCCATGACGATTCTCGTACAACAGAATAAAAATTTGGAAGTGGTGTAATGTGTCGTAGTGTATTTGGATTTAATTTTCGAATGACAACTGTACTGTTTAAATGAAAATTGTAAGATCTGGTATCGTTTGAGCTTGTCCCATCGGATACGATCAGATGAACTGTCGGGATCGGCTCTCAAAAGCGGTGTACTAATGATTGCAATCGCGTTTAAAATGGTATATCTAGTACGATTTTCTAATTGCGTGTATGGACCTTCCATAGAACAGAATGGTGCATGACGATGAACAGAAAACTGGTAGGTGATAAATACACTGCTCAAAAAAATTAAAAGAAACACTTTTTATTCAGAGTATAGCATCAAGTCAATTTTTAACTCCTGGAATATTGATCTTGTCAGTTAAGTAGCAGAGGGGTTGTTAATCAGTTTCAGTTGCTTTAGTGTTAATGAAATTAACAGGTGCACTAAATGGGCAAAAATGAGATGACCTCCAAAACAGGAATAGTTTTGCAGGTGAAGACCACTGACATTTTTTCCTAGAATTTTTAAAGTGTGTCTGATCTGACAGAAAAAGGGGACGGAGAGCTGAAGTTGTGCACTGCATAGCTCAGTGAGGAGGGCCCTGCAAGCTGATTGGAGGGAAGGGACACCCTCCCCTCCACACAGCTCACAGGAACAGAACTGAGGCTGGCAATCAGCTGGAGCTCCCTCCCCTGTCACCATTTTTTCCTTGGTGCCAGGAAAACTTGTCAGTAGTGATTCATGCTGATAGCAGAGGAACAAAGCATCAGACAGAAATTACACTTCGTGCTCCTAATTGAGACAAGTACACACTATATAGGGGTAGGCTTTGTTCATATTTAATGTCTGAGGTTTACAGCTACTTTAACCACTTCCCGCCCGATCAATAGTCAATTGACGTCCGGGAAGTGGTTGTGAAATCCTGACTGGACGTCTATTGACGTCCTGCAGGATTTCATGCCGGCACGCACCCGTGGGGGTGCGCAGCGCGGCGTTTGGTGATGCGGGGTGTTAGTTTGACACCCTGCATCTCCAATCTCAGTAAAGAGCCTCCGACGGAGGCTCTTTACCACGTGATCAGCCGTGTCGAACCACGGCTGATCACGATGTAAACAGGAAGAGCCGTTGATCGGCTCTTCCTCACTAGTGTCTGGTACAGACACGAGTAGAGGAGAGCCGATCGGATGAGTGCCCATCAGTGCCGCCTTTGAGTGCCCATCAGTGCCGCCTATGAATGCCCATCAGTGCAGCATACCAGCGCCGCCTATCGGTGCCCATCAGTGCCACCTCATCGGTGCCCATCAGTGCCGCCATATCAGTGCCCATAATTGAAGAAGAAAACGTACTTATTTACAAAAAAATTAACAGAAAAAAAAAAACTTAGGGCCGGATTCAGAGAGATCGGCGTAAATCTTTAGATAGGCGTAGCGCATCTAATATGCGCTACCCCCGACGTAACATTGAGAGGCAAGCTGAGTATTCACAAAGCACTTGCTCCCATATTTACGCCGGCGTAACGTAAATGGGCCGGCGTAAGCCCGCCTAATTCAAAGTAGCAAGGCAGTGGGCGTGTTGTATTATAATAAAGCGTGACCCCATGTAAATGCATGAACGAATGGCGCATGGGCGCACATGCTCACAATCACGTCGAATTTACTCCCTGAGATACGCCGGCTCAATGCCTGTGACGTGAACGTAACCTACGCCCAGCCCCATTCACGTACGACTTATGTAAACGACGTAAAATTCGGCGCTTGTTCCGACGTCCATACCTTTTTGCCTCTTATTACAGGGGTAACTTTACGCCGGACGTACGCCTTACGTAAACGTCGTAGCTTACTGCGACGGGTGCAAGTACGTTCGTGAATCGGCGTATCTAGCTCATTTACATATTCAACGTGTAAATCAACGGAAGTGCCCCTAGTGGCCAGTGTAAATATGCACCCAAGATACGACGGCGTAGGAGACTTGCGTCGGTCGTATCTTGGCAGAATTCAGGCGTATCTTGTTTCCTGAATACATTGCAGTATGGTGTGATTTTATTAAAGTAATAATGCTGATGACATATTTTATAAAATATATCAGAAGCAATTGGTAGTGAGAACCCAAGCCTTTATATCCCTTTTATACAGTAAATACCGAACTCCAGGCACACAACATACATATGGGAGCTTATTTAGCTATCGGAGGCTTTATATTTTTCTACATCCAGTTCTGATATTTGCACAGCCCTACCATAAATCACTGCCTTATCTGACACAGCGGGGGAGAGCAGACATTTTTCTGCAGGAGTTAGAAAGAAAAAAAAGAAAAGACTTCCAGGTCTCCCACCCTCCTCTCAGACTTGACTGGAGAGTAAAAGGAGAAAAATAAAAAAAATTCTGTAAGGCCTCGTACACATGACCGAGTTCCTCGGCAAAAACCAGCAAGAAACTTGCTGGGAGATATTTTTTTGCCGAGGAAACCGGTCGTGTGTACATTTTCGTCGAGGAAACTGTCGAGAGACTCAACGAGCCAAAAAGAGAGCAAGTTCTCTATTTCCTCGACGGGAATGGAGAAACTTGCCTTGTCGAGTTCCTCGACAGACTAACAAGGAACTCGACGAGGAAAATTATGTGTTTCGCCCGTCGAGTTCCTCGGTCGTGTGTACGAGGCTTCACTCTGCTTTACCTCGCTATTAGTATGCTCCTTGTTGGCACATGAACACTGCAGCACAACTCATTGGCTCCTTGTGCTGCTCCCACTCACAGTATGAGCTTTGCTGTACAGCGCATTTGAAAAGCTTGATTCAGATCAATTCCGATACATTCACCTTAAAAAATACATACAGAGCCGCTGTTTGTCTTTTTTTTTTATCCGCTTGGAGTTCAGCTTTAAAAAAAAGTTGTATTTTCAAATACAGTAGAACCTTGGATTACGAGCATAATCCGTTCCAGGAGAATGCTCTTAATCCAAAGTACTTGCATATCAAAGCGAGTTTCCCCATTGAAGTCATTGGAAGCGGAAATAATTTATTCCGCATTGACTTCAATGGCATGCAATACCGCATGTTGCCAGAAGTGGGGGCGCCAGAGAGCCTCGGAATCACTCAGGCCCGAGGACACCTAAGCTGAACTCAGAACACCTTGGAAAGGCTTGTGAACTGAGTGTTTCCGAGATTTTTCGAACGGTTCTGATGGGCGCGGTTCGGCTCGGCTCCGGTGCCCCCCCCACCTCAGACTAAATGCGGTATTGCACACCGCTTTGGCTTGAATCCTGCTCGTGTTGCGAGACAACACTCGCAAACCGAGTCAGGATTTTTAAAAATACTGTGCTCGTATTGCGAAACGCTCGTTAACCGCATTACTCGCAATCCGAGGTTCCGCTGTAATCAAAACGGAAATGCCTATCTCTTGGTGTACCTTGGGTACTGTAAATAGCAGCGTATGAAGTGCTCTGCAATTTTTGTGGTTCTAAGATGCATGTGTGTTTTGTTTTTTTTTTGGATAGAGTGGAGAGGGATTAGAACACCTGTTGGATTTTTATTGCTGTCTATTAGGGACTTTAACCCTATCTATTTTCATGTTTACAATTATCACTGAAAATGAAAGAAAATCAAAAATTTTGGGTTGTCCCTAAAACATTAATAGAGGGGAAATCTTCCAATAGGGAAACTAGTTCTGGTGACAAGCAAGGATTCTCTCACTTTGGAGGTTTTCCTCTCACTTCCTGTTTTGGCTGGGGGACAGGAAGTAAAGAAAAATCTCCCCAATGGAAAGCCGATGGAAAAATAGTTTCTAAAGTGCGCCTGCGCCGTTGTCTACGGCATAGGCGCCATAGACATCCGCGCATGTCTCTATCGTAAATATCTCCTAAACCGTGGAGGTTTAGGAGGTATTTCCAGCACCTACAGGTAAGCCTTAATCTAGGCTTACCTGTAAGTAAAAGTGGTTGTACAGGGTGTATGCATTAAGGTGAAAAAACACCTGACCCAGCCCCCCGTTTTACTTACCTGAGCCCTGGAATCTCCCTCGGCGGAGACGTGCTGTCCCTGTGCACGGAGTTCTCTGCTCTTGATTGGATAGATTGATAGCAGCGCAGCCATTGGTTCTTGCTGCTGTCAATCAAATCCAATGACGCGGGGCCGAGTCCTACTTTCGGTGTCTATGGACGACGAATGATGGTCTTGGGAGCACGCCTGCAAGGTAACTCCGCGGGAGAGCGCTTCTCTTAGGGGGTTATACGATGCAGGGAGGAGCTGCGAGAGCAACAGTGGGTGCCACTCTGTGCAAAACAACTGCACAGTGCGGGTAAGTATGACATGTTTGTTATTTAGAAAAAAAAAAGAAGCTTTACAATTAGAGCCGGTTCACACAGGGGCAACACGACTTTCAGCGCGACTTTGGGAGGCAACTTGAATACGACTTGAGTATGGATCACAACGCGACTTACAACACGACTTGAAGTCGCCTCCAGGAAGGGGAACTCGATGCCGGGCACCACCGCTGTCTTCTTTCAGCTCCTCCACCAGCAGGAGGCCGGTCTTCTGCATCGCCTTCTTCTCCATGTTGAGGGCATGCCGCCTGGTATGGCTCAGGAGAGGGGGGGTGCTCGCTCGTCCCCACCCCTTTCCTGACCGGCCGGTCTGCGTGCCTGGTATGTATTTGGGGGGACCCCCACGCTGTTTTTTCGGCATAGGGGGTTCCCCTTGAAATCCATACCAGACCTAAGGGCCTGGTATGCCCCTGGAGGGGGAACTCATGCCGGTTTTTTATTTAAAATTTGGCGTGGAGTTCCTCTGTGGGAGGGAGGAGCTTACCTTAGAACAGGTTCACTCTGGGGCGAGTTCCTGTAAAGTTGCCTCACTGTGAACGGGGATCCGACTTGGAGGCGACTTCCATTGAAATCAATGGGTACAATTCGCCTACAAGTTGGGTTGAAGTAGTACAGGAACCTTTTCTGAAGTCGGAGCGACTTCAGTAGTGTACATTAAGACGGCTCCCATTCAATTCCATTCATTCTCTCGACCGCGCGACATGGGGTGATTTGAAGTCGGATCTCAGGTCGCCCCAGTGTGAACCGGCTCTTACTTTAAATCTCTCCACAGTGTATCAATTTGCACAATATTTTTAAATATATAGAGTAAGCAAACCACATGACAAAAATGATTTTAGCAGTGAAGTTGTATTACTCGTATACAAACCATACATATTATAAGCCTATGTTTATGTCTGTGGAATATCAATATGTAAGGGATCATGGAAAATACTATGAGTTTCACTTTGTTTAAAAAGAATTGCTTGCAGAAGTACCCGGTGAGTTCCATAAAAACCTAATCCCCCTCCATGCAGCATCATCTGACCTCACTCCTTTCTTAACAATTTGACATGTTTGTATATATACATATTATTATTATTGTTATTATTATTATTATAATGATGATGATATTATTATTGTTAATAATAATAATAATAATAATAATAATAATATCAATAAGTCCTCACTGCCCTTCTATAGTCTGACTGATACAAAGCTGGGTAATTTTTTTTTTTTTTTTGCTTTTTCTCCTGCTGTACAATAAACGATCATACTTTACCTAGTTAAGTCATCTGGTGTGGGACAGTTCGGTACAGAAATTGATTATTTTTTCTTTCTCTTTATAGACAATATATTTAGATGATAATGATGTATCATCCTTCGTTCAGATCAGGGGATCTGTCCCATTATTCTGGGAACAACCAGGACTACAGGTAAAATATATTGATATAATGTCTTAAAAATCACTTAATGGTTTCAAACCTTCTTGACCAGGAGTTTTTCAAGGTATGTGTTATATTATGTAAGGGAGACATTTACCTTAATCATATTATATCTTATGCCACGTACAGACGATCGGAAATTCCGACAACAAAATCGTGGCCTTTGTTCTGACGGATGTTGGCTCAAACTTGTCTTGCATACACACGGTTGCACAAATGTTGTCGGAAATTCCGAATGCCAAGAACACTGTGACGTACAAGATGTATGACGGCACGATTAAAGGGAAGTTCAATACCAGTCTTGTTTAGTAGAAGTTTGGTGAAAGACGAATCGCGCTTTTCAGCCTTGTGCTTTTCAGTCCGTTACAGCGTGACGAATGTGCTTTCTCCATTATGAACTCTAGTTTTAGCAGACTGAGCGCTTCCGTCTCGTACTTGATTCAGAGCATGCATGGAATTTTGTGTGTCGGAATTGGCGACACACGATCGGAATTTAAAGGGAACGGATTTTGTTGTCGGAAAATTTGAGAATAATAGCCAAGTCAAGGTTGGTCAAAAAAATAAAAATAAAATCGGTAACGTGTGAATTATGTTCCAGGAAGCATGTTGAGCTGAGAGCCAGTATACTAGTAGAATGGCCAATTGCATAATTCGGTACAATAGTTTTTATTTTGTGAAACCATGCAAAAAACAAAATAGAGGCCTGAAGAAAAGAAGGAAAAATGGTCCCACATAGGGGAACATAATATCACCTTTCACGTAAATACAAGCAAAACACTTTTTAAAAGTGTGAAAACAAATGGTAGAAGCATACAGCGAAAGTGGGAATGAATAACTATGACTCGGAGGTCCAAGACATGGTGAGACTAAAAAAACCAAAACAAAAAAACAAGAAAAAAACAGAACGCAGAGAGCAAAAAAAAAAAGGGGGGGTAGGGGTGGAATAGGGAGGGACTGGAGGGTGGAGTGGGAAGAGAAAAGTTGACCAGTAGGTTAAAAAAGGGAGAGAAAGGTGATGTAGAACTAGACCGCGAAAGAGATGGAGAAACAGTCAAGACAAGAAAAGAAGGAGGTGTAGACTTGGGGCCAATTGCATAATTCATAATGTGACCAATTTGCTATAACAGATGGGGGCTGGGGCAAGCTGGATGAGGAAAGTATAAGCCCAATAATATCTGAGAGCATTGTATTTTTTTTAATGCACTATTTAAATGTTATAGATGTTTGGATGTAAATAAAGCATATTGTTTTATCTGTTACATGTTGTTGGGAGCTTTAATAATTTCAACTCCAGAAGATTTTACCCCCTTCATCACCAGGCCATTTTTTGCTATACTGCACTGCGCTATTTTAACTGGTAATTGCGCAGTCATGCAACGCTGTACCCAAATTAAATTGATATATTTTTTTTTCACACAAATAGAGCTTTCTTTTGGTGGTATTTAAAGTGATTGTAAAGTCAGAATGTTTTTAATCTTAACGCATTCTATGCATTAAGATAAAAAGCCTTCTGTGTGTAGCAGCCCCTCTTAGCCTCCCTAATACTTACCTGAGTCCCATCTCTAGTTCCAGCGATGTTTTAGGAATGTCTCGGCTGCCCGGGACTCCCTTCCTCATTGCCTGAGACAGCAGCAAGGCGCCATTGGCTCCACTGCTGTCAATAAAAGTCATTCAGCCAATGAGAATAGAAAGGGGACGGTCCACGGCTCCTTGTCTGAATAAACACAGGAAGCTGTGACTCGGCTCGGGTGCCCCCATAGCAAGCTGCTTGCTGTGGGGGGCACTCAACAGGAGGAAGGGGCCAGGAGCAGCGAAGAGGGACCCGAGAAGAGGAGGATCCGGGCTGCTCTGTGCAAAACCTACTGCACAGAGCAGGTAAATATAACATCTTTGTTACTTCTAATTAAAAATAACAAGACTTTACAATCACTTTAATCGCAACTGGGTTTTATATTATTATTTTTTTTGCGATATAAACTAAAAAAGACAAACAAATTTAAAAAAATATATATATTTTTTTAGTTTCTGCTATAAAACATAGCAAATAAAAAAAATACAATTATCAAATGTCTTCATAAGTTTTGGTCAAAATGTATTCTGCTATGTCTGGTAGAAAAAAAATCCCAATAAGTGTATATGGTTTGTGTGAAAGTTCTAGCATCTACAAACTATGGTTGTATACTGGATTTTTTTCTATACTACTAATGGTGGTGATCAGTGACTTACAACTAAAATGAGTTTGCAGCCTCCCTGAAATGAGTTTGCCGCCTCCCTAAATTGAGTTTGCCGCCTCCCTGAAATGAGTTTGCCGCCTCCCTGAAATGAGTTTGCCGCCTCCCTGAAATGAGTTTGCCGCCTCCCTGAAATGAGTTTGCCGCCTCCCTGAAATGAGTTTGCCGCCTCCCTGAAATGAGTTTGCCGCCTCCCTGAAATGAGTTTGCCGCCTCCCTGAAATGAGCTTGCCGCCTCCCTGAAATGAGCTTGCCGCCTCCCTGAAATTAGTTTTTGCAGGTTGGGATGTCTGAGTGTATAAAAAATCTAATAACACATGACAGATTCCGACAGCAAAAGTCAGATGTAAGCTTTTGAACGGAAATTCAGACCGTGTGTATGCTCCATCGGACTTTTGCTGTCAGAATTTCCGTCAACAAAAGATTGAGAGCTGGTTCTCAAATTTTTCCATGGGAAAATCCGATCGTCTGTAGCAATTCCGACATGCAAAATTCCGACGCATGCTCGGAAACAATTAGATGCATGCTCGGAAGCATTGAACTTCATTTTCTCAGCTCGACGTAGTGTTGTACGTTACCTTGTTCATGACGGACGAAAGTTCAGAGAACTTTAGTGTGTGTTCCGTCGGGAAAAAAACATCCAAGGTTTTTTCGACGAAAAATCCGATCGTGTGTACACGGCATTAGCAATCTGGTGATATATTTTTAGTTGTGTAAAAAATCTTAAATTTTCCTGGAAATAATTTCCACAGTGCTGCTCTGGATACGCTGCTGGCAGTTATGTAGTATATATAAATGAGAATGCAGTTCTTGGGTTTAGACTGCTTGCTTCTGCATATTGCTTTTATAATATCTGCAGCCAACTGCAAAACTCAAACCTTCTGTTCCGCTTTTTAACCTTTTTCATCTGCGCTTAAAAAAGATCAGCCATTTGAAACAAATCCACTTTGCTATTCTGAGTAATACACCTCTTGTTGGGTGAGTTTGTCCCTATTTTTTTACATGCTACTCTTTACATCTCACAAATCTTTCTAGATGAGCTAATTCATTTTTCTGTAAGGCACTTGGGACACTTGATGTTTTTATTCGTCCGCAAAGCGGTATGTTGTACTAAAGTGAATGGGTAACTTCATGCTGCGAGGAAAGCTTGTGCTCCGTATTAGTTGGAGGAAATTGCCCTTGCATAAACCATTTTTTTCCCAATCGCAACATATTAAATACATATTTAACTGCCTGAGGAATGAAGTGGAACATAAGTACAACATATTGTTAATTCAGGCATGGATTTGTGTATTACAACATGTAAGCAGCTTACCTGAAAGCCCGGGCAAATCCTTCTATAATTATTTCTGTAACGACATTCAGATTCTGAAAGACACAAGGGCTGTTGAGCACAAAAAAGACACAGTTTTTTTTAAAGTAATTACATAACTGTGAAGTCACTTTTATTTTCACCAAATGTTATTTGACAGACTACAGTGCGACAGTATAAATCATAAGATCTTAGGAAGTAAATAAACCACTTTGGGACAATTTGTTATTTTAAGCTCTAACGAGCAAGGCCCTCTGATTCCTCCTGTATTGTAACTGTAATGTCTGCCCTTATGTTGTAAAGCGCTGCGCAAACTGTTGTCGCTATATAAAACCTGTATAATAATAAATTTGCACACCCGTTAAAATCGGAATTTTTGCTCAGAAATGTACTAAAAAAACCCTTACATATATCTTCTGAAAGCCGAGACCTTGTAGAATAAAATATTTGTATTTGCAATTTATTTTATATTGCGCAATATTTGCATACATGTTTATAAAATAGATATTTTTAGGAAAAGGTACACCTAATGAATTTTAGTGCAGATAAACACAATTTATTATCCATTTTTTTGGTAAGATATAAAAAATGGGGTTACATGGCTTAAATAGATACCAAGTATATCAAGTCTTAAAATTGCACATGCCCATGAAATGGTGAAAAACTATGGCGCCCAATATTTTTCATCAAATTAGAAGCATATATTGCTTATACAGTATAGTGGTGAATGATAGGCCTAGAATTATTACTTTCACTCCATTGTTCACAGCATATGTTGCATGTAAGCTATAATGAGCAGGACTCTCTGATTCCTCCTGTATTACATAGTAATATAGTTAGTCAGCTTGACCATCTAGTTCAACCATAAAAACAAAAAAAAAAAAAAAATGTGTATATATTAATATATATATATATATATATATATATATATATATATATATATATATATATATATATATATATATATATTCAATATATTGTACAATCCCATATACCCAATTCTATACCCACAGTTGATCCAGAGGAAGGCGAAAAGCCCCAGCAGAGCATGATCCAATTTGCTACAGTAGGGGAAAAAATTCCTTCCTGATCCCCCGAGAGGCAATCGGATTTTCCCTGGATCAACTCTACCTATTAATGTCAGTACCCGGTTATATTATGTACATTTAGGAAAGAATCCAGGCCTTTCTTAAAGAAATCTACTGAGCTGGCCAGAACCACCTCTGGAGGGAGTCTATTCCACATTTTCACAGCTCTCACTGTGAAGAAACAAACAAGAGTGCCCCCTTGTCCTCTGTGTTGATCTTAAAGTGAATAACTCGACACCAAGTTCACTTTATGGACCCCTTGTATATTTGTACATGTTGATCATATCCCCCCTTAATCTCCTTCTCAAGAGTGAATAAATTCAGTTCCTCTATCTTTCCTTATAGCTGAGCTCCTCTGTGCCTCTTATCAGTTTGGTTGCTCTTCTCTGCACTTTCTCCAGTTCTGTGATATCCTTTTTGAGAACTGGGGCCCAAAACTGAACTGCATATTCCAGATGAGGTCTTACTAATTATTTGTACAGGGGCAACATGATATCTCTCTCTCTGAAGTCCATAGCTCTCTTAATACAAGAAAGGACTTTGCTCACTTTGGAAACCACAGCTTGGCATTGCATGCCATTATTGAGCTTATGCTCTTTCAAAACCCCCAGAACCTTCTCCACTACGGATCCCCCCATTTGTACTCCCCCTAGTATGTATGATGCATGCATATTCTTAGCCCTCAAGTGCATAACTTTACATTCATCAACATTAAACCTCATCTGCCACATAGTCACCCAATTAGACAGAGCATTGAGGTCGGCTTGTAAATTGGAGACATCCTGCAAGGACGCTATTCCACTGCATAGCTTGGTGTCATCTGCAAAGACAGAAATGTTACTTTTGATCCCAGACCCAATATCATTTATAAATATATTGAAAAGTAAGGGTCCCAGCACTGAACCTTGGGGTACACCACTAATAACCTTAGACCATTCAGAGTGAGAATCATTAACCACGACTCTCTGAATTCTGTCTTTTAGCCATTTTTCTATCCATTTACAAACTGATATTTCAAAGCCTGTAGACTTTACCTTACACATGAGCTGTGTGTGCGGAACTGTATCAAACGCTTTTGCAAAATCCAAATATACCACGTCCACCGCCACTCCTCTGTCCAAGGTTTTACTTACCACTTCATAAAAACAAATCGTGTTTGTCTGACAACTTCTGTCTTTCATGAATCCATGCTGTCTGTTGCTTAAAATATTTTTTCCAGCAAGAACTCCTCTATGTGGTCTTTTATTAAACTCTCCAGCATCTTCCCAACTTTAGAAGTTAAACAAACAGTTCTATAGTTACTTGGTAAAGACTTTGTTCTCTTTTTAAATATAGGCACCACAATGGCCCTGCGCTAATCCAGTGGTACTATTCCTGTTATTAATGAGTCCCTAAAAATTAGATACAATGGCTTTGAAATGACAGAGCTCAATTATTTTAGGATCTGTGGGTGGATGCCATCTGGTTCAGGTGCTTTAGCCCCCTTTATTCTGTCTAAATATTTCTGGACTATATCACTTTTGAGCCATTGTCGATCATTTGGGGCTGTGTTATTACCACCCCCATTATGGACACACAGAGCTGAAGAAAGTATTTAATAAATGATCCTTCTCTTTGTCTCTAGTCACCCACTCTAGATTATTGACCTTTTTACTATTTATATATTTGAAGTATTGAATTGTATTGTTACTGTACTGTCTGCCCTCATGTTGTAAAGCGTTGCGCAAACTGTTTGCGCTATAGAATTCCTGTATAATAATAATAATGTGTTTGCAATCGTTATTTTTGAACGTGTCATACCCAACACGTACTTACGTTTTGTATGTGTGTGTATGGGGAGAGGAGGACTTTAAATGTTATTTTTCATTATTATGTTGCACTTTAAAGTGGTTGTAAACCGCTGGGTGCCTTTTTATTTTTTCTTACCTGCAAGGTAAAGGCATAATGTGCTAGTATGCATTGCATACTAGCACATTATGTGAAACTTACCTGAAAACGAAGGCCGCTTCTATCTTCTCCCGTCTTTCTTCTACGGACTTCCGTGATGAGGCCACGACCGTGTATGCTCAGTAGAGCAGTTTGCGGCACAGGATTCTGAAGGAACGGCCCGGAAGGCCATTCATTCAGAGCGCATGATGTCATTGGCTGCATATATAGTAAATATATCCTAAACGGTTCAAGTTTCGGAGATATTTACAGTACCTATGTGTAAGCCTTATTATAGGCTTACCTATAGGTACAAATAAACGACTGAAGTTTTTGAACTTCACTAACAAGCCCCCTATGTGTTTAGCATAATGGAAGTGAAAGACCCTCTTTATGGAGACATCAGATCCCTAACTGTGCTTCTCTAGCATCTTCTTTGACCTCAACAGCAGGAGGAAAGACAGCCCAATACAAGACATGACAAAATCTTTGTTGGGCCAGCCATACCTGGTGCAAATTTTTTTCCTGCAACCCGTGGTCCCTGCCGGGAAAACACAGTGATTACTGCTACCGGTTATAACAGCCATGAACAATAATCGCATGTGCAATCCAGCGGGCTGGTTATACCCAAGTCGATCAATCGATCAACTTGGGTACCTTCAGCCTGTCCATGCGTTGTTCGAATCTCGGCCGATTCCTGCTGATCAAGTCAAGATTCTAACCATCTATGGCCAGCTTTGCTCCACAGCCACCTGGGTCACTTATACCTGAAAACAGATTGTTGGCTGAAAAGAATGTTACAAAGATCAAGTCTGCTGCAGCTGTGATCTTGTTGTAACCACTTAAAGATCATGATATACCAGTATGTCATATGTTCCTTAAGTGGTTAGAGCCATCTTGCTGCTGCTCAGGGAATGTTAGGAAGTAGGAATTGAGAGGCATCCTTGCATAGGTTTCAATACGGAAAGGCAGGACTCCACAATGAAGTTTCCAGCAAGTGTTAACATTTTCAAATTGTGTAAATCATTAGGTTTTGCAGAGTCAAATTAGCTTTTATAGGGCAAAGAGTTTATTGCAGTGAAGGGACTGCCCCTGGAAGTCTCTTTTTGGTGACATGCTATAAGGAAAAAATCCTTTAAACTTTATAATGACACTATAGATTGGACCCTCAAACTCTAAAGTTAACATATAAAAAAAAAGGATAATAAATACTTTATCATATATTGTATATTGCACTGCTTACCTTGAGACAAGACTTGATTTCACAAACTCTATTGTTACAGGTCGGCTCCCATCATCTTAAACTCACTAGAGGACTGGAGGCCAATGCACCAGCATTTGACAGGTATGACAGGTCATTTAAAAACACTTAAATTATAAATATTCTTTACAAAAACCTTGAAAGTCATATAGTATATGGATTTAATGATATTATAATGCGATATGCAAGTACTTTGTGAGCTACTCAGTTCTTTTGAAGGCTAATATTTACAGTTAAAGTAGAACTATAGGCAAAATGTTTTACTCTATTTGGATAAAGCATGGGGATGTGACCCATTACGGAGATTTCCCTTCACTTCCTGTCCCATAGCGAAACAGGAAGTAAAAGGAAATCTCTGCAAATTAAGGGAATTCCTTGGGGGACCTCCAAGTCCCCATTGGAAGATTTCCCCTTTATTACTTTTCTGGGGACAACATAAAATTTGGGATTTTCTTTTACTTTCACTTTTAATGATAATGATAAACAGGAAAAATAGGGTGAATCTCCTTAGCAGGACAAGCATTCGAATTCCTCTGTATCCTATCCAAAGCAAAAATAAATAAATAAAGTTTTGCCTTTTTAGTTATACTTTAATCAATTCCTTGCTATTATACACATGCTTTATTAGGTATAGGATATTTTAAATTTTTACAAACACTTTGAATTCAATACTGCTACCCATTATCATTGAGTGGTGGTCCAGAAGCTAAAGATCTTATGGCAGTGTACCTCTAGGTGCAGAACTCACTGGCTTCAAAAACAAAAAAACAAAAACTAACCTCATTGGGTCCTATTGTTGGAACTTCAAATTGGTAGTTGCAAGTAATAAAAGAGTAGGCATTTTGTATTTTTTCATATAAAGGATAATTTCACTTTTGCAGGTAAAAGAGAGGTGCATTTATTCATTTAATTTCTTGCCGCCTGTAAAGCTGGTATCCAGTAGATCTGCCAGTGTATCTGCTTGCCCATACAGTCCATACAGGTAAGCAGATGCAATCTGAAGGAACTAGGTAGGTAGTTCATTAAAAACTAGAAGCCAACAGCGGAAAAGGCTGCCAGACCTTATTTTCCATGCCCAGAGCCCTGTAAATCAGTGACGCGGCTGGGCAGGTGGAGTCTTTTTAATCGTGACAGCAAGCGGGAAAGGAGAAGAACCCTGCAAGCTGTCACAGCGGGGATCGGAGAGGTGCAGGGGCCGGTCCATTTGTAACATTTTGCACCCTGAATATGGGTGTAACACGTAACCTGTCTATGAAAGGTGAACTTATCCTTTAAAAGTGATTCTTTATGTGAAATTCAAGTGGTTATAAACCCACTGAAGTGACTTGCCTCAGGTGATACAGAGATGAAGCAAATCCTCTTACATAAGTTGTTTATCTGCAGCCATCTGTCCTCTACAGTCATTCAAAGTACAGAATTGACACTGCTTTTCTGAGCTTCAGAACGCGGGGGCGAATCTGATGTTGCACACTGCACAAAAGAGCAGGGAGCTGAATGTAATGTAAGACCTAAGACATAAGAATCCATTTACTTATGGCAGGGGTCCTCAAACTACGGCCCGCGGGCCGTATCCGGCCCGCCAGTGTGATTTACCCGGCCCGTGGACTGAAACTAGTGACAGGGCAGTGGCCACGAAACTGACAGGCTCTGAGGAGGGACACAGGCAGAGCCGCAGCTGCGGGGGAATTCCACCCCTCCCTCTCTTTGAGCAGAGCATTCACCTGGCAATGCCTGCTCCTATTGGCTATATTCAGAGCCAATAGCTGGGAAACTAGAGCATTATGGGAATTGTAGTCCTGGATACCAGCAGGCCCCATGATGATTCCCTGAGAGGAGTTCAGCCCCCAACATGCCGAGCGGAAGGGGGAATAGGAAGAGAGGAGAAGGAATGCCATGAGGCATTGAGGGAGTCAGTGATTCTTTTATTACCCTCCAAGGTAAGAACTTACCTCCCATCTACCTGGCTGCTCCAACCCTGTCCTCCCATCTACCTGGCTGCTCCAACCCTGTCCTCCCATCTACCTGACTGCTCCAACCCTGTTCTACCCTCCACCTGGCTGCTCCAACCCTGTTCTACCCTCCACCTGACTGCATCCACCCTGTCCTCCACTCCACCTGGCTGCTCCAACCCTGTTCTACCCTCCACCTGGCTGCTCCAACCCTGTCCTCCCATCTACCTGACTGCATCCACCCTGTCCTCCACTCCACCTGGCTGCTCCAACCCTGTTCTACCCTCCACCTGGCTGCATCCACCCTGTCCTCCACTCCACCTGGCTGCTCCAACCCTGTTCTACCCTCCACCTGGCTGCTCCAACCCTGTTCTACCCTCCACCTGGCTGCTCCAACCCTGTTCTACCCTCCACCTGGCTGCTCCAACCCTGTTCTACCCTCCACCTGGCTGCTCCAACCCTGTTCTACCCTCCACCTGGCTGCTCCAACCCTGTCCTCCCATCTACCTGACTGCTCCAACCCTGTTCTACCCTCCACCTGGCTGCTCCAACCCTGTTCTACCCTCCACCTGGCTGCTCCAACCCTGTTCTACCCTCCACCTGGCTGCATCCACCCTGTCCTCCACTCCACCTGGCTGCTCCAACCCTGTTCTACCCTCCACCTGGCTGCTCCAACCCTGTTCTACCCTCCACCTGGCTGCTCCAACCCTGTTCTACCCTCCACCTGGCTGCTCCAACCCTGTTCTACCCTCCACCTGACTGCATCCACCCTGTCCTCCACTCCACCTGGCTGCTCCAACCCTGTTCTACCCTCCACCTGGCTGCTCCAACCCTGTTCTACCCTCCACCTGGCTGCATCCACCCTGTCCTCCACTCCACCTGGCTGCTCCAACCCTGTTCTACCCTCCACCTGGCTGCTCCAACCCTGTTCTACCCTCCACCTGGCTGCTCCAACCCTGTTCTACCCTCCACCTGGCTGCTCCAACCCTGTTCTACCCTCCACCTGACTGCATCCACCCTGTCCTCCACTCCACCTGGCTGCTCCAACCCTGTTCTACCCTCCACCTGGCTGCTCCAACCCTGTTCTACCCTCCACCTGGCTGCTCCAACTCTGTTCTACCCTCCACCTGGCTGCTCCCACCCTGTCCTCCCCTCCACCTGGCTGCTCCAACCCTGTTCTACCCTCCACCTGACTGCATCCACCCTGTCCTCCACTCCACCTGGCTGCTCCAACTCTGTTCTACCCTCCACCTGGCTGCTCCAACCCTGTTCTACCCTCCACCTGGCTGCTCCAACTCTGTTCTACCCTCCACCTGGCTCCTCCCACTCTGTTCTACCCTTCCACCTGACTGCATCCACCCTGTCCTTCCTTCCACCTGGCTGCATCCACTCTGTTCTTCCTTCCACCTGGCTGCTCCAACTCTATTCTACCCTCCACCTGGCTGCTCCCACCCTGTCCTCCCCTCAACCTGGCTGCATCCACTCTATCCTTCCTTCCACCTTGCTGCTCCCACTCTGCCCTCCCCTCCACCTGGCTGCTCCCACTCTGTCCTCCCCTCCACCTGGCTGCATCCACCCTGTCCTCCCCTCCACCTGGCTGCATCCACCCTGTCCTCCCTTCTACCTGGCTGCTCCCACTCTGTTCTACCCTTCACCTGACTGCTCCAACTCTATTCTACCCTCCACCTGGCTGCTCCAACTCTATTCTACCCTCCACCTGGCTGCTCCAACTCTATTCTACCCTCCACCTGGCTGCGCCAACTCTATTCTACCCTCCACCTGGCTGCTCCCACCCTGTCCTCCCCTCCACCTGGCTGCAGCCACCCTGTCCTCCCCTCGGCTGCATCCACCCTGTCCTCCCCTCGGCTGCATCCACCCTGTCCTCCCCTCCACATGGCTGCATCCACCCTGTCCTCCCCTTCATCTGGCTGCTCCCACTCTGTCCTACCCTCCACCTGACTGCTCCTTCTCTGTCCTATCCTCTCCCCTCCCTTTGTGTTGGGGGTCTGTGTGATGGGGGGTCTGTTATTGGGGGCTTTGTAATGGAGAGAAGTTTGTGTTGGGGGGACCTAATACGGGGGAATTTTTGATGGGGGTGATCTGTAATGGAGAGGAATCGGTGATGCGGGGGCTGGGGTTCCGTAATGAAGGGAGTCTGTAAAATACTAATAAGTTTATGTTGATTAAAATTGTTCTTTATTTTAAATATTGTATTGTTTTTTCCTGTTTTTTTTGTACTTCAAATAAGATGTGTGCATAGGTTCATATATTTTTTAAACTATAGTCCGGCCCCCCAACAGTTTTAGGGACCGTGAACTGGCCCCCTGTTTAAAAAGTTTGAGGACCCCTGACTTATGGTCTTGTAGGGAAACATGCACAGCTGAGACTGTTTATCACCTGCTGTGTCTTGAGATGGTGGGGGTTCTGTCTCCCAGGATTGCTTTGTCTTAACATATACTGTTGGAAGTGACAGATAGTAGAGGAATGAGAGTGCATACAGAAAAAACACTGGGTGCTTTGGATTGAGGCATGTACACACTATAAAAGGATATGGTTTATTTATTTTTTAATTTCAGAGATTTTTAACCTTTTTTAACATTGGTACTTTCTTGCTTTTCCAAATTTTTGTACTTGTATTAAAGTGGATGTAAACCATTTTTTTTAAAATTAAGGCTTGTACCTTGTACAGTATAGGATGTCATGTCATCAGGGCTGGTGCAAGGATTTTTGACACCTAGGCGAAACCTCAATTTGCCGCCCCCTGGCTCCACCCCCTTTTCCCTGTCCATATAAACCCCACCTTTTTAATGAAGCACCTATCAAATTCAGCCCCACCCGTGCCCATCAAATACAGCCTTACCCACGCCCATCAAATTCCACCTCACCTGTGGCCATCAAATACAGTCTCACCTACACCCATCAAATACAGCCTCTCCTGCGCCCATCAAATACAGTCTCGTCTGCACCCATCAAAAACAGCCTCACCTGTGCCCATCAAATGCAGCCTCACCCGTGCTCATCAAATACAGTCTCACCCGTGCTCATCAAATACAGTCTCACCTGCGCCCATCAAATACAGTCTCACCTGCGCCCATCAAATACAGTCTCACCTGCGCCCATCAAATACAGTCTCACCTGCGCCCATCAAATACAGTCTCACCTGCGCCCATCAAATACAGTCTCACCTGCGCCCATCAAATACAGTCTCACCTGCGCCCATCAAATACAGTCTCACCTGCGCCCATCAAATACAGTCTCACCTGCGCCCATTAAATACAGCCTCACCCGCGCCCATTAAATACAGCCTCACCCACGCCCATCAAATACAGCCTCGCCAGTGCCCATCAAATACAGCCTCACCCGCGTCCATCAAATTCCATCTCACCTGTGCTCATCAAATGCCATCTCACCCTCGCCCATCAAATACAGCCTGACCCGCACCCATCAAATACAGCCTGACTCGCGCCCATCAAATTCAGCCTGACCCGCGCCCATCAAATTCAGCCTGACCCTCGCCCATCAAATACAGCCTGACCCGCGCTCATCAAATACAGCCTGACCCACGTCCATCAAATTCAGCCTGACCCGCGCCCATCAAATTCAGCCTGACCCGCGCCCATCAAATACAGCCTGACCCGCGCCCATCAAATACAGCCTGACCCGCGCCCATCAAATACAGCCTGACCCGCGCCCACCAAATACAGCCTGACCCGCGCCCATCAAATACAGCCTGACCTGCACCCAAATACAGCCTGACCCGCGCCCATCAAATACAGCCTGACCCACGCCCACCAAATACAGCCTTGCCAGTGCCCATCAAATACAGCCTCACCCGCACCCATCAAATACAGCCTGACCCGCACCCATCAAATACAGCCTGAACAGCACCCATCAAATACAGCCTGACCCGCGCCCACCAAATACAGCCTCACCCGCGCCCATCAAATACAGCCTCACCCGCGCCCATCAAATACAGCCTCACCCGCGCCCATCAAATACAGCCTCACCCGCGCCCATCAAATACAGCCTCACCAGTGCCCATCAATGCCGCTTCACCACTACCCATCAGTGGCGGCTGGTGCTCAAAATTTTTGGGGGGGCGCAAAGGAAAAAAAAATTGCAGTCTCACTGTGCCCAAACACAGCCACTGTTACATGCCATCAAACGCAGCCACTGTGCCATCAATTTGCACCACTGTGCCATGCCATCAAATGCAGCCACTGTGCCATCAATTCGCACCACTGTGCCATGCCATTAAACGCAATCACTGTGCCATGCCATCAAATGCAGTCACTGTGCCATCAATTCGCACCACTGTGCCATGCCATCAAATGCAGTCACTGTGCCATCAACTTGCACCACTGTGCCATGCCATTAAACGCAGTCACTGTGCCATCCATTGTCACCACTGTGCCATGCCATTAAACGCAGCCACTGTGCCATACATTGTCACCACTGTGCCATGCCATTAAACGCAGTCACTGTGCCATCCATTGTCACCACTGTGCCATGCCATTAAATGCAGCCACTGTGCCATACATTGTCACCACTGTGCCATGCCATTAAACGCAGCCACTGTGCCATTAATTGTCACCACTGTGCCATACATTGTCACCACTGTGCCATGCCATTAAACGCAGACACTGTGCCATACATTGTCACCACTGTGCAATGCCATTAAACACAGCCACTGTGCCATCCATTGTCACCACTGTGCCATACATTGTCACCACTGTGCCATGCCATTAAACACAGCCACTGTGCCATACATTGTCACCACTGTGCCATGCCATTAAACGCAGCCACTGTGCCATACATTGTCACCACTGTGCCATGCCATTAAACGCAGCCACTGTGCCATCCATTGTCACCACTGTGCCATGCCATTAAACACAGCCACTGTGCCATACATTGTCACCACTGTGCCATGCCATTAAACGCAGCCACTGTGCCATACATTGTCACCACTGTGCCGTGCCATTAAACGCAGCCACTGTGCCATCCATTGTCACCACTGTGCCATCCATTGTCACCACTGTGCCATGCCATTAAACGCAGCCACTGTGCCATACATTGTCACCACTGTGCCATGCCATTAAACGCAGCCACTGTGCCATACATTGTCACCACTGTGCCATGCCATTAAACGCAGACACTGTGCCCTTTAATGGTCGCCGCTGTGCCAATTGTCCCCACTGTGCCCTGTAAATTGCGTTCTTCCCCCCCGCCCGTCACTTACCTTTACTGGAGTCAGGCATCCACGTCCCACGATGTCTTCTCCCGCCCTCGATGACTGACAGGCGTCTCAGCCAATCAGGTTACAGGTAGCCAGAACTGGCCAACCTGATTGGCTGAGACGCCTGTCATCTTATTCAAGGGGCGTACAGTCTGTGCGCTCCGAGAATAAGCTTCCGGGACCCGAGGGCTGTATTGGGAAAGCCTATCAGAGCTGTTGGCTTTGATAGACATTTCCGTACAGCCAACCAGCTGGCAATATTCAGATGGCTGGACATTGAGCGCCGACCATCTGAATAACAGCGGCAGCAGCAAAAATAACATAGATTTGTGCAATGCATGAATCTATGTTATTTGACTCAGTGGCGGTGAGAGCCAGAGGGGGCGGCTCTCCAGCGCCCTCTATGGACGAACCGCCACTGCTACCCATCAATGCAATCAGTTCCTGGGGGGGGGGGGGGGGGGCATTTGCCAGTTATTTTAATATACACATACATTTTAAAAAATGTCATTGTCATCACATATACAACGTACAGCAGTTTTACTCACCACACCAACTTGAACGGTGAGTGACCCTGTGATTGCTGTGTACCTGCCTGCTGCCTCTGTGTCGGTGGCCGGTGGCACGGTGCCTCTTCCAGGCTTCACCTCTCCCCCAAGCCCAGGGAGCCGCCGCCAGGCACCACTTTAAATCCCATGATGCATTGCATCCATGTTTGCTCCAGACTGACACAGCGTCAGGAGAGCGTGGGGGGGGGGGCACTGTGCAGCTGGACACTGCAAAGTGGAGAGCGGCCTCGGAGCAAACTGTGGACACATGTCACAGACATACAGCAGAGAGGGAGGGGCTGCTGCCTGATTTTAAAAAAGATCTCAGAGCGGAGAGCGTACAAGGGGCTGCTGGACACTGACACCAGGACATGACAATCAAATCAAAGAGCGGAGAGCGCCGGAGAGGGGTTTGTAGCCGGGACCCATGCCATGTGACACTGATGTCAGAGCGCCGAGCGGAGATCTCGAGCCGCGCTCGGGGGAGACTGGCGGCGCTGCGCTGTTTGACATATCAGGGCGGCTTGTGGATTGTGTGGAAGCTCTGTGGAGGGGGAGGACAGTTCGGGAGTAAAATAACCAGTGGCCGGGCGCTCTAGGCGGCAGTGCGCTCTAGGCGGTTGCCTAATCCGCCTAGTGGTAGCGCCGGCCCTGCATGTCATCTGTGCCCAGTCTTGCCACAAAGAGTTAATCCAGCTCTGAGCAATCCTCTTATCTTTTTTCAGTGAGAAAAAAACTGAGAAATAGGATTCAGTTTCTCCCCCTTACTGTGAGTGACAGGTGATTTACATATCTAATGTACGAGCCTGAGAGACATTCAGTGTACTTCAGATCCCCTCCTCCTTTTTTCTCCAGCTCTACCAGGATTGGCTGCTCCACACCTCAGCATTATTGGGCATGCGGAAGTCATGTGGTGACTTGTCTGGGTTTTGACTGGATGTTAATGATCATAGCAGAAGTTCAGTGTAAGAAATACACAGGAGAAAATGCATGTTGGCAAGGGTAGTGTAGAGGTGGGCGGGGAGTCTACTGACATCACGACTCCACCCACCGAGCTCCTGACAACAGACCCACCCATGGATTTTTCGGGTCTCATAACAGACAGAGTGGAGACATTTGACAGGTAAAGGATACATGCAGAGGCATGTATATCCTTATAGATAATCACTATGGCAGTAGTTTAGAAAGGATGAGAGTGGATTTATATCACTTTAAATGTACAGATTAGCCACTAGGGGCAGGGTAGTTTCTCTAGTACAATGACTACTACAAACTGCTATGAATTTTTCAATAATATATTAGCCACATTAGGGGAGGCAGAACAAAGTAGGAAGCAGAGTCCTCTTATGTAATAAGAAGAAATTGCTGCCCCTATCATTATCGTGTGTACAATGTGGGGGAAAAAATGTTTTCGGAACATGTATTAAGATCATTCATATTAAGCGTATTGTAAAACAATGTTTAACTGAGATACAGTTTTACAGTACAGCTGCAAAATAGATATTTTTTATTTGCGTGAACATTGTATGCGTATTGCTGATGCTCTTATAACTGAGATTATATTCCTATTCTACTGAAAAGTCCAAGAGCAAAGGTACATTGTATTTAGGATCCCAGCACTGCCAAGATGTGCATATTTTTCTACCAGGCAAAGTACGGTCATGTTCAGCAGGCAGGTTAACACACAGCTTTATTAATCTCCTTGCAATGGAGATGGCAGAATTCCCAGAAAGATAACCTTTGTTGAAATCCTGTGTACAGTTTTCCTTTTAGATCCGGTTGCTAGGTTGGGCACTTCAGTTTGGGAGTTAACAAAATACCTTATGTATTTAGTTCTATTTACTTTGTTTGTATGATTGAAATAAAGGAAGCAAAAAGTAATCGGGTTAAAGTAACTAAAAATGTAATTATCCAGATTTCCTTTCTAATTAGAAAATGACATATTGGGTCAATGGGTTAATGACATATTGGATTCTTTAACCACTTAAGACCTGGACCTTTAGGCAGCTAAAGGACCTGGCCAGTTTTTGCGATTCGGCACTGCGTCGCTTTAACTGACAATTGCGTGGTCGAGCGACGTGGCTCCCAAACAAAATTGGCGTCCTTTTTTCCCCACAAATAGAGCTTTCTTTTGGTGGTATTTGATCACCTCTGCGGTTTTTATTTTTTGCGCTATAAACAAAAATAGAGCGATAATTTTGAAAAAAATGCAATTTTTTTTTTACTTTTTGCTATAATAAATATCCCCCAAAAATATATAAAAAAACGTTTTTTTCCTCAATTTAGGCCGATGCTTATTCTTCTACCTATTTTTGGTTAAAAAAAATCGCAATAAGCGTTTATCTATTGGTTTGCGCAAAATTTATAGCGTTTACAAAATAGGGGATAGTTTTATTGCATTTTTATTCATTTTTTTTTTTTTACTACTAATGGCGGCGATCAGCGATTTTTTTTTTCGTGACTGCGACATTATGGCGGACACTTCGGACAATTTTGACACATTTTTGGGATCATTGTCATTTTCACAGCAAAAAATGCATTAAAAATGCATTGTTTACTGTGAAAATGACAATTGCAGTTTGGGAGTTAACCACAAGGGGGCGCTGAAGGGGTTAAGTGTGACCTCATTTGTGTTTCTAACTGTAGGGCGGTGTGGCTGTAGGTGTGACGCCATTGATTGTGTTTCCCTATAAAAGGGAACACACGATCAATGACGGCGCCACAGTGAAGAACGGGGAAGCTGTGTTTTCACACAGCTCTCCCCGTTCTTCAGCTCCAGGGACCAATCGCGGGACTCCAGCGGTGATCGGGTCCGCTGGTCCCACGGTCACGGAGCTTCGGACGATGAAACAAATCCTCCTACATAGGTTTTAATTGTTTATCTGCAGTCTTCTCTTCTTTGGGCTCCATTCACACTTGTGCGACTTTTCATGCAACTGTGGACATCAAAGTTGCATGAGAAATCGTTGCCCATGTTTTCCAATGGTTTTTAACCACTTTAATACAGGGCTTTTATATCGCCTCAATACCGGGCCTATTCTGGCACTTCTCTCCTACATGTATAAATCATCATTCTTTTGCTAGAAAATTACTCAGAACCGCCAAACATTATATATGTTTTTTTAGCAGACACCCTAGGAAATAAAATGACGGTCATTGCAACTTTTTATCTTGCACGGTATTTGCGCAATCATTTTTTAAACGCCTTTTTTGGGGAAAAAATGGTTTCATGAATTAAAAAATAAC
The DNA here is from genome assembly GCF_905171775.1 of Rana temporaria. Lineage (NCBI taxonomy): Eukaryota > Metazoa > Chordata > Amphibia > Anura > Ranidae > Rana > Rana temporaria. The sequence continues at coordinate 371,242,941 of NC_053492.1, read as the reverse complement.
AAAACAGTAAAGTTAGCCCAATTTTTTTGTAAAACATGAAAGATGATGTTACGCCGAATAAATAGATACCTAACATGTCACGCTTTAAAATTGCGCACACTCATGGAGTGTTTTACAATGCAACAGTTGTCCATTATCACTGGTCAAAGCCAAGGTCATATCTAAGTTGCACCCATCCAAAGTTGTGTCAGAGTTGCCCTCCAAAGTCGGCGCAAATTTGGAGTCTCACAAGTGTGAATGGAGCTTTACAACCCTTCAAAATGTCAGAAAAGTGTAAAAATCTTTTTTCATCTATCGGGAGCACAGAGGAGGGTGAGAGGCTGCAGTAACAGTGTGTGAGCGGTGATCGGAAAGGGCACACACTGCCCTACACACAGCAGAAGAACTGTGTTCTGAATAGACAGGCTGCCTGCTAAGCTTTCCCTCCCACACAATTTATCTCATGTGTCAGAAAACTCAGAAGGGCCTCATCCTGATAACTGAGTAATGAAGCACCAGAGAGAAGCCACACTTAGAGCTTTGGAGAGAAATAAGTAAACACTACCGATATGCTCAGATTCCATGACTGAGGTTTACAACCACCTTAAGGTATATCTGAACCCTAGAACAAAAAATGTAATATATAGCAGCTTACCAGTTTAGATTTGCTTTAGACCCCTTTCACACTGAAGCGTTTTTACAGCGTTTTAGCGTTAAAAATAGCGCTATTAAAACGCTCAAAAAAAAATCCATGCATCTCAATGGACCCTTTCATACTGAGTCCTGCAAGCAGCATCTTTGGGCGCTGAAAAAAACACTCTAAAAACGCCCCTCTCCATTGAAATGAATTGAAAGCGCTGTAAAAACGCCTTACCCTTTCACACTGAGGCGTTGCACTGGCGGGGAGTTGAAAAGTCCTGCAAGCAGCATCTTTGGAGCAGCTTTTGGGCGCCAAAAAAAAAATGCTCCAAAGACGCCCCTCTCCATTGAAATGTATTGAAAGCGCTGTAAAAACGCCTTACCCTTTCACACTGAGGCACTGCAAAAACGCCCTAAAACGTTAGGATCTTAGCGGTGCTTTACCAGCACATTGGGATTGCAGATGAGGCTTTGCTCGAATAACGCTCCATTAAGCTTGAAAAACGCCCCAGTGTGAAAGGGGCCTTACAATCTCTATTCAGGTTATAGTTTTAATAGTGTTTTAGTGGATACAGTGGGTCTTATTTATAAAAAGCAGTGCAAAGGAATATAAGGATATTGACCAAGCTAGCTAATTGGATTTTAGCTGTTAGTTGTAATTCTATTTTTAATTTCATTTATATATTCATACTAAACTATTTTTAAATTCTTTTTAAATTTGTTTTTCTAGACACATGATGCTCTTAAAAGAACAGTACGGCAAGCAAGTGATTGTCAATCTTTTGAGGAGCAAAGCAGGAGAAGAGGTTCTAAGCCGTGCCTTTAAGGTAGTATGCAGTCCCATATTCAGTAAATAGATTGATACATTTGGTAACCTGAAGTATTATTAGATGTACGTATTATGCATTAATTACTGTAGATAATAGCAAGACATTAAGAATGTATTTGTTTTTAATATTGTTTTCTCAGATAAAAAATTAGAAAAAAAGTCTACAATCTACTGATTTAGCATGTCAAAATACATTTTTATTACACTGACTGACAGAGAAGCAGCACATTTTTGACACTTAAAAGAGAGAAGAATGCAGAGGAGTCTCTAAGTGTAGACTATTTAAAACATTTATTTGCAGAAGGTTAAAAAGCCACTCACATTGGGTAGATAAAAGTAGGCATGTGTAAATAGTACACTGATGGGCGCTGATGAGCTGGTAACCCCTGTTCGGGTGGGTCCAAGAGATGGCTCTGTGTGTGTAGGAATCCAAGTAAGAGAGGTGGAACGCTCTTTGGAGCGCATCGACATAACAGGATGTGCCGCTACGCATTTCCGAGCATGCGCACTGGCAGTAACAAGTCGTTGGGGGGTGCTTTTATTTAGCTACTTTTTTTCTGAGAGTTTTATTTATGAGGGGCTTTTTAATCTTCTGCAAATACATTTTTTAAATAGTCTATACTTAGTGGCGCCTCTGCATTCTTCTCTCTATTACATGGTCCTGGAGATGGCTTCTGCTCCTTGCAAGAGGCTTGCCCTTTGATATGGACAGTACTGAGCACAGATTGTATGCATTTATTTCCATATGTGATGTTGCATCACATCACATCAATCACATCTAACAGTTGCAGGAATTTGTATTGGCAACCACTGCACTAATGTTTTTATTGATACATTTAAGGAGGAGGAAGCACAGCCAATATTTTCCTCAGAGGATTCACTGGAGTTGTAGATCTATCCTTGTTTATGTTAATGCATTTATGTCTCTATTTTGAGAAATTACATTTTTAATTTTTTTCCCCTCTCTGTTTTTGCTTTACTGCAAACGTTATCATGTTATCACCGATGTGATACTCGTATTGAAATAATAAAAATTTAGTGAATGTAAAGAAGCACAGCCACCTATCATTTTTTAAATGTACCCTGTAGTGTTTTTATTTTAGGACAGTAATGACAATTTTTTGGATCTTTTTTTGTATTATATTTTTTTAATACTGTAATTGCATCTGAGATTTCATTTGAAAAAGATGCACACTGCCACCTTCAGGCTGTAGTGGCATGCTCTATATAGTACTTAGGCTGATTGTTTAATTTGCCAATGAATCCTTCTGTCAGCATGTGAACACTATATCACAGCTGACATAATTATATGCTCAAGAGCCACTAAGATTTGTTTTGGATCCTTATGCCCCGTACACACTGAATATCGTACGACAGATCGTACAACTTTTTTCGCTTAATAGTCGCAAGTAGAAATTAAATGGGTTATCAAAGTCACGGAAATTCTCGTACGACAGAAAAAATAAATCGTAAGTGATGCCATGTATTTGTATTGTATTTTCGGACGACAACTGTACTGACTAATCAATCTGGTACTGTACGATGAAAATTTTCCTGCATGTCCGATAAAATAATATCGAATTAACTGTCATGATAGGCTCTCAAAAGCTCTGTACTAACGATCCGATTATCGTACGATTCTTCCTCGGACAACATTTTTCGTACGATATTCGGATCGTGTGTACGGGCCATTAGTAGCTGATCTGCTAGTGACACACAGTTTCACCTGATAGCAATCAAAAAGAGCACGTTTATTATATACCCTTACCTTGGGGCACTATGCCGAGGAACATAAATATAGGGATTGTGGACAGGAAGGGACTAACATGTTTTCATTTTTTTAACTACATCGTTAGATTTGATTTAAAAGAAATCCATATAATCCTTGTCTGAGTTCTCTCATTTGAAATTGTTTTCTTTATTATATAAGCAGTATTTCTAGAAAGTCCAATTACAATATATGTGGTGGTAAATATACCACAGTTATGCTATTCAACACAACACTAAATAGTAGTCTATGCAGATTTAATTCAATCTCCCAATATGATGCATATGTATAACCTACTCTCAGTGTTAAAAAAATAAAAATAAAGTTACATTTTACTTATTAAAGGATAAGTCCACCCAAACACTAAAATCGCTACATCTACAGACATCCACAATATAAGCCTAACCTATATAGCCCTATAAAGAAGAAATCGGTTAACATAGCTTCTTTGAAACCAATCCGGTCTGGTCTCGAGCGAAGGAAGCTCTGCAGAGGGCAAAACAGCTGTGAAAGGAATGGTAAGTGAACGTCACTCATAGACTTACTATGGAGCTTCCATTGTCCTCAGTGTCCTCTCCACCCGCCTGCACAGCAAAGCTGCAGCTGACAGCTCAGCGTGGGATCTGGTCGGATTGGCTTTAAAATGGGTATGTATTCAGATTTTTTTCTTTACAGGGCTAGATAGGTTAGTGATAGATTGTGGATGTCTGTAGATGTAGAGATTTTACTGTTAGGGTGGACTTACCCTTTAAGTCCAATTATGCAATATGTGAGTAAACCTTTGCACAGGGTGATCAGGCACAGACATTCGATTACAATGGGGCCTGCATATGTCACTGCGTACCGCCAGGACCCATAATACTAAACCCATAATACTTCCCTCTGGTTTTTCACATTCCTGGAGTGACTGAGAGGATAAATTGAATAACCCCTAGATGTTTGACCTCTGGGAAGTCACTGCTATTTGGTGAGTTTTCCTGAGTGAAGTTGGAAGCGCATTGGTGAAGTTATTCACTGAAGATTTATAATGTGAATTACGGTGCATATTATTTTTCACAAGACACTTTAATGCAAAGGACCTCAAATGTTCACTTTAATAAGACACTTGCATAAAGGACATTTTTTATTTGCACTTTAATTAATATCACATAATGCACTTTGATTGTTATTGCACTTTGTACATACTAGTTGTAATTGTGATATAAGCCCTATGTATTGGAGTAACTAATTATTTCAGGACCCATAATAATTACTATATTCAACGGCAACTTATATAATTGTGTTTCATGGAAACCTTTGTACTGATGCTTGATTGCTTTGCCTATTGTTTAACCACTTCAGCCCCGGACCATATTGCTGGTCAAAGACTAGAGCACTTTTTGCGATTCGGCACTGCGTCGCTTTAACTGACAATTGCGCGGTCGTGTGACATGGCTCCCAAACAAAATTGGCGTCCTTTTTTTCCCACAAATAGAGCTTTCTTTTAGTGGTATTTGATCACCTCTGCGGTTTTTAGTTTTTGCAATATAAAAATAGAGCGTCAATTTTGAAAAAAATGAATATTTTTTACTTTTTACCATAATAAATATCCCCCGAAAATATATAAAAAAATATATTTTTCCTCAGTTTAGGCCGATACGTATTCTTCTATCGCAATAAACGATTGATTGGTTTGCACAAAAGTTATAGCGTTTACAAAATAGGGGATAGTTTTATGGCATTTTTATTAATATTTTTTTTTTACTAGTAATGGTGGCGATCATCGATTTTTTTTTTTTTTCGGTACTGCAACATTATGGCGGACACTTCGGACACTTTGGACACATTTTTGGGACCATTGGCATTTTTATAGCGATCAGTGCTATACAAATGCATTGATTACTATAAAAAATTCCACTGGCAGGGAAGGGGTTAAGTATGTTCCCTGGGTGTGTTATAACTGTGGGGGGGGTGGACTCACTAGGGGAGTCAGGCATTTAGGTCAGGCATTTATCCCCTGACAGGACCAGGAGCTGTGTGTTTACACACACACAGCTCCCGGTCCTCGCTCTGTAACGAGCGATCGTGGGTGCCCAGCGGCGATCGCGCCCACCCGGCACGCGCGTGGGAGTCAGGGGCGAGCGGAGGGGCGCGCCCCTATTGGCTGCTTGGCGAGATGACGTATAGCTACGTGATCTCGCCCAGCAGAGCCGACCTGCCGCTGATCTGATGATATGTTTCCGGCTATCGAGATGGTTCCTGTAAGGACTGTGCAGGCGAAATCCTTGCCGACGGAAATCACCGAACTTCCAGGGCGACGTGGGCTCTTTTTTTAACATCCTCCAATCTACTGGGATGTTAAGGAATGAGCCTGGATGCCGGCTGAGGTTCGGAGATTTCCGTCGGCAAGGATTGCGCCTGCGCAGTCCTTACAGGAACCATCTCGATAGGGGAACCATACCGACAAGTCACCGCCGTATAACTACGGCGGCTGGTCGGCAAGCAGTTAACCACCATGTTATCTTCTAGCTATTCAAATTTTGCATGGTTGTCTTACATTTCAGGTCCCAGGGAGGACTGTGTATATTTTTAAATGGGTATTATATGGTCAAATAAAGTCAAACTGTGTCATTTTTGATGCAAGTTATCCATGTACTACACTTGCTAAATACAGTATACTCGGTAAACAGCAATCGTTTTTCAGTTCAATAATGAGGTCAAGGAGTGGATATCAAATAATGTTCAGAGAGACAAAATTCCAAAATAGAAAAAGGTGCCTTATAGCAATTAAAATTAACAAGTTCAGACCTTGGTTCCCTAAACATCATTTATTTGGCATTTTCTTTCTTCTTGACCAAATTATAATAGATCAAGATGTGAAGCTATTTTCGTTGTACAGGTTTTATTAACGATACTTTTCTTTGTCTTTAGAAGTTACTTTGGGCATCTCAGCATGCAGAGGATGTGCCAATGATTAATTTTGATTACCATCAGATTGTCAAAGGAGGAAAGATAGAGAAGTTGGAAAACTTACTGAAACCCCAGTTAAAGCTAAACTTGGAAGAGTTTGGGATCTTTACAAAAGGAGAAAACCTAACTAAGCGGTAAGTATTTTTGCCTTGTGGCAAAATTTAAAATATCTTGTTATGCCAGATTTCCAGCCACATAGAATTTTGTGTAGGGCCAAATGTAAGGCGGCATTGAACGTTTCTATTGAACCGGCTGACATTTGGCCCTTGTTTACTACAGTGGAGGGGCTGGCTCCGAAAGAGCATGACGGAAAAAGGTCTGCTGACCAGCTTCCAATCAGCACTCTCAGCCGCTAGGTTGAATGAAAAAAACTTGCAATGTGTACTAGGCTTTAGAATTGCTTTAGCAAAACCCTGGGTTTGTCTTGGCTAGCAAGGGCAGTTTTAAGGAGACTTGTGCTGTTGGTACTCCTGAGTTAGCTAGGTAGAACATGAAATGAAGTGAACGTGTTAACAAATGCCAGTTTGGAATGGTGTAAGTATATAGATATTTTGATGCCTTCCTGTGTTCTGTTTTGAAAATGTAATTGCTAAGTTATGAATTACCACAGCATGGCTCCCATTGACACCTCACTGTTTTACAGCAGAATGAGCATGAATAATAGCTAGTTGGAATATCACTAACTGTCTGAGCTTTAGCAGCCAAGACAAAATTGTGGAAAGGTTATTGCTAATATTATCTAGTCACTTTTAACTGGACTAGTTCTGAAATTTTGAAGACGTTATCTTCCATTCTCATCAGAAGTTAGGAAGATACTTGGACAAGTGGCATGAAGTCTTTCTTCAACATTGCATATGAGTAAATACATCTAGCTATACCAGTGCCTGGATAAATGAGAACCTTAGCATTCACTGGTAATATTTTGAGAACTGAACAGTTCTGTTTTAGGAAACTTTTGAAAAAGTGTTTCTTCGGACAAGAGCTCTTATATAGTATACAAGTGTCTAAAGGTTTTTGATGATGATTGATCTTAAGAATGTATCTTGACAGGGTGCAGAATGGGACCTTTCGAATAAATTGTCTAGATTGCTTGCATCGTACAAATGGTGTTCAAGCCTACATTGCACTTGAGGTAGGTATTTATTTTGATGTTTTATCATGAGAACAGACCTTGTAATTAGAAATGTGGTGTTTACAATTACCTTAAAATAAAATTTGTTAAAATAAAGGGGTTGTAAAGGTTCGGTTTTTATTTTCTAAATAGGTTCCTTTAGACCCCTTTCACAATGAAGCGTTTTAATAGCGTTTTAGCATTAAAAATAGCGCTATTAAAACGCTCATAAAACACTCTCCATGCATCTCAATGGACCCTTTCACACTGAGTCCTGCAAACAGCATCTTTGGAGCAGCTTTTGGGTGCTCCATTGAAATGAATTGAAAGCGCTGTAAAAACGCCTTGCCCTTTCACACTGAGGCGTTGCACTGGCGGGGCATTGAGAAAAGTCCTGCAAGCAGCATCTTTGGAGCAGCTTTTGGGCGCTGAAAAGAACGCTCCAAAAACGCCCCTCTTCATTGAAATGAATTGAAAGCGCTGTAAAAATGCCTTTCACACTGAGGCACTGCAAAAACGCCCCAAAACGTTGGGGTCTTAGCGGTGCTTTACCAGCGTTTTTCGGGCACTGACAGTGTGAAAGGGCTCTGAAAGCACTCGTCTTCCAAATTGGGATTGCAGATGAGGCTTCTTTCAGGCGCTTTACAGGCTTTTTTTAACGTGCCTGAAAAACTCCCCAGTGTGAAAGGGGCCTTAAGCTAGTGCATGGTTGGTTTGCTTACCTTTTCCTTCAATTTCCCTTCTAAATGTTTTTTTTCTTTGTCTGAATTTCTCACTTCCTGTTTCTCCTCGGTAAGCTTGCCCCCATCATCTGAGCCATTCTGACTGGGGGTTAGTCAGCCAGAACAGCTTACTGGGGAGGAACAGGAAGTGAGAAATTCAGACAAAGAAAACAAAGAAGAAAAACATTTAGAAGGAAAATCGAAGGAAAAGGTTAGTGAACCAACAATGCACTAGCTTAAAGGAACCCATTTAGAAAAATAATACAAACCTTTACAAGGTTCAGTAATACATACTGTAGAAAAAAATCTAAACTAAAGGCAAAACTTTTTTTCCATTTTGGATAGAGCAAGGGAGGGTTATAACCCCTGATAGATTTTTTTTTTCCACCATCTGTGTCTCATTATGGAGATTTCACTTCATTCCCTGTCCCATAGCCAAACAGGTAGTGGGTGAAAATCCCTGAAAATTAAGGAAATCCCATGGGGACCCCCAGGTCACAAGAATTAGTGTCCCCCTTCAAAGATTTTGCCTCTATTAATTTTCTGGGGACAACCCAAAATGTGGGATTTTTCTTACTTTACTTTCAATGATAATGGTAAACAGGACAAATAGAGTAAAACTCCTTAATGGGGACACAGGCAGCATTTAACACTGACAGGGGTTTTAATTCCTCTCCACATCATCCACATAAAATAAAATAAATATTTTTTCTTTAGTTCTACTCTAAGTCGTAGTTGAATTAATTGTTAGCCTCTTTGGTAAAATACATATTATTTAGTTAGTAGTGGTACCATCACCCTAGACTTAATTAAATAGAGGTAGGGCTCAAGGGACCCCAAACAACCCAAAGTTAAAAGAGAAGGGCAATGGGACTATTACGGTACAAAGTGAGTGGATAAACTCAAAAAGAGTGAATATATCAAACATTTTGTAAATTTATTAACATAGTATCAAAAAAATAAGAAAAACATCAAACAAAAACAATAAAAAACAATACAAATATTGTGACAACCATACGTGTCACCGAAGCTACAATCCCCTTGGGGAAATCCCAGTGGATGTAGTTGGCACGATAAAGGGGGTCTCTACTAGTTTTGCAACATGCGTCGCTTCGTCAGGGGAGGTTCTGAAAATTAATATGCAAACAAATTGTAAACAGGTTGAAGCACATATAAAAAAAGTTCATGTAGGTCAACCAACCAACAAGAACATTTATATACATTAATAAACATTGGTGGGATGAGGGCTGTGTCGCAAATATCCCATCAGCTCAGACGCCAGAACCACTGAGGAGGATGTCTCCCGCGGAGCCCAAGGGGGCGGATGCGGTAATGGACCTATCAACTAAATATTAAGGCGACTATGAATATAGGCTATATTAGGAGTGAGGGCAGTGGGAGTGCAGTTGTGAATACGTGAACCAAAACCAAACAAGTGTGTAAAAGGTGAGTTATAGGGGTGCTGGATGTGATGATGGGGGGGAGGAAGGAAGGAAGAGAAAGGAAAGGAGGGGGAAAGAAGGTGAAGGAGGGGGAGGGAGGAAGGGGTGGAAAAAAGGAGGGAGCGGGGAGGGAAGGAAAGGGAAAGGGGGAGGGGTGCAAGGAAGGGGAGGGGAGGGGAGGGGAAGAGGGGGGTGTGGAACAAGTGAAAGGTGATTACCTGTATGGGGTACAAAACGGAAATCAGAGGAGGGTCCCAAGACCAAAGTCCCAATGGACACAGTGCTACAAGGCACTGTTAATCGTGGCATAAATGCTAGTGTAAGGGTAAAAATCAATTGCAGTGTTCCCAATGTCACCTCACAAGGCAATAGCCAGTAGAAGCCTAAGATAGGTAAAAAAGAATAGACAAAGCCATCAATCAGATAGGCTAGATGAGGTCATCCAGGGCTCGGAAGTATGGTAACAATAAGCAATTAGAAACTTACTTGGTGAAGTAAATGTGTCCTGGGACGCAGTGTTCTCATCACATCCAAAGCGGGACCCAGCCCGCTTATATACCCCAATGGAGCGGCATCATCAGACGGCGACAAGCTCCGTAATGTGACGCCGCTCAGTCAGTCCGCCCACGTGACGTCAGCACGGCGAACGTCGCGTGCGCATGCGCACCATGCATTACGGCTGAAGCCAAAAGGTTCTGCCAATACAAGGGCAAGTGAAGCCAAGCCCCAAGGCGGGGCTACAGAAATCACCAGAGCGGGCACAAGGCCACCATAAATCCGCTTGGCTTCCTTGCACCCCTTACCCTCTCCCCCCTCCTTCCTCTCTTCCCCTTCTCTCCTTTCCCCCTTTCCCCTCTCACCCCCCCTTTCCTCTCCCCTCCCCTTTCTTCCCTCTCTTTCCCCTTCCTCTTTCTTCCCTCCTCCGCTCCCCCCCTTTTTTTCCCTTCACTCCTAATATAGCCTATTTTCATAGTCACCTTAATATTTAGTTTATAGGTCCATTACCGCATCCGCCCCCTTGGCCGCCGCAGGAGACATCCTCCTCGGTGGTTCTGGCGTCTGAGCTGACAGGATATTTCCTCCTAGGTAAGTAACACAGCCCTCATCCACCAATGTTTATTAATGTATATAAATGTTCCTGTTGGTTGGTTGACCTACATGAACTTTTTTATATGTGCTTCAACCTGTTTACAATTTGTTTGCATATTAATTTTCAGAACTTCTCCTGATGAAGCGACGCATGTCATGAAACTAGTAGAGACCCCCTGTATCGTGACCCCTACATCCACCGGGATCTCCCCAAGGGCATTGTAGCTTCAGTGACATGTACTGTATGGATGTCACAATATTTGTAATGTTTTTTTATTGTTTTTGTTGTTTGATATTTTTTTTTTTTTTTTTGATACTATGTTAATAAATTTACAAAAATTTTGATATATTCACTCTTTTTGAGTTTATCCACTCACTTTGCACCGTAATAGTCCTATTGCCCGTTCTCTTTCAACTTTGGGTTCTTTTAAGCTGTGGTTGAGACACTGCGTAGTTATAATTTGTTTATTTTCTGTTCAATACATACTGTAGAGACTACATAGAGACCTACAAACCTAATAGACTTTTTTTTATTGTCACCTTGAATTAAGGTGAATTAATATTTACGTTCTACTTTTATATTTTCCAGAGTTGCTGGAAACCTATTGTTGGTAATTTTTTTTTTTTCAAATGTACTCTAAAAATGTAATTTACCTGTATTCCTTAAAGCTACGACATCACTAGAATAAAGTCTGCAAAAAAAGGTCTACCTGCAGAGAAAAGACCTAAGGATTTTACACGGGTCGAATTTTAAAATAATTTTTCTTTTCGAAAATCTTTTCTAAGAATTTTTGTTTGTATTTTGCAATATTAGTGGGCTGCAGCAACAGCCAATTTTCGTGCGTCCATTGAATTTTAATAATCGGACATGTTGAATTTTTTTTCTAATCAATGATGGGAAAATCGTGCAAGAGATGTAATCGAAAAATAAATGCGAAGGGGAAAGAAAAGAAAATTCCCGGAAAGAAAAGAAGATTCCCAGACACGAAAATTATTTTCTCTAGGGACATGAGGTGAAATGGAAGGTTTGGTTGGTTGAATTTCAAAATCAATGGTGGCACCATCGGATCACAAAACGCGCAAATTTTCGGATTTTCAAAAGAAAGTTATTTCAAAATTCGACCATGTATGACCTGCCTAATACTCACCTGTCCTGCTGCTCACACCTCTGATCTTCGCTCTCCTGCAGAAATTAAAACATTCTGAAGAATCTTCAGGATCTGACATTTTGGGAGTGTGGGATGCTTGGTTCCTCTCTGCAGTATGTGGTTTGATCTGCCAACCCCATGTCATTACAGGATTCAGTAGTGATGTAGGGACCGGCAGATCAAACCACACTGTTTAGCAGGGGTGCATAAAGTTGTTTAAACAGAAACAGATTTTGACGATTCGTTGCCATTTGTAGGTGCTGCGGACCCAACTTGAGAGTCTTGGTTTAGATGATATGAAGTCTGTGATAGAGCGCTTTGAAGAGTCTTACAAATCGATGTGGACTGTCAATGGTCATAACCTGAGCATGATTTTTACAGGAAGCAGAGCCCTGGAGGGCAAAGCTAAGGTATGCAGAATAAAACTTGGAACTGTAGAATACAATTCAGAAAATAAATATCCTCCTTCCAGGGCGTATCTAGCCTATTGAAAAGAAAAGTAATCACTATCCAGTGTAAAAGTGATTGCAAACTTGCATCCTGCAGCTCTGTAGGCGATATCTTATTCCTGTAACTTGACAGGAGAGATGGGAAGCAGTCAGTCCATAGGGCTGCATGAAGTATGCCCATGTCCCTATACAATGCAGAATTTTCAAAGGAAAACGCATAAAGGAAATGCATTGAATTGCATAGGTGTAAAAGGGTTCTTAAAGCAGGAAAAAGTTTAGCTTTGTTTTTAGGTATTTACTTTATAGACTGTCTTTTTTCAGAGATCAGTCTTGATGGAGAGACGAGTAAGCGGGCTGAAATTTCAAACTCTGTGCATTTTTTATACCAAAGCTTTACTTCTTTAGAATATTAAAAGAGGTTACTTCATCTGGGGTCACATACAAAACGGATATTGATGCACTTCATTTTATCTCATATAATGAATTACTGTTTATTATACCATTCCTTCTGCTTTTACTATACACATAAAAATTACATATGTAACCTAACAGTATTAGCCGTGCCCCTTTCACACTTGTACGACTTGTCTCACGATTTGGGACTGCAAAGTAGCATGAGAAGTCGTTCCCTATGATTTCCAATGACAACCATTCATATTAGTACGACTTCAAGTCGTGCCGACTTCAAAGTAGTCCCTGCACTACTTTGGTCCAACTTTGATGCAAGTTACACAGTCATTCCCTGAAATCGCTGCAAAATTGTGGCCACGAATCGCAGCAAAATTGCGGCCACCAATGGTGGCAATATCGCGGTAAAATCGTGTGACTTTGAAGTCGCAGTAGTGTGAAAGGGGCCTAAGCAAGATGCATACTACCTCAAATGGATTCACTAGAGAATTTGCCAATGTAAAGCGATGGTGGTGTAATATTACTGTGTTTTGTTGTTACATTTGGGGAATAGCATTACATGTAATGCTTATTTCTCTTAATCTTATTTTATAAAGGTTGGAAAACTTAAAGATGGGGCCCGCACTGTGTCCAGGACTATCCAGACAAACTTCTTTGATGGTGCAAAGCAGGATGCTATTGATTTGCTGCTCATGGGTGATTTCTACAATGATGAATATGCAGACAAAGGGCGGATGTTAATGGACAGTGCTGCTCTGCTTGGTAATGTATATCTGACAATCTGAGTGTAATATTACATGTACAGTGGGGCAAAAAAGTATTTAGTCAGCCACCAATTATGCAAGTTCTCCCACTTAAAAAGACGAGAGAGGCCTGTAATTGTCCTCATAAGTATACTTCAACTATGAGAGATAAAATGTGGAAACAAATCCAGATAATCACATTGTCTGATTTGGAAATAATTTATTTGCAAATTATGGTGGAAAATTAAGTATTTGGTCAATATCAAAAGTTCATCTCAATACTTTGTTATATATCCTTTGTTGGCAATGACAGAGGTCAAACGTTTTCTGTAAGTCTTCACAAGGTTGTCACACACTGTTGCTGGTATGTTGGCCCATTCCTCCTTGCAGATCTCCTCTAGAGCAGTGATGTTTTGGGGCTGTCCCTGGGAAACACAGACTTTCAACTCACTCCAAAGGTTTTCTATGGGGTTGAGATCTGGAGCTTTTGCTGCACCATTTCCACCTATCTCTGTGGACTACCCCCCATACACACACACACACACACACACACACACACACACACGTATGAACAATACGGAAATGAACAGTATGAGTTGTTCTGCAGTCCTGTTCCTCCACTGGTGCTTACAGTCCTTAGAAGTGGTGGCTGCAAAAATTTTCTATTTGAGGTTTTTTATTTTATTTTCACCTGGTGATTCTGCCAGTAACATAATTCCTGTCCTATGGTGACAACTTTTATGCCTCTTTGACATGAGAAGTCTGATCGGTCCACCTTTGCATTTTTCATGCGGACCTGATCGGACCCTCCATTCTCCTCTATGGGCAGTCGGATATAAATATACTTGTGTCTGTTTACATCCAGGTACCTTTTGATCCAATCCATAAAAAACTAATGAAATGGGAACCATTCCCCTCTGTCTGACCGGATCAGAGGGCAGTCAGGTGTAAATGGACAGCTAGAATTAGGGTTGTCCCGATACCACTTTTTTAGGACTGAGTACAAGTACCGATACTTTTTTTCAAGTACTCGCCGATACCGAATACCGATACTTTTTTTTAAGTTTTATTTTGACAGTGGCAGTAATATGCAGTACTGACGCTTGGACTGTCAGTTATTTTTTACAATTCATTTTTTTTAATATTCTTTACTATATATATATATATATATATATATATATATATATATATATATATATACATACACACAATGCTTTCTTTGGGGGGGGCGGTGTCAGTTTTTTATTTATTTAACTTTATTATTTTTACAATTATTTTTTTTGTTTTTAGCAGCTCTGTTGGGGGGGCTTTGGTGAGATATTGGGGGTCTTAACAGACCCCTAATATCTCCTATTTGAGACAGAGAAAGGGACTAAGGACACAGATTCCCCAGTCCCTTTCTCTGCAGGCTCAACTGCGCTGTAAATGAATGTAAAGGAGACAGCGGCTTCTCTATATCCATAAACTGAGACATCGTTACACAGTTATGATGCTCAGTTATGAATGGACAGTCAGTGATCACTGACTGTTCATTCAGAAAAGGGCTCCTTCCTCCGCTCTCCATCCGGACAGATCGAGGACAGAGGGGGGGGGGAGCACGGCGGGGGACCGGAGCGATACACAGAGGGGAGTGGAGGACGGCGGGGACCAGAGCGGTACACAGAGAGGAGCTGAGGACCGGAGAAGAGCATGGAGGGGGACCGATGCGGAGCGCGGCGGGGGACACGAGCGGAGCACGGCGGGGGAAACACTAGCAGAACACGGCGGGGGACACGAGCGGAGCATGGAGGGGTACTGATGCACAGCACTGCTGGGTACAGGAATAGAGCATGGACGGGGACCGGAGCGGTACACGGCGGGGGACACACAGACAGAGGCATCTCACAATACAGAACCCCCCCCTCATATACAGAACACCCCCCCACAATACAGAACCCCCCCTATACAGAACACCCCCCCTCATATACAGAACCCCCCCTATACTAACACCCCCCCACAATACAGAACCCCCCCTCATATACAGAACCCCCCTATACTAACACCCCCCCCCCCCACACAATACAGAACCCCCCCCCCATACAGAACACCCTCCCCCACAATACAGAACATCCCCTCATATACAGAACCCCCCCCCCCCCTTACAATAGTGCAGAGTGACTGTGACACCCCCTTGTCTTCAGACTCAGCGCGCCCCACAGAGCAGAGCACTTGTACGGAGGAGGAGGTGGGAGGCGGCGCCGCAGCTTCACACTCGGCTGTGTGACTGTCAGACAGAGACAGTCACAGCTGAGCCGATAGTATCAGAGCCGCGGCGCTGCGCTGCCATGGAGGGGATCATTGCGGTGGGTCCCGGGCGGCCGGTATAACTCGGGTACGGCTCGCAAACCCCCCCCCCCCCCTGAATAGCCCAGCCTGTGTTTTACCTAGTCTGCCATGCCGTGCCATCAATCATGCTGTTTCCGCGGTCGCGCCATGCTTTAGTCGCGGAGGGGGGGTGTCGGCCTGACGCCCCCTGCTTAGTCGGCCGTTGCACACAGAAGCTGTACACAGCGTGGAACATTACAGCTTTGAATAGCTGTAATGATTCGCTGCGTTTAGACACTCCCCCTTGCTCCGGATTGGACAGTTCATCCGAGCAAGGGGGAGTGTCTATACGCGGCAGGGCGGGAAAGACTACAGCTATTCAAATGAATGCTGTAATGTTCCCCGCCCGTATTAACCAAGCGGGGAATGCGGCGGGATGCGTCGTAGCGGCGGGATGCGGCGGCGGGGAAGTATTCTATTCTGGTATCGGGGGTATTTGCGGGAGTACGAGTACTCCCGCAAATACTCGGAATCGGTCCCGATACCGATACTAGTATCGGTATCGGGACAACCCTAGCTAGAATGTTTACGTCCAATTGCCCATTGAGCAAAGCATGCTGTGTCCACTGTGCAAAGGTAGAGCGTATATGGACCTGTCATTCGGCTGCTCAGCGGGGATCAGTGGATGGATTCCATGCTGAGAAAAGAAAGATCTGTCCAGTGTGAAAGAGGTTGTATTCAATATACTGTATCTAAGGAAAGGCAACTGTTGTCTGATCTAGATACACTTAAAAGGGTTGTAAAGTCTCATTTTGTTTTAACAAACATGTCATACTTGCCTCCTCTGTTTAAGGGTTTTGCACAGAGTGGCCCAGATCCTCCTCTTCTGGGGTCCCCCAGTGGCGCTCCTGGCTCCTACCTGCATGGAGTGCCTCAAGGGAAAAGCGCTTTCCCTGGTGGCACTCATGCGGGCATGCTCCTGTGTACGGCTGCTGCATCCATTGACACAGACAGCAGGACTCTGTCCCGCCCCCAGCTCCCGCAACATTGGATTTTATTGACAGTAACTAGTGCCAATGGCTGAAGCTGGTGTGCTCGTCCCTGTCGCTGGAAAGATCGGGTTCAGGTAAGTGAAAAGGGGGTTCTGGGGGGCTGCTGCATCACAAGAGGTTTTTCACCTTCATGAATTAAGGTGAAAAACCTTGAGGGTTTACAACCCTTTTAATTTGTCATTGTGTCACTTTCACAAAACACATACAAATACAGATGCCGTTTTAAGAAGTTACACAAGCCATAATTAAAATGTGACCTAATCAGCTTTTCAAATATGTTGTTTGTATTACAGTAAATCCCAGTGTGGTAAAAGCAATGTCAGAACGGCAATTGGAGTTTACAAATCATAAAAAGACTTGTGTGGCCATGGGAACATGGAATGTAAATGGTGGGAAGCAGTTCCGTAGCAACATCCTTGGCACAAGTGAGCTAACGGACTGGCTACTTGATGCCCCTAAGCTATCTGGACTTCCAGATTTCCAGGGTGAGTCTGCACTAGTACACAAGATTTGGCCAATTTATCTCATTTCATGTCTCCTTCTATTCTTTCACCTCATCTTTTATCAGTCTCCTAAGAGAACATACAGTAACGTCTGTGTGGCCGGAACAAGACCAATGAACATCCATAAAGGATGTCTAATCCATCCCCATTTTTACATCAGAAAATAGCAATGCAATCATAATATACAAAAAAAAGTCTTGGAATTGGTAATATTACCACCTACTGTATACTTTTTATTAAAGAGTAAATAACTTGACTTTTTTTAGTGCATTACAGTATGTCCTAAGCTAAAACTTTTTATCTTTTTGCTAGGGTTGGATAGAGTAGGGATGGTTCAAACCATCCCCTGTCCGATTTTTTTTTTTGCTAGCTAGTGTCCCATTGGGGAAAATTACCTTCTCTTCCTGTCCCTTAGACACAGAAGAAAGAATCTAGAAACCTATTCAAAATAAGGGGAAATCCAAACTAAGACAATTGCCCCTAGAGCAAAAGTTCCCATTGTTGCTTTCACTTGCCAGCCATAGGATAACGGTAGTGTCTGGCTGGCGAGTGGTTATCACAGCATAGGGCGGTGGCAAAAGTAAGGATACATGGCTTTTTTTTTTTGCATTTTTTTATTTTAGAAATGTCTTCAAGTGCATTGAATTTATTATATTTAAGGGCTGCTTAGAGACCATTTTAAGAAAAAGTCTTTAAATAGGGGGTGAGCTAAAAGTGAAATCTCTTGGGGTTTGTAAATGTCTGGTTCCTTTATCTACAGAATAAATAGAAGGCTCTTCTTTGGGAATAATCCTGGAGCTCAGCCAAGCCCACCAGCGTAAAATGGCACAATCCCAGATAAACCAGTTATCCCTTTCCAGCTGCTGTTCAGTACAAAACACAGCATAGAGCTAGTATTACGCAATATAGTTCTTTGGGGGATGAGTGTCCTTGAAATGGTGCCTTTGCAGACGTGATGTAACAAGATATACAAAACAGTCTAGATGTCTTTTATGCTTAAGAGAAATTGCAACTTTGAACATTTTACAGAATTTCCCATGTTATTTGTATGCTTCTATTGTTGATGACTACTGTTTGTTTAAGCTGGTATATGAAATTCAATCTATTAGGTAATTAATTGTGTGTGTGTGTGTGTGTGTGTGTGTGTGTGTGTGTGTGTGTGTGTGTGTTTCTGCCATTTTTAGATGATGAAAAGAACCCTCCAGACATCTTTGCAGTGGGATTTGAAGAAATGGTTGAACTGAATGCAGGAAACATTGTTAGTGCCAGGTCAGTCAAATCGATAGTAGTTAAGCAAAATAAAATACTTAAAGGTTACCTTCATTACTTGAGTAAATTTGATGGCCTGCAGGCCATACTTGGGTCGA
Organism: Rana temporaria; assembly: GCF_905171775.1. Taxonomy (NCBI): domain Eukaryota; kingdom Metazoa; phylum Chordata; class Amphibia; order Anura; family Ranidae; genus Rana; species Rana temporaria. The sequence goes on along the minus strand of NC_053492.1, from coordinate 371,224,439 downwards.
AATCCGAACAAATTTTCTTTAAAAAATCAGAAATTTCCTGCGTTTTGTAAAACAATGGTGCCACCATTGATTCCGAAATTTGACCAACCAAGCCTTTGATTTCACCTCATGTTGCTGCAGAAAATAATTTTCGTAGCCAGGAATCTTCTTTTCTTTCCGGGAATTTGCGCTCATGTGCATCTTCTTTTTTGATTTATATTTCTCACAAGATTCTCACATCATTGATTAGAAATTTGTTAGTTTTTAAAAAAAAATTGCAAAGTTCCAGATCACTTAAATGAGATGGCCGTGCGAAAATCGGCTGTTGCTGCGGCACATGGTGTGAAATTTGAACACAATTTTCAGAATTTGATTCATGTATGGCCGGCCTAAGCGCAAATGTTGGCAATGATGCCACATGGAACTCCATCCTCAGAATTCCTGGTGCACATATAACTCTCCTGGGCTCTGGAGGGGCCAAGCAGCCGTTTCCCTTCATCACTAAGAACCATTCTCAATGCACCCCTCCATGGATTTCACCTGTGCATTTAGCAGTTTTCCTAGACTTCAGGTTTATGGTAGAACTTCACTTTTGTAAAAATTCTATAAATAATAATATAGCTTAAAAATTTCTACCCAACCCAATCAAACTAATCTTATTAAAAAATACCTTTCCATTTAAAGTTGATGACATTTTCTAAAATTGTTTAAAAAATAAATAAAAAAATGCAGTCATTTCATGCTTGTGTGGATTAGCTCACTGAGTTTCTCAGATGTGTTTGATAAGATACATCCTTCTCAAGAGGAATTAAATTTTTAGTAAGATACTCCCAAAGGGTTCACTATTTCTGAAGGTATACAGACACTGCAGCTTTCCACATTTAAACACTAAGGGCCAGATTCATGAAGACTTACGACGGGCGTATCAGTAGATACGTCGTCGTAAGTCCGAATTCCCGCCGTCGTATATTTCTCAAACTGAGATGCGCTTAAATGTTGCTAAGATACGACCGGCGTAAGTCTCCTACGCCGTCGTATCTTAGCTGCATATTTACGCTGGCCGCTAGGGGCGTGTACTCTGATTTACGCCTAGAATATGTAAATCAGCTAGATACACCTATTCACGAACGTCCGCCCGGCCGTCGCAGTAAAGATACGCCGTTTACGTAAGGCGTTTTCAGGCGTAAAGATAAACCACCAAAAAGATGGCGCAGCCAATGTTAAGTATGGACGTCGGAACCGCGTAAAGTCGTCCGTGGATGGGGCTGGGCGTAAGTTACATTCACGTCGAAACCAATGAGTCTTTGCGGCGTAATTTGGAGCATGCGCACTGGGATACGTCCACAGACGACGCATGCGCTGTTCGTTAGAAACTTCAAATACGTGGGGTCACGAGTATTTAGCATAGAACACGCCCCCAACCAGCCTATTTTGAATTAGGCGGGCTTACGCCGGCCCAGTTACACTACGCCGCTGTAAGTTAGAGCGCAACTTCTTTGTGAATACATGACCTGCCGCTCTGAGATACGCTACGCCCGCCTATAGATAGGCACATCTCTGCGAATCTAGCCCAAAGTTGGCTATGATGAACCATAACCTCCAATTCAAGGATCAGTCTGGAAAGGACTGGGTGGAGCAAACTGTTTTTTCTTCAAAGTAGAAAATGTTAAGCCTCTGCTACAAAATTTGGTAAAATCCTTGCATGGGTGAATTGTATTTTTTTCTCAACAAAAGTGGAGTTACACTTTAAAGTTATGCATATTCAGGTGCTCTATATGATTGACCATTAATAAAATCTTACAAGTTGATGCTTGATTGTTTCTTATTTTTGCCCAAACATTAAACAAACGTAATATTTTTTATTTTATTTTTTACAGTACAACAAATAGAAAAATGTGGGCTGAACAAATCCAGAAAGCTATATCTCGAACAAATCGATACATACTGTTGACCTTTGGACAGCTTGTCGGAGTCTGCCTCTTTATATTTGTAAGGCCGTATCATATGCCATTTATCAGGTATGTATCCATCCTAATACCAGTATCACACCTCTTTTACATTTTTTGCTAGCTCGCTGTAAAATATATAATTATTTTTCTGTATTCACTGCTTTATCCTCTGTTTGCAATAGTAAAACAAGTATCCATTTTTGATCCATGTGATTGGATGATTTAAGTAAAAACATGGCCTCATTTAAAGTGGTTGTAAACCTAAGACATGAAATATGAAATATGAACAAAGCGTATCGTTTTATAGTGCATACTTGTCTCAATTTAGAGCACGAATTGTCATTTCTTTCTGCTGCTTCGTTCCTCTGCTATCAGAATCAATCACTTTTGACAAGTTTTCATCACGCCAAGAGAAAAAATGGTGACGGGATGGATCTCCTAAAGGGATTCACAGAACAGCTGTATTTATACTGAGATTAAATTAGACACAGGTGGATTCTATTTACTAATTAGGTGACTTCCGAGGGCAATTGATTCCACTAGATTTTAGTTAGGGGTATCAGAGTGAAGGGGGCTGAATACAAATGCACGCCACACTTTTCACATATTTGTTTGCAAAAAAAAAAAATTAAAACCATTTATAATTTTCCTTCCATTTCACAATTATGTGGCACTTTGTGTTGGTCTATCACATAAAATCCCAATAAAATACATTTATGTTTTTGGTTGTAACATGGCAAAATGTGGAAAATTTCAAGGGGTGTGAATGCCTTTTCAAGGCAGTATATGTGTGGTGGGCAGTCTTAAAGTGGTTAACTGTCTTTACTTTAGTAGAGGTGGGCCAAAGGAATGACATTTGTGCTCTAACTAATAAATAAATAAGAATATAATGCAACAGTAGTAGTAAGAAAAAAAATGTGATATTGGCCCTTGACATTCTCACACTTGTATGTGGTTGTAGTCTGAAAATGGGAGTAGCACATGATACAGATGTTAAAGCTGACTGGTCATGTCTACCTTTTATGGACTAATCTTTGTACCTGATTGTTGGTAAAAATTAGAATACAGAGCGCAGAAGTCTTTCCTCGCTCTGAGTAAGGTAGTTTATCTTTTCTTTCAAGAGTACCAATCACTGTGGATACAATGGAAACTCGAGGTTAGTGTTATGAGTTTCTGGTGTGTTCAGCTCTTCTTTTATCCGTTTTGTGTTCTAATATTTTATAAATGTTGCAATTTTAAAGACCAACTTCATGAAAAGTAAAAGTCCTCCCATATGGCTAGGTCCACTCTGCTGCGATACAACTTTGATTCAGTGCTATTATGTACTGCAACTTGGTTGGTACTTTGCTCTGGTTTGCATATTCTGTGGGGCCAAAATCATGCTGGAATCACACCAAAGTAGTACAGAAATCATTACCAAGATCACGCCGTGCTGAGTTGCATTGATTGCATTGAATGGGCACCAATGTAATATCCATTGTCATGCGATTTTGTGTGACTCAAGTCACATCTGAAATCACACTAGTGTGAATGGAGCCTAACTGCTAATTTCTGTTTTAGAGGATGGAAAAACACTTTTACTTACCGGATTCTCCGCTCCCCTGGCAGAAGCACTTCCTCATGCTCTGGAGGTGGACTGTTACTCAGTGTTATGTCCAGTGCAGGGCTATAGGTTCTGTATAAGTCTTAATGAGGTCAGAGGAGCTTAGACCATAATAGTGCAGGTGAGAAGAGGCCTGGATCACCCTAGCAATGAAGAGAGAGCCTACACAGTCCCCTAGACAGAAACAAGTAGCCCTACTGCAAAGGAGAATTTCTACTTTTACTGGAGTTCAGCTTTAAAAGAGAAGTTCGGTTTAAAAAAAAAAAATCTTATACTCGCCTAGGTGGATGCAGCATCTGTCCCCTGTTGCTTTTAAGACTGAGAACTGAGCGATCAAAGACTGCTGATCGCTCAGTTCTCCCCTCCACTCTGAGCAGAGAGCTGGGACTGTCAGTCACTGGCTCTCTGCTCTGTCCCTCCGGTCACTGGAGTGCTGGGCTGTGGAGGGGGTGAGAGAGGCTGGTTCATTCAGTCTTCCAGCAGCATGCATAGAGGCTGCGCCAGGTGCCATTCCAGGCATCTGGGTGGATCCTGGATTTAGCACAAACAGCACTCCTGTGACCTACAAGAGTACAGCCAAAATGGCTTTGGTCATACTTTTCCTTTTGACATTGCCCTGCATTCTGTTTCCTTGCTTAGTATTATTTAGGCTTTAGTTTTATTTTTGTTAAAAATGAATAGAAGGTGAGTCTCTTACTAGCAAATGCAATACCATTTTTTTTAAGGATAAGCCAGGGATCTGAAGGCCAGCTGTACTTTGATGGCCTCTTCGCTGATCTCCTACAATTTTATATTCCTTTTTTTTTTTTTTTTTTTTTTTAATTTTATAAATGTTTTTGAGTGTTGTTTTCCTATACCTAATGGTGATATCTGCCTCTTTTATTTGACTGTGACTCATTAGCTGACAGCCATTTATGATCTATACTCTAAACACCTAGGCCGTAGGTTTATAGTTTTTATTATTTTATGAGGCACAGTGACTGTATGACAACTAGTGGGTGGCTAAAAGGGTGTGTAGAAATGTGACATTCAGGACGGGCATGGCAAAGATAATAGTATTGTTTAGGCATATGACGTGATAAATATTACAAATTGATATAAGAAAACAACGTGGGCAGAAATTAATAACATTTAAGACATTAAACTAAGCATTGGCGGTAAGATTGGGTAAATAGGATTTAAAATAGGGTGTACAATATGTAACATAACAGAAGTAAGGTAATAATAAAGTATAGTGATGGTATCTAATACAGAATGGAATAACAAATCACATTATGGCTCATGGTGGGTTGTAAAGCAAAATATCATAAGAGATGTGTGCGTATAGTAAGGAAGTTTGTGGTTAGGCAAGGTTAAAATAGAAAGAACAAATAGAAGACATAGACAGAGTAGTGAAAGTTGTGGTTCATTTAAAGTTTTTCAAGCCAGAATTGTCCTAAAGAGAGAAGTATTGAGAGTGCTGATATTTCCTTCTGATAATATAAGTTTTGTGGCTGTCAATACGGTCCTCATATTGACTCTATAAAGAAGGGTATGACCTAAACCTGGTTGTTTTTATATATTTTATGGTATCTTTGACTTCAAAGGCAGAGTTTCCCTTATCTTATTTCTGAACTCATAGTTGGCATTCATTAATTTGCTAATACAGTCCTGATCAAAAGTTTAAGACCACTTGAAAAATGGCACAAAAATCATATTTTACATTGTTGGATCTCAACAAGGTTCCAAGTAGAGCTTCAACATGCAACACGAAGAAATGAGAGTGAGACAAAACATTTTTTGAGCATTCAATTTATTGAAAATAACGAATAAACTGAAACAGGCTGTTTTTCAGCTGATCAAAAGTTTAGGACCACACCTAACTAAACCCCCCCCCAAAACAGAAATCCAACTTCCAAACGCTGCTGCTTTAGAACTCTATGGCCCTAGGTTTTTTTCTTTTACAGCTTCTAAATGCCTATGCCACTAAAAACTTTCATATGCATGCTTTCTTTTCCATTGGTTGGATTTTTTTAAACCCATAAATGTTATATGTAGGGATTAGGGTGTACATGAAATAATAGACTCCTATAGAGGCACCATCCCTAGTAGATATGCAAATATGTTTCAGAAAAAAAGTAGAGAGAGGTGGAACTTTAATTGTGCCTCAATGGAGTGTAAACACAAAATTAAATACAATAATTATAAACAAAATAGAAAAGTTTTATCTAACTGCCACAGGCAGTACTACCTTTAAAAATTCATAACCGTTTAAGACAAAATACAGTCTACTATTCTTATATTTTGGGTGTGCAGATCCCGGAGAAGTCATATTGCCATACGTATTGACTTCTCCGGGATCTGCACACCCTAATATACGAATAGTAGACTGTATTTTGTCCTAAACTGTTATGAATTTTTAAGGTAGTACTGCCTATGGCAGTTAAATAAATATTTTCTATTTTGTATATAGTTATTGTATTTAATTTTTTATTTACACTCCATTGAGGCACAATTAAAGTCCCACCTCTCTCTACTTTTTTTCTGAAACATATTTCTATGAATTTTATAAACACATTCTGGTGTCACTTTGGATTAATGAGATTTTCCTCTTTCTTCCTGAGCACAATGATTTACTTTTTTTTCATGAAGTGATTATTCTTATTCACAAGTGTTATGTATATGGATTTTGCTATGATTTGTATATGTATCGCATGATATGTCAGATATTGTCGAGTACTGTATGTGTTTGTTTCCATTTTCCATATCCCTGTATATTATGTCTACTAAGATACCCATATAAGAGTTTTTTTTTAATTTGTAAATACTCCCTGCTGACACCACCAAGTGTGGAAGGCAGTTCCATGTCCTTACCGCTCTAACAGTTATGCTCGGATGGGTTCCTTGAGCTGTGGCTGATTGGCCTCCCATTTGATGGTGGCTGCACAGTTCCAGGCAAACACCACTTGGCAAAGCCAGCTGTATGAAGACACCTATCATCATTTTAGCGTACTGTAAGGGAGACTTACTTCTTACTAGCCACCAGTGTAAGGTGCATTGTCCCACTGACCACCAATAAATTTGTTTTCACAAGGTTTTCCAGAGACCTGAATTTTTAAGGGGTTCCTTTAGGGTAAGAAGATTAAGAAAAGCTGCCCTACAGGGTTTTATTTTCCGCTGTACACTTTCCTTATAATTTCTTAGGATGTTTTCACTTTCTTTCTCTTACAGAGACTTGGCAGTGGACACTGTTAAGACTGGCATGGGAGGAAAAACTGGCAACAAAGGAGCAGTAGCCATACGTTTCCAGTTCTACAGCACAAGTTTTTGCTTTATTTGTAGTCACTTTACTGCTGGGCAGACCCAAGTGAAAGAACGGAATGATGATTACAAAGAAATCACACAGAAGTTAAGCTTCCCTGTGGTGAGTGGAATATTGCAATGGAGGCTGTCAGTACAATGCAGTGAATGTAAAATATTTAGCAGTGTTGGGGCTCGTTCACGTGGGTGGCTGCCTAAATGAAGGGCTCCTTTATACTGGTGTTGCCCTCTGCAGTCAATATCTTTTCAGAGGGCATTTGACCGGCAGCAGGGAGAATCTAAAATGCCTCTTCACCACCTGTTTGAATTCAGCAGCATCATGCCCCCCATCCACAGCCTTTGCAGCTTAAGGGGATGGGGGTGTAAAAACTTGGCTTTGCCCTCCAACCACAAGTTATAAATAAGGATTAAGGCAATGCACGTGATTTCAGCATGAAGGGTTGCTGTTTTGAGGGTTCAAACAGGCAATGAGGAAGCAACATATGTCATTTATATGGCTTAGCCAGCTCCCTTAGGTGTTTAGTCTATGCAAACTTCCAGAAATATACACCAAGTAATTTTTTTTCTATTTTTTTTCTTTTAATTCAAGGGAAGAAATGTTTTTTCACATGATTATGTATTTTGGTGTGGAGATTTTAATTACCGACTGGACCTTACATATGAGGAGGTTTTCTACTTTATTAAACGCCAGGACTGGAAGAAATTGCTTGAATTTGATCAACTTCAGACTCAAAAAGCAAATGGAAAGGTATGTACAGATTGATTTTATTTCCAGTAATTACACTAAAATATATCTACTGTTTTGCATATACAGTATATTTCTGAAGGTTACTCATAGTTTTTTTTTTTTTTTTTTTTATGGATCAAACAGTAATTTGTGTAAAGGAAATGTCATGACCACTCAAAAGTGTTGATTTACTACAAGAGTACAGAATGTACTGGTGAAGCTGTGTTCCTTTTGAATACCAAATCACGTGCAAGGGAAATGTTAAAAAACATGATTTTGCCTGCACATGATAATTAAAGTGAATACAGCTACATCCTATTCATTTGGCTAAGTAAACATTTTTCATTCTGTCTTTAGCAAATCAACCATATAGAATGACATATATTCTTTTTAATGCATCAAGGCTTTGTTCAAACTTTTTAAAAGGCCAGTGATTTTAAAATTGCATATTAAGTATGGTAGTGTGTGTCCATGGAAATTGCAAGCCCCAGTACACTTTGTAAAACGCACCCAAACTGCTGCATGAATGTTTAGTAATACACTGCTAAATGCACTTCCGCACCAGTGCTGAAATGCTAAAAGCTCCATTCTCAAGCGTGGGCAGGACTTTAAATACATAAAAAAAAAACACTGTTCTGAACAAGCCCTGGAGAAGTGTTTTAAAGTATAACTGAGGTTAGACTTGTCATTCAAATATTTACATACCATTTACATATTATAAATAAGCAGAACATTGGCTTTAAAACAAGCCCTCACTGACCTTTGTAGCTGCAAACACCTTGGAGCAGTTAATCGTCAAAGCGGAAGCACTACAGTAATTTTCTTGCAGCTCATGTTGTTTATTCAGACTTTAAGGGCCAGATTCACAAAAGGGATACGACGGCGTATCTCCTGATACGCCGTCGTATCCCTGTTTCTATCTATGCGACTGATTCATAGAATCAGTTACGCATAGATATCCCTAAGATCCGACAGGTGTAATAGTTTTACACTGTCGGATCTTAGGATGCAGTACCGCGGCCGCCGCTGGGGGGAGTTTGCGTCGTAAACCAGCGTCGGGTATGCAAATTAGCAGTTACGGCGATCCACAAAACTTTTTCCCGTCGTTACGTCGCCGCAAGTGTTAGTTTGCCGTCGCAAAGATAGGGCACCTTTTACAAAGTGGAAAATTACTCCACCATGTAAAAGTATACCCGTCTTTCCCGCGTCGCTTTTGAATTTATTTTTTTTCCCCGGCGCAAGTCTTTTTTTCACGTCGCGATTCACAAAACGTTGTCGCGTCGTAATTTTGCGCAAAGCACGTCGGGAAATTTTGCAGCGGGAGCGCGCCTAATTTAAATGGTACCTGCCCCATTTGAATTGGCCCGCCTTGCGCCGGACGGATTTAGGATACACCGCCGCAAATTTCCAGGTAAGTGCTTTGTGGATCGGGCACTTGGACAGAAAATTTGCGGCGGTGTAACCTGAAATCGGTTACGTTACGCTGCGCCCGGGCTACGTGAATCTGACCCTAAGTTCTTATCTGCTTTTTGTTTTGCGGCCTGCAGCAAAATTACCCGGCTCATTCATACCTACTGTAACTTGCAGGCTACAAGTCGTGTGTAGTAATATACTGTTGGATGTTCTTACATTCTTGGCAGCTACATTCCAACTTGGCAATTTCAAAAAGTTTTGTTTGTGTAAATATTTTCAATAAAAATCTATTGAAAGCGAAACTTGAGGATGAATTGCTCCATGGTGCTTGCAGCTGCAGAGGTCAGTGAGCCCATTCACTGCTTCTTCTGTAAATATTTAGAGTCAGGTCAGTGTGCCTTAGAACTTACAGATGATCTCATTTTAAACCTTTTCTGTTATCGCTGATGCAAGAATATACCAACTGACTAGATTTAAAGTAGAACTAAGAGTGAAACCATTTTTTTTTTAAATTTCAGGTAGGAATAATAGAAGGATAAAACCTCTATCAGCTTTGTCTTTGCCATCGTTGTCCCATTGGGGGGATATTCCTTCACTTCCCCTCCCGTAACCAAAACAAGTGACAGAAATTCCCTCCAAAGTAACAAGGGTTGACAGAACTAGTGTCCCTATTGAAAGATTTTCCTTCTTTTCCTGTTATGGTGACAACCCCAAATTTGGGATTTTCTTTGCCTTGGGTGATATAGGTAAACAGAACAAAAAGAGAGGGTGAATCTCCCTAACAGGTACACCAGGGGTCTCAAACTGGCGGCCCTCCAGCTGTTGCGAAACTACAAGTCCCATCATGCCTCAGTCTGAGGGAGTCATGCTTTCAAATGTCAGCCTTGCAATGCCTCATGGGACTTGTAGTTTTGCAACAGCTGGAGGGCCGCCAGTTTGAGACCCCTGAGGTACACCAACAGCAATAAAAATCTACCAGGTGTTCTGATCCCTCTCCACTGTAGCTCTTTTTCAACAGATAATCTGTAGTCATTTCAATGGCTCATTGTCACTCTGTCAGGTGAGTAATAAGACATTAAGTATCATTCTAAGCTAATGGATGCAACACTTTGGTTTATAGGAGTCACGATGTGCTAAAAAGGTATAATTTACCATAATAACAGATGAAATCTCTACAGAAAACTGCTTTAGTAGTGAAAAGAAAATATTCTCTATGTATATGTTTTATTATTCCTTTGTGTAAAGCCTTAAGTCTTACATAAAAAAAAAAGCATTAACTACAGCATGTTAAAAAAAAAAAAAACAACCCTTGAAGAGAACATGACTTCCTGTCACTATTTGAAGTATAAGGTATACAGCTTTCAGTTTGACGTAAACATGTTGGGCCAGATCCACAAAAAAGTTACGCTGGCGTATCTATTGATACGCCGCCTAACTTCTAGGATGCTCCGGCGTATCTTTGTTTTGTATCCACAAAACAAGATACGCCTAAAGCTGGGCTAGATCCGACTGACGTACATCTTAGTACGCCATTGGATCTAAGGTGCATATTTACGCTGGCCGCTAGGTGGCGCTTCCGTCGATTTCTGCGTCGAGTATGCAAATTAGCTAGATACGCCAATCCACAAACGTACGTCCGCCCGGCGCATTTTTTACGTCGTTTACGCAAGGCTTTTTTCGGCGTAACGTTACCCCTGCTCTATGAGGCGTACGCAATGTTAAGTATGGATGTCGGGCCAGCGTAGAATTTTCCGTTGTGTACGTCGTTTGCGTAAAACGTTCGCGAATAGGGCTTTGCGTAAATTACGTTCACGTCGTCTAGGCATTGAGCGGGCGTAATTTAATTTGAAAATTCGACGTGATACTGAGCATGCGCCGTACGAAAAAAGCGTCATTTACGTGGGGTCAAGCTTATTTTACATAAAACACGCCCCCCTGTTCATCATTTGAATTCTGCGCCCTTACACCGGGAGATTTACGCTACGCCACCGTAACTTTAGAGGCAAGTGCTTTGTGAATAAAGCACTTGCCTCTCAAAGTAGCGGTGGCGTTGTGTAACTACGATACACTACGCCTGCCTAAAAATACGCCGCACTACGTGGATCTGGCCCGCTATATTTACCTGCTATGTGCAATGGTTTTGCACAAAGCACCGCTTTTAGGTAAACCCCCCCCCCCCTACTTGTTCTACCCATCTCTAAACACTTGCCTGATCCCTGTCACGACTCCACCTTTGTCCTAGCTGCGGCACCGCTCCCCTTCCTGCTTTCACAGGAGACACTGGGGCCAAGGTGAGCCAGAGGCTCCTCCTGCTGTTAGACTCCTAACTAACAGCATTACCAGGGTCGTGGCTTACCGGTATGTGTGTGTCTATGAACATGCACGGCCCGACACAGTGTATCTTTGGCATCTGGCTTTCTAAGGGTGCACTGGGAGGAAGGAATGCACAGCACCGACGGGCATTCCAGAAGAGGAGGTAAGGAATGTTGTTGCAGAAAAGGTAAACCTTAGATTGTAAGCTCCTTGAGGGCAGGGACTGATGTGACTGTGTAATATATATTTAACCACCTCAATAACGGGCACTTTCACCCCCTTCCTGCCCAAGCCATTTTTCAGCTTTCAGCGCTGTCACAATTTGAATGACAATTGCGCGGTCATACTACACTTTACCCAAATTACATTTTTATATTTTTTCCCCAACAAATAGAGCTTTCTATTAGTGGTATTTGATCACCTCTGTGGTTTTTATTTTTTTCGCTATAAACAAAAGAAGAGCGACAATTAAAAAAAAAAAAGCAATATTTTTTACTTTTTGCTATAATAAACATCCCCAAAAAATATATGTAAAAAATAATTTTTTACTCAGTTTTGGCCGATACGTATTCTTCTACATATTTTTGGTAATAAAATCGCAATAAGCGTATATTGATTGGTTTGCTCAAAAGTTATAGCGGCTACAAAATAGGGGATATATTTATAGCTTTTTTTTTTTTTTACTAGTAATGTCGGCGATCAGTGATTTTTATCATGACTGCGATATTGCCGTGGACACACCGTACACTTTTGACACTATTTTGGGACCATTCACATTTATACAGCGAACGGTGCTATAAATAAGCACTGATTACTGTGTAAATGTGACTGGCAGGGAAGGGGTTAACACTAGGGGGCGATCAAGGGGTTAAATGTGTACCCTAGTGAGTGATTCTAACTGTAGGGGGAGGGAACTGACTGGGGGAGATGACCAATCTGTGTCCCTATGTACAAGGGACACCGCATCGGTCTCCTCTCCCTGACAGGACGTGGATCTCTGTGTTTACACACAAAGATCCACAGTCCTGCTCAGTTACTGGGCAATTGTGGGTGCCCGATGGACATCGCGGGCGCCGGGCACGAGCAGCGGGTTCCCAGTAACGCGGCGCACGTGCACCCCCTAGTGGTTCTGCAAGGCGAGGACGTCATATGAGCACTATCGTGCACTACCTCCTTTTTTATTATAACAAAAATGTTCTACAAACCTCAGATGACTCTTGTAATCAGACATGGACTATGTTTTTTTCATAGATATTTAAGGACTTCTATGAAGGTACTATCCACTTTGGACCAACTTACAAGTATGACATTGGATCAGAGGCTTATGACACAAGTGAAAAGTGTAGAACTCCAGCATGGACGGACAGAGTATTGTGGTGGAGAAAGAAATTACCATTTGAGAAATCAGGTACTGTAAACTAGTCATACAGTTCCATTTACTACTTGGGTTTCTTTGAAGTATCCTTGCATTTTTAAACAATAGTATTGGGGTATACTAACAACACTGCAAAAAAAGTCACATTATTTATTTTTTCATGTATGAAAAGATGTGGTACATAAATAATTTAAAACTTTTTTTTTTATATTGGGTAGAGTTTGGAACTTCTTCTGTCTGGTTTTTATTTCTCTCTGTAGGCTCATTGGAGAGATTTTTCCTAACTTCCTGTGATGCCAGTGCAGAAAGTGGGGGTGTGGTTGTTACCAGGATAGTCAAGCATAGGCATTAATGAAAATATTTTAGAGATTTTTCCTCACTTCCTCCACTTGTCCTTTTTAACCCCTATTCAGTAAAGAATGTGTTTTTTATTTTGGTTTTAACTGTGTCCTCCTTGGAGAGATTCACCCATCACGTTTTGTCCTAAAGGTACACAAATGGCAATGAAAACCTGACAGAGGTTCTAACCCTCCTCTGTTCTATCCAAAACAATATAATCACTTTGCTCATCCAATACTTTGATCCTCCAATCTCTAAAATGTTCAGAACTGAAACATTCTTTGGGAGATTAAAGATGAATTAATTGTATGTATGGATATTTTGTACATAGTTTCCAGTTTGGACCAATGTTACTGTTTAAATACCATGACTGGGCGATGCCCATGCAAGCTGGAAATTACCTGAAGAAGATGCTGCTACACCAGTGATCTCAACTTGCTTCCAGATCTCCAATGCTGAGCGTTGACCTTCTGCACTCTGAACACAGGAGATCAGCCACTCTGCACTGGTGCCATTCAGGGAATGCTTTGCAGTGACATCACACTCTCCACCTTGTCCAATCAGAGAACACTTTGCATTTATTCAGAAAATGCAAAGCATTCTCTGAATGGCACCTGTGCAGAAGGTCAGCGCTCAGCATGGCTGATCTGGAAGCAAGTGGAGATCACCCATGTAGCAGCATCTTCTTCAGTGATTTCTAGCTTCCAGGGGCATCGCCCAAGTATGGTATTTACATAGTAACATAGGTCTGTCAGATCTGGTCATTCTCTGAATGGCACCTGTGCAGAAGGTCAGCGCTCAGCATGGGAGATCTGGAAGCAAGTTGAGATCACTGGTGTAGCAACTTCTTCTTCAGTGAATTTTAGCTTCCAGAGGCATCGCCCAAGTATGGTATTTACATAGAAACATTGGTTCTGTCAGATCTGGTCAATCAGAGAACATTCAGTCATAAAATGCAAAGCCTTCTCTGAATAGTGGCCAACCTCCCATGTTCACTTAGCAGATGTGCAGCCACTTGACCCAGGACCGGGAAGCAAGTTGATAATCACAGGAGTAGCGCTGTCTACTTCAGTAAATTCCAACGTTCGGGGAGTCAGCCAGGTAAGCTTAATGCATAGTTACAATGGTCGCAGCTGGACTCATTGGTCCACCTGTAACCATGTATAAAATATTATAAAATATTCAAACCTGGAACTGCCTCTTTACGTTTTTTAGTTATGTAACAAATAACAAGCAAATAGAATAAATACATTTGTTGAAAAATGATTTTTCAGCATTATGTTTTTGTATAAGACACTTAAAAAATCAACTTCTCTTGATTATTGGCAATGCTGGATGTTTTTTGTAATTAGTGCAGCGCCTAAAAATGTATTTTTCCACTTTACTCTTTGTAAGCAAAGCTAATTTGGCTTGTTTTCTGCTTCATAAAATCCACAGTACAGCAGAACCCAGACTGGGAGATAGAGGGACAGCACTGAGGGCCACTTTGGTGTCCTGCATGTACATGTGCTGATAAATATTTTAAAGCAGAAGAGAGCATAGAGATGACCTCACAAGTCTTTTGCTGCACCTCCATTAACAGGCTGGAGACTGGGATGAGACCTAGTTGTGCTGCTTGGCTGCAGAAAGAAAAGTGAGGCCACCAGACCAGCTATCTATATCTCTATATCTCATAGAAGTACAGATGATGTGGCAGATAATGCAGCTGCCAGATATGTATCTCAGTTCTGTATTTAGCGGCTTGCCTGGGGATCAGATGTAACTGTTCTTTTCTTTGGTATCTGTCACTTTTCAGAAGGGACAACCCTGCTTTGCTGACATAATAATAAATACTTGTTTAAAGTCATTTTTACTAACCATGATGCATTAACATCTTGTATTACATGTGTTCAAAATCCACATATAGCTGGAGACGTTAATCTTCTAGACAATGATTTGGATTTCAGCCCTAAGATCAAGCACACATGGACTCCTGGAGCATTGATGTATTATGGTAGAGCAGAGATTCCAGCTTCTGATCACAGGTACTCTTTATTTGGATTGGGGTGGGTGTGGAGTGTGACAACAGCGTCGTAGAATCACATTTAAAACAAGATTGTACAATGTGTCTGCAGAGAAACCATATAAGAGATAGTGGCACCTATTTATTTTTTATTTTTAAAGGTTAAGGTAGCTTTTGTGAGAAAAAATTATAAACGCATATATTCTGTCAGGGAAAAAAAATGTGCATTTTTTTGTTTTTTCACTGGAGCCTGCAGAGCATTGCACCAGCAGTCAGTGGATTGTGGGTGCAATGTCACATTGCCAGAAGCCCTCTGCCCTGCACCTTTATAGGGGCAGACAGTTCCTGTATCAGCTGTAGGCAGTGTGAATGCACTACGAGTGTGCTGATCATTGCATTTGCAGTTCATTGATACTACAAGCCTGTTTACCACAGTGGTAGATGGGACCTGAAGTTTTTTCATTCGCAAATCTATCTGAATGAAGGATTCGGCTGTGCAGACGGAGCCCTGCACAGCCACACTGTTTTCAACTGCAGGTGCTGGGAAGAAGATCCCCGGACTGCTGTCACAAAAAGGGGAGCCCTGGCAGCGGGAGGCAGGTGCATAGTAGCATGTTACACCCTAAATATGATGAAGTTATCCTTTAAAGTGTATTACTAAAGCTGGCCATAAAATTCTTTAACACTTATGCTGCGTACACACGATCGGTCAAACCGATGAGAACGGTCTGATGAACCGTTTTCATTGGACCAAACCGATCGTGTGTGGGCCCCATCGGTTATTTATCCATAGGTTAAAAAAAAGCAATCTTGTTTTAAATTTAACAGATGGATACCTAACCGATAGAAAAAAAAACGATCGTTAGTAGGCACAACCATCGGTTAAAAATCCACGCATGCTCAGAATCAAGTCGACGCATGCTTGGAAGCATTGAACTTGTTTTTTTTCAGCACGTCGTTGTGTTTTACAATCGTTTTTTTTAACCGATGGTGTGTAGGCACGACTGACCATCAGTCAGCTTCATCGGTTAACCGATGAAAACGGTTTATCAGACCGTTCTCATCGGATGGACCAATCGTGTGTACGCGGCATTACTGTAATGGCTCATTCACACTAGCTTTGCTGTCTGAGGAGCAATCCACTTTTCGATCACTCTTCAGAGAACATAAGGAGAAAAGCGCCACTGAGTAAACTGTGTTTTAATATAAAGTATAAAATAATCCAGCACTTGCATCATAAAACACTATGCTGCAGTCAGGGAAGCTGGCACAAGTCTGACGATCAGTAGACCAAATATCCAGATGGAATATAGCTGCTAGGACCCGAGGAGAGCCGGGGGGAGCCGGTTATGTCCGTGGTGGATGTCTCACTGTCGGCAGGGAATTCATCAGGTAGAACGTAGCGTCAGAGCATGCGCAAAGGAACCGACATGCGCGCTCCTTTTTCAAGTGACACTTGAAAAAGGAGCGCGCAGGTCGGTTCCTTTGCGCATGCTCTGAAACGCGTTGTGGTCCTTCTCGGCCTCCGTCCTGTTCAATATCTATCTCCGCCCTCTCTTTGAAATCATCAGTAACCAGAAGCTACTGTACCACTCCTATGCAGACGACACTCAACTCTATTTCCGCATCTGCAATAAAGAGGATCATTCTCTTGGACTAGAGAAATCCCTCTCTCTAATAGATAACTGGATGACAAATAGTTATCTTAAACTCAACGGTTCAAAAACAGAACTTCTCCTGTTTCACGCAAACCGAAAAAGTCACACTGCGTCTACCTGGACACCCCCGCCCATTCTGGGGAAAACTATCACCCCGAGCGCCAAAGTCAAAAGTCTTGGAGTAATTTTCGACTCCTGCATGACAATGGATGCACAAATAGGGTCAGTAGTCAGCGGATCCCATTATCTGCTGCGCCTACTACGCAGACTCATCCCCTTTATTCCGAAAGAGTACATTGCAGTCGTGGTGGGAACAATCATCAATTCTAGACTTGACTATGCAAATGCCCCCTACCTAGGACTCCCCAAATACCAAATCACTCGTCTGCAACTCGATTAGTGACCGGCAAAAAAACATGGGAATCAATCTCACCTTCGTTGAGATGCCTTCATTGGTTCCCAGTAAAAGACAGAATCACTTTCAAGGCACTTTGCCTAACGCATAAATGTATTCATGGCAACGCCCCCCAATATCTATGCGTAAAAATAAAAGCCCATAACCCAAATCGCATTCTGCGATCCACAAATAAAACCTAGTCCAAATACCCAAAGCCAGATACAAGTCCAAAGGAGATCGAAGATTTGCAGTCCAGAGACCTCGGCTGTGGAATGCGTTACCAACTACCATCCGACGGGAGTCGGACTACTTGGCCTTCAGGAGAAAGATTAAAACCCATCTCTTCTGAGGTTGAGGAGCTTCCTTACCCCGGGAATGGAAACAGCGCCCAGAGGCGATTCAGTTCGCATGTGTTGCGCTTTACAAGTTTTTCACTCACTCACAGCTCAGAGTGGGATCTGGTCGGATCGGGTCGGAGGGGCTTCCAAAAAGGTATGTATACTGATTTTTTCTTTACAGGGCTAGATAGGTTAGTGTTAGATCGTTGGTGGCTATAGATGCAGGGATTTGAAACTCAAGTTAACAGGGTCTAAAACGGGCAGATATACTGCATTCTGTTTGTCTTTTGGAATCCTATCCGTGGCTTTTTGTCTTAAAAAATAGATTCACCGGTACCCACCTCTGAGCACCGTTCCTTGGTTCACCTCCTGGTACAGCCCTTTATGGAGAATACAAAACCAAGTATTTTTTTAGAGCCAAATAATTTTTATGAAATTTCTTAATCAAGAAAAGCAGTAAAAGCCAGTAACAATGGACCCTCCCCCCCTTTCCAGCAACAATAGATCCCTCCAAAAACAATAAACTGCTGGCAGTAACATCTCTCCCCACAACCAGCATCAATACATCAATAGCCCCATTAGCAGGCAGAGATAGGCCCCTCCCTCAACAGCAGATTTCACCCAGCAATATAAGACCCAACCCCAGCAACAATAATTCCCCCACCAGTAACAGACCTCCCCAGCAGAAATAGACACCCCTTCCCCTGCAAAAATAGATCCACTCCAACTACAATAGATCCCCCAGCAGCCAGAATCAGTAGACCATTTAGCACACCCAAGCACCGCTTACCAGTACATACATTCAGTTCTAGAGGTGCCGGAACTGCATTGCCCCTCATGCTCCCACTGAAAAAAACCTGAGCCTAACTAAGATGTAAATTAAAGCAAACATGTGCTTCACCCACTCAGGGTAATGGTAACATTTATAGCTAAGCATTTAATATATCAATACGTGTGCAGAAGTTGTACATTGTGTATAAAGATTTGCTATACTGTTGGGTGCAAGCCATTGATTCCTTCTATATCCTACCTATATTGTAGTGTACCAGGGGTTACTGGCCCTTTAACATGGGTAATGTAGATTAGTCCTCGTTCTTAACCACTTTACCCCCGGAGGATTTGGCTGCTAAATGACCAGAGCACTTTTTGCGAATTCAACACTGCGTCGCTTTAACTGAGAATTACGCGGTAGTGCGACGTGGCTCCCAAACAAAATTGACGTCCTTTTTTCCCCACAAATAGAGCTTTCTTTTGGTGGTATTTGATCACATTTTTTTTTTTTTTTTTTTTGCGCAATAAATAAAAATAGAGCGACAATTTGGAAAATAAAGCTATATTTTTGACTTTTTGCTATAATAAATATCCCCCAAAAATATATAAAAAAAATATTTTTCCTCAGTTTAGGCCGATATGTAAAAAATCGCAATAAGCGTTTATTGATTGGTTTGCGCAAAATTTATAGCGTCTATAATATAGGGGATAGTTTTATGTCATTTTTAGTAATATTTTTTTTTAACTTCAATCAAACCACCGTTTGACAGACTTCTGTAAATTGTTCATACAGGAAACACTGGTGCAAAGGAGGATGTCTGTGATTTTGATGGTGAACTTGATCTTGTATCAGTTCACCTTTCACCACAAGTTTTTCACCACGTGAGGGGGTTGTCTCCTTTTGGGGATGCACGCACCACAATTCAGAGTCAGTTGCACCTTAAATCACTTTAGCCATCCACAGCAAACTGCACTTTTCCACCAAATTCAATTGCTTAATACAGGGGTCCAGCAGCAACATGTGAAATGAATGAAATGTCCACATAGAGTAGTAGCGCTTTAAAAGTTTAATAAAACCACCCAAAACCCCTTACAAGATAAACGTACCGCAAAGCAGTCAATCAAAAGTGTGGTCATTCAGTCACCATATTAGAAGAGCAGAACCGTCTGTGGGATCAGCCGTGTTCCTTACTTCCTGGTTAATTCCCGACCCGTGGAGCGCACAGGTCACTTCCGGTTGGTTCACAGTAGTCACGCCCTGGCGCGTTTCGTCACTTCCTGACTTCGCCTGAGGGCGTTCATTACACTATTGTTGTTTCCTGTATGAACTATTTACAGAAATCTGTCAAACTGTGGTTTGATTGAAGCGCTGCTACAATATTATCACAGACTCTCTTGGTTTTAGAGTTTAATGTTATTTTATTTTTTATACTCAGTGTTTTAAGCAGCAGCTGTCATTTAAGTCATATTTTGCACTTTAATATTTTACTCATAAACCTAAATTGCTTTTGTCTGAGCGCTGAGCGGTGTCACTTTGTAGGTAGGGCATTATAGGCATCAGAGTTTGCAATTTGTTTTTACCAGTAATGGTGGCGATCAGCGATTTTTTTATTGTGACTGCGACATTATGACGGACACATCGGACCCTTTTGATGCTATTTTGGGACCATTGTCATTTATACAGCAATCGGTGCTATAAAAATGCACTGATTACTGTGTAAATTGCACTGGCAGGGAAGGGGGTAACCACTAGGGGGCAAGGAAGGGGTTAAGTGTGTCCTAGGGAGTGATTCTAACTTTATGGGGGCGGGACTTACTGTGACACAACACTGATCACTGCTCCCAATGACAGGGAGCAGAAGATCAATGTCCTGTCACAAGGCAGAACAGGGAGATGCCTTGTTTACACAGGCATCCCCCCGTTCTGCAGCTCCGTGACACAATCGGCGGACATCGGGTCCCGCGGGCACGGTCACGGAGCCCGTGTCAGGGGCATGCGTGCCCACATGGCGGCAAATTTAAAGGGACATACTGTACATTAAAACCATTTGCCTGCCCCGTGCCATTCTGCTGACGTAAATGTTCATGCGGCGGTCGGCAAGTGGTTAAAACATTCAAACAAAAGGGATGCATCACTCAGAGCAGTGGAGCCTTCCTATAAAGCTGGAAGTTGCAATCCAGGTGTCAAAGCTGTGGTGTCCTCCCATCCACCAAAAGACATTATAGTCAACAAGAAAAAATAAAACAGCCGGCAACTCCATAAACCTCAGATATTTTTATTCTGCCATACTAGTGAGTACATAGACAGTGGACGATGTGTTTCGGCAATAAGCCTTGTTCACAGTATATAATACAATTTAATATACATTTTAGGCTTCCAGCTATTTATTACAGCATGTATTGAATGTATATCACCTTGGTGCTTTAACAATAGAAGGTAACAGCAGTAATGCTTCATTCTAAGAAATTTGCACAAGCAATTGCTGTGGGTTTGTTTTTCTCTCTTAAATATCAGCTATAGAACACCAAAGGAATCTTATTGTTTTCCTGTTCCTGCATCGTAACAGTGTATGTCAAGATTAATGCTAAATTAAATGTATTTATACATAGATATGCTGTAGATGTTCAAACTAGAAATGGCTTGCTGATTTTCATGTTGACAGTACTGTGTATGTTTTCTCTATTGTTTCTACAGAGATGATTATCATTATAGAGCCCAATGTGCGCTGCAGTGCTGTACACCAGTAGTGTGTCATTAGCTGCACTATCTCTCCTGGTATTAGTCATCAGGTGGAGAGTTCATGTTTAGTACCAATCGTTATTCTTTTCAATGTGTTTTATGGAACCGTGACGGGTGATACACTGGGGAGCTTCTGCACTTAATAACACACATCACAAGGAAATGGTTACTTCCTGAGAAAATAATGCTGTGAGAAATATCTCTTGTGTATATCTTTTATATTAAGCAATTATTGTCAAAATACTTTTAGAATGGGTATTGAATTAAACCACCTTTACATCACAGAACTCCTTCACTTCACAACCCCTTTTTACGTTACACCACCCTTTTATATCCCAGTCCCCCCTTTACATCACAAGCCCTCTCTTTACATCACCGAACTCCTTCACTTCACAACCCTTCCTTACGTTACACCCCCTTTACCTCACAGTCCCCCCTTTACATCACAGAACTCCTTCACAACCCCTCCTTACGTTACACCACCCTTTTACATCCCAGTCCCCCCTTTACATCACAAGCCCCCTATTTACATCTCAGAGATCCTACACTTCACAACTTCTCCTTACCTTACACCACCCTTTTGCATTCCAGTTCCCCCTTTACATCACAAGCCCCCTATTTACATCTCAGAGATCCTTCACTTCACAACTCCTCCTTACGTTACACCACCCTTTTACATCCCAGTCCCCCTTTACATCACAAGCCCCCTATTTACATCACAGAGCTCTTTCACTTCACAACCCCTCCTTACCTTACAATACCCTTTTGCATTCCAGTTCCCCCTTTACATCACAAGCCCCCTATTTACATTACAGAGATCCTTCACTTCACAACTCCTCCTTACGTTACACCACCCTTTTACATCCCAGTCTCCCCTTTACATCACAAGCCCCCTATTTACATCACAGAGCTCTTTCACTTCACAACCCCTCCTTACCTTACACCACCCTTTTACATTCCAGTCCCCCCTTTACATCACAAGCCCCCTTTTGTATCACAGTCCCCCCTTCCTCCTTTACATCAGTGTCCTCAGGTCCCCTTTTATATCACATGCCTCACCTCCATTACATCATAGTCCTCCCTTCATATCGCGCCCCCCCCCCCCAGTTCCTTTACAGTCTCCTCCACCCTACATCACAGACCCCTCTTCACTTTACAGTCCCCCCACTTTACACCAAAGTTCTATTTAGATCCCAGTCCTCCCTTCATATTACAGCCCATACCCAATACATCACAGTGCTCTCTTTATATCACAGTCCCCCCCACTTACATAACAGTCTTCCTAACATAAGTTACCCCCTCACAAACACATCACAGTGCCCATCTTCACTGTGCTACCTTACACAGCAACTCCACCTTCCTTCCACCCTCTGCCCAGGTGCACACAGCCCTGCTGGCTATCCTCAAGACCAGGACACAGGGTTGGAGATCCCGTCCCACCCAAAACTCTTAGGGATCTCCAAACTACAGAGTCCCACCCGGAACTAGCAAAACCTGGAGAAAACTGCCAGAGCAGTTTTCTCCATTTAAACTCTACACTCTGTAGTCTTGCAGTCCGCAAACTCTGTGTCCCTTTTACCTCAAATTTCATAGGGACAGAGCCTCACTATGCCACAACATTAACGGTTCTAATCTCAGCTGGTGCCTGCTGAACCGGCCGAGCATTGCCATGTATGGCCGGCCTTATATGTGGCTGCAAGAAACCGTGTGAGTTGGAGGCTTAGATTAAAATGGACCCCCTTTTTTTTTTTTTTTATAAAAAGGTGAAAGATTTTTATTGTAAGTTTATTTTAAGTTTCAAATAAATACTTAGGGCCAGATTCACAGAAGAAATACGCCGGAGTATCTACTGATACTCTGGCGTATTTTCAAATTTGCCGCATCGTATCTTAATTTGTGATTCACAAACAAGATACGACGGCATTTGGCTAAGATCCGACAGGCTTACGGCTTCGTACGCCTTCGGATCTTAGGCTGCAATACTTCGGCCGCCGCTGGGTGGAGTTTGCGTCGTTTTCCAGCGTCGGGTATGCAAATTAGCTTTTACGGCGATCCATGAAGCTACTCGCGTGCGTTACGTCGTTTTTTCCCGTCGCAAAGTTAAGCAATCTTTTTCATGGCTTAACTTTACACAAGCCATGTTAAAGTATGGCCGTCGTTCCCGCGTCAAATTTAAAAAAAAAAATTTCGTCATAAGTACGTTACGCACGTCGCCATTCACAAACACGTCAGGGCGCCGTAATTTCGCGCAAAGCACGTCGGGAAATTTACTAACGGAGCATGCGCAAAACGTTCGGCACGGGAGCGCGCCTAATTTAAATGGTACACGCCGCATTTGAATTAGGCGGGCTTGCGCCGGACGTCTTTACGTTACTCCGCCGCAAGTTTATACTCAAGTGCTTTGTGGATCAAGCACTTACGAGAAAAACTTGCGGCGGTGTAACGTAAAGACGATACGTTACACCGCCGCATTTGTACCTGAATCTGGCCCTTAGTTTAGAATATTACTGGTCTCTATCCAGGCACCTCTCATAGGAACATCTGCTCACTTTAACTTTTAAATGCCATCATAATTTTGTAAATGGCTACCGCAACTGCCTTTCTGTTCTTTTGAGGAGATGGCCATAGCGCTGGATCGATGAGACTCGGGTAAATATAATAAAGGATAAGAGGGCAATACTTCCACTGGGACATATAGTTTTTGCTGCAGGCAGAGGTGTTGAATTGAATATTTACTATGACTTATTTACAGTTACATTTTCCCAATATGCATAATTTTTATTGAACGCGTCTGTTATTTATTAACATGGCCTGTATTTTTGAATTATTATATATTATATGTAACATATTTACTTGTGTATCATTACATGTTCATGAGTAGAAAAGACAAAATTAATGGTGTAAAATAAGTTATAATAGTCCAGGCATGTAAGTATTTTGTTACGTCATATAGAACAATAGCTATTCAAATGGAGTTTGTAATCTTTGTCATCTCTGTCCCACAGACCTGTGCTAGCAATTGTGGAAGTGGAAGTTCAGGAGGTTGATGTAAATTCCAGAGACAGAGTATTTCAGGAAATCTCCTCCTCTCAGGGACCTCTGGATGCCACTGTGGAAGTTCACATTGACTCACCAACAGCTGAGGACAAAGCAGAGTTCCCCGAAGACCTTAGTACAGAGCTTGTACAGACATTTCAGCGTTACGGCACTGTTATACTTGTACGGTAAGTAGAAAGAGGGGGATAAAAGCACAAGTAATAGTATCGGGTGTGAGGCACTTGTTGCTTTGATCAGCTGCCCAATAGATTAAACGGAAAAACTACAATTGTACATTGTATTGTAAAACTTTTAACCATCTAGTGAATAATATCAGATGATAGTAGTAGGGCCAAAATATCAGCTCAGATCAGTGCAAACATACTTTCGTAAATTTTTTCTTTCTGCAAATTTTCTACAAAATGTCTTACTTAGCGTTCACCTTTTTTTCACTTCTCTCTCCTTTGGAAAATCAAATAGCTGTTGGTGCATTGGTGGGCTCACAAATGGCTTTTTACTACTGTGCATAGGCCCCAACAAATAAATAGAAGCTGGTATATTAATATTAAAATAAATACAATTTTGAAATGCTCACTTTTTTTTATAACACATTGGCAAAAAGTTGCTAATGGCTGACAAGGACTTGAGCCCCTTGATATGTAGACCTGCAATACCTGGAGCAATAGAGATTGGGTCCAGCATTCCTTGTTGTGTTTTTTAATTATTCTATAATCTTGAGACTGTGGCAAGAGGAGTGAGAACACCAATTTTAAAGCAGGAACAGTGAGACTACACATTTCTTAAGCCTCGTACACATGCACGGTTTACTCGGCAAGAACCAGCAAGAAAACTGCTGGCAGAGCTTTCTTGCCGAGTAAACCGTGCATGTGTACGAGGCTTTGAGGTTTCTCGTCAAGAAAACTGCCCAGAATATAGACGAGAAAAA
Source organism: Rana temporaria (assembly GCF_905171775.1). Lineage (NCBI taxonomy): Eukaryota > Metazoa > Chordata > Amphibia > Anura > Ranidae > Rana > Rana temporaria. Next base: position 371,199,553 of record NC_053492.1, on the reverse strand, counting down.
TAGAGAACCTGTTCTCTATTTTCTCATTGTGAGATTCTCTGCAGTGTTTTCCTGGCGAGAAACCCGAGCATGTGTATACTTACCTCTCTAGGGAAAACCACGCATACTCGAAATGACTTTGACGCATGCGCAGTAGCTTCCAAGGCATAGGTAGGGTGAAGCAAGATGGCGGCGACGGCATCGAATGTGACGAGCGCATGCTAGTCGTAGTCGATGACATCACCGCGTTCATGCCATTCAAAAGAACGGCGGTTCTTTTGAATGGTGTGTCTGTACACCCAGCCGGCAAGAGATTCTTGCCAGGAATCTCGTCAGGAAAAATGTTTTTTTTTTTTTTTTCTGACGAGAACCTGGGCCGTGTGTACAGGGCTTTAGAAACAGAAATGAGAATTGTGTCAGGGAATTCCTTCCACTGAACTTTTATAGCTGGATTTCAGGTTACACATATAACAGAGACTCTGAAAAGAGACCCCTCTCACTTCCCTTGTAGAGATGGTGCTGCTTAGTTCTTGGGTCTGCAGTTTTAGTCCTGGGCTTTCTTATTGGACAGGTCACCATGCACTTCGTATATTGAAACAAGGAAACACCCTTTAGTAAATGATTATTTGAAAAAAATGCAGATTAGTTAAGCAAAATCAAAGTTTCCCCGTTAAATGTCACATTAGCCACCATTTCCATGTCAAATAATGTTTATAGCTACTGTACTAAAAAAAAAAACTAGAAACATGGGTGGGCATGCCAATGCACCAAAGGCCAATAAGAGAGACACAAAAAATCAACCTTTTTTATTCTAAAGTATATAATGAAAAGAAAGAAAACGCAATGAGTGAATGTGTATTCTTATGGGATGGTCTAGCATCCAAGCCACTCGTTGGTCTCAGTCAGCTAGTGTCTTGGATGCATGACACCATACCAAGGTAATTGGCCAAATTGTTTGAGAGAGGAAGATGGTAACCATTTATCTGATTCCTCCTATATCATAGGGACAGGCTAAAAAAGATTAGCTGTATACACATACACTTATTTGCTTTGTCTTCCATTAGCAGTTTTCTATGTAGTTAAGAGAGCTCTTTTTGACTAAAGCCCTGTACACACAGGCCAGAATCTCATCAGGAAAAAAAACGGCGTCTTCCCTGATGAGATTCTTGGCAAGAATCTCTTGCCGCCCAAGTGTACAGACACTCCTTTCAAAAGAACCGCCGTTCTCTTGAAAGGCAAGAACACGGTGACGTCATCGCGTACGACGAGCATGCTCTTGTCACATTCGATGCCGACGCCGCCATCTTGCTGCTCCCTACATATGCCTAGGAAGCTACCGCACATGCGTCAGTCATTTCGAGCATGCACGGGTTTTCACGGCGACAGGTAAGTATACACACTCTCGGGTTTCTCGGCAGGAAAACTGCAGAGAATCTCACGACGAGAAAAATAGAGAACATGTTCTCTATTTTTCTCGTCTAGATTCTGGGCAGTTTTCTTGTCGAGAAACCTGAAAGCCTCGTACACACGCTCGGTATACGTGGCAAGAAAGCTCTGCCAGCAGTTTTCTTGCTGGTTCTTGCCGAGTAAACCGAGCGTGTGTACGAGGCTTAAGACCAACAAGTGGCTTGGATGCTAGACACCATCCCATGGTAATTGGCCAGCCAAATTGCCTGGTAGGTCACAATGGAGATATGGAAATTACCCTTTTTTTGACTAAAACCAACGAGAGGCTTGGATGCATGAAAACCATACCATGGTAGTTGACCAATCAAATTGTTTGAGAGAGGGAGGCCTCTTTGTACTGTAGATCGTATTCATCTAACTGATACTCCTATATTATAGGGACAGGCTAAAAAAGATTAGCAATTGGCACTACTGGCGTATCTTTCTGCCTTCTGCTTTCCTACAGAATTTATATGCTTTCAATCCTATACGTATACACATACACTCATTTGCTTTCTATTTCTTTTCAGATATACTTTATAATGAACAAACATTGATTTTGTCTCTTATTGTCCATTGGTGCGTGGGCATGCGCACCCCTGTTTATATTTTTTTCATTATAAACATCATATTTATCGGCATATAACACGCACCTTCATTTTAAGAGGGACGTGATCAGTGCCCATCCCAGCCTCACCATTGCCCATTAATGCAGCCTGATCAGTGCCCATCTGCAGCCTCATCATTGCAGCATGATCAGTGCCCATCTGAAGCCTCGCCAGTGCCCATCTGCAGCCTCATCATTGCAGCATGATCAGTGCCCATCTGCAGCCTTGCCATTGCCCACCAATGCAGCCTGATCAGTGCCCATCTGCAACTTTGCCATTGCCCATCATTGCAGCCTGATCAGTACCCATCTGCAGCCTCACCATTGCCCATTAATGCAGCCTGATCAGTGCCTATCTGCAGCTTCGCCTTTGCCCATCAATGCAGCCTCACCAGTGCCAGATTACACAGAGCCGGGATCTTTTGTGTACTCGGCACTCACAGTCACACACAGGCCGGCTCCTGTGATGGACAGAACACTGGTCCAATGCCGGGACATGCAATGTGTATGCTAGGAGGCGGGACTGTATGTGACTGCCGAGTACACAGGAGATCCCGGCTCTGTGTAATCCAGCGGCGCTTGCCCCCTCCTTCCCCTTTGAGGCAGCCCAGGTATAATATCATTGTATAACATGCACACATGATTTGCCCCCTATTTTCAGGGGGGGGAAGTGCATGTTATATGCCAATAAATACGGTACTTGCCAGTTTAAGAGAGTTTGTACATTATAGTAAGCAATTTGTTTTGTAGTAATTACAGCTACTGTATCAGCATCTACACATTTTGGGCAGTTTGAAGATTCCAAAACAGTGTTCAGGGATGTATAAATGGGCATTTATGTATGCTGTGATTACATACCTTTTTGTTTTTTTTTTCTAGGGTAATTGAGGGAAAAATGATGGTGACGTTTGCAGACAGCAGGACATCTTTAAGTGTTCTTGATCTTGATGGTTTAAAGGTAAAATGCATAGTTCCATCAATTAACGGCATTCAGAATCACCAAAAATTTTTTAGAAAAGTGGAGTACACACTACAAGAAAATGGGGCGAACGTTCATCTGATTTTTCTCGTTTCACAGCTAGTCGCAAGCAAAACAATGTAATAATATATGAAAATTCTCGTACGACAAAGGCTTTTTTTTTTTTTTTTGTAGCCGTTTCTGATCATGCGCAGTCTTCCTTTTCTTATTTATCTTGTTTTATTGCCTGAATCCTCTTGTCTTCTTTAATTATGTAAATGTTCAATATTCACAAAATGAACTTGTTTTAAACATTTACTCAAGAGTATACAGACGCTTCCTGTAAGAAAAATTCTAAACAGAGGTGTGGTATTTTTAAAATCTGTATCAAAAACCGACAAATTATTATTATTTTTTTAAAGTGTATGTAAAGGGAATTTTTTTTAAATTTTTGGATTCTGAACGAATGACAATGTTTTTAAACCTCTATCAGGTTTTTATTGTTACTTGCTTCCCGACCGGAAGATTCACCCTGTCTATTTGTCCTGGAAAGCATTGTCTGCAATTTAGAAAGTGATAGTCCAAAATGTTAAGGTCCTTTCACACCAGCGGATCGTATGTCCGTTTTTTCATCCACCCATTTACGGATGAAAAAGGGACATACATGCATCTCTATGAGATAGCGGGTGTCAGCGGATGAACACCGCTATGCTCCAATTTTGCAGAGGGAGGAAAATCCTATTTTTCCATCTGCGATCGGATAGGGTGAACACAGACATCCTCACAGGATCCGTACACCCTTTTACATGTACGGATCCCGTGAGGATCCATACATGTCTCATGCGCTTGCTCAGCGGGGATCGCTCCATTAATCCCCGCTGAGCTGGCAAATGACAGGGCGGTCCCTGCACACTGTGTTGACCCGATCCGCAGATGGATGGAAACACAGGATTTTCCTCCGTCTGCAGAATCAAAGCATATCGGACACCGATGAGATCGGGTGTCAGCGGATGTTCATCCACTGTCACCCACGGTATCTCATAGGGATACATGTATGTTCCTTTTTCATCCGTAAACAGATGGATGAAAAAACTGACATACGGTCCGCTGGTGTGAAAGGGCCCTTAGAGTTGTCACAGTAACAGAATGGTAGTTGGAAATCTTCTGACAGGGACATCTGCTCTGGTGAAAACTGCTTTAGAGAGATTTTCTCTTATTTACTGTTATGCCTCTGGGACAGGAAGTGAGGTGACATTTCGCAGCAGGGCAAATTCAGCAAAAAGAGACTCAAGAGGGGGTTAATTATTTTGTATTTTAATAAAAATTAAAGATTTTTTTTTTTTAAATACTTTAATTGTGTTAGTATGCTTTGCAAAGACAAGTGAAGATGTCCGTTGATTTAGAATAGGAAAACCTTTATCATCCTGGCTTGATTGGAACTTTAAAGGACAACCTTGAGGATAGCCATGAGGACAATCTTAAAATGTCACTAAACCCACATAATAAAAAACAAAAAACAATAAATGGTGTATTACATGCTGTTCATACTCACTTTGAGATCTGTTTTCTGAATTCGGCAACAAAAGTGGTTGATCCTGCTGTTCTCTCTCTCCACCTTCTGTCCCCAATTCAGCTAGGAATTTTGCAGCTGTGGTGGCAACTCTGCACATGCTCAGTTTTCAGTGAGTTTCTATGCTGAGCATTTCCTTCCTATCGCATATGAGCAGCCCATGTGACTGACTATAGAGTCACACATGTGGGTGTATACATAGTGGTAAATGACAGCTCACTCCCTCCCTCAATTTTTTAAATTGGTCGTGAAAAGCGGCCATGTGTATGCTCCAGAGCATTTTTCTCGACGAGAAAAATGAGCTAAAATAATTTAGAACCTGCTCTAATTTTTCTCGTCGTTTTTCACGTCGTCCTTTTTCTCGTTGTGAAAAATGGTCGTGTTTACGCTTTTACGAGGGGGGGAAAAAACATGCATGCTTAGAAGCAAGTTATGAGATGGGGAAATGATCAAAAGCAGCCCAAAGGGTGGCGCCATTCGAACGGAACTTCCCCTTTATAGTGCCGTTGTACGTCACCACGCTTTGCTCAAGCATTTTTTTTGTTCACGAACGTCTGTATGCAAGGCAGGCTTGAGAGGAATCACGACAAATCACGTCGAGAAAAACGTTGTTTTTTTTCAAATCATGAATAACGGTCGTGTGTACGCGGCATTGGTGTTCTAATGAGAAAGCTGCATCCTTTCTAAAGCATTTAACACTTGGGAAGTATATTACTAAAACTGAAATTCCTATTGTAGTGGGAGTCTAATTTTTTTTTAGCCAATCACAGAAGAAAGAAAGATATTTCTGGGGGTGTTCTATACACCAACAGCGTGCAGAATGTCTCCAGGTTGCCATGTTGTATTGAATTTTACAGAAAATAACAGCAGCTGCAGAAGACCAGGCGTTTTTTGGAACTTTTTGCTTACAAGTTTGAATTAGTACTTTTTGCTAGAAAATTACTTAGAACCCCCAAACATTATATAAATGTTTTTTAGCAGAGACCATAGAGAATAAAATGGTGATCGTTGCAATATTTTATGTCACACCATGGTCTTACAAACACTATTTTTGAGAACAAAATTCACTTTTTTGAATTAAAAAATGCAGAAAGTTAGCCCACTTTTTTTGCATAATGTGAAAGATGATGTTACGCAGAGTAAATAGATATCGAACATGTTATACTTTAACACTATGCTTACACTCGTACAATGGCGATAAGCTACAGTACATAAAAATCTCCATAGGCGATGCTTACAGGTTACCTGTTTAGAGTTACAGAGGCGATCTAGTGCTAGAATTACTGCTCTCCCTGTAATTATCCTGGCCATACCTAACATGTGTGGTTTGAACACTGTTTACATATGTAGGCGTGACTTGTGTATGCGTTTGCTTCTGCACACGAGCATGGAGGGATGGGGCTTTTTAAATTTTTTCTTATTTATTTAACTTTTTTTTGTTTTTGTTTTTACACTGTCCCTTTAAAAAAAAATTGATCACTTGTAAACATACCTTGTAATAGAAATAAGCATTGTGAGATCTGGGGTCAAAAAGACCTCAGATCTCACATTGTACACTTAAAAGTCACTTTAAGAGATGAAAAAAATCATCCCTTTAAGGCCTGAAGGCGGAAGTGACATCAGTCCTCACTGCATTCCTCCATAGGCATAGAGCCCAGTGGGGCTATCTTGCCCTTACTCTGCTTTCTTGCCCAGCCACAGAAAGGATCGGATCGGCTCCGGGCTGACAGGTTCGGTAAGCCCGGAGATGACCAGGAAGCAATGAGAGGAGGGGGGCAATGAGAGGAGGGGGGGGGGGCGACCCTCCCACTGTCAAAAAAGGTGATTCTGTGGCGAATCTGCCACCGGAACAGCTTTTATTAGGTGTAGAATCGCCCGCAGTACAAGTAAATACCAGGGTTATGGCAACTAGCTGCTGCCATAACAGTGGTATTTAACGTCAAAGTAATGATGTAAATGAACGGTCTTGAAGTGGTTAATAACAATAAATTACAACATTGATTGTGTAGCAATTTTTGCTATATATTTTTTTTCCCGTGAAACAGTGTTACCCTTTAGGCATCACGGCTTTATTTTTCTTGACAAAATTAATCCTTTTTCTTACAGGTAAATGGAAAAACAGTAAAAATAAGACCAAAGACAGAAGATTGGTTGCAGGGTCTGCAGGAAGAAATTGCTCGGAATAGAGACAGTGTAGTATTGCTGTCACCCAATGCCAACTCATGTCTACTGGAGGAAACTTTTGATTTTTCCAGTCTGGATTATGAATCGGAAGGTAAAATGAAAAGAAAAGTGCTTACATTTGCTTTAACTTTATGTTCATATTTAAAATGTGCTGTTTTTTTTTTTTAAGATGGTGCTAACCATCTTTTAGGCAGTGAGGATAGATTATTTTCAATTTTACTCCAGAGCTGGGTAAATGAGGTAAAGCTTTACTTTGCAAAGAATACTAAATCACATGCAAGGAAAAAAAAGCTGCATTTTTACTTGCACATGACTGAATGATAGAAATTAGTAGAGCTTCCCCTCCTTTACTAAGATCTAAAGCAAGTGTGCTTGCAGTATACAGTATATATGCCTGTAGTAAATCAACCCCCATATTTGTAAATTGTGTATAAAATATAGACACACATTAAATGAAATTTCATAAAAAATAAATGTAACAGCTAGAGCACAGTCATTGACACAATTAAAAGCGTAGATACTACTAAACAATACAACAAATAAGATTGATGTACAGTATATGTTTGCTATGTCCTAGAAAACTCTAGAAACAGGGACTGGCTGAGTAGAGTATACGGTTGTGCTCAAGTTTACATAGCTTGGCAGAATTTGATTTCTTTACCATTTTTCATAGAATATGAATGATAACACAAACTTTTCTTTCAGAGAGTCCTCTGAAGTTATGTGTGGGGTTTTCTTTGCATCCCAAACAATTTTCCGGGTAGTTGTGGCTAAAATGTTAGTTGTTTTACCTGACCGTGGTTTGGTTTCAACAGAACCCCTAATTTTCCACTTCTTGATTAGAGTTTGAACACGGCTGATTGGCATTTTCAATTCCTCGGATATCTTTTTATATCCCTTTCCTGTTTTATACAGTTCAACTACCTTTTCCTGCAGATCCTTTGACAATTCTTTTGCTTTCCCCATGACTCAGAATCCAGAAATGTCAGTGCAGCACTGGATGAAAGATGCAAGGGTCTGTCAGGAGTACAGAAATGCATTGGCCTTTTATACACACACTAATTACAAGCAAACAGATCACAGGTGAGGATTGTTACCTTTAATAGTCATTCAAACCCCTTTGTGTCAACATGTGTGCATGTTATCAGGCCAAAATCACCAGGGTATGTAAACTTTTGATCAGGGCCATTTGGTAGTTTCTGTTGTGATTATGATTTAAAAAGAGTAGGGCTGTGGAAATTAACTATTAATTAATCGATTAATCTTAAAAAATGTTGATCGATCAAAATTATTTTGATTGGTACTCACCTCTCCGCCGGCTTCCGGGCCTTCGGGGAGTTCCGTCGGAGATCCGGTGACGTCACGGACACCGGCAGGGCTTGCCGTGTCCATCTGAAGGGCTCCTTTGTTGTGCCTTCATATCTGCATGATGGCGGGACCTTACTATCTGCCACACGCAAGAGCTGTTACACTTCCCTCTATCAACCTGGGATTCTACAACTATCCACTGGAAGTTGTGATAGTTCTATTCACTGGACATCTACATGCCGACGGACTGATGTTAACCTCTCCTCATCTGGATTCAGCAGTGGCATCGTTGTACACATTTTTATACCAGTATCATACTTGGCTACATGTTTTTATGACTACTTTTGGTACCGTTTGGTATTACTCGCACCATTTTTACAGTTTATGTAGCTACATCGATTTTTATCTCCAGTGCAATATTTATTTTGTTACCTACTTGAAGACTATACAAGTTTTAATGCTATTCCCATTGAGCGTTGCCTTTGTGTGTTTTTTTGTATCCTGCTATCCATTTTTCCAGTGGTTGGTAGCTGCACTGGGAATCAGCCTGCAAGGAGGAGATCAGCTTAAAGTAGTTGGATCTGTATGTGCGTTATAATTAATCGAAATTAATCGATTACAAAAAAACACAGTTGATTAATAATTAATGGCTTCAGCCAAACACTAACCATTTTTGTTTAATCATTCATATTCTCTGAAAAATGGCAGAGAAATCATAAATTCTGCCAGGGTATGTAAACTTATGAGCACAACTGTAAGTTAACTAGGTAGCCATAGCAGCAAAACTGGTTTAAGCTTAAAACGCCCAGCTTAACGAATAACAGATATTTAGCTTTCCAGCAGAAGCCAGATACAAATGCAAAATAATGTTTTGGTTTGCAGATAGGCACCTGCTGTTGGCTGGTGAAAGAACATACTGCCAGAGCTCTGCCACCAGTAGGTGAAAGAGGGTTACATGTTCCTGACCCAATATCTCTGTACTTGTATATACATTCACTGACCACTTTATTAGGTATAACTTGCTAGTACCGGGTTGGACCTCCTTTTGCCTTCAGAACTACCCTAATTCTTTGTGGCATAGATTCAGCAAGTTGGAAACATTCCACAGAGATTTTGGTCCATATTGACATGATGGCACCACGCAGCTGCTGCAGATTTGTTGGCTGCACATACATGATGCGAATGTTTGCTATTGGATTGAGATCTGGTGACTGTGGAGGCCATTGCAGTATAGTGAACTTGTATTATTCAAGAAACCAGTTTGAGATGATTTGAGCTTTGTGACATGGTGTATTATCCTGCTGGAAGTAGCCATCAGAAGATGGGTACACTGTAGTCATAAAGGGATGAACATGGTCAGCAACAATACCCAGGTAGGCTGTGGTGTTTAAATGATGCCCAATTGGTATTAAAGGGGCCCAAAGTGTGCCATGAAAGTATCCCCCACACCATTACACCACCAGCCTGAACCGTTGATACAAGGCAGGATGGATCCATGCTTTCATGTAGTTTATGCCAAATTCTGACGCCACCATCTGAATGTTGCAGCTGAAATCAAGACTCATCAGACCAGGCAACGTTTTTCCAATCTTCTATAGTCCAATTTTGGTGAGCCTGTGCGAATTATAGCCTCAGTTTCCTCTTCTTAGCTGACAGAAGTGGCACCCGGTGTGGTCTTCTGCTGCTGTATCTGCTTCAAGGTTCGATGTGTTGTGCGTTCAGAGATGGTATTCTTCATACCTTGGTTGCAACAAGTGCTTGGGCATTCAGAGTGAACACTGCCACCATTTATTGAGTGAAGGTTTCTAACTCCTTTAGTAACTCCTTTAGTAAATTACCCAATTGTACTGTATTTTGCATGGTGTTATTTGAAAATTATAATACTTGTCCTTTGTAACACATATTTGTGCACCATCTGAACAATACAGATTTAGAAAACGTCCTCCTCCAGACAACATGTTGAGCTTTCAAATAGAGTAGGACTACATGACAGGGAGAGTGACCATATAGTGCAATTAATGGGACCAAAAGAAACTCATCGCCCTCTATGCTATTAGGTGATGAGATCTTCATTTGGAACTTTGTAGTCTTTTGCCCTTAGGTATTTTTGGAATAACTACCTTTATTTTGTTTGGTTCATATATTATATTATAACATTCCTGCTATATAGTCGAACATTTTTTTGAATTTCTACAGGTGATATATTGGAAGATGACTCTGATGAAGTTATGCCTCACTATCTAATAACTGACAGGTCAGCAGCAAGTGATGGCATGTCTCTGGGGAATGAACAGCTGCCTGCAACATCCACATCATCATCATCAACTAAAGCTTCTTATATGAGTCCTAAGAAGCCGCATTCATTTAAAGGTAAAAGCAAAGGGTTGTTGTAATATTTATTTCTCTACACGTCAATTCTTTCAATCTTGAAATGTAGGACACTGTTGCCGTTTGCAATTGTAGGCTACTATTGTAAAACTATGGCATATGAACAAAATGTATACAACTTGGCCATGAATATAATAAATGCAAGATTAGTTAACAGTGATTCTAAAATGAAAGTCTGTTTATAATAAAAAAATATATTATTATATCTAGCTTATCACAACTGAAGATATGAGATTTTGGTTCCAACAGGTGGCTGCATTTTCTATGCATAGTTCAAGGAGGGATTCCAATAAATACAATTCAAGACTGGTATAGTTCAAATATACAGATTTTTTTCCTCTAATACTAGTATATTGTAGACTCATTTACATAAAAAAGTCTCTAACTCTGGAAGCAAATCATAGGAAAGCAACATTTTTGTGTTTTGCCACAAAGACTCTCTCATGCAGTAGAGAACTCAGGCAGATCATACATGGGACAGATTTTCGTTCGAATTTTGTACCATTAATGGGCTGCAGCAACAGTCAATTTTCTTGCGGTCATCGAATTTTAAGTAATCGGGCACATTGGAAATTTTTTGAAAACGAACGATTTTATAATCAATGATAGGAGAATCATGCGAGAAATGTAATTGAAAAAGAAATGCGCATGTGTAAGAAAATAAAATTCCCGAAAAGAAGATTCCCATCTACAAAAATTATTTTCTGTAGCAACAGGAATGGTGGCACCATCGGATCACAAAACGCACCAAATTTCTGATTTCTTTTAAATAAAATTATTTTGAAATTCGACCATGTATGGCCAGCCTTAAACTATTTAGTTGCCCAGAATATGATTCTATATAATGAGAAACCGTTCTATATTTGAAAAACATGGATTATATTATGCATTAGTCACTGTGTTACATACATAAGTAAGCTATGTATCATTTTTGGAACTTATAATACCTTTATTGCATGTGCTATAATTTAAAGTGATGCTAAAGGTTTTCCACAGAGCAGCACCTGCTCTCTTAGTCTCTGGTACCCTGCCATTGCTCCTGGCTCCCCCCCCCCCCCCGCCGAGCTGAGTGCCCCTGCTTGCTATGGGGGCACCCATGCATGCTTGCTCCCGAGCCCCACTCTGTGTGTCCATAAGACACACACAGTTGGGCTTGACCCCACCCCCGCTCCCTCCCCACTGGCTGTGATTGACAACAGCAGGAGCCAATGGCTCCCGCTGATGTGCCTGAGCCAATGAGGAGGCAGAGAGCCAGGAGAACAACTGCTTTTGTGCAAATCTCTGGATCAAGATTGGGTTCCGATAAGTACTGGGGGGGGGTGGTCTGCATAATGAAGGTTTTTTACCTTGATGCATAGAATCATTTCAATTTTGAACTGTGTTTATAAATATGTTTTATTTCCAGATGATACAGATTTGTTGGCCCTAAAGAAAGAACTTGAAGATGCTGGGGAAGTACGTTCTCGGTCACCAAGTAGATCACTGTCTGTTCCTAATCGGCCTCGTACACGCCCACCACAAAGACCACCACCTCCAAGTAAGAGGACCTATATGTATATTCAAATTACATGACATGCAGAATCATTGAACATCAACCTTTTTTGCACGGTTATATGAATGTCATGAACATTTTACATTCAAGGGACCAGTGAATTGTCACAGATGAGAGTCCATTCCCAGTAGGGGACATACTGGCTAGCCATGATTTGTTTGAAGCAGTTAGGGCTAGGCCGTGGTGTGGGCAAAGGAGGAGATACAGAGCACCAGTGGAGTAACAAAGAAGTTTGGTGGCTCAATAGGACTAGGACTCAGTGTGACTCATTTAGCAAAGGTGTTGTCATGGTCTTACCTCTCTCCTGTCTCCTTCGTTTGACATGTGCTGGCGGCCATCTTGGTTTCTAGGTCTCTTGTAGCCTCCCACCCTGCGGCTCCTCCTTCCCACTGGGAGGAGCTGGATACCTGGCTCACATATATAGGAGGTCTGTGACTTCAGTTCCTTGCTTGGTCCCCCTGTGTGCACATGCTTCTAAGACTGCTGCTGCTTCTGGTTCCGATCCTGGCTTCGTCTGACTTCTCTGCTGGTTCCTGATCCTGGCTTCGTCTGACTTCCCTGCTGGTTCCTGATCCTGGCTTCGTCTGACTACTCTTCTGGTTCCTGACCTCTGGTTTCACCATCCGTTGGACTTTTGCGTTACAGCTTGATTTTCAATAAAGCCTTCTTATTTTCACTTATCTCTTGTTGTACGTCTGGTTCATGGTTCCGTAACATTAGGACCAAGCCATGAATTTTGACGGTACAGAGCCATCCTCGCTACCCACGCTGGTTGCCAGACTTGATCAGCTGGAGTCCCTGTTGGGTCAGTTCGCCGTGGCGTTGCAAACCCTGCTTGAACGCACGGTTCATGTCGCTCCCGTTGCCGATGGGTCGGTTGTCGCTCCTGGGCTCGCTCCTACTGCCGCTCCGGTTGTTGCGCCAGAGTCTACCCCGACACCTGATGTTGCGCCTGCGGTGTTTCGGGGTATGTCCGGTTCTGCCCCCCTTCCACAGCGATTTGGGGGAGAGCCAACTCAGTGCCGAGGTTTCCTTAACCAAGTGGGCATTTATTTCGAGTTGCTGCCACATGCCTTTCCCACTGAGAGATCAAAGGTGGGGTTCTTGATCTCGCTGCTCTCTGACAAGGCCTTGTCCTGGGCCAGTCCTTTATGGGAGAACAACAATCCGGTGGTTGCCGAGTTTTCCGGTTTTGTTGCTTCTCTTCGGAAGGTATTCGATGTGCCGGCTCGCGCCGCCTCTGCTGCGAAGCTCCTTATGTCCGTCAGACAGGGTTCACGATCCGTAGCCGAATACGCCATTGAGTTTCGTACCCTGGCAGCAGAGGTAGGTTGGAATAATGAGGCCCTGGTCGCTGCTTTCTCTCATGGTCTCTCGGATGCCTTGAAGGATGAGGTTGCAGCTAAGGACCTACCAGTGGAGCTCGAGGCTCTTATTTCTTTCCTGATTTTGATTGACACCAGACTCAGGGAGAGACCTTCCTTTAAGGAGTGCCTGCGGAGGCCTCCTAACAGTTTGGCGCCTAAGTTTGCTGTCCCACCCGTGCCTCCCTCTCCTCCCACGCCTCCTGGGGTTGACTTGTCTGGGGGTGAACCCTCGCAGCTGGGGTTTGCTCGCTTGTCCGAGGGGGAGAGGGTACTCCGGAGACGCGAGGGCCGATGCATGTACTGTGGTCTCGATGGGCATTTTCGGTTGGCATGTCCGAACCGTCCGGGAAACGCTCGCACCTGAGATCCTGTCGGGGGCAGATCTTGGGTGGAGTCTCCTCGTCCCCGGTTTCCCGTGTTGATAAACCACTGATCACTGTTGTCCTCTCCTGGGTCGGGGGCTCGGTGACGACCCAGGCGTTGGTGGACTCTGGTGCTGGTGGTTTTTTCATTGATAGTGAGTTCGCTGCCGCCAATTCCATTCCTCTACAGGCTCGAGGTTCCCCGCTGGCTCTAGAGGCGATAGACGGCAGACCCCTCCAACCGTCACACGTGACTCATGAGACCCTTCCAGTGGGGGTAGCCATTGGTGCCGCTCACAGAGAGTCAGTCTGCTTCCAAGTTATTTCGTCTCCACACTACTCGGTGGTCTTGGGGTACCCCTGGCTCCAGAAGCATAATCCGACTTTTGACTGGAGATCGGCCGAGATCCTCTCATGGTCACCACAGTGTGGGGCTAAGTGCATCCATGGGCCTGTCAAGTTGCTGTGTACTTCCTCGGACTCTCTGTTGCCTCCTGAATACGAGCAGTACCGGGATGTATTCGATAAGGTACGCGCAGTTGCCCTACCTCCGCACCGCCCATATGATTGTGCCATTGAGTTACAACCTGGTGCCGTTCCTCCTCGCGGCAAGGTCTATCCACTGTCGGTTGCGGAGAATGAGGCCATGGAGGAGTACGTGATGGAGGCGCTGTCCCGTGGTCACATTCGCAAATCCTCGTCCCCGGCAGGGGCTGGATTTTTCTTTGTGAAAAAGAAGGGCGGTGAGTTGAGGCCTTGCATCGATTACAGGGGTCTCAATCGCATCACGATCAAGAACGCTTACCCGATACCCTTGATTTCCGAGCTGTTCGATCGCCTTAAAGGGGCCACGGTCTTTACCAAACTCGACCTGAGGGCGGCATATAACCTGGTAAGGATCAAGGCGGGCGATGAGTGGAAGACCGCCTTTAACACCAGGACCGGTCATTATGAATCCTTGGTTATGCCCTTTGGGTTGTGCAATGCGCCCGCAGTCTTTCAGGAATTCATCAACGATGTTTTCCGTGACCTGTTGCAGCAGTGTGTGGTGGTCTATTTGGATGACATCTTGGTATATTCTGAATCCAGGGAGGCCCACATTCTGGATGTCAAACGAGTGTTGCAACGGTTACGAGAGAACAAGCTGTTCGGTAAGCTTGAGAAATGCGAATTTCACCGATCCCAGGTAACCTTCCTAGGTTACATCATTTCCGCTGAGGGGTTCTCCATGGATCCTGAGAAGGTTTCGGCTGTCTTACAGTGGCCTCAGCCCAGTGGTCTTCGTTCCTTGCAGCGTTTTTTGGGCTTCGCCAATTATTATCGGAAGTTCATCAGGGACTTCTCCATGCTGGCCAAGCCTCTCACGGATCTGACCAGGAAGGGCAGTAATTCCCAGGTCTGGCCGCTCGAGGCCATCCGGGCTTTTGAGGCCCTAAAATCCGCCTTTGTGTCAGCTCCGATTCTGTCTCATCCCAACCCTGGGTTGCCCTTTGTCCTCGAGGTGGACGCGTCCGAGACGGGAGTAGGCGCCCTTCTGTCTCAGCGTAGGACACCAGAGGGTCCGCTGCTTCCTTGTGGGTTTTACTCCCGGAAACTGTCATCCGCGGAGTGCAACTATCAGATTGGTGACAGGGAGTTATTGGCCATAGTGCAGGCTCTCAAAGAGTGGAGGCACTTGCTCGAGGGCTCGGTGGTTCCGGTTCTCATCCTGACGGACCACAAGAATCTGACCTACCTTTCTGAGGCCAAGAGATTGACACCACGTCAGGCCAGATGGGCTCTGTTCTTGTCACGTTTTAATTACGTGGTCTCCTACCTACCTGGTTCCAAGAACATCAGGGCGGATGCCTTATCACGGCAGTACTCCGAGCTGTCCAGGGAGGAATCTATACCGACTTCGGTCATACCTCCGAATCAGATCCTGGCCGCCATTCGCACCAGCCTGACCTCTCCCCTTGGTGAGCAGATTTTGGCGGCTCAGTCTGGTGCTCCCTCTGGGACACCCAACGGCAGATGTTTTGTGCCTGAGGAGTTGCGCACTCGGTTGTTGCGAACCTACCATAACTCCAAGACCGCGGGGCATCCTGGTAAGAATCAGCTGTCCTGGGCTGTTTCACGTCTGTTCTGGTGGCCTTCCCTACGTTCCGACATCGCCGCATATGTAGCGGCATGCTCTGTTTGTGCCCAAAGTAAGTCCCCTCGGCACCTTCCGTTGGGCCTGCTGCAACCCATAGCCACCGGGGAGCGCCCATGGTCACACCTGGGGATGGATTTCATTGTGGACCTCCCTGCATCCCGAGGCCATACGGTCATTCTCATGATTGTGGATCGGTTTTCCAAAATGTGCCACGGTGTTCCTCTCAAGAAGTTACCCTCTGCACAAGAGTTGGCCACGATTTTTGCCCGGGAGGTCTTCCGGTTGCACGGTTTGCCCAAAGAGATAGTGTCGGATCGGGGGAGTCAGTTTGTGTCCAGGTTCTGGCGCGCCTTTTGCTCCCAGTTGGGGATTCATCTCTCCTTCTCCTCGGCCTACCACCCTCAGTCCAATGGGGCCGCAGAACGATCCAATCAGGCCTTGGAGCAATTCCTTCGTTGCTATGTCTCCGATCACCAGGACAATTGGGTTGACCTCCTGCCTTGGGCTGAGTTTGCCAGGAACACGGCTGTGAACTCTTCCTCTGGGACGTCTCCCTTCATGGCCAATTATGGGTTCCAACCTGCCGTGTTACCGGAGGCATTCTCTCCCCAGGATATTCCGGCTGTGGAGGATCACCTTTCTGCTCTACGTGCCTCTTGGGTACAGATCCAGAGGTCCCTTGAGGTCTCTGCGCAGCGCCAGAAACTCCAGGCTGATCGCAGACGAGCGCCAGCTCCTTCCTACCAGGTCGGAGACCGTGTATGGTTGTCCACCCGCAACCTCAACCTTCGAGTGCCCACTCCCAAGCTGGCTCCTCGCTTTGTTGGTCCCTTCCGAGTGCTTCGCAGGGTAAACCCGGTAGCCTATGCCCTTGCGCTTCCACCTGGCATGCGGATCTCCAACGTGTTTCATGTCTCCCTGTTGAAGCCACTGGTGTGCAATCGCTTCACTTCCTCGGTTCCTCGGCCTCGTCCGGTCCAAGTGGGCAATCACGAGGAGTATGAGGTGAGCAATATCCTGGACTCACGCCTGGTTCGCGGTCGGGTGCAGTTTTTGGTCCACTGGCGTGGTTATGGTCCTGAGGAGCGTTCCTGGGTTCCCTCCGCAGATGTCCATGCTCCTGCCTTGCTCCGAGCCTTCCACGCACGCTTCCCTCAGAAACCGTTTTTTGCACCGCGGAGGAGGGGCCCTTGAGGGGGAGGTACTGTCATGGTCTTACCTCTCTCCTGTCTCCTTCGTTTGACATGTGCTGGCGGCCATCTTGGTTTCTAGGTCTCTTGTAGCCTCCCACCCTGCGGCTCCTCCTTCCCACTGGGAGGAGCTGGATACCTGGCTCACATATATAGGAGGTCTGTGACTTCAGTTCCTTGCTTGGTCCCCCTGTGTGCACATGCTTCTAAGACTGCTGCTGCTTCTGGTTCCGATCCTGGCTTCGTCTGACTTCTCTGCTGGTTCCTGATCCTGGCTTCGTCTGACTTCCCTGCTGGTTCCTGATCCTGGCTTCGTCTGACTACTCTTCTGGTTCCTGACCTCTGGTTTCACCATCCGTTGGACTTTTGCGTTACAGCTTGATTTTCAATAAAGCCTTCTTATTTTCACTTATCTCTTGTTGTACGTCTGGTTCATGGTTCCGTAACAGGTGTGAGCCCTTAGAAGGGCCAAGACACATAATCTAAGGGGGCACCAGAGCACCCCGCAAGGGGTGATATGTTTCGCTACTGCCCACTCCCAGTTTGCAGCCCTCTGACTCTGACTTGAGCCGTTGTTTGTAATGCAGGGGCTCCAGAACCATGGAATAAGTACAGCCATAGGCAGAGAGGGGCACATGAAACATCGGAACACAGGAAGGAGAGTCTTAGCTGCACAGGGGGTTCTGGGAAGGTCACGTGGGAACCCAATAAACTCACTGGAGTGCACAGGATTACAGAAAGACACTGAATGCAGGCTGGAGTGCACAGGGTACAGGCTTAAGTTAACAGGGTCACAGGAGTAGGATGCAGGCTGGAATATACAGGGATCACAGGAGCAGGATGCACCCTAAAGTTTACAGCAGTAACAGGACCAAGATGTAAGTATACATGGGTCACAGGAACAGAATTTAGGCTGGAGTGTGCTGTGTCACAGGTACAGAGGACACAGGCTGCAGAGCACAGGGATCACCGTAGCAGGATGCACTGAATATTAAAGGAGGTACAAGCATCACAGAGGAGCATAGAGGATTGATGTGGAAATCCACGAAGCACTGGGGGGGTCCAGCTCCTAGTGTGTGGACACCTTGCTTGATCAACGAGCAACACACCTGAAAGCTCCTTAAAACTGCACCCCCTCAGTGGTGCTAGCAGGAACACAGAGGTAAAGACCCAGCACTGGAGCATGGAGCCAGGTAAGCATGAAATGACTATAGTTAATATTTGTTCTTCTACTGTTGTCCTCGTTCTCCTATTATTTGGAACACTAGTGAGAGTCACTAATGGTCTAATTAGCTTTGTACTCAGGTTCTTTATTAAGAATATGTGGCCTATTTTTAATGTTTTGTGTTATCTTTTAAACAATGAAATTTTAATTTTATGCTTTATAGAAAGTAACATTCCAGGATCCATTCCACAACCATTGAAGCTTCTTCCTGGAGCTCCCCAGCATCCTGTAAGTCAAAATCTTGTAGTTATTCAGATTTACAAGTACCATGTCCACAATTCAGTAAATAGCAAAGAATCTGTGTTTTTATTGGGGCATTATTAGGGCCTTATAGAAGAAAGAGTTATATCACAGTAATAACATGCAGTATGGGTGTAAATATAGTCAGACATGTCAAATATTAAAATGCAGACCTCTGAATATTTGAATATTGTCTAGTTCCAAGATCTAGATGCTGTTGAAGTGCAGTCTGAGACATTGTGCTTTAGTTCTAAATCTTCTGGCACATGGAGACAAGTGTGGACTTTATTGGGTTGATTTAGTGTCAGAGATTAGATTAGATTCAGTGTTTAAAGTGAAAATACATTTTTTTCTTATTCTCCAGAAATAATCCATATACCGTCACTACTTAATGGCCCTGTAATCTGTTTTATCAAATCATTTCATAATGTGTTTGGAGATTTTGAGGAGGCTGAGAGCAATAGATGTTACTTTTCTGAGTTAAGAATATATATTTGAATAGATTCTATTATTACTTTAAATGTAAACTTTTTTTCCCATACCTAACGCTAACCAAGTCACTTTCTATGACTCGCAAACAAATGAACATTAAAGTGGTTGTAAACGCGAAAAAAAAAAAAGACAAAGGCATAATGAGCGAGTATGCATTGCATACTGGCTCATTATGAAATACTTGCCTTCGATCAAAGCTGTTGCAGTGGCCCCACACACTACTGTGACCGGCGACATGTCTCCCAGAGTTACTTCTGGGTTCGCGGGCTCCGGCGATGTGATTGGCTGCGATGACTTCACTCTCATGCGCACGACAGCCGCCGGTCACTGCACGCTACTGAAGTAACGCCACGAGCGTGCCATTTCTTCAGTACGCATGCGCTGATGATGTCGGCGCAAGCGTATATGGTAAATATCTCCTAAACCATGCAGGTTTAGGAGATATTTACAGTACCTACAGATAAGCCTTATTATAGGCTTAACTGTAGGTACAAGTGGTGTAACAGGCTTTACAACCACTTTTATCGTCTTTTTACATGTAGGACATTTATTATTGGTTACTAATGACAAACTTGTGACTACTTTTTCACATACAAAGCCCTTGTGCTTAAGGGTTTTTCAGACCTTTATCACTGGGCTTGTTTACAACGGAATGCAGTGCGGCAAACCCGTATTCCCTACACCATGTTCGATCTTCTTAGGGTGTCAGTATAATCCTAACACCCCAAATGCACCACGCTCCCGTCCAGCCAATTTAATGTAGACTTTAAAATGGCTTCAGCCCATGAGTCTTCTCCAAAGACATGACCCCTGAGATGTTTTGCGCCATCCACTGGAGCTTAATGATAGGGTAACCTACCTTATCATTAAGCTCCAGGGGGCATGGCTTTGGTGGATACTCATAGGCTGAGGCTGTTTTCAAGTCTACACTAGGTTGACTGGACAGAAGTGTGGCGCTTCTTTGATTTTCTATATGTATGGCTTCTGATGAGCACTTTTGGCAGCCTGCACCTTTCTCACTGGTTTCTGCAGGAGATTGGCTTTTCCAGCTTATGCGGCATTCATAATTTAGCACCAAGCACACCCCAAACGCAGATTGCAGATGCAGTGTGTTTGCCTGCACTGGATCGCATTGTACCGCAGTACTATGCGATCCGATGCAGTGGGTTTTTGAAAAGTAGTGCATGAACTACTTTCGGTGCGATTCAGTGCAGTTTCAGCCCATTTAAACGACTAAGTGAAAATCGCACCGCACCAAGTCGTACAGGAATCACACAGGAACACAAACTGCATTCCTGTGTGATTCAGGGGTGTACTGTCCCAAAGCCAAACTGTTTCTCAGAAAAAGAATAATCCAGCAGAGTGGGTTGTACTGTGTTTAGTGGTATGGCAAGGTGTCGGTGGGATAGGAATTAAGAGAAAATAACCATTACAAGGATAAAGGGGTTTTGGAGAATTATAATTTTTCTCTGAATGTTCAGAATCTCACATGAGTCTAATTGCCTGGTTCTTTTCTTTGTGGAGATGGGCTTTACTTTTTTAATCAGAAGAAAGTTTCAGGCTTCATGTACAAGGGACGTCTTTACAACTTCTCCTGAACGATTTAACTTGACAGATAGTAACCCACGTTTAAAACGACCGTTTTGCTGCGTTTACATGCCGCCATTAACAGCGTTTTGCCGCGTTTGCGTTTAGAAGTTTTTTTAATTTTTTTTTTTTAAATTGGCAGAAATGAAAAACGCCTGTAAACGAAACGTGACTAAACGCAAGTAACTGCGTTTAGAAGCGTTTGGCACTTGAAATGCCCCTAAACTCAGCTTCTGAACCCATTTTTTTGCGTTCCAACAAAGGCCTCTAAACTCAACTGCCTATAGACGACTATACACGACTCTGTGTACATGTACTCATAAGATAACATAAAGGAGAGTTCAGGAGCAGTTGAAAAAAATGTCCAACTGCTCCTAAGTGCCGGTTCACACAGGGGCAACCCGACTTACAGCGCAACTTTGCAAGGCAACTTCAGCACGACCTAGAGCAACTTACAACGTGACTTATGCCGCGTACAGACGGTCGTTTTTTGTGATGAAAAAAAACGACGTTTTAAATCATGAAATAAAACGACATTTTTGAAACATAATTTTCAAAGATGAAGTTGCCTACACACCATCGTTTTTTCACAATGCTCTAGCAAAGCGCGGTTACGTTCACCACGTTTTTCCATTGAAGCTTGCTTCATAACTAGCTTCTGGGCATGCGCGGGTGTAAAAACGTTGTTTTAAACGTCGTTTTTTGCTACACATGGTCAATTTCTGTGAAGTAAAAAACGACGTTTTGAAAAACGACACATAAAATTGAAGCATGTTTCAAAATTTTTTTGTCGTTTTTCATAAGACATAAAACGACGTTTTCCCCCACACACGATCATTTAAAGTGACGTTTTTAAAAACGTCGTTTTTTTCATCACATAAAGTGATGGTGTGTACGCAGCATTAAAGTTGCCTCCAGAACAGGCGACTTTGGCTGTGGCCAATCACAGAATAATCAGCTTTGTGGGAGGGAGGGGTTTGCCTGAGTAAATTTTCTCTTCCTGTAAAGTTGCTTCAGTTAAGACAGTGATCCGACTTGGAGGCATCTTCCACTGAAATCTATGGGTACACGTTGCCTAGAAGTCGCCTTGAAGTAGTACAGGAACCTTTTCTGAAGTCGAAGCGACTTCAGTAGTGTACATTAAGACGGCTCTCATTCACTTCAATTGAATTTCTCATGTCGCGCGACTTGGGGCAGCACGAGTCGGATCCCAAGTCGCGGTAGTGTGAACGTCCGTTTAGCAGCAGCAGTGTACATGAAGCCTTTGAGCACATTCAAGCATACATGTTCCATAAAAAAACTAAATCGAATCCCTTTTGAGTCAATGTTTTGTGCCTTTTACAAAATGAAAACCTCTGATTCATGTGCATAAAAATGATGCAGATTTTGTAAGATTTGGATAAAGATGCTCATGGGTAAGATAACTTAATGATAACTTAATGATTTCATGCAATTTACTTTTCAGTTATAGTAGGCATTTTAATAAGGATGGCTCTTATCACATATCATTAGATTTATACTATATTCTGTTTTTTAAGCCTCAAGACAAAACTGGGATAAGCAAACCTTACAATGTAAAACAAATTAAAACGACTAATGCACAAGAAGCGGAGGAAGCTATTAAATGGTTAATGGATTCCAAAAAAGGTGAGATTTGTTTGATCTGTTTATTAAAATTTTAATTCATTTTTTAAAGGTGGAACTGTACTTCTAGCACATCATTTCGTAAAATACAATTTTTTATGGTGGTCCTTGCAGGTGTAGCCATTGTTTCTCTTATAATACTGCAGAACATCCTGTAATAACAGAATTGATATTACACGCAATATTGCACCTATGTTATGTACTGTACTTCACAATTCCAGCAATAGTGAGAAGTTCCTGATGCCAGGGGTATAAGACATTAGATGGAACTCTGAAAGCTGCCTTTCTTTCATTCATATGTACACTGTCCCAGAAGAGGACAGCAGCAGTCAGACTTGACACAATTTTCCAAAAAATAGTGAAACTAAGGGCCCTTTCACACCTGTGGACCGTATGTCCGTATTTCATCCATTCGCTTTCAAATGAAATACAGACATACATGTATCCCTATGGGATAGCTGGTGACGGCGGATGAACAATCGGTCCCTGCTATGCTCTGATTCTACAGACGGAGGAAAATCCTATTTTTACATCCATCTGCGGATGGGATCAGATGAACATGGACAGACGGTCCGTGTTCATCCGATCCCCACATAGAGGAGAGCGGAGATCTAACAGGGTGGTCCCTGCACAGTGTGTCCCTGCACAGTGTTCAGGGACCGCCCTGTCATCTGCCGGCTCAGCAGAGATCAACGAAGCGATCCCTGCTGAGCAAGCGGATGATAAAGGTACGGATCCTCACAGGATTCGTACATGTGAAAGGAGCCTAGTATTTACAGCAGTGTGAGGGGAACATAGAGTACACAAATGATGTTGGTGGGTTTGT
The DNA here is from genome assembly GCF_905171775.1 of Rana temporaria. NCBI lineage: Eukaryota > Metazoa > Chordata > Amphibia > Anura > Ranidae > Rana > Rana temporaria. Next base: position 371,176,491 of record NC_053492.1, on the reverse strand, counting down.
ACACACATAGGGCTAGATTCAGTAAGAATCGCCTATCTTTAGGCGGGCGTAGCGTATCTCATATACGCCACGCTGCCATAACTTTGAGAGGCCAGTCCCGTATTCTGAAAGAATTTGCGGCGTAGCGTATATGGACCGGCGTAAGTCTGCCTAATTCAAAATAGGCTGGTAGGGGGCGTGATGTATGCTAATTAATTGTGACCCCATGTAATTGACGCTTTTAACGAACGGCGCATGCGCCGTCCGTGAAAGTATCCCAGTGCGCATGCTCGAAATCACGCCGCAAATAGTCAATGCTTTCGACGTGAACGTAACTTACGCACAGCCTTATTCGCGTACGACTTACGCAAACAACGCAAAATTCGACGCTGTCCCGACGTCCATACTTAACATTGGCTACGCCTCATATAGCAGGGGTAACTTTACGCCGGAAAAAGCCTTGCGTAAACGACGTAAAACAATGCGCCGGGCGCACGTACGTTTCTGAATCGGCGTATCTAGCTCATTTGCATATTCTACGTGGAAATCAATGGAAGCGCCACCTAGCGGCCAGCGTAAATATGCACCCTAAGATACGACGGCGTAGGAGACTTACGCCGCTCGTATCTAGGCAACATTGAGGCGTATCTGATTCTATGAATCAGGCGCCGAGATGAGACGGCCCGCATTCGGAGTTACGCCGACGTAACTCCTTTATGAATCTAGCCCATAATCTTTACAATGTGGATGCTTCCATATGTATGTTCCACCCTTTAAAGTTTTAATGTTTTAATCGATTTGTATTTTTATTATAGAACAACCAGAAGGGGAAGTAAAAAATAATCTACATCGCAACAAAAGTTTCCAAAAAGGAGAACCTAAATCTTTATCTGTGAAAACAGCACAGACAAACTCCCAAGAAGCAGAAGCTGTATTGTTACCCCACAGACCTCCCCCAAAAGTTCCAGGTCCCAAACCTGTTCCTGTACAGCGATCTGGAGCCAAATCAGAACCTGTAAGTCTGCTTACTCCATATTCTGTATTTGAGTCTCCTAAACATTACTTTAGCTTACCTTGGACTTCAGGGTCTGCATATTACATAGTGCCCACTCCCCTCCATTTAAAATTGACATATTAATGTTGTAAAAGAAAAACACCCATAAATAGAAATTAGAAAATACCTACCATACCCCCAATTGCTGTTTGTGTGTCCCTTGGGCCAGGTTGATGTCACAATCCTTCTGGCAAGATTTGGGAATGCTCACGATTCCAAATCTTACAAGAAGCTGCTCCAATAGTGCAGAACTGTCTTGAGACTTGGGATACTGAGTGATCCCAGGACTTTACCAGATGGATTTTGTTGTCACTCTCTCCACTGCAGAATTTGGGGTAAGTTGGGTATGTTTTCTAACTCATTTTAACAGGTGTTTTTTTTTTTTTGGTGCATTAATGAGGGAAAGGGGCACTATGATTTTTTGATGAGGGAAAGGGGCACTATGTGCTTGCATTTTAGTGCAAGGTCCACTTTAAAAATATGAATTCTAATTTAAAGTTTTTATTAAAAGAATATATTGTACTTTGCCTTTGGACAAACATATACCAGCGCCAACTGTATTTATTGTAAACATTATCCACTTAGATGATATAGATACATTTTACAAATATCAGATTGGATGGTAAATTTCTACTATGTTTCAAAATGTAGGTTGATGTAGACACCACAACAAGGTAGGCAACAGGGTGGTTGATTCTAGGGTAGAGCAGCTAAAGTGGAGGAGTGGGGATTTGGGGAATTTTCTACCTAAAGTGTAGCTGTGTTCTTTCAGACATTCATTTTAGATTGTATTTATTAGAATGTTTTAGTGCATTGGGGGCACAAATCTGTTATCCAAGAAGAAGCAGGAGATTTAATATGTCACTCATGTAATATCTCACCAATAGAATCTATGGGAAATCTAAGAAATTATTAAAAGCAAGAAGAATATATGTATCAGGCTTTCAGAACAGTACTGAACACCACCAGTACCAGTATTAATGTTATGCTGCATACACACGATCGGAAATTCCGACAAGAAAACCGTGTATTTTTTTCCAATGGAATTTTGACTCAAGCTTGTGTTGCGTACACACGGTCACACAAAATTCTGACCATCAAGTACTCAGTGACGTACAACACTACGACGAGCCGAGAAAAATTAAGTTCAATGATTCCAAGTAGGGATGTCCCGATACCGATACTAGTATCGGTATCGGTACAGATACCGAGCATTTCCCCAAGTACTTGTACTCGGGGGTAATGCTCCGATACTTCACCCGATACCTGGGCGGTCAGTGTGGCAGGGGAGTTGCAAGTCTTCTCCGTGCTGTCTTCTCCCCCCACGCTGCCTTCGCCCCCCGTGCTGCCTTTGTCCCCCGTGCTCCATGCAATCTTGTCGTGCTCTGTGTTACCTTGTCCCCGTGCTCCGTGTTACCTTGTCCCCGTGCTCCGCGCTGCCTTGTCCCCTGTGCTCCGTGCCACCTTGTCCTCCGTGCCGCCTTGTCCCCGTGCTCCGCTCTGCCTTGTCCCCCGTGCTCCGTGCCGCCTTGTCCCCCATGCCGCCTTGTCCCTGTGCTCCACGCTGCCTTGTCCCCCGTGCTCTGTGCCGCCTTGTCCCCCATGCTCCGTGCCTCCTTGTCACCCGTGCCACCTTGTCCCCCGTGCTCCGTGCCGCCTTGTCCCCCGTGCTCTGTGCTGCCTAGTCCCCCGTGCTCCGTGCTGACTTCTCCCCCCGTCCGTGCAGCTCTCCCCCCCCCTTGTGCCGCTCTCCCCCCTCAATCTGTCAGGATAAAGAGTGGGTTTAGCGGCTCCTACCTTTTCAGAATGAACAGAGTCAGTAATCACTGACTCTGCCCATTCGCATAACTGAGCATCGTAACCTGTGTTTTTACGATGCTTCCGTTTATGAATGGAGAGAAGCTTCTCTATTCATTTCAGCTGAGGCTGCTGAGAAAGGGACTGGGGAATCTGTGTCCTTAGTCTCTTTCTCTGTCTTAAAGGGGAGATGTCAGAGGTCTGTTAAGACTCCTGATATCTCTCCAAGGACCCCCAACAGGGCTGATTAAAAAAAAAATTGCAATAAATATAAAAAAAAAAAAACACACTGACAATCCACTCCCCCCCCCCCCCAAAAAAAAAATCACTGTAAAAAAAAAAAAAATACTGCCACTGTCACATGACATTAAAAAAAGTATCGGTATTCGGTATCGGCGAGTAAAAAAAAGTATCGTACTTGTACTCGGTCTCAAAAAAGTGGTATCGGGACAACCCTAATTCCAAGCATGCGTTGACTTGATTCCGAGCATGCTTGTTTTTTGTGCGTCGGAATTGCATACAGACGATCGTAATTTCCGACAAGAACTTTTCCCATCTGAAAATGTAAGAGTCAGCTCTCAAATTTTTGCTGTGGGAAATTCCGATAAAAAAAGTCCTATGGGGCCTACACACGGTCGGAATTTCCGACCAAATGCTCAACAACTTTTCTTGTTGGAAATTCTGCTTGTGTGTATGCAGCATTAGTATTAATGGAGCTTAAAAGCCACTGTTTGAGAGTAAAGAGTTTGAGACATATACTGTATAAGTTAATGCAGAAGGACCTGGTCACATTTTGATGAGCTTTTATAAAAACAAAAAACAAAAGATAATATTCTGAGTGAAGAAAATTCACACTTTTTACTGCTTTCATTGTTTACCACCAGGTCTTTTAGGATCTGGAAAATTTTAAATCCAACCAATGTTTTTTTTTTTTTTTTAGACCAGACCTATTATAAATATGTGCACATGTAGTTATGAAAAATTTAATTTAGCATTGTATGGATTCCTCAAGGGAAGCCTTTCATAGTCTAGTAAATGAAAGCACACAATTTTTATTATATCAGTATACACACATGAACAGCTACAGTATGTTTTCTGGATATTATTTTAGTATGGTTTTCAGAACGCTGTTGCAAAATGTACATTATATCATAATTGTACAGTACAGGACACAGAACTGGCCTCATACACCACAGGTTATATGCTGCTTCATGATATATTAGATTGTACCAATATAACCCCACTCACTCTGTGGGGCTCCAGTTTTTGTTAGTGTCCTTAGGTGATGGGCCTATTCTTCTCTGGAGAAGTATTCTTTTATTTTTAAAACGACTGAAGTTTTTTACTATCTGAATCCTATATCAACATCTGGCTGATTTTTGCCTTGTGCTACCTAGCAGTTTCTGGATACATGGGGCCCAAATGTAATGTTTGCTCCGGGCACTGGGCCCTGCATTAGGCACCTATTTTGGCTTAAAGTTGGCTGTAGTGTGCTATACAGGTCCAGGGCCATGGTCCATTTCTAAGGTTCCCAGTCTCTGAAAACCCCTTTAGGTATATGCCCACTGTAACCGGCTTATATGACCCAATGTTGTGGATCAGAAATGACAGGGTTTCACTGTATACAGACTCCAGTTCCTGGCTTTAAACAATACTATCCACAGGTCTTGGCACACTCTGCAGTTTAGTGGGCAGAGGCTTTGGGTGTTCACTTTATTGTTTAACCCGTGTATTTTGCCTCATTTCAACGAGCATTTTCTGTGTTTTATTTCCCTCCTATTTTCTGAAGGAGGAGGTACTATAACTGTGTCATACCTTGCAGATGTTTCCACCTGCATGTTTCAGCCGAGAAATCATGTAGTAAGTTGCTGCATTCCCACGGCCATTTTCTACAGGGACAAAACCACAGGAACTCTGTCAGCACCTGGGTTTTAGCTGCTTCTTCCCCGGACACACAAACCCCCATGTTTTTTCTACACTCCTGAACCCCCACACTGGTGATTCCCTCTCTAAAATAATAGTGGATCACAGTCACATGAAAGCTGGGACAAAAAGGCAGAATAGCATACATTCTGCAGATGGCCTACAGGAAACACAGAATACCGCTCAGGTTAATGGCTGTTCCCTTTCCTGGAGCAATGTCTAAGGCCTCGTACACACGATAGGTTAACCAGAGGACAACGGTCTGGAGGACCATTGTCCTAGGTTAACCTATGAAGCTGACTGATGGTCCGTCGTGCCTACACATCATCAGTTAAAAAACCGATCGTATCAGAATGCGGTGAAGTAAAACACAACAACGTGCTGAAAAAAAAGTTCAATGCTTCCAAGCATGTGTCGACTTGATTCTGAGCATGCAGTGATTTTTAACTGATAGACGTGCCTACTAACGATCGTTTTTTTACCATTGGTTAGGAAGCCATAGGTTAATTTTAAAGCAAGTTGGCTTTTTTTTAACCTAAGGTTAAATAACCTATGGGGCCTACACACGATCGCTTTGGATCGATGAAAACGGTCCATCAGACTGTTGTCCTCTGGTTAACCTATCGTGTGTACGAGGCCTTAGTGTGAAACTGCTCCATAGGCCCCTTGTTCCATCCTGCTTCTCAGTCCTTGGCTTTAACGGATAGGAGTATCACTGATTTGGTTAATCCCACCTTACTTATGGAATTACCATCATTCATGGAAGACCTTCTTTGCATCGTGGGAGGACAGAAGGCTTAACCATATTTTGGCTTTTCTTCAGTCTGGTTTTCACCAGAGTTTGGCCCTGAATACCCTCAATGGATAGCTTTCTGCCCTAGTCCCTGTTCACACTGGTGTACTGTGTGATATCGCATGTGGTTCGCAATGCACTGCAGTGCAAATCACATGCAGTGCCTGTGTGATGTGATATTGGCCATACATATTTGCATCGCATTTTGACCACATCGTGCAGGACCCTTTTTTTGGTCCGCACCAGAATCGTATCGCATGGGTGTCTGAACTGACAGTTCGCACTGATCTGAGGGCACCCAAGCAGGAGCGGTCCTGAGCCATTGCTGCTCTGTATGTCCATTCACACACAGAGCCATGGCTCAGCCCCGCCTCTTCCTCTCCCGATTTAGCTTTTGGCAGTAGTGGGAGCCATTGTGCCAATCAGCTGTGTGAGTCCCCAGAGAGGCAAGGCTCTCATGGACAATGCTGGATCGAGAGGGGCTCAGGTAAGCATTAGGGGGGCTGCTGCACTTTACAACCACTTTAAGGAGGTTTTGAGACCAAAATTGTTCTTTATATCTAAGGTGGTCTCTTCTTTCCACCTAATTTAGAACACTGTCCGTCCATCCCTTTGTCCTGCTCCAAAAACATGACAAGGAATGTCACTTACATTGTTTGGATGTTGTTAGGGCTGTCAGTCTACTTGGCAGACACTGCCTTTTTTGCAAGACAAAGTCCCTGTTTGGTCTACCTGGAGTTCCTCATAGACACCCTACTTCGCGCTCCACTGTTGCCAGGTGCATCGGACAACTCATCTTCAGGGCTACACCCTGAAGGAAAATGTTCCCCCCTTTCCCATCAGAACCCATTCCACCAGGGCTTTTTGTATCTCGTGACTTTTTAGCATCTAACATCTGTATCTCAAATTTGCAAGGCTACCATCTGGTCCTCTGTTCCCACCTTTTTTAAGGTCTGCCAGGTGGACGTACAGGCCTCACCTGATGCAAGTTTTGGCTACAAGGAGCTTTAAGTTTGTTTTTTGTTTGGGTTCTTTTAACCTTTGTGTTTTTTATCTGTTTCAGATTGGTAAGTTACAGGCTGCTATGCCTTCAGTTTTATTGTTTGTGTACGTCCCATGGTCTATGAATTCCAATTCTGTGCTATACTATAAAGATAATGAGAATTTTGACTTGCCTGTAAATTCCTTATTTTAGAGTACAGTACTGGACAGAGATTGAATTACTTCAAATTGCTTTCACTGAAGCCTCATGAAGTGGTCAGGGTTACATGGGTAAGTTGTAGGGTAAGCTTTACAAAAAAGATTTTGCAGATGACCAGTTACCTGAAGGTGACACCTTTTTAACCAATGGTCTATGAATACCAGTCCTGTACTGTACTCCAAGATAAGTTACAATTCTTATTTTTTGTGCATATTAAATATTTAAGCTGTTTGGCAGTACTTTAATTTACATAAACACTTTATCTTTTTGGAAAGCTACTTAATCCAGAACAGAAGACAGAGCAACATCAGCCATCAAGTGAAAAAAACTCACCACAAGTACCTCCAAAATTGGCACATCATGCTGGGGTTTCAGATGGTTTAACACCTTTGAGGCCTCCACCTCGAGTACCTGCAAAACCAAAACCAGAACCATCAGTGAATTCAGCTGATCTAGAAATACTCTCAGATATTATGTTATCTGCATCTGTTAAGAAAATTGAGGTATCAGGAATAAGTGATTCAGTTCAATTGCAGTCTGCTGAAAAACTGGTGGTGTGTACAGAAACCCATCCTACAAAACAAGCAGCAACTGATGTTGAATCTACGGGTTTGATTACTATACTTGAAGACCAATCAAAATCTGATCTAAATAGTTTATCTATTTCAACAGCACTTCTGGCATCCAGACCAGAGGCGCAGATGGACAATACTTGCCCTGCAGACTTCTCAACCAATGCATTGATTTCAAAAAAGGAGCACAAAGTAGAAACTGCAGACATAAGTGAAACGCCTAAAATATACCCAGTACCCAAACCAAGGACAATGCTGCCTTCTCAAACTGTAAAAACGAAAGAAGGTGATAAAATACTTTCACCAACAGAAAATAGTTGCACATCTGAGTGTAATTCGTTAATCCCAGCAGTGCCTCCAAGGAGAAAAAAGTCTGCTCCTGCAGCTTTCCACCTTCAGGTGTTACAAAGCAACAAAAGTTTGCTTCAGGTTGATGTATCTTCAAATTCCAATAACAACAACAACAATCATAAGGAAGGATGTCTAATAGACCTAGATATGGATTTTGCTGGAACGGTAAGCACAACAGGCGACAGTAATCCCTTAGCCAGCAACACTAAACCACTAGAGCCACAAAGAAGCTGGTCTTCTAAGGAACTGAAACTTCAAGATTTTGATGATAAGAAGTTAGTTCAGTCATCAAATGATCATATGTCTTCTGTACAGGTTACGGACGATTGGCTAATGAGCCAAGATGAGGAAAAAAGTGAAAATACTATTTTGAAGAGCAGCTTCGATTCTCCTTGGTAAATGCAAAGATGTATTTAATATAATGCTGGCCATACTCTATGGGAGATCTATACTATATGCGTTATTTTGTCATAATAATAGTGTGTAGGTCACAAATAAGGAAATGGAAAACCTCCATACAGATCCTGCAGGTTGGAAAATGCTGGTACATTCTTGTTAATTTATCCTTGCTGAGCAAAAATAACTTGGTACAGCATTTGTTAACTTATTATAGTTACTATTACTAAGGACTTTTTCAAACCACACAAAACAGTGCATATGCATTTTGGGTGAAAAAGCTCCTGGGTCTAATTATTCCCCCTAACTAAAGCCAAGTATAGCTTTCGTCTGTTTCCTGAATTCTGCAATGTAAGCACTCGATTAAAAGAACAAGTAAATGAGCTTAGCCATTAAGCAATTTGTCATATGCAGGTCAAGTATAACGCATACTGTTAGGCCGCGTACACACGATCGATCCAAACCGATGAGAATGGTCCGACGGACCGTTTTCATCGGTTCACAGCTGAAGTGGCCTGATGGTCTGATGTGCGTACACACCATCAGTTCAAAAACCGATCGGGTCAGAACACGGTGACGTAAAACACACGACGTGCTTCCAAGCATGCATCGACTTGATTCTGAGCATGCGCAGGTTTTGAACTGATGCTTTTGTGTACTAACCATCGGTTTGGACCTATCGGGCAGTGGTCCATCAGTTCGATTTTAAAGCAAGTTCTAAAATTTTTGACCGAAGGACAACAGACCGATGGGCCGTACACACGTTCGGTTTGGACCAATGAAACTGGACTTCAGTCCGTTTTCATCGGTTTGGACCGACCGTGTGTAAGCGGCCTTAGACAGGTGAATTTGGTTGGTTGCTGATTGGTCGGTAAGTTTGAGCTTGGATACTCTATGTTGTTTTTGCAAGTATAAAACCACCAAGCTATGAAATCAAGCTAATTATGTATCGGCAAACTTAGATACCATAACCAACTTTTTTCATAAAGTAGTGTTTTTATTCAACATTATGCTAGTGGTCCAGAGGTCAGGGGCTGTCCATACCCAAGGGGTATGAACAATATATTTTTCACTTGGTATGCATATACACTGTCTAGTACATGTTGCAGATGCTCTTTAGCTTAACACTCATTAGTCCCTTTTTACCATTTGCAACTGTTTGTACTTTTACACTGCGCTGTTGTGCTATGAATTCAGCAAAATCTTTCCTAAACAACCAAAAACCATCATATGACCTGTGGAAGGAGTGTTTGGTTACCCTAACATGTCTAAAGCAGCTCAGCACTGTAAATCAAAACTAGCTTGTTGTAGACATATTTCAGTACTCATGCACTGAACTATAACCACTAAACAAAGTGCTTTGTGTATTAAAGTTTAATAAGAAATAGCCATTTGTTCGCTTTTCCCTTGTTTTCTAACCTGCATTGGCTTATTTGTTCTCATGAGCAATGCAGACAATTCCTTCGTCAGACATTTTTTTATACTGTAGCCCTTAGGGTTTGAGCTAGGGGTAATTTAGAATCTCAACATTTGTAAAAAAAAAAATTGAAAGATATCTGTAGTGTATTTTAATTACCACACATTTAAGGTTTCTTATGTAACTTTCACCTGAAAGTGATTTTTGCTGTGACCTACATTACATGCTTCCATATTTTTATAATTGTATTTAATAGGGGTTGTAAAGTTCTGTTGTGAACCATTACAGTTGATATGCACAATATTAAGATGTTTGAAGAGAAACATTCCTTTCATTCACACTATTTGCTCGTCAACCACTTTGATAGAAGCACAAAAAACGAATTGATCAAATATGTTCTTGCCTGCTGTTGCACGTCTCTTCTGTTTTTTTGTTATCTTTTATGAAGGTCACATATTTTTTTTATATATCAAATTATCAGGGAATCCCATTCCACACCTGTGAATTGTCCTGATTTTAGTTTGGACAGTTACAGTTCTTAAAACTCATAAATGAGCAGGACCCCGAGAAAATGGACGTGTTTGAGAACTGCAGTGTGAGGCCTCAATATATACTAAGGCCTCTTTCACACGGAGCGGACCGTTTTTGTGTCCGCTCCGTGTGTGTCCGTCGGCTTAGCGGGGATCATCCATAATCCCCGCTGAGCTGTCGGCGGACAGGGCGGTCCCCGCACACTGTGCAGAGACCGCCCTGTCTTTCCTCCGCTCTCCCCTATGGGGAATCGGATGAAGACGGACCGTCTGTCCGTCTTCATCCGATCCGTTCCGCCGGACGGAAGAAAAATAAGGTTTTCTTCCGTCCGAAAAAAACGGATCCTGACGGACGCGGATGGTTGCGGACGTTAGCAGATGCTCCATCCGCTAACGGACGCGATCCCATAGGGATGCATTACAAGTCCGTAAACGGACTTGTAATAAACGGACGAACGGTCCGCCAATGTGAAAGGGGCCTAATTTGAGAATTTACAATACTACTATATTCTGTACACAACATGTAAAAGCAAATTAAGATAAGGTACAGATTCTAATTTTGTAATTTTTAGTTTAATATTAACAAAACATGGTGAAAATGTTTGTATGGTCCAGATGAATACCATATTTTATCTAAACAGTAGTGTTTAATCTGAGAATAATTAACCTAAATCACTGTTTAATAAAATTCTCTTAAAATACCTGTCTCTTAAATTTCAAGGTGACTGTTTGTCGAGCCCTCTGTTTCTTGCTGTGTCCCTTTGCTGTCTGCACTATACCTATGATGGTAAACATTTGATATGATTTTTCTTTTTTAAATAAACTCTAGTAAAACACCCCTGTGGAGTATGTTGTATTTTTTGAGTTACACAAGGAAGTTTTCAATGAATGCCCTGTGCACACGAGCGGAATTTCTGTCGGAAAAAAGTTGGATGGTTTTTCAGACGTAATTCCGCTCAAGCTTGGCTTGCATACACACGGTCACACAAAAGTTCTGGGTGACGTACAACACTACGACGAGGCGAGAAAAAGAAATTCAATGCTTCCGAGAATGCGTCGAATTGTTTCTGAGCATGCGTGTTTTTTTTCCCGTTGGAAAAATTGAGAACCTGCTCTCAAACTTTTGCTGGCGGAAATTCCGACTGCAAAAGTGTGATGGAGCATACACACGGTCGGAATTTCTGATGAAAAGCTCAAATCAGACTTTTGCTGGCGGAAATTCCGCTTGTGTGTATGGGGCATTAGGCTCTGGTTAAAGTGAGCTTCAGTGTGGTTAAGGTTGTAACAGGCTACACACAGACTGGTTTCAGATCACTTTGCCCTGTTTTTTTAAATATACAGTATGTCCAGGCAATACTCACATCTAGCCCATTCTAGAAAATGTCCAGTACTATATTTTCTTTTGCCTTGTTCGAACTCTCATGAATAGAAATTGCCCGTGGGACTTTAAAGGAGCTGCACCAAACAAAAACAAATGAATACATTCTTAAAAAAATCCAAGCTTTTATTTACATACATAATTAAAATCATATTAAAAGTACATTAAATGTATCCAAAAATGGTATAATAGCATATATGCATATAAAGACAAAACTCAATGGGGCAGATTCACAGAGCAAGTACGCCGGCGTATCTACTGATACGCCGGCGTACTTTCAAATTTCCCGCGTCATATCTTTAGTTTGAATCCTCAAACCAAGATACGACGGCATCTGGGTTCGATACGACAGGCGTACGGCTTCGTACGCCTTCGGATCGCAGATGCAATACTTCGGCGTCCGCTGGGTGGAGTTTGCGTCATTTTCCGCGTCGGGTATGCAAATTAGCTTTTTCCCACGATCCACGAACGTACGCACGGCCGTCGCATTCTCTTACGTCGTCTCTAGTTGGCTTTTTCCGGCGTATAGTTAAAGCTGCTATTTTGTGGCGTATAGATAGACTTGCCATGTTAAAGTATGGCCGTCGTTCCCGCAACGAAATTTTAATATTTTTTTTTGCGTAAGTCGTCCGTGAATAGGGATGGACGTAACTCACGTCTAAGTTCAAAAATTGACGTCGGTGCGACGTCATTTCACGCAAAGCACGGCGGGAAATTTCTGGACGACGCATGCACAGTTTATTCGGCGCGGGGACGCGCTTCATTTAAATGAAACCCGCCAATTTTAATTCTGCCGCCAGAAATACACTACGCCGCCGTAACTTACGGCGCAAAATCTTTGTGGATTTGAAAGTACGCCAGGTAAGGTACGGCGGCGTAGCGTATCTCTGATACGCGCCGCAAGTGTAATTGTATGTGAATCTGCCCCAATGTGTTTCGTGAAGCAACGTTCACTTCTTCAGGAGATATAAATATTCAAAAGGATATCTCCAAAAAAACATGTCATTGGTATACCATAGTAAAAAACGAGTACCCAAAGGAGGATATCTGCAAAAAAGGAAACACTTGCCAATAGATCAAAGTTGATGGGCAGTAAAGATATAACTTTCCCACCAACCAAACAACCTATATGGAATGTAGAACCCTTCACCGGCAAAAAATGGATGTGAAATGGAAAAGCATCATGAGAGTCTTGTCTGGGAGCTGTGGAAAGGGCCACCAGGCACAAAACACACAGCGGTCACAAACCAGGACCAACCAGATGCAGTGAGCAACTGCAAAAAATGTATGAAGGAGTGAGGGTGTGAAAACACGATAACGAAATATAAAACACAAAATACAAAAGTAAGAGTGAAAAGCTGGCTCAAACAATAGGGATAAGAAAGATGATGATTGTGAACCTGTAAACACAGTTATAGGATAGACATGTGCATTCGTTTTCGTTCAAATGCATTTTCGGGTATTTTTATTATCGTTTTAACAAACGAAAGGGAACGCCCGAAATCCGAAAGATCTGACATAAAAAAAATTGTTATTTTCGTTTTTGTTGCTATAACAGTTCGATATAGATAGAAGATTCAACATGACGCTAACAATAGCAATCTTTGTCTATCGAACCTGTGGTCAAATGTGCCTAACCTAACTCTATTAGTCCAAGATTATTCTACATAGAGAGGAAAGATTCGACATAGAGAGAAAAGATTTGACATTATAGAGACTGTGTTCATTCGACATGAACGACGAAGATTCGACAATGCAGGGAAAAACATACAAACGTCGAATCTGTCATTGAAGGCTTATGGTGTCTGTCGAAAGTTCTAAGAAGAACGTACATCGTACATTTCCGGTCAAATGCTCTGCCCATAGGCTATAGAAGAATTTGAATGTTGGTTGACTAGTAATAATAATTCATAAATATAATTATTACTAGTGTCATACAACATTAGAATTCTTCTATAGCTTGTAGGCGGAACATTTGACCAGAAATGTACGATTAGCTGCTCCGTCGAAACTTCTTAGAACATTCGACAGACACCATAAGCCTTCAATGACAGATTTGACCTTAATTAATTCGGATTTTTGGACAAATGCATTTTTTAGCTAAACAAAATAACTAAAAACAATTTTCGGGAGTAACTAAATACATTTTTTTTTTTTCGGACGAAAACGAAGTTCCGAAACAAAATATTTCTGTGTGCACATGTCTATTATAGGATAATAATTATAACAAAGTGCAGCCTAATTTACTGTCTTTTGCCTTGTTCCTGTAGAGAAACCGCTTTTATTACTTCATAATAGATCTTGACTGGGCTTGCAAAATTCTTGCAGAGGCCAATGATACAAGCTCAAATCCTATTGACAATGACACACCTCCAGAAATATAGCTTCCATAAGCACTGTGGTCCCCATGGCTCTTGGTCCCCTATCTATGTACCTTAATAGCAATAAATGTAAGTAAAAAAAAAGTGTAAAAGAATGAAAGGTATACCTCAGCACTTAACCCCCACCACAAAAACAAGAATAGGGTAAAAAATATATATATATGAATAAATTAGAATGTAGAGCGTCTGGGATGGAAAGGTCACATGCACCTAAAAGTAAGTATACAGATTTTTTTTATACAGGATATGCAGAAATGGTAGGAGAAGGATGAGGGAAAATTTTTAAGAATAGTATTAGGCCCCGTACACACAAGGAGACATGTCCGATGAAAACGGTCCGTGGACCGTTTTCATCGGACATGTCTCCTGGGAGCTTTTGGTCTGATGTGTGTACACACCATCAGACCAAAATCCCCGCGGACAGAGAACGCGGTGACGTAGAAGACACCGACGTTCTCAAACACGGAAGTGTAATGCTTCCACGCATGCGTCGAATCAATTCGACACATGCGCGGGATTTTGGGACGCTGGTTACACGTCATAAACAGCGGACATGTCCGATTAGGTGTACTAACCATCGGACATAAGACAAACTGCTAAGAAACTTTTGTCCGCTGGAAACCTGTCCGCTAGGCCGTACACACGGTCGGACATGTCCGCGGACCAGTTTCAGCGGACATGTTCGACCGTGTGTACACGGCCTTAGACTTTACTATCACTTTAAAGCCTGACCTATGGACACTTTTGGGTACCAAAATGTGTTGCCATTTCATGGGAACATGAAATTTAACTTTGTGTCCGGACTGGTTCACCCCTTTCCAGTTCAGGCCATTTTTCAGATTTCAGTACTGTCACACTTCGAATGACAACTAGTCATGCAGCACTGTACCCAAATTAATGTAATATATTTTTTTGAGTCCGTGCTTTCTCTAGGTCTTTTGGTGTTTTTTTTTTTATTTTTGCTAAATAAATGAAAAAAAAAATGGAAAATATTTCTCATAGTTTTTGTTATTTTACAAATAAATAATCTTTTTTCATAAATCTAGGTCAAAATGCATTCTACCACATTTCTTTATTAACCATTTGCTTACTGGGCACTTAAACCCCCCTCCTGCCCAGACCAATTTTCAGCTTTCAGCACTCTCACTCTTTGAATGACAATTGTGCGGTCATACAACACTGTACCCAAATTACATTTTTATCATTTTTTCCCCACAAATAGAGCTTTCTTTTGGTGGTATTTGATCACCTCTGCGGTTTTTATTTTTTGTTAAAACAAAAAAAAATACAGAATTAAAGAAAAAAAATACAAAAACGTTTTATATTTTGTTATAAAAATTGTTTTCCTTCATTGATGTACGCTGATGAGGCTGCTCTGATGGGCACCTATAGACTTCACTGATGGGCTGCACTGGTGGGCACCAATAAGGTGCTACTAATGGGCCCTGAGAGGCAGCATTGGTGGGCACAGAGGTGACACTGAGGTGGCACTGAAGGGCATTGATAGGTGGCACTGGTGGGCACTGAGAATTGGCACTAATAGGTGGCACTGATGGCAGTGATGGGCACTGATGGATGGCAGTGATGGGCACTGATGGGTGAGACTGAAAAGCAGCACTGCTAGGTGACACTGAGGCACTGACTGGCACTAGTGGTGGGCATTGATAGGTGGCAGTAATGGGCACTGATAGGTGGTACAGATTGACACTGACAGGCGACACTGGTGGTCACTGGCAGGGGGCACTGGTGTGAACTAATGAGGCTGATGTGCCTCTTCCACTGGGGATGTCCCATACACAGAAGCCAGTGATCGGCTTTTTTTTCTCCTCACGCTGTCGGGGACGAGGGGGAAAAAAAAATTATTACCGAACTTTGTTTTCATCACGTGATCAGCTCTCATTGGCTGACAGCTGATCACTTGGTAAGGGGCCGGGACCGGATATGTGATCACCCGAGTCTCAGTGACTCGGTTATCACATCGCATGCAAAGGGGAGGACGTCTATTAACGTCCTCCCGGCAATTGAGGTCCGTGCTGTAGCCATCATTCGACTATAGTGCGGGCCCCTAGTAGGGTTGCCACCTCATCCCTTTAAACCAGAACACATATTAATTTAACAGGTTCTGTGGCTGATTAAGGTGGTAATTAAACTCATCTGGTGCCATATCAGCATTACACTAGCCACAGAACATGTGTAATCCATATGTGTTTGTGATTAAAGGGATGAGGTGGCAAGCCTAGCCCCTAGTGGTTAAAAAAATAGCAAAAATCAATGTATATTATTTAGCCTGTGTTAAAGTTAGTCTACAAACTATGGTACAAAGAGTATATTTGAAAATTGATCGGTCCTATAGTACAGTACTAACTGTCTATTTCAGTCTTGAACTGGTGTCTTACAGAAACATAGTCGGTCAGATGCGCAGATCCGGTGGCAGGCAGAAACAAGGTCAATAAACAGGCAAGGACAGACAGCAGGCAGAGGCAACACTGCACTGGTGTAATGGTAAACAGGAATACAGTTGCTGGCTGCACTGGTCTTCTGACATTGGGGTTTGTGTAGCAGTGATCAGGAGCACTGTTGCTGGCTTGAAACAAGAAAAGCTGCTCCAGGTGAGTGAGTCTCTCTGGTTAATTTCCACACACACACTAGTCAGGTACTAGCCCAGCTTGCATGCTGTGTAACGTGAAGAAATAATTCCGGATTTTTTATTACACTGATTGCTTGCACAGCCATAATGGCAATCATTATAAGCAATCATTTCTGACAGTGCTCAGCTGCATTCATGCAACTATTGAGCATGCTGTAATTGGCCCTGTACCATGTGATCACTGTGACCAGTCACAGAGATCACAGTAGTAAACAATGGCGTCATTAAGGACAGACACTATTTACTATTGTGATTGGTCATAGTAATCACATGGTGCAGGGCCAATCACAGCAGCCCTGTTCCCCGATCTGTGATTGGACACAGTGGTCACAGATTGCATTGTTGCGCACTCCAGGAAGTGCACGAGCAGCCAGTATGGGTACATCCATCCGAATTGGTGCTGCTTCTGCCTGGTCATATACAGTATCTACATTGGCCAGACGGGGGGTGGTTAAAAGCTTGACATGTTGCGCATCTATTTACTCAGTGAAACTGCATCTTTGATATTTTGCCAAAAAATGACATAATATAGTGTTAGTGCACTACAACTAACTTTAGTTTATTTTCTAAAAGCAATATATTTTTTTACCTAAATGCATTCCCTGCATTAGGGTAAAAAATGTCCCAGTAGTGCTTTCACCCCCTCCAACTCCCTATATACTTACCTATCTTGATCCAGGGATGTGCCTGTCTACAGCGGTGCTGGTCCCTGTCCCCCGCCTTACAAGACACAGAGGCCATTGGCTCCTGCTGTTGTCAATCAAACCCTGTGAGAAGATAGCGGGGGCAGGGCCAAGCTGCGCTGTGTGTGTCTCCTGTATACTCACAGCAGGGTTCCCCATAGCACACAGCTTGATATGGAGGCACGCAAATGGTAAAGCAGGAGCCGAGAGCGCTGGTGGGGGGTCCCAAGAGGAGGAAGTTCAGGGCCACTATGTGCAATACCATTGCAAAAAGCAGGTAAGTATATAATTTTTCTTCTTATAGGAAAAAATTAAGACTTTACAATCACTTTAATAAACCATTGTGCTAATTTGTGACATAAACAATTGGAAATGCCTCCATCCACTAAACAAGAGTGGGAGTGACCTAGAAAAAGATGATTAAAAAGAACTGCTCCCTGGCCACCTACCTCTAAATTAACATAGCAGCTGCTTGGGTGAGTACACGCTGCCATGGCCTTGATACTTGGCTTCATAGGGCAGCAATTTTTACTCACCATGTCAAGTTTCACAGGCAGCATCGCCTGTCAAACTTGCCCGTTGAGCTCAATGTGGCACATTCAGGAGGCAGCAGTATCACCTCCTGCACTAACAGTGGGAGGGTCTTAAAAAAGCATTAAATTACCAGAAGTGTACTTAAAGCGGGGGTTCACCCTATTAATAATCAAAAAAAAAAAAATTAGGCATAGTAGCGCGAGCTACAGTATGCCTGTCTTTATTTTTTTATCCCCGTACTCACTGTGCAATCGTAGAGACAAGATTCCGACTCCCCTCGGGGAATGGGCGTTCCTATGGAGAGGGAAGGTGATTGACGGCCGCATCTGGCACGTCACGCGTCTCCGGAAATAGCCGAAATAGGATTTGGCGCTTCACGGCGCCTGTGCATAGTCTGTGCGCAGGCGCCGTATAGCGCCGTGAAGAGCCGAGACCTGTTCCGACTGTCTTCGGGGAGCGTGACGTGCCAGAGCCGGCCGTCAATCACCTTCCCTCTCCATAGGAACGCCCATTCCCCGCGGGGAGTCGGAATCTTGTCTCTACGATTGCACAGTGAGTACGGGGCTAAAAAAATAAAGACAGGCATACTGTAGCTCGCGCTACTATGCCTCATTTTATGCTAAAATGTTGTTATGGAGGGTGAACCACCGCTTTAAGTACAGAGCGCAGAGTTCATGTGTGTGCTACATACAGAGTGCAAGTTTCAGGGGTGCACTGCATACAGAGTGCAGAGTACAGGGGTGCCCTCTTTCCCCCCAAAATCACCCCCTTCCCTCAGTACAGTGCTCTACTCCCACCCTCAAACAACCTGTAAGAGACCTGCGGCTGTAGAAGGTTGCTCAGGAGGAGATTTATAATGTAGCTGTGGGGCCATGGGCAAGCACACAGAGAGGCATCAGGTGGAGCACAATTGAGTTAAAGGGGTTGTAAAGGTTTGTTTTTTATTTTCTAAATAGGTTCCTTTAACCACTTCAATACAGGGCACCTTCACCCCCTTCCTGCCCAAGCCATTTTTCAGCTTTCAGCGCTGTCACACTTTTAATAACAATTGCGCGGTCATGCAACACTGTACCCAAATGAAACGTTTATAATTTTATTCCCCACAAATAGAGCTTTCTTTTGGTGGTATTTGATCACCTCTGTGGTTTTTATTTACTGCGCTATAAACAAAAGAACAGGGACAAGTTTGGAAAAAACACAATATTTTTTACTTTTGCTATAATAAATATCAATTAAAAAAAAAAAATTCCTAGGCCGATATGTATTCTTCTACTTATTTTTGCTGGAAAAAAAAAATTGCAATAAGTGTATATTGATTGGTTTGCGCAGAAGTTATAGCGGCTACAAAATAGGGGATAGATTGATAGCATTTTTATTATTTTTTTTTTTTTTACTAGTAATGGTGGCGATCTGCGATTTTTATCGTGACTGCGATATTGCGGCGGACACATCGGACACTTTTGACACATTTTTGGGACCATTCACATTGATACAGCGATCCATGCTATAAAAATTGCATTGATTACTGTATAAATATGACAGGCAGGGAAGGGGTTAACACCAAGGGGCGATCAAGAGGTTAATGTGTTCCCTAGGGAATGATTCTTACTCTGGGGGGAGGGGACTGATTGGGGGAGGTGAACGATCAGTTTCCCTATGTACAAGGGACACACCATCGGTCTCCTCTCCCTAACAGGACGTGGATCTGTGCGTTTACACACACAGATCCACGGTCCTGCTCAGTTACTGGGTAATCACAGGGGCCGGGCACACACATCGGGTTCCCAGTGAAGCGGCGCACACGCCCCCTAGTGGCTCTGGAGCGCGTGACGTCATATGACGTCCGCACAGAACAAGAGGCTCATCGTTCCACCATCATATGACGGTGGGCGGTGGGCTAGTGGTTAAGCTAGTGCCTAGTGCATTGCTGGTTCACAAACCTTTTCCTTCGATTTCCCTACTAAATGTTTTTTTCTTTGTTTTCTTTGTCTGAATTTCGCACTTCCTGTTCCTCCTCAGTAAGCTGTTCTGGCTGACTAACCCCCTGCCAGATTATGGGGGCAAGCTTACTGAGAAGAAACAGGAAGTGAGAAATTCAAAGGAAAAAAAAATATTTAGAAGGGAAATCAAAGGAAAAGGTAAGTGAACTAACAATGCACTAGCTTAAAGGAACCTTTTTAGAAAATAAAAAACTAACCTTTACAACCCCTTTAACTCCGCACCTGGAACAATAGGAGCAGGATTGGCAAATGCGGACCACTGCCCCTGGATAAGTGGCTGCTGGTGCTGCATCAAGCTGTCAAGGGGACCTTTCTTATACTTGCAGAGCCAACACTAACCTGTCTGGGGGGGAGGACCGATTTTTACTGACATAAAATTCCCCTTATGGACATTTACTGACAGCTGTAAAAATCACAGATTTTTACAAACTGCCAGCAAATTTACTGACAGAAAACTTGCTATGCCACCATAGATTAGAAAGTGAGGCGGTATTAACCCTTTTTCGGCCGCGCTAGCGGCGGTTAAAACCGCACCGCTAACGGCCAAATACCGACGCAATTCCGACGGCGCTAGACCACCACCGCACCTCCCCCCCATTGTGAAAGGGGCCTTAGGTTTGAGCTCATATTATATGGTTTTGGTAAATCTGAAGGAAAAAATCTGCATAAAATTGTATAGTGTGTAAAGCTTTAAAGTGCAACTTTAATCAGAAAATGAAGTCCTGTTAGGTCACTCCAGGCTGGACCCTTTTGCAGGTATAGCTATGTAACTAAACTAATGTAAAGGAAGCAACAGGAATGACATACTGTGCTGAAGGAACACTGTTGAGGAAGGGAGAAAAGACAAGCAGGAGAGGTGAAAGGACAAACTCTGCTGCCCGGGAGACTCAAAATAGTTAAACCTACAAGGATAAAGTCGTACCTTAGTTTTGGTCTGTTGCGGAAAGGGACATGTAGGGAAGAGAACTTGGGTCAAAGAAAAGAAGATTTCTGTTTTTATTTTTTTAAATAAAATTTTCAGATAATAAATGTATGTGTATGTACACTATATTACCAAAAGTATTGGGACGCCTGCCTTTACCCGCACATTAATGGCATCCCAGTCTTAGTTCGTAGGGTTCAATATTGAGTTGGCTCACCCTTTGCAGCTATAACAGCTTCAACTTATCTGGGAAGGCCATCTAGAAGATTTAGGAATATGTCTATGGGAATGTTTGACCATTCTTCCAGAAGCGCATTTGTGAGGTCAGGCGCTGATGTGGATGAAAAGGCCTGGCTCAGTCGCTGCTCTAAATCATGCCAAAGGTGTTCTATCGGGTTGAGGTCAGAACTCTGTGCAGGCCAGTCAAGTTCCTCCACCCCAAACTCTTTATGGACCTTGCTTTGAACACTGGTCCAAGTCATTTGGTGGATAGGGGATTATGGTGTGGGGTTGTTTTTCAGGGGTTGGGCTTGGCCCCTTAGTTCCAGTAAGTCTTGCTGCTGCGTCCATTGACACAGACAGCAGGACGTGCCCCCCCCGCTGGATTTGATTAACAGCAGTGGGAGCCAATGGCCTCTGCTGCTATCAATCTATCCAATGAGGACCGAGACATCGCTGGGCTCGTGCACATCGCTGGAACGAATGGTTTAGGTAAGAAAAAGTGTTTTTCACCTTAATGTATATATACATTATAGCGGGAGTTCACCCGAAAAAAAGTTTTAACATTAGATTGATGCTCATTTTGTCAAGGGGAATCGGGTGTTTTTTTTAAATCGAAGCAGTACTTACCGTTTTAGAGAGCGATCTTTTCCGCCGCTTACGGGTATGGTCTTCGGGACTGGGCGTTCCTTTTTGATTGACAGGCTTCCGACGGTCGCATACATCGTGTCACGAGTAGCTGAAAGAAGCCGAACGTCGGTGCGGCTCTATACGGTGCCTGCGCACCGACGTTCGGCTACTTTCGGAAAATCGTGATGCGATGTATGCAACCGTCGGAAGCCTGTCAATCAAATAGGAACGCCCAGTCCTGCAGCCCATACCCGGAAGCGGCGGAGAAGATCGCTCTCTAAAACGGTAAGTACAGCTTCGATTTTAAAAAAACTACCCGATTCCCCTTCACAAAATGAGCATCAATCTAATGTTAAAAATTTACTTTTCGGGTGAACCTCCACTTTAAGGTGGAAAGGAAGTAAGACTTTACAACCCCTTTAATTTACAAATGATTAGAATCTGAAACACTTTGTTATGGATTTTCAATTAAAGCACAGCACAGCAATGCAGTCTCTCCCCTGACTATAGTGACACCAGATACGGCCACTAGGGGGAGGACGCCACGCAGCCCTTTCTATGTCACAGACAGGAATCCTTTTCTACTATCAGTCACTGCTCGGAGACGCCAACTCAGCTGCTGATTGGTTTTTGGACGCAGAGCGGAAGTAGTCTCACGCAAGTGACGTTGAAAGCGGAAGTTCCGGTGTTCTCAGGAGCGAGTTCTGTGTCTGCTTATCAGGTATGTGCTGCGGGATGGTGGGACTGCTGAAGATGACAGTGGTGTAGTCAGCCTGCCAGACAAGACAGTGTGCGCACTTGCTATATGTTTGTGTTCACTATTGCTGACTGCTCTGTGAGCCGGTGTAGTGTGTGTGGAGTACAACAACATGTGTAGGTTGCGGTGTTTGGAGAAGCATGTTTTCTGTTTTTATATCGCATCCCACATACATGTCACGCATGCTGGATCCCCTTTCTTTAGGATATCAGCCATCCTTCAATGTCATCTTTTGTTTCCTTGTATCGCGACAGAGTTTATGTGGCTTTTAAGAAGAAAAATTCCCTTTAGGTTGGATACTTGGCTGGGTTTAACCACTTGTCTTCTGGGCCAAGTTTGGCATTTTCACATACATCTTAACCACTTGCTGACCAGGCTTTTTCTGGCACTTTTTTTACAAGTTTAACCCCTTCCCATCTGGACAAGTTCTGGCATTCTTCTCCTACATGTAAAACATTTTTTTATGTATTTTTCTCTTGAAAATGACAAAAACATAAAAAATTTAAATAAAATATGCGATTTTCTGTCAGGAGAGAAGAGACATATCGTTTGTACTAAGTAAGAACGATATGTCTGCTCCCCTAGTCAGTCCTATCCTCTCGGTGAGAACACACACTGAGGGAACACATTTAGGCCCCTTTTACACTGGGGCGTTTTTCGAGCGAAGCTTCATCTGCAATCCCAATGTAAAGGCCAGAGTGCTTTCAGAGCCCTTTCACACTGCCAGCGCCCAAAAAACGCTGGTAAAGCACCGCTAAGACCCTAACGTTTTAGGGTGTTTTTGCAGTGCCTCAGTGTGAAAGGGTAAGGTGTTTTTACAGCGCTTTTCAATTAATTTCAATGGAGAGGGGCGTTTTTGGAGCATTTTTTTTTCAGCACACAAAAGCTGCTCCAAAGATGCTGCTTGCAGGACTCGGTGTGAAAGGGTCCAATGAGATGCATGGAGAGCGTTTTAATAGCGCTATTTTTAACGCTAAAACACTGTAAAAACACTTCAGTGTGAAAGGGGTCTTAAACCCTTGATCACCCCAAGTGTTAACCCCTTCCCTGACAGTGTCATTTATACAGTAATTAGTGCATTTTTAAAGCACTGATCACTGTATAAATGTCAATAGTCTCAAAATGTCCGATCTGTCTGTAGCAATGTGGCAGTACTGATAAAAATTGCAGATTACCGCTATTACTAGTAAAGAAAATCTTTCCGATAGTTTGTAGACACTATAACTTTTGCGCAAACCAATCAATATCTGCTTATTGCAATTTTATTTTTATTTTTTTTTCCCCTAAAAATATTTAGAAGAATATGTATTGGCCTAAAGTGAGGAAGAATTTTGTTTTTTAAAAAACATTTTTGGTGATTTTTTTTTATAGCAAAAAGTAAAATATTGTGCGTGTGTGTGTGTGTTTGTTTGTTTGTTTGTTTTATTTTGTCTTTAGCGCAAAAAATTACAAATTAAAACCGCAGAGGTAATCAAATACCACCAAAAGAAAGCTCTTTGGGCACTGTGTCGCACGACCATGCAATTGTCAGTTAAATCGTATGGCAAAAAAATGGCCTGGTCATTAAGCGGCCAAATCTTCCGCTCTATAAGTGGTTAAAGGGGATTTAAAAAGAAAGGGGAAAACAAAAAAAAAGAAAGACTTTGTGTAAATGTAAGGTCTCTATGACCCCAGAGCTCACATTAAAGACACTGTCTTTTTTTTTTTTTTTGGTACAGTGTAAAAATAAAGGCAAACTCATACGTAAGTCGTGCCCGCATATGTAAATGGTGTTCAAACCACACATGTGAGGTATCGCCGAGATCGTTGGAGCGAGAGCAATAATTCTAGCAAAAGAACTCCTGCAACTCCAAAACGGGTAACCTGTAGACATTTTCAAGGGTCAAAGTTTGTTGCCATTCCACGAGCGGGTGCAATTTTGAAACATGAGATGTTTGGTATCAATTTACTCGGCCTAACATAAAAAAGAAATGTCATTTGCAAGACTGTTGCGCAAATACTGTGTGACATATAGTATTGCAACGACCGCCATTTTATTCTCTAGGATGTCTGAAAATATAAGTAATTTTTTTTTTTCCCCAAAAGTTGTTTATTTTATAAGATATTTTTAACATATAACAAAAATGACACCCCAAAATACATTCTGCTACTAGCAAGACCGTATGTGTGAGACTTTTTTACACAGCCTGGCCACGTAGTGAGATCCAACATGCAGGGAGTACCATCCCAGGATGTGCATGGTTGGGCATGTATCGGGCACTTCAAATCCAGCCAACTCGCGCTGCTGCATCGGCTCTCTTCTCCTCACACGCTGTACCGATCGCATTTGAGGAGAGTGCTGAACCGGACATGTGCCGGTTTGGTGACAATTAATCACTCCATCATCGGACAAAGCGATCACGTGGTAAAGGGTGGCTGTTATCAGCCCTTTACCCTGATCCACTTTCAGGTGCACCCTCCCAGAACTAGCCGACCACGCTTTAGCCACCGTTAAAGGGCACGTTAAAGGGGACTTTCTGTTTGGCATGGAAGGTCCACAATAATAGAGTAGTGTAGATGACAAGCATACAAAAAGGCCAAGTGGTTAACACAATATTGTACCCAATTTTTAGTAAAATATAAAAGATGGCTTGCGTCAAATAAATACCAAGCATGTCAAGTCTTAAAATTGTGCATGCCTGTAGAATCACAAAAACTTTGGTACCTAAAAACTCTCCATAGGCGATGCTATAAAAGCCTTTCCAGGATATGTGAACTATGGCCCCCGAATTATTACGCTTACGCCGATGTTCCTGACGATATACCTCACGTGTGGAGCGTTTGATGTTAGACTCGTGTTGCATACTTATGTGAAAGCATTGGCAGGTGACCGGTTCTATTTACGGAGACTTTGGGGCCTTCTTTGAGAGCCCCGTAAAAGTGATCTGCTGCTGCCAGATTGTTTCCACACACCCCCTGTGAACCTGTCACCTCAACTTCATCACATCGGGGACTTTGTTCCCCTAAGTGATGGGGGGGGGGTGGGGGGAGTTGCACTAAAGCACCTAAATCGCCTCCTCCCACCCCCACATATATGCACATGCGTATGTAAACTCCTAAATCGTGTGAAAAGTTCAATTGCGATACACATGTTACATATTGTCGCACACGCCAGAGTAAAAGCATGAATGGCACACGACTTCCTCTGCAACACTAAACTGGTGACCTTTAGGGCGCTTTTGAAGTGTCTCCTATAGAAAATATAGGGTACTGATGTTTGTCGCCATTTCACTGGTGCACGCAGATTCAAAGTTTCACATGTTGGGTATCCATTTCCTCAGTGCAACCTCGTCTTTTGTATTTTACCAAAAATGTGGGAAGTTTATTACGCTTTTTTGCCCTAATATTCACTTCATGTTGTTTGCTTTTTACTAAAATTTACGGTAATATTGTGACATAAAATTGGAACTACCACTATTTTATTCTTTAGGGTGTCTGCTTTCAGAAAATGTATGGTTGGGGGTTTTATGTAATCTTCAGGCCAAAACATTTTTTTTAAATGTGTGCACAAAATGCGAAAAAGGGTTAAAGCCAGTTCAACCACCTGTCTACAATCACATTTTATAGATCTACTTTGGTAGACATGTACAGATCAGAGTCAGCAATTTCAGTAGAGGAGCGGAGCCTGTACAACTGTACACGACTGATTGTGAGGCCCGATTCATACCTGAGCTCAACATCCTAAAATCCTATGGTTTTTCAGTTGTGGCTGTTCACATCTGAGCATAGTGTTAATAAATAGAGGTAATGACTAAGCGCTGACATTTGCGCAAAACCCGTCCACCTCTTTGTCCCCTGCTCCATCTGTTAACCACTTGTCATATGAAGCTTCAATAAAAGGATTTTTGGAAGTGAAACTGTCCGTAAATTATTTCTTGATGAGCACAGTGTTGCTTGTACCTCGAAAAAGTATGTGACCTTCTTTTGCACTACAAGCTTTAAGTGATTTTTGACCCCAAAAGGCTACAGTTGGAGCTCTAAATAAAAGAAGAGAAAGCAACGCACATGAAAAAAGTGCAGATTGCGCATTATTTTCCATAGCAACTAGCTTTGCTTTGGATAAAAATGAAGTTGAAAAAAAAATGCACTAGCCTCAGGCACCTACAGAAAAGCCTGAACAAAAAAAATCCAGCTCAACAGCCAAAGATATTCAGCTCAAGTGTGACTGCAGCCCAAGGCTGGAGTTTAGCTTTAAAGTACTGTGAATATAGCCAGTTCCAGATTAACTTAACCACTTGCTTACTGGGCACATATACCCCCAGGCAAAATTTCAGCTTTCGGCACTGTCATCTTTGAATGACAATTGCGCGGTTGTGCGACATGGCTCCCAAAAAAATTGACGTCCTTTTTTCCCCCACAAATATAGCTTTCGTTTGGTGGTATTTGATCACCTGTGCAGTTTTTTTTTTTTTGCGCTATAAACAAAAATAGAGCGACAATTTTGAAAAAAACACTTTTTTTTGTTTTTGCTGAAATAAATATCCCATTTTAAAAAAAATATATATTTTTCAGTTTAGTCTGATACATATTCTTCTTCTACATATTTTTGGTAAAAAAAAAAAATCACAATAAGCGTATAGTGATTGGTTTGCGCAAACGTTATAACGCCTACAAAATAGGGGATAGAATTATTACTTTTTTTTTTTTACTAGTAATGGCGGCAATCTGCGATTTTTGTCACGACTGCGATATTACGGCGGACATATCGGACACTTTTGACACATTTTTGGGACCATTTACATTTATACAGCGAACAGTGCTATAAAAATGCACTGGTTACTGTATAAATGTGACTGGCAGGGAAGGGGTTAACACTAGGGGGGCATCAAGGGGTTAAATATGTACAGTGGGGGTGATTCTTACTGTGGGGGAGGGGGACTGACTGGGGGAGGTGACCGATGGTTGTCCCTATGTACAAGGGACACACCATTGGTCTCCTCTCCCTGACAGGACGTGGAGTTCTGTGTTTACACACAGAGATCCATGTCCTTGTCTCTGTGACTGCCGATCTCGGCACCTGTGTGACGCATTTGGAAGCCATATATAGACGGTCTCCCGGCAGATCAGAGCCACCTTGTGGTGGTATATAGTCGGCCACACGGTGGGAAGTGGTTAAATGGGAAATAATCAGAAAACAAATATGTTCTGCTGTATTAATGATACTGACTTGTAGTTGGGAACACATGAATGTGTATAGATTGTGTTTCTGAAGTGTCCTTAGAGAGGCATTCCTGGAAATGTTCCCCCTGTGTTCTCTGCATGGCTTATGTGTCAGTGTGAATACACCATTCATAACCGAGTTATGTATATTTACTCTGAACAGCCTGCAGGTGGAATGCTCTTCTTCACAGACTTTCAGTAATCAGTTTAGGGAGTCTGTTTTGCATTTTAATATATCAGTATATTCCAGCCAAAGCTTTTTTTTTTAACCACTTGTGCTAACCCATACAATCCCCCTATAATACCTGGTCAGTTTTCAGTGCTGTGATAGACTGAAAATGACTTGGCCATGCAACACTACCCACATTTTCTTTGCCTTCAGAACTGCCTTAAAAGGGGTTGTAAAGGTTCGTTTTTTATTTTCTAAATAGGTTCCTTTGAGCTAGTGCATTGTTGGTTCACGTACCTTTTCCTTCGATTTTCCTTCTAAATTTTTTATTTTTTTTTCTTAGTCTGAATTTCTCACTTCCTGTTCCTCCTCTGTAAGCTTGCCCCCATCATCCGAGCCATTCTGGCTGGGGGTTAGTCAGCGTGCTCGCCCCCTCCCTTGGGACTACATCCCTGCGGGGAGACGCTGTTGGTTGTCGGCGTCTGTGGGTGGGGGGCTTATCGTAATCTGGAAGCCCCCCTTTAACAAGGGGGCCCCCAGATCCCAATCCCCAACCCTATGTGAATGAGGTACATTGTACCCCCCTAACCATTCACCAAAAAAAGTAACAAAAAAAAAAACAGTACATAGGTTTTTAAAGTAAATTTTATTAAGGCAGCTCCGGCATCTCTTCTGACTTCTTCAGCCTCTACCGGTTCTCCTCTCTCCAGGTATTCGCAGCTCTCTCTCTGGTTCATCTGCCGGGTCTTCTTGCTCTTTTGCTGGGTCTTCTTCATCTGTTCTTCTGATGTTTTCTCAACGCTCTCTTCCGTTCTAATGCTGGGCGTGCGATGTGCCACTACTTATATTGGCATGGGACAGGGTCACCGGGGTGATGTCATTCCGAGGACCTGTCCCTTATGACGTCACCTCCTGTGGTATGGGCGTAGTAGTGACGCACACCCATCATTAGAGCAGGAGAGAGCGTTGAGTCAACATCGGAGGAGAAGAACCGGAGAGGGGAGAAGTCGGAAGAGACGCTGGAGCTGCCTTAATTACTTTAAAGACCTGTGTACTGCGTTTTTTTTTTTTTTTTTTAGGTGAATGGGTAAGGGGTACAATGTACCCCATGCTCATTCACATAGGGTGGGAGACCATGATCTGTGTGCCCCCTTGTTAAACGGGGACTTCCAGATTCTGAAAAGCCCCCCCCCCCAACAACCAACGGCCAGGATTGTCGGGAAGAAGCCCTTTTCCTCATCAACATGGGGACAAGGTGCTTTGGAATGGGGGGCACAGGGTCCTCCCTGCCCCAAAGCACCCCCCCCCCTTTGTTGAGGGCATGTGATCTGGTACAGTTCAGGAGGAGGGAGGCGTTCACTCATTCCCACCCCCTTTCCTGACCTGCCGGGCTGCATGCTCGGATAAGGGTCTGGTATGGATTTTGGGGGGGGGGGGGGGGGCATGCAGTGTGTTTTCTTTTTTTTCTTTGCGAGGAGTTTGCCTTTAAGATCCTCCAGAGCACAAGTTGCATTCCAAAGTCGAATCGGTTAAGACAGCGATCCGACTTCGGTGATATTCAATGGACTGAAGTAGGATCAAAGTCAGACCGACTTGTATCAGAACAGTTAGGACGGCCCTCATAGGGAAACATTGATTTTTTTTCACGCGACACAAGCTCCCAGTGTCTGAGCGTTTGTCCTACAAGTTTGAACCCGATCTGAGTTGCTGCCATGTGATTGGCTGATTTGCAGTTTGTGTTACCAAGCAATTGAAAAGTGAGTGTATGTTGTAATAAAGGTCATTTAACCCTTGATCGAATTTCTATTTCTATCACAATTTGATGCATTATAAGGTTAGGGACTCTACCTTGGGGTTTGGCCCTGTGCTGAGTGGTAGAGAGGGGGCACAGGTAGATATAGGACCTCTCAAACATCAAAAAGGCTGCAACAGCCTAGCAGTGGAGTGGGGCTGGAATGGGGAGAGCCTCCAAAATCTACTGTCTGGTGTGATGAGGCAAAACTCCTGCTGTCAGCCAGGAGGCTAAAACTTTTGCAGGCTCTGTTGTAATATGTAGTTTGTTTTTTCCTTTTTTTCTTTTCTCAAAGCTTAACTCCTTGATGTGCGGAAGGTCTTGCCCTTTTCATGACTTAGGCCATGTTTTGCTATTCAGCACTGTGCTACTTTGATTTGCAATTGCACGGTCACGCGACACTGTGCACAGATAAAATTTTCTTTTTTGTTGCACAAATACAGCTTTATTTGGGTGGTATTTAATCTTCACTGGGTTTTAATTTTTTTGCCATATAAAGAAAAAAATACTGAAACTTTTGAAAAAACGAAGGGATTCTTAAAATCGGTGTATATTATTTAGTCTCTGTGAAAGTCTACAAAATGAAACGCCAGTATGTCGCCATGCCCGCAGTAAACATACTGTGGGCGGGCGTGCGGAAAGTGACTAGGTATACAAACAACTTCTTCATGTGGACTTTAACTCTTGCCATTTGTTGTTAGACTCTAGATATGTGCTTAGGGCAGGTTCACACCAGAACACAGTGTTAAAAAGGAGTGTTCCGTGTGTTTTTTCCTGCACCACGCTCAAACGCACTGCCCTTGCGATCTACTGTGGGTGCCAATATATTAACGGCACCCCAGAGGTAGATCACAAATGAAGTGAATTTTATGGCACACGTGGTGAATTCCTGTGCAATCCCCGGTATGAACGGGCCCTTCTCCCTGTGTTTGTAACCATTTTTAAGCAGCCTTGTAACTCATATGGCTTTGTTTTTAAAGTAAGTTATTTTATATAAAATAATTTTTATTTTTAAGTAATATCACCAGTTCCACTGCTTGCACCTCCAGATATTGGGTTAAGGTCACCAGCTGAATCTTTACATTTGAAACACTTAAGGGTGCTGGAAAGCTTTGGTCCTACCTGTGGTTCCAAACTTCTATATCTAAAAAAAAACTATATATATATATTTTTTTTCCCCTTAATATTCTAAAATCATGTTATGGTTTTCAATGTAGATAAAAACTGCATCCCAGATACCACTTCCATCCAAGAAACATGTCTGGTTGGGTTATATTTGTTCAGTTAGTACAGCAGGAAAGGTTGTAGCAAAATGTTGACTGTAAATTGTTTGAAGCAAGCGTTTTTCTAAGATAAGGACTACTTTTCATTTTAGATCTGCATTTCATTAGTGATCATATCTTATTGTCAAAGACAGGACAATACTGAAAGGCATATTCTGAGGAACTAGCTCTTCATTGGCTGTGAAAATGGTGAATGTTATGAAAGGAGTCCTGGTGGAGTGGTAAGCACTGTTCATTTCCTAGTCCATCCCTGTAATCCTTGTTCTAATATAGTTTTTTTTAGCTCAACCCAAGGAAGTTGCATGCCATCTCCTTTTTATAAAACAATTCTGTGTTCTTTAAATTGATTTATTGTAGTATAAATATAGCAGAATGTCTGCCTCTGTTTCAGAGTACAGCAATAGTTTGCAAAGCAAGACCCAGATTCAGAATGGTAGTCAGTACTCTGAGCCAGGGTCTATTGTATAGCTAAGCACTGTTGTTCCATCACTGGGAATCCTCTGTAGTGACATACTGCTACCTATATGGCTGGAGGTTTTCTCTCTTGACAAGCATCCTCCAAATGGCAGGGCCAAAAATGGAGGGCTGAGCGGAACTTTGGGAAAAAGCAGGGCAGCTTGGCACCCTGTTTAATGCAATGTCTGGGACTTGGTTACCTTATAATTCATTGAACTTTAGCTGTTTTTCCTTCCGCTCAGCTTCCAAACTCCACCGGTTGTCTGTCCGCTGATCCCCGCTGAGCAGGCGGATGGCTGGTCTATGTCTCTTCTGCTTATGCAGACATAGCATGCTCTCCTCTATGGGCAGTCAGATGTAAATGAACCGCCTGTCTAATTTTACCTTCGACTGCTGTCTGCTAGATCCGTTTCACAGAAGTGGGACTTCTATCTGTTTTTAGTGGATTTTATTAGATGTACACGTGTCCTTTTACACCTGTTGCTCCATAGAGGATAATGGAGGGTTATCCTCTATTGAAAAACTGACCCAATTGCTCCGCTAGTGTGAAAGGGGCCTAACATGAAACTCCAGGACGTTATTTCTCTTTTTGGAATAGTCCTACCATTTACCTCTGAGTATCCTATGTTTAGATGGCTATTATTTGCACTCACCTTCCTCTCCTAACGTCCATTCACAAACATCATTATAATATTTTTACAGAATGCGTAGCAATCTGTGAATGGACAAGAGGTGGAAAGACTGTAAATTACATAATCCTTTACGGTATGAGAGATTGAACTCTGTTACAGCACTGTAATATCTGGCGTCAGTAAAAATGTAATTTCTACAGTAAACGGTAGCCATCTGAGCATAATTATTTGAGGTAAATTATGACATTCCCTGGACTTCTGCCTTATCTTTTCTTGGATGTTTCTTTCCCTATCCTAGCATATTCATTAATAATGGGTCATAATTAAGTGGCTCAATGTTTTTTTTTACCCTCATGTATTCTATGCAGGTGTTTAGTGCACCACCCCCGCCCTCCCAATACTCACCTGAGCTCCCTTTGGATCTAGCATGAGAGGTGAGCTTCTCCCGGGTATCTCATTCTTCCTTGGCTGAGACATTGGCTCCTGCTTTTGTTAATCATAGCCAGTGAGCCAATGAGGAGAGAGCGGGATGCAGGGCGGAGTCACGGCTCTGTCTAGGTTCACATTGATGCGATTTGACATATCAAATCGGCAGCTATTGCCGGCAATGGTACTGTCCGAATCGGTGTGGCGCCGCACAGATTGCCAAAAGTAGTTTCTGTACTACTTTTGGCAACTATGATTTCAATTGTCCTCTGCAGGAACCCACACAGATGTCTCTGAATTCGCCCCCAAAGTTGGACTGACATGCAGGAATGAAATTGTGCGAGTTCAGCTGAATTCACACTATTTTAAACCCACAGCAGTGTGAACCTAGGCTTATGGATGCAGGGAGTGGAAGCGAGTACGCACCAGTGCCCCCATAGTAAGTGGCTTGCTATTGGGGTCACTGGCTGAAGAGGAGCAGCCAGGAGCACCGACTGGGGACCCGAGAAGGAAGAGAATAGGGGCTGTCTGTGCAAAACCACTTTTTTTTTTTTTTTTTTTTTTTTTTTTAAAGGAGCCTTTAAGTCACAGTAAGGCCCCTTTCACACTACCATGGCTGTGATTTTCAACTCGCATCAAAGTCTGACAAAAGTAGTGCAGGGACTACTTTGAAGTTGGCATGACGAAGTCGTACTAATATGAATGGTTGTCATTGGAAATCATGGAGAGCAACTTTGCAGTCCCAAATCGTAGGACAAGTTGTAAAGTGTGAAAAGGGCCTTAGGGTTGATTTACACAGGCAGGCCATGAATTCTTGAGATTAAAGTAGATCTAAACACTGTCACTAAAATCTCATATGAGCTTCAACATGTTAAAAAAAAATGTGCAGCTTTTATTAAAATAAATTCTTGGTTTTCTTGCAATGATTGTGCTTGTTCGTTCTGTTTATGGAGCGATAATTGTCTCCCACTCTTCACACACCCCTGGTTGAAACAGCAAGTGGCTGGGCTAACACACATGCAGGCCACCATTATTTTATTCTATGCCGTGCTTAAATTGTAAGTCCACCTTTTCACAAAAAAAATGATGATGATTGAAACCCCCCCCCCCCTAGAAATATTAAAGCATGGTCTACTGTTATCTCTTGAGTGATAAAGCAGTACTAAAGGTAAAAAATACAAAAATTGTGAGCAGGCAAGCTTTTATTTAGAATGTACACTGGGCTGCAAATTTGCAGCTCCCTTTTATGTTCTCAGCACTTCAATAAATGTAAATACAGTACATATTCGTTTTTGGGAAAGTGAAATTTAAAATACCTGATGCTTAATTCGCTGTTTTAAAAAAAAAAAAAAGATTTGCCCGATTATCCTGCCCAATATGAAGTCCTGATGGTTTAGCATCTGTAATGCCTCGTACACACGCTCTGGAATCCCAACGGGAAAAGAGAGCTGGTTCTTTTTCTTATTTTTTTTTGCTGGAGGTTTTTGGCAATTTTTCAGTCCCCAAAAAAATGCGAGGGAGCATACACACGGCTGGGATTCCCGTCCAAAAACTCTTGTCGCATTTTTCCGGTCGGAAAACCCGGTCGTGTGTACGAGGCATAAGAGCGCATAGAACAGGAACAAACTGAAAGCATTTGCAGTTTAGTGGTTTAATTTGTCCATGCTTATAGTGTACACATTGGCTTTTCCATGTGTACATTATAAGCTTCAAGACCGGTTCACAAGCTTGCCATTTTTAGGTGTGGCGTGCACGTCGTATTTTACATGGGCTGTCATGTAACACGTGGTTTGATGAAACAAACCACATCAAGGGTGCTGCAAGCAGGATTTCTTTTTCACTACAACACACCAAAATGCGCTGGTGTGAACAGGCCTTTATACTTTTACTATTTGTAGTGTTTAGCGGTGCTAAAGTCAAGAACTTTCTGGCTACCTGTTGTAACAAATTCCCATTTTATGTTTCCTCATGCAGTGATCCTGCAATGAAACAGTTCCTCTTATACTTGGATGAAAAAAACGCTCTAGGAGTCAAATTTATTATCCAGGACCTGGATGACACACATGTGTTTATTTTACCTGAAATGGTCACTGTCCTTCAAGAGAAGGTTGGAGAATTGATGGACCAGAACTCCTTTCCTATTACACAGAAGTAAAATCAATGGATTTTGTAATAAGCATAATACAGCTGACACTGTAAAATGTATCCAAGAACACGAGTGAATTTAATTTGTGTGTATAATAAAATCTTTGCGTTTGCTGCCATCTGTTCTATGCATGTACGGAGTGAAATTGTTTCTTTACGGTAAAGTATTTCCAGAGGTTTAAATTATTTTTCTTATCCTATTAAACAGATGTAAGCTGCAAATAAATTGTTAAAACCTATATGTGATGCTTATTTTATTTTTGGACACCTTTTGCTCCTCCTTCAGTGTAATATGGTATGAAGTTAAGGTGTGACATGTTCTTTGGATGGAAGTGAAATATTGGGATACATAGTGGATATTTGGTTTCTGACAAGTAAAACACTTTGGGGATCTTTTGCCTCTGCGGATATTAACGGCGTGCTATAGGTACCAATGTGGTGATCACCTAGCCTGGCTTCACTGCTGGATTGCACTTTTACAGTCATTCATTCCTCTCCCCCCCCCCCTTTTTTTTCAGTCCACTGTCTTTTATGTCTGCACAGTATATGAATGGCCATTGTGAGCTTCTCAAAATATGATTTTTTTATTTGGTGCATAAATTGTGCATGGCGGATGTAAACGCTTTTTAATATCTTTACTTGGTTTCTAGTGACTTTGGTGGGGGAAAAAATAAACATGTTCTATGCAGTCAAAACTTTATCTAGGGTTTCTTCATCCTATAATTGTTATTGTGCAGTTATAGATTTACAATATAGTGTGATTTGTATTTTTTTTTTTTTAAAACCAATTTTAAAGTGGTTGTAAAGTCGGGTATTTTTTTTTTTCTTTTGCTTTTATCTGACTGAATGCATTCAGATAACACCTGTGTGCAGCAGCCCCCCTAATACTTACCTGAGCTCCATCTTTCTCCAGGGATGTCCACAAGTACCTCAGCCGTCCGGGACTCTCCTCCTGATTGGCTGAGACACAGCAGTGTCGCCATTGCCTCCCACTGCTGTCATTTTAAAGTCGACCAATGGGGGGGGGGGCGAACAAGGGTCTGAATGGACACCGAGAGCTGTGACTCTGTTGGGGTGCCCCCAGAGCAAGCTGCTTGCTTTTGGGTCCCTCTTCAGCTCTCCTAGCCCCTCCCCTCCGGTCGAGTGCCCCTAAAAGAGGAAGATCTGAGCTGGTCTGTACAAATCCACTGCACAGAGCGGGCATGTATGACATGATTGTTATTTTTAGAGACAATTACTTTTAAGTGGTTTCTTCATGAAATGCCCATTTCATTTTTGAGTCTCTCTAAAAAATGCAAGTTACTTACCGGTAACTTGTTTTCCAATAGGCTCCTCCTCCCACAGGAAACACCTCATAAATTAAGTCTTTAATAGGCGGCCTCCACGTTGTAATTTTATTATTGAACAACAACCATGTTCTCAATGAACCCAAAAAACTCATTAATATCAAAGCTGAATATTTTTGGAAGTAATTTTTAGTTTGTTTTTAGTTTTAGCTATTTTAGGGGGATATCTGTGTGTGCAGGTGACTATTACTGTGCATAATTATTAGGCAACTTAACAAAAAAAATATATACCCATTTCAATTATTTATTTTTACCAGTGAAACCAATATAACATCTCAACATTCACAAATATACATTTCTGACATTCAAAAACAAAACAAAAACAAATCAGTGAGTGACCAATATAGCCACCTTTCTTTGCAAGGACACTCAAAAGCCTGCCATCCATGGATTCTGTCAGTGTTTTGATCTGTTCACCATCAACATTGCGTGCAGCAGCAACCACAGCCTCCCAGACACTGTTCAGAGAGGTGTACTGTTTTCCCTCCTTGTAAATCTCACATTTGATGATGGACCACAGGTTCTCAATGGGGTTCAGATCAGGTGAACAAGGAGGCCATGTCATTAGTTTTTCTTCTTTTATACCCTTTCTTGCCAGCCACGCTGTGGAGTACTTGGACGCGTGTGATGGAGCATTGTCCTGCATGAAAATCATGTTTTTCTTGAAGGATGCAGACTTCTTCCTGTACCACTGCTTGAAGAAGGTGTCTTCCAGAAACTGGCAGTAGGACTGGGAGTTGAGCTTGACTCCATCCTCAACCCGAAAAGGCCCCACAAGCTCATCTTTGATGATACCAGCCCAAACCAGTACTCCACCTCCACCTTACTGGCGTCTGAGTCGGACTGGAGCTCTCTGCCCTTTACCAATCCAGCCACGGGCCCATCCATCTGGCCCATCAAGACTCACTCTCATTTCATCAGTCCATAAAACCTTAGAAAAATCAGTCTTGAGATATTTCTTGGCCCAGTCTTGACGTTTCAGCTTGTGTGTCTTGTTCAGTGGTGGTCGTCTTTCAGCCTTTCTTACCTTGGCCATGTCTCTGGGTATTGCACACCTTGTGCTTTTGGGCACTCCAGTGATGTTGCAGCTCTGAAATATGGCCAAACTGGTGGCAAGTGGTATCTTGGCAGCTGCACGCTTGACTTTTCTCAGTTCATGGGCAGTTATTTTGCGCCTTGGTTTTTCCACACGCTTCTTGCGACCCTGTTGACTATTTTGAATGAAACGCTTGATTGTTCGATGATCACGCTTCAGAAGCTTTGCAATTTTAAGAGTGCTGCATCCCTCTGCAAGATATCTCACTATTTTTGACTTTTCTGAGCCTGTCAAGTCCTTCTTTTGACCCATTTTGCCAAAGGAAAGGAAGTTGACTAATAATTATGCACACCTGATATAGGGTGTTGATGTCATTAGACCACACACCTTCTCATTACAGAGATGCACATCACCTAATATGCTTAATTGGTAGTAGGCTTTCAAGCCTATACAGCTTGGAGTGAGACAACATGCATAAAGAGGATGATGTGGTCAAAATACTAATTTGCCTAATAATTCTGCACTCCCTGTAAACATTAGGGCTCCATTGGCACCAGTGGAATTCCAGATGTTACTCAAGTCGCACAAGATGGCATGATAATGGCAATCGCATTTGTTTGTCCACATCAACTCAGCACAGAGCGATTTTGGAAAAGGTTTCTGTACGATTTCGGTGAAATTCCAGTGTATTTTTGGCCCATAAAATATGCAAACCACATGCACGTTGCACTGATAATCGGTTTAAGCCTAGGTTCACATTGGAGCGATTTGTCATGCGATTTGAGAGATCAAATCGCATGACAAGTCGCAGCCTATTGGCGGCAATGGCACTGTTCCAATCGGTGCGACACCGATTTTGTGGCGCCGCACCGATTTTCAAAAGTAGTTCCTGCACTACTTTTGCCGATTACAGGTGCGATTTCTATAGACATCTGTGTGTGAAGCCACACAAATGTCTATCAAGTAGCACCTGAAATCGTGCTGACCTTGCTACTTTGAAATCGCGCTACTTCAAGTAAAGTAGCACGATTTTAAAGTAGCATCAGTGTGAACCAGGGCTCAAATTGGATTGCAGCAGTGTGAATCTAGTCTAAACAGAAATAAAAGTCTAAAAATATTTTTTTCAAGCATGCTTACTATAAACAGTTTAGATCAGTGTGCCTATTTTTTCTATCCCTGCCTGTTATGTAGTTATTTAAAGGAATTGTATAGTAGTGTTGTACATTTTATTATGGGCATGATTAAAATATTTTTAGTCTAGTAAATATGTATATTTGCATTCTCTAGTTGATCCAGCAAGTGGAGCTTTAGGTATCTTTTACGTTTTAAGCACAGCCAGATGAGTCAGCAGAGCAATGATTAATCCCTTGGCTCAGTCACAAGTGTTGAACATTGTACCTCAAAGAGTGTGATGTGCTGTCCCTTTAGATAAATCATATTACTATGGGAATCCTTTCTCATGTACAATGCCTTGAAAAAGTATTCATACCACTTGAAATTTTGTCATGTTACAACCAAAAACAGAAATTATTTTTTTTTAAACCACTTAAGGACCGCCTCTTGCACATATACGTCGGCAGAATGGCATGGCTGGGCACAAGCACGTATAGGTACGTCCTCTTTAAGTGCCCAGCCATGGGTCGCACACCCACGACCCAGTCCAACGCTCCCTGCCCGCGAGACCTGCGGACCTGATCGCCGCTGGAGTCCCGCTATCGGTCCCCGGAGCTGAAGAATAGGGAGAGCTGTGTGTAAACACAGCTTCCCCATTCTTCACTGTGGCGCCGTCATTGATCGTGCGTTCCCTTTTATAGGGAAACACAATCAATGACGTCACACCTACAGCCACACCCCCCTACAGTTAGAAACACAAATGAGGTCACACTTAACCCCTTCAGTGCCCCCTTGTGGTTAACTCCCAAACTGCAATTGTCATTTTCACAGTAAACAATGCATTTTTTGCTGTGAAAATGACAATGGTCCCAAAAATGTGTCAAAATTGTCCGAAGTGTCCGCCATAATGTTGCAGTCATGAAAAAAATCAGTGATCGCCGCCATTAGTAGTAAAAAAAATTATAATTAATAAAAATGCAATAAAACTATCCCCTATTTTGTAAATGCTATAAATTTTGCGCAAACCAATCGATAAACGCTTATTGCGATTTTTTTTTTTTTTTTTTTTTTTTTTTTTTACCAAAAATAGGTAGAATACGTATCGGCCTAAACTGAGGGGAATTTTTTTTTTATCATTTTGGGGGGTATTTATTATAGCAAAAAGTAAAAAATATTGCATTTTTTTCAAAATTGTCGCTCTATTTTTGTTTATAGCACAAAAAATAAAAACCGCAGAGGTGATCAAATACCACCAAAAGAAAGCTCTGTTTGTGGGAAAAAAAGGACACCAATTTTGTTTGGGAGCCATGTCGCACGACCGCGCAATTGTCAGTTAAAGCGACGCAGTGCCGAATCCCAAAAACTGGCCAGGTCCTTTAGCCGCCTAAAGGTCTGGGTCTTAAGTGGTTAATTGAGATTTTATGTGATAGACCAACACAAAGTGGCACATAATTGTGAAGTGGAAGGAAAATTATAAATGTTTTTTTTAGGGCTGTTGCTTATTAAATTTTTCGTGTTCGATTAATCGTTTTTCTTTTTTAATCAACTAATTTTCATTAATAACGCACATACATTTTTCGGATCACCACCATATATAGACCCCACTGTAATATCCACAGACATCTCCCCCACTGTAATATGGTCCACATCTCCCCCACTATATAGGAAGATTAGTGCTTGCTTAGTCTTACCAGAAAAGCCAGTTGAGGACGGGTGATGACATTAGCACGCCGCTCTAGGCCGCTGCCCCGGGAGCTAGGCCTTTCCTATGGGTATGGCACAACTGTAAACCTACCAGGACATCCACCTAAACCAGTGTTTCTTAATTCCAGCCCTCAAGGCGGACCATCAGGTAATGTTTTTATGATTTCCCTCAGATTGAGGCTGGGTTCACACTACTACACTACTTTCATCCTACTTTGCTCTGCTACATTGGTCCTACATTTATCCTACATTGGTCCTACATCCATCCTACTTTCATGAACAGGATACTACTTTGGTCCGACTTCAATGATATTCAATGGGCCTGAAGTAGGATCAATGTAGGACCAAAAGTAGTACAGGGAGCATTTTCAAAGTCGGACCGACTTGTGTAGGACGCTACAAGACGCTCTCATAGGGAAACATTGAACACAGAGCAAAGTAGGATGAAAGTAGTGTAGTAGTGTGAACCCAGCCTAAACGGCTGTGGTAATTACTAAGGCAGTGAAAGTGATCCAATCACCTGTGCAAAATAATGGAAAGCCTGAAAACATGACCTGTTGGTGCACCTTGAGGACTGGAATTGAGAAACACTGACCGAAATTGACAGGCCGGGCAAGGAGACCATTAAACAGAGAAACGGCCAAGAGGCCCATGGTAACTCTGGAGGAGCTTCAGAGATCCACAGCTCAGGTGGGAGAA
This sequence comes from Rana temporaria, assembly GCF_905171775.1. NCBI lineage: Eukaryota > Metazoa > Chordata > Amphibia > Anura > Ranidae > Rana > Rana temporaria. The sequence continues at coordinate 371,136,327 of NC_053492.1, read as the reverse complement.
TCTGTCCACAGGATAATTATTAGTCGTGCACTCCACAAATCTGGCATTTATGGAATAGTGGCAAAAAAAGAAAGCCAAGTCAGAAGCTCTAATTTTCCCTTTTTGTGGGCCCAAAAGAAAATTAAATATCTGGGCATATATCTTAAACCATCTTTGTCAGAGAAATTTAACCACTTCCAGCCCAAGGACGTCATATGACATCCTGGACTTTCAGTGGGGATATCTGAAAGATGCCTGCAGCCGCAGGCATCATTCAGATATCCATCTTTTCAGCCGGCGAATCCCTGCACCATAAGAACGATCATAGCGGCGGTTCCGCCGCTTGATCGTTCCTATAGGCGACGGGAGGGGACGTCCCCCCCCCTCCCGTCGCCATCCGGTGCTTCTCCGGGCTCTCCTTTGCCATCAGAGACCCGGAGAAACGATCCGCCGACGTCTGATGGAAACCATAGAGTAGACTGGTGACCAGATGGTCACCAGTCATCTCTGTGATCGTCGGAGGCCCGGGCGCGATGTTATGACGTCATGCCCGGGTCCTGGAATGTAAACACAGCCGCAATCGTGGCTGAAAGCATTAGATCGGTGAATTTTTTTTCACGATCTAATGCTTTCCAGCCTGGAGGAGAGATGTGGGGTCTTATTGACCCTGCATCTCTCCATAAAGAGTACCTTTCACAAACCATTCCTATTACAAGGGATGTTTACATTACTTGTAATAGGAATAAAAGTGATCAAAAAAAGTGTAAAAATAAAAGAAATTGAGTAAAATAAAAAATAAAATAATAAAAACTATTTTAAACGCCCCTATCCCCCGGTAGCTCGCGCTCAGAAGCGAACACACACGTAAGTCCCGCCCACATATGTAAACGCCGTTCAAACCACACATGTGAGGTATCGCCGCGTGCGTTAGAGCGCCAGCAACAATTCTAGCACTAGACCTCCTCTGTAACTCTAAATTTGTAACTTGTAAAATGAGTGTGCGCAATTTTAAAGCGTGACATGTTAGGTATCTATTTACTCTGCGTAACTTCATCTTTCACATTATACAAAAAAATTGGGCTAACTTTACTGTTTTGTTATTTTTTAATTCACAAAACCGTTTTTCCCCCCAAAAAAAGGCGTTTGAAAAATGATTGCGCAAATACTGTGCGAGATAAAAAGTTGCAATGGCCGGCATTTTATTCCCTAGGGTGTCTGCTAAAAAAAACTATATAGTGTTTGGGGGTTCTGAGTAATTTTCTAACAAAAAAATTATGATTTATGCATGTAGGAGAGAAGTGCCAAAATAGACCCGGTATGGAAGTGGTTAAAGAAAAAAATAATTTCCGTGGCTAATATCAACCAGGATAGATCTGAAACGCTGGCACCAGCAAATGTTTACCTGGTTCGGACGTAATAGCATTCTGAAAATGACAGTACTTCCAAGACTTTTATAAACCCTCCCAGTGGCCATTCCCTGCTCTTTCCTTCATGCAACTAAAGCGGAATTTGTGAACTTTTAATGGGGACACAAAACCAAGCGCATCTCATACTGGCTCCTTGCTCTGCCCAAGGAGAGAAGGGGAATTGGCTTCCGGGACCCCTTTAACCTCCCTGGTGGTATGCAGGGCCGGCCTTTGGGGTGTGCGAGCTGTGCGGCCGTACAGGGCGTCATGGGCAACAGGGGCGCCGTGCGGCCATCGCAGCTCGCAGAATTTGAGTCACCTCTTCCTCCTCATTGTCGCTCCCCAGGCTCCTGGCAAAAGATAGAGGGGCCCCGGACAGCAAGGCAAGGCAAGCAAGTTCGGGTGTTAAGTGCAGAGCGGTGTGCAGCTTCCCCCCCTCTCCCTCCCATGGCTTTCACATGCTGGAGTGAAAGGGACAGACAGACCAGTGTGTCAGGCAGCCAATAGCGCTGCTCTTCTGAGTGGGAGGGCGTGACTTCTAAGTTGCTCCGCCTATCACCACCCCCTTAGCCAATTCGGTTGCCCAGCCCGCCACATTTGATCAGGAGAAGATGATATTGACCAGAGCAGGGCGGGATGCAGAGGATCCAACATACCTGAGAATGAAGAAGGTATGATCATCATGTCACACACTCACTGGTAATGCAGAAATCTAATAATCAGTGTGTTCTGTCCTGTGTGTAGATTTGACAATGATGGAGGGATGACTTCCCCTCCGTCTTCTCACACTGCTTCTTATCTGTGTTTTTATTTACACTGCACACAGCAAGGTGACTGATGATTAGACTTCTGCAAGACGCTTCAAACTTAAAGCGGGAGTTCACCCATAAAACAATTTTTTCAAACAATCCCCTTAGATGGATGCTCATTTTGTCTAGGGGAATCGGCTAGTTGTTTTAAAATATGAGCTGTACTTACCGTTTTCGAGATGCATCTTCTCCGTCGCTTCCGGGTATGGGTCTCCGGGAGCGGGCGTTCCTTCTTGATTGACAGTCTTCCGAGAGGCTTCCGACGGTCGCATCCATCGCGTCACTAGTAGCCGAAAGAAGCCGAACGTCGGTGCGGCTCTATACTGCGCCTGCGCACCGACGTTCGGCTTCTTTCGGAAAATCGTGACGCGATGGATGCGACCGTCGGAAGCCTCTCGGAAGACTGTCAATCAAAATAGGAATGAAGCGGCGGAGAAGATGCATCTCGTAAACGGTAAGTACAGCTCATATTTTAAAACAACTAGATTCCCCAAGACAAAATGAGCATCCATCTAAGGGTAAAAAGTGTTATGTACGGGTGAACCCCCGCTTTAAGCTGTTTCTATAGCTATGTGTGCTGGAGTTGGTGTCGGCTATCACTGATTTGTCTAACTTTCCTTGTTATCTTTGAAGGAATTAGCTGGTGAGGCTGGGAGCTTCACAGACCTGTTGGCACTTAACGTTATAGCTTGTAAACTCCTGTTTGCAGTGATCAATGTTTTTCCACACTGGTCACTGCTAGGACACACTTGTACAATGTCTGCATTCTCTGACCATCTCCTGTGTTATGACCACAGTCTGACCTTCTCTTATGTTATATCTGCAATCTCTGACCCTCTCCTGTACAATGTCTGCAGTCTCTGTCCATCTCCTGTGTTATCACCACAGTCTGACCTTCTCTTATGTTATATCTGCAATCTCTGACCCTCTCCTGTACAATGTCTGCAATCTCTGACCATCTACTGTACCATGTCTGCAATCTCTGACCATCTCCTGTACCCTGTCTGCAATCTCTGACCCTCCCCTGTACAATGTCTGCAATCTCTGACCCTCTCCTGTACAATGTCTGCAATCTCTGATCATCTCCTGTACAATGTTTGCAGTCTCTGATCATCTCCTGTACAATGTTTTCAGTCTCTGACCATCTCCTGTACAAATGTCTGCAGTCTCCAACCATCTCCTGTACCATGTCTGCAGTCTCTGACCCTCTCCTGTAGTATGTTTTGCAATCTCTGACCATTTCCTGTAGTATTTCTGCAATAAAGGGGGCTACAGGCACAGTAGGTGGTGAGGGAAGGTGTACCTAGGCATTGTGGATGGAGGGGGGGGGGGGGGGGGCGCCACAGGATTAGCTGGCACAGGGCGCCTGAACACCTAAGGCCAGCCCTGGCGGTATGATTCTGGTTTTAGGTGCTGAAAGTGGTACAATTATTTTGCATGGAAATTTGGCGTTTTATATTGTAGGCCTGCAATTCTTAGGAATAACTCACTTAAATCTGTCCAAACAAGAGTCTAGTAGACATCCCGGGTATGATAAAGTTTGAAACACAAAATCATAAATTATAATATAATAAATAACTATAAATAATTATAACAAATAATAATGTAATTATAATAAAAATTATTCAATAATGTAATCAAATCAAAAACACTGAAATTTGTTCAGTTGCAGAATTGTCGCTGTCATTACTTTTATTGTTTGATGACGAATTTCGTCAATTCTGCAAGTGATTCTAATTTATTATCGCTGTTTTCTAGCTGGTCTAAAATCACTTTTGATGTAAAGGGACACTTTTTGGTTGCTATGGACAATCTCCAGTTTCCAGGCAGAAAGAACAGTTTTTATAATATAAAACTGCATGCAGGACACTGGGCAGACCACTAGAGACAAAGGGGGTGTAATCTGTAAGATTACAGTATACTGTATGTATATAGTGTGTTTCACTTTTTGAATTTGGCGCCGAACTCCGTCCCCATGCGTCGCAACATGGCAGGGAATGGAGCTCGGCACTCAGCACTGTGAATCGAGCGAGGAGACACAGCGGAGGAGCTCGCACACACAGCGGGGGCACATCGCAGGATCTAGGGACAAGGTAAGTAACTTCCCCTGTATTCTGCAATGCGATCCCGAGTCTGGCTCGGGGTTATCGCTTTTAATATATAAAATTCACCCCGAGCCAGACTCTGGAATACCGCTAAGGAGGTTAAGTATTACTATGCAATCCATATGTCCCGTACATTGGATTGGATCAAACATAAGTCAGAAAGGGGGTGAGTAGACCTGGAACATGAGCTGTCGTCACTTCCCCTGCAGACACTTCTGTGGCAGTCTAAACCTCTCCCACTAGAGGTGAAACAGCATACTGTGATAGGTACTACAGTGGCTGTATTGGCCAAAACGGGCTGCTTAGGAGCTGCTCCACAGACAGTTAATTTGGTGTCTCCGATTCCACAGACCGTTAATCTAGTGTCTCCGATAATTGGTGATCAAGAATTTATTCCAGGCTTGGAGGATATAAGGTTCAGAGACTTTCTTTTGACAAACCAATTCCGAGTTCAAAATTTTATGACAGTTGGCAGATGGAGAACTATTCCAGAGATCCAGACCATGATCTCTCCCCCTTTAGATTAGTGGATATTAATCCGTTCGAGTAGCTCTGTTTACAGACTTCCCCTTTGCGCCATACGCTTTCAGTGTCATATTCTCTGATTTCCAAACCACCTGAGGACTTTGTCACTCCCTTCCTTCGGAAATGGGAGTGAGATATAGACATGACCCTAACCCCTGCACAGAGGTATAGGGTTCTTTACTTTTCCCATCGGCCCTCCCTGTCCAGCAGGAAGCAGGATATAAACTTCTGACTCCCTGGTATAGGACCCCTGTTCTCCTCCATAGGTTTTACCCCACTATCTCTCCATTGTGTTGGCAATGCCAAAAGGAACCAGGAACATTGTTGCATATTTTTTGGTCATGCCCTAGAGCAGTAGTCCTCAACCTAGTCCTCAGGGCCCACTAACAGGCCGGGTTTTATGTAATACTTTGGGGAGATGCAGACTAGAATACTGCAAGGACTGAGCAGCAAATGATATCACCTGTGATGTATTTCAGTTATCTTGGAAACCTGACTTGTTAGCGGGCCTTGAGGACAGGCTTGATGACCACTGTCCTACAGTACAGCCCTTTTGGGAGGATGTCAGGCGGCTGATTTATAAACTTACTGATCTATCGCTAGAGATGCGCCCAGAGACATTTTTATTAAACATTACCCCACTCTCGAGACGTAGGTATGGGAAATCCCTCCTGATCCACCTGCTTAATGCAACCAAAGTGTGCATCCCACAAAAATGGAATCCCACTGACCCCCGTCGGTTGGTTAATGGATTGCTGTGGTTAATGAGATCAATGATATGGAACGCTTAACATCGGCCATGAAACATGAGGAAGAAACATTCTGCAACCGTGGTATTATTAGCAGGGTTTTCAGTGTTCACAGGATTATGCTTCGTACCTGTCCCCTTGAATCATACGGGCCCAGGCCCAATAATGATTGACTGCTTGGTAGGTATCCTCTGGCCTTTTGGGCAAGCACCAACCCCTGCACTAAATCTTTGCTTTTCCTCTCCCCCCTTTATTTTTTCCCTCTTTCTTTCCGCTCATTCCTCCCTGTTCCCCATCTATGTTCTAAATTTAGGTTTTATGAAAAATTAAATCTTGCTTTTTTGGCTTAAGCCTGTTTGGGTCAGACCCCTGTTTACACACTGGTATTGCGGAACTAACGGTTTCCAGGTAATTGGATTGCTAATGGTAACAGAAAGAAACAAGACTCCAAATGTGCATATTTTGTTGTTACTACTGTTAATTGCTTTGACTTTTTTTTGTTGTACTGTACTCTTTGCTTTGCTGAAGAGTGAAATACAAATGTATAAATAAATAAATAAATAAAAGAAAACCATTGTTGAAAGAAAGCAATAAGAAGTCCTGTTTGCAGTTTGCGGGAAGCCATGTGGGCGAAACAGCAAACATGTGGAAGAAGGTGCCCTGGTCAGAGGATGTGTGGTGAAAAATTAACACTGCACATCCCCCTAAACCATATTGATAAAAGCATCATGTTGTGGGGATGCTTTTCTTCAGCAGGGGCAGGGAAGCTGGTCCAAGTTGATGGGAGGATGACATCTCTGATCGTGGTAAGGAACTGCTGACGGAGGCTCCTTACCACGTGATCAGCTGTGACCAATCACAGCGTGAACCAGGAAGTGGCGGTAAAGGGCTTTCCTTGGTTCGTGCTGACAGGCAGAGCGGATCGGCGGCTCACCCAGTCAGAGATTTATTGCACAGCCCCCATGATAGGTGCCAATCAGTGCCCATCAGCTGCCAGTCTGTGCCCCATCAGTAACACCAATCCGTGCCCATAAATGTGCCAATCAGTGCCCCATCAGTAATGCCCGCCAGATGCCAATCAGTAATGCCTGTCAGTAGCTCCTCATGAGTGCTGCCTATCCAGTGCCATCTATCAGCGCCCACCAGTGCTACCTATCAGTGTCTATTAGTGGTGCCTATCAGTGCTGCATATAAGTGTAGCCTATCGGTGCCCATCAGTGCCACCTATCAGTGCCCATCAATTCTACATATCAGTGCCTTTTCATTAGTACCATATTATCAGTGCCGCCTTATCATTGCCCATTAGTGCAGCCTCATCAGTGCCCGTCTGTGAAGAAGAAAACTACATTTTATAACAGAAATGAAGAACAACTTTTTCTCTGAGTTCATGGATGGACACAGCCTTAATCTTGACATAGTGGGAGATAGCCTATCTTTAGGAGTGACTAGGCAGAAAGTGTTAACAACTTCAAAGCTGAACTGCCCTGCCCAGGGTGCGGTCCCACTGACTATATCCTCTCAGCCTTCACCAAGCAGTTCAGTTTTTTTCTGCCTAGTCTAGGAGAATACCCCAAGGCTTGGAGGCTTTTAGTTTGGATTAATTTTTTGGATTTTTTATTTATTTATTTAAGTTTTTCCTGCGATCTTCGATCAACTGCCGACTGGGCGGCAGGCTGGATCCCAGATCCTTGTATTCTTCCCAGTTTCGGCCATCGAGCGTGTGCCGACCATAGCTGCGCGCTGGGTCGTCCACGACATGCCCGTCGCTCTACGGGTGGCCGGTGAGCTATATGCTCCAGGGCTTGCATAAGAACTGGTTTGCAGGGCCGAGTCGCAGTAGCCTGGCCGACAGTCACCTCCGTTACCATGCGGTAGATGCACTGTCCAGGATGCTTCCAGCATAAACCCACAGGAAGGGTAAGTAGCTACTAACTTGCTTTAGCAAGAAGACAGAGCTGGGCATCCTTGGAGAGGTGAGTAAAGGGCCTTATCCCCCTTCTCCCCCCCCTCCTCCTAGGATCTTTGAGCTAGCTGCTGGGCAGGGGTTCCTCTGGGGAGCTTCACTTGGGGAACCATAAGTCACTAAATCAGTGTATAAAGCTGCATAAGAGATTCTGTTTACCTGTGTGTCCTGCTCCATGCTGTCGGCGGCCATGTTTGGTGTATCCATGCTGTATTTCTTTACTTTCACAATGTATAAAGCTGCATAAGAGATTCTGCTTTCCTGTGTGTCTTGCTCCATGCTGTCGGCGGCCATGTTTGTGTGTCCATGCTGTATTTCTTACTTACACTATGTATGAAGCTGCATAAGAGATTCTGCTTTCCAGTGTGTCTTGCTCCATGCTGTCCGCGCCCATGTTGGTGTCTATGCTGTATTTCTTTTCTCACTGGTGGCCATTTTCTTTCTCGTACATCACGGGACACAGAGCGGCATAATCATTACTATGTGGGTTATATGGAGTACCTTCAGGTGATGGACACTGGCAATTTCAAACAGGAAGTCCCCTCCCTATATAACCCCCTCCCATAGGAGGAGTCCCTCAGTTTTTTCGCCAGTGTCTTAGGTGTTGGTCACTAATTAGTTTGCCTCCATGTCCTTGGGACTAGGTAGACTATACCGGATCTGTCCAAGGTGCCTCAGAGCCAAAGTGGACAGTACCCGGGCCCCAAGTCGTGGGGTTTAGCCTATAATGCCTCTCTTCGGAGGGCTGGACCCTGGGCCCAGAACTTTGAACTTTCTAAAGTCCAAAAGGTGCTGTTGCCAGGGTGCTGTATAGGTCCAGGGCAGTGTGGTTCCTGCACAGGACCCGGGTCCCTGAAGGTCTGGTACAGAACCCACGGAGATGGGGGAAGATTGGGCCTCTTGCGTTTGCAATACCCTTCAGCGTGGAGCAGGTAAGAGAGGGGCCTGCGGAACTTGGTTCGTCAGCAGGTCCCTCGGGGGGAAGCCTAGTTGGGTTAGCCTTGGATGCTCTGCATAGGCAATTGTTTCCACTATGTCTGCCAGACAGGATGGTTACCTCCCCTTGTTTTATTACTAGTGGATCCCCCCTCTGACTGTGTTGCTATGTGGCTGCCCCGCATAGGTTTTGGGGGTGTAGGAGCTAGTGGCCTGGTTCTAGGACTAGCAGGGCAAGCCCACCCCCCGTTATTTCCCGGCTTAATAAGGCCAGGGCCTACCTGTATTGGGTGCTCCCCCTGCGGCTCTGTAGCGGATGTCTCCGAATGTCCTGGCGCCGCCGGCGTGCTGCTCCCCTCCTCGTGTTCCTCCTGGGACGCGCAGTCAGGTGTTGTTAGCGGAGTGCCTCAATTTTGTATCATGGGCCCTAAAGGTTCGGGGACTAAGAATGCTAAAAGTACAAAGAAGCAGAAGGGTTCCCCCTCTAGTTCTGAGGATCTTAATCAGACTATGCCGGTTCCGTCCTCTCCCGAAAATCTAGATGTTGCCGCCTTTGAGGAGCCATTAGGTGTGGTGGGTGCTGTGGCTGGCCCCATTCTGCCTGACCCAGTGTTTGTCACGCAGGATATGTTAGCTGTCTCCCTGCAGGGGTTAGAACAGCGACTATCTACCCTTTTTTCTAGTTCTCTTGCAGGCAAAAAACGGACCAGGTCTCCGTCCCCTAAGTTGGTCTCCGCTGATGCTGAGGTTCTCTCCCCAGAGGAGTTAGAATCTCAGGAGGACCAAACGGAGCAGTTCCTAGAAGGTTCTGACATTGAGGAATCCACTATTGAGGAACCTTTTTCGGTTTCTCAGGCAGAGAATCTGTGGGTACAGTCTTTAACGGACATGGTCCGCTCGGCTTTTAATCTGCCCTCACCAGAACTTCAGATTCCTGCCGTATCTTCTCTGGGGCTCCTTAAAAGCGCCATTGAGTAACGTAGCATTTCCGGTCCACCCCTTGCTGGAAGACCTGATCTTTCAGGATTGGGCCCGGCCCGATAAGATTTTCGTGCCTCCTAAGAGGTTTTCTGTACTGTACCCCATGGAGGAAAAATTTTCGAAGAAATGGGTGCTTCCCGCTGTGGATGCAGCGGTCTCCTGCGTAAACAAGTCTTTAACTTTCCCAGTAGAGAACATACAAATGTTCAAGGATCCGGTTGATAAGCGGTTAGAGACCCTTTTGAAGGCATCTTTTTCTACAGCAGGAGCAGTCGTGCAACCGGCGGTTGCTGCTATAGGCGTCTGTCAGGCTTTGAAGAACCAGACAAAAGAGATATTAAGGGAGCTCCCGGCTCAGCAGGCGCAGGATCTGGCCGACCTCCCTAGAGCTCTCTGTTTTGCGGTGGATGCCATAAAGGATTCCATCCAACAGGCGTCCCGTCTGTCGCTGTTTCTGGTACATATGCGACGGCTCTTGTGGCTAAAGAATTGGTCAGCAGAGACTCCGTGTAAAAAGCTTTTAGCAGGCTTTCCTTTTCACGGAGGTAGGCTTTTTGGGGAAGATCTTGATAAATACATACAGACAATATCAAGTGGCAAGAGTACTCTTTTACCAGTCAAAAGGAGATTTCGGGGTCCTACGTTCAAGCGGCAGCAATCCCCAGCCCCAGGGCTCTCGGGCCCCAGGCAGTATCGACGGCCTCCCGCACGACAAAACTTTGCTAATAAGTCGCAGGGGCAGGCCGCTGGGGGTAAAAAACCATGGTTCCGCAAACCAGCTAAACCAGCTCCCAAGTCAGCCTTATGAAGGGGCGCCCCCACTCAATCGGGTGGGGGGAAGGCTTCGATTCTTTGCAAAAGTTTGGGAAGCCAAGATCCCCGACAGGTGGGTTCTTTCCTTAGTGACGGCTGGCTACAAGATAGAGTTTCGGGAGTTTCCCCCTCCACATTTTCAGGAATCAAGGATTCCAAGCGATCCGGGAAAGAGGGCTGCCTTGCTTACAGCTTTGGATCATCTTCTAGATCAAGGGGTAATCGTAGAGGTACCAGTTCAGGAGCGCAAGCTTGGCTTCTACTCCAATCTGTTTATCGTTCCAAAACCCAACGGCGATGTAAGGCCCATTCTGGATCTAAAGATTCTAAACTCTTACCTGAGGATTCGGTCCTTTCGGATGGAATCCATACGCTCTGCGGCCGCAGCTTTGCAGCAGAACGATTTTTTGGCCTCGATAGATATAAAGGACGCATATCTTCATGTTCCAATTTTCTAGGGGCATCAAAGGTTCCTACGCTTTGCAGTCGCAGGGTGTCACTATCAATTTGTGGCCCTCCCTTTCGGGTTGGCTACGGCCCCTCGTGTGTTTACGAAGGTCCTGGCCCCCATCTTGGCCAGTCTAAGGGGAGGGAGTCCTGATCCTAGCCTATTTGGACGACCTCCTGATCATAGATCACTCTGCTTCAGACCTGTCTCGAGCAGTAAGCCGGACGGTTCAGTTCCTCGAGGTATTTGGGTGGGTTCTAAACCTAGAAAAATCGGCTTTGCTACCTACAAAGCGATTGGAATACCTCGGCATGCTGCTGGACACGAAGCAGCAAAGGGTGTTTCTCCCCTTAGAGAAGTTCAGGGGGATCAAGGAATTGATCCAGTTGGTGCTAAGTAAAAGAGAGCCCACTATCCGTTTGTGCATGAGCTTACTAGGAAAGATGGTGGCCACCTTCGAGGCGGTGCCATATGCTCAGGCGCACACGCGAATCCTGCAGACAACCATCCTGTCAGCCTGGAACAAAGAACCACAAGCCCTGGATCTTCCATTGACCCTGCCATCAAGGGTCCGGCAAAGCCTCTGCTGGTGGCTAAAGCCTCGGAACCTCCTAAAGGGAAAATCTTTCAGTCCCATCATCTGGAAGTTGATAACCACAGATGCCAGCCTGAAGGGCTGGGGAGCAGTCTTGGATGGGCAGATCCAGCAGGGGATTTGGGCAGAGTCAGAAAGACGGCTGCCAATCAATGTCTTGGAGATCAGAGCGGCACGCTTAGCCTTAAAGGCCTGGACGTCCAAACTGCAAGGGTCTCCAGTGAGAGTGCAGTCCGACAATGCCACGGCAGTGGCATATATAAACCATCAAGGGGGCACGAAGAGTCGAGCCGCCCAAAGGGAAGTGAGCTTAATTTTCCGGTGGGCAGAAGCGCATGTTCCATGCATCTCGGCGATTTTTATCCCAGGGGTGGACAATTTACAGGCGGACTTCTTAAGTCGCCAACAGCTGATTTCAGGGGAGTGGTCTCTCCATCCCCAAATCTTTCAGGAGATCTGCCAGAAATGGGGATTTCCGGATGTGGACATCATGGCATCTAGGTTCAACAGGAAGCTAAACAAGTTCGTGTCCCGATCAAGGGACCCTCTGGCCTGCGGAACCGATGCGTTGGTTTGTCCTTGGCATTCGTTCAGTCTGCTGTACGCCTTCCCCCCATTACAGATGCTGCCTCGCCTGCTGCGCAGGATCAGGGTGGAGAACAGGCCAGTCATTCTGATAGCCCCAGCATGGCCCCGAAGGTCATGGTACTCTCTGATCTTGAGAATGTCAGTGGGGGAGCCTTGGACCCTTCCACTTCGCCCAGACCTACTCTCTCAAGGTCCGATACTCCACCCTGCCTTATGGCATCTAAATTTTGACGGCTTGGCGGCTGAATCCCTGATCCTCAGGGGTAGGGCCTATCTAGCCAAGTTATTTTTCTACTCTGATTGAGGTTAGAAGGTCAGTCTCCAGAGTAATCTATTACAGGGTCTGAAGGGCCTATAGAGGCTGGTGTGATTCCCAGAGATGGCTTCCACGCAAATACACCATTGTCAGGGTATTGCGTTTTTTCCTTCAGACAGAGTAGATAAGGTTTTTTGGCCTTAAAGTTCTATTTAAGGACAGATTTCGGCCTTATCGGTATGGTTGTGTTGGCCGTTGGCCACGCACTCTTTGGTTAAAACCTTTTTTTCTAGGGGGTCTGACGCATTAATCTCCCCATCTAGTCTCCGGTTTATCCGTGGGATTTGAATCTTGTGTTGTCAGCTCTGCATAAGCAGCCCTTTGAGCCTCTGGCAGAGGTTCCGTTGGTACTACTGACTGAGAAGTTGGTATTGTTTGACTGCTATGATTCCTGCTAGAACAGTATCAGAGCTGGCAGCCTTGTCTTGTAAAGAACCATGCCTCAGTCTGCATAAAGACAGGGTGGTTCTCCGTCCGCATCCGTCTTTCCCGCCTAAGGTGGGGTCCAGTTTTTCTCTTGAATCAGGAGTTGATCCTACCATCTTTTTTTCCAAAAGCCCACTCCTACGTAGAAGGCTTGATGCACGCCTTAGGTTTGGTCAAGGCCATGAAGGCCTGTCTCAGGGCTACAGAAAAGATTTGGAAGATGGATACATTGTTCATCCTGCCGGAAGAACCCAAGGAGGGTCAAGCGGCAGCTGAAGCTACCATCACCAGATGGTTTAAGCAGCTAATCAGTCAGGCCTACGGCTTGAAGGGGTTGCCCCCTCCTTTTATCAGTTGAGGCCCATTCTACTAGGGCCATGAACGCCTCCTGGGCAGCACACCACCAGATCTCTATGACTCAGGTTTGCAAGGTGGCAATTTGATCATCGGTCCACACTTTCACAAAGGTTTGCCTATTGGATGTGAGAAGAAGGGCCGATGCAGCCTTTGGACAGGTAGTGCTGCAGGCTGAAATTTAAGATCCTCGGGATCCGGGGCACCCTTGGTTAAGTTAATGAATTAATTAAATTAATCATATTAATTATTTGTTGGATTTAATTTGGATTTATTATGATTTAAAGGTCACTTTCTGAATTAGATCTCCTGGTTGAGATGTCTCCCTCCCCTCATGGAAGCATTGCTTTCGGACATCCCACATAGTAATGATTATGCCGCTCTGTGTCCCGTGATGTACGAGAAAGAAAAAGGGATTTTTAATACAGCTTACCTGTAAAATCCTTTTCTTGGAGTACATCACGGGACACAGAGCTCCCACCCCTCTTTTGGGGACCATTTTGGGAGGCATACTGCTTGCTACAAAACTGAGGGGGTTATATGGGAGGGGGTTATATAGGGAGGGGACTTCCTGTTTGAGATTGCCAGTGTCCATCACCTGAAGGTACTCCATTTAACCCACATAGTAATGATTATGCCGCTCTGTGTCCCGTGATGTACTCCAAGAAAAGGATTTTACAGGTAAGCTGTATTAAAAATCCCTTTTTTTTGTAGCCGCATTTTTTTGGCGATTTCTGCTGACGTGTACTGACTGCTGCATTACTCTGCTGCACCGTGGTTTTCTGCCCTGTTGGCCTCTAGTGTCAGATCAGCGGCCATTGTACCATGGATCAGGCCATTTTTAAAACGGCCGATGAACAGACACACGCTGCGACTGAGCAGTCTGAAAGACTGACTAAAATCGCAGCCCCACAAACAGCCTTCGATCCCAGCTTTGGAGAGCACAGATCGACAGACACACTCTGCAGGCAGCAGCTCTGCTAGCTAAACCATCTACTATGGTTCCTGGGTGGTGAGTCCTCTGGGGGGGAAACACTCGTCTCTGCTGCAGCCAGGAGTGGTGGGTTACTTGTTTGGGGGTCCCTGTGTTAGGTGTGTGGACAGCATGGTGTCAAAAGCAGAAGCTTTTTCCCCCGAGACACCTGAGCTGGCAATTGATGCCCCTGCACCCGATTTATCGGTGGACGCTATGCAGCAATCCTAGATGCCTTCGTAACCAAGGTGGAAGCAGCGCGTGGGAGAATGGGGGCTAGAAAGCGCTCCCTCCCCCCGCCATCTGCTGGGGACAACTCAGATGCGTTGCCGGGTCCAGCTAGCACTCATGACCCTGGCCCTGAGGTATCTGAAGATGCGGACCAAAAACCCTCTTCAAGAGACTTTCTTGAAAAGATGGACCTCGCCCCCGATAGTGGACCCTCCTGTGTCCAGATTAAACAAGCTCCACCATACCAGTAGAGGGGGCTCCCGCCTTCAAAGACCCTGCGGACGAGAAGGCTGAGGCGATCACCCGCAACCTGTACACGGTAGTGTGTTGACGGTATGCCCAACCATAGTTGGGGCCCTGGTGTCTCAGACACTCACGGAAAGGGCAAAGATGCTGCTCAATGGGTTACAAACGTCAGGCTTCCTCGAACGAGGTAGCCCTAGCTGACCTACTAATACAAGGCCTAAAATTCATTTGTGAATCAGCCTTGGACACTATTCCTCTGCTGGCCAGAGCTTCAGGTCAGGCGGTGGCGTTACGCCGTCTACTTTGGTTAAGATTTGGTCCGCCAACCAATCTTCCAAGAAAGTCCTGATGGACTTGCCCTTTAAGGGCGACAGACTTTTTGAAACTTCCCTGGATGACATAATTAAAGATGCTACAGGAGGTAAGAGCACACTGCTCCCAAAGTCCAAAAAGGGGAAGGAGCCACGCCGTTGGCAAGGGCCCTTCTTTACTGCACACAGGCGTTTTTTTCGTCCGCCCAGTACGGCGGGTAAAAAACCACAGGCCAATAAAGCGCCTGCTCAGGGACTGAGATGTCCCTGGTTTCACAAACTCAACAAACCTGCAGACAAAGCTACGTCCGCATGAAGGTTTGCCCCCACCCATCTCTCGGATGGAGGGACTTCTTTGCGAATTCGCGACCTGATGGACATCAGGTCCCCGACCGGTGGGTTTGCAAAGTAGTGTCTTCAGGGTACAAGATAGAACTTCTAACTTGCCCACCAAACAGATTTTTCTCCCTCCAACTGCCAGCTACAACTGACTCGTCGGGAAGCCCTATTTGGGGCAGTTCAAGACCTGCTGAAACGCGGGGTGGTTATTCCTGTCCCAGTACAGTATCGGTTTCAGGGGTTTTACTCCAATCTGTTCATAGTACCAAAGAAGGAGGGCGTTCGCCCAATTCTGGACCTCAGGGCCCTCAATTGCTTCATGAAAGTACAAAATTCTGGATGGAATCGGTTCGCTCTGTCGTCACTGCCCTCCAGCCGGGGGACTTTCTGGCATCCTTGGACATCAGGGATGCCTATTTACATGTCCCCATATGCACAAAGCATCAGAGACTTCTGCGATTTGCGGTCGGGGAAGACCACTATCAATTTGTGGCTCTCCCCTTTGGCCTGGCATCGGCACCAAGGGTGTTCACCAAGGTGCTTGCCCCAATTCTCGCCCTACTAAGACAACGTGGCATCGATGTCGTGGGCTACTTGGACGACCTGCTTCTGAGGGCCACTTCAGCCTCAGAATTAGAGGTGTGCGTGTCTATAACATGTCAGACCCTCAGACACTTGGGTGGCTACTGAACATTCAGAAGTCAGTAATGGTACCGACTCAACGCCTAGTATATCTGGGATTGATTCTGGACTCCTCAGAGGCAAAGGTTTTCTTCCCTGTGGAAAAGTGGCAGACCCTTCGGGCTGTGGTGCGGTAGTTGACATCTCAGAAGGGTCATCCCTCTGCTTTTGCATGCGAGTCCCGGGCCTCATGGTGGCCTCCTTCGAGGCGGTACCATAGGCGCAATCTCACACATGAGTGCTACAGAAGGAAATTCTGTCCAGATGGGACAAGCGCCCATCATCCCTGGATTATCAAATCAGGGTGAGCCACTTGGTCAGGGCCTCCCTTGTGTGGTGGCTGACCTCACCGGCACTTCTGTCCGGGAAGTCGTTCCTTCCCTTTCACTGGATAGTCATCACGACGGACGCCAGCCTTACCGGTTGGGGGGGGAGTCTGGGGGGGTTCAGTCGACCCAGAGTCGCTGGTCTCCAGAGGATTTCCATTTGCCGATCAATGTCCTGGAACTTCGGGCGATCAGGCTGTGCCTCTCCACATGGCATCCAGTCAGGATCCAGTCGGACAATGCCACGGCGGTGGCATATGTCAACCAGCAAGGAGGAACAAGTAGCTCGGCTGCAGCATCAGAAGCCGCTCACATCCTAAGGTGGGCAGAAAGGAGCATACCGGCACTGTCGGCCATATACATTCCAGGTGTGGTAAACTGGCAGGCGGACTACCTGTGTCGCCAGATGCTGGACCAAGGAGAATGGTCTCTGCACCCAGAGGTGTTTCAGCTCCTTTGCCCAAAGATAGGGAACGCCAGACGTAGATCTGGCGTCTCGACTCAATCGGAAGGTATTGAGGTTTGTGGCCGGGTCAAGAGACCCATGGGCGGACGCGACAGATGCGATAGTGGCGCCGTGGAGTCAGTACCGGCTAATCTATGCCTTCCCTTCTCTAAGGCTCCTGCCTCTTCTGCTTCGCAGAGGGGATTCCTATGATCCTAATTTCTCCGGATTGGTCTTGGCGTCCTTGGTACGCCGATCTAGTGCGGCTAGTAGCAGACGTCCCTTAGCGTCTACCGCTGAGAGAAGACCTGCTGTCACAAGGTCCCATACTGCATCCTGCTTTACTGTCGCTGGCTTTAACGGCATGGCTATTGAAAGCCAGGTACTAAGAGACCGGGGCCTGTCGGATTCTGTGATTCCTACCATGAGGAAGGCTAGGAAGTTATCCTCTAGGAGGATTTATCATCGCACTTGGAGAGCTTACTTAGCCCTTTGCGAGGAAATTAAGTGGAATCCACGGACTTATATAGTGTCCAGAGTCCTGCTGTTCTACAGCGCGGGGTGGACCAAAAACTTTGCTTAAGCACGATTAATGGGCAGATATCTGCCCTGGCTGTTTTCTTTCAGCGACCCCTGGCGACTCACTCTCAAGTGAGAACATTTGTACAGGGGGTTCGGCATGTGGCCCCTCCGGTCCGTCCTCCACTACCTCCGTGTGGATTTGAATAGCAGACGCACCTTGGCATCTACTGCTACGAGAGGACCTGCTATCACAAGGTCCCATAGGTCATCCTGCTTTACAGTCAATGGCTTAACGCTATGACCTCTAGGTGCCTCAGAACCACCATTTGAGAACATTAGGGAAGTTCCCTTGTTGACACTTTCTCAGAAAGTGGTCCTTTTGGTGGCTGTTATGTCAGTTAAGAAGGGTTCTGAGCTGGCAGCCTTGTCATGAAAGGCTCCCTATTTGATCTTCCACAAGGATAAGGTGATGCTGCATCCGTAGCCTTTTTTCTTCCATCTCAAGGAAGACATTGTACTGCCATACTTTTGTCCTCATCCGTCGAATCCTAAGGAGACGACGGGGCATCCGTTGGACGTTGTCCAAGCTCCGAGAATATACTTGTCTGTTACTGCTCCGTTCCGGAGTTTAGACTCACTGTTTGTTTCGGTGGCTGGTCCCAAGAAGGGCCCAGAGGTCTCTTCGGCCACCATTCAAGGTGGACCCGACAGATCCTGATCAGGCTTACGCCATAAAGGGTCGGGCGCCTCCCTATCACGATGCATTCGACTAGGGCAATGGTGCCTCTTGGGTTTTCTGACATCTATTGTCTGTTTCCCAGGTGTGTAAGGCGGCGACCTGGTCGCCCGGCCACACTTTCACTAAACTTTACAAGTTGATGTGAGTGCATCTTCGGATGCTTCTTCGGCCGCAAAGTTTTGCAGGTGGCTGTTTAGAGTTACAACTCCTCAGTTGAGGAGCTCTGTTTTGTTTTGGGGTGAAGTTTAATTTTATGCTTCCCACCCCTCATTTTGACACTGCTTTGGGACGTCCCACTATGTCAAGATTAAGGCTGTGTCCATCCATGTACGAAACAGAAAATAGGATTCTATGCTCACCGTAAAATCTCTTTCTCTGAGTTCATGGATGGACACAGCACCCACCCCTCTCTTTTTTTAAAGTTTGTACTGCTTGCTACGAACTGAACTGCTTGGTGCAGGCTGAGAGGATATAGTCAGTGGGACCGCACCCTGGGCGGGGCAGTTCAGCTTTGAAGTTGTTAACACTTTCTGCCTAGTCACTTCTAAAGATAGGCTATCTCCCACTATGTCAAGATTAAGGCTGTGTCCATCCATGAACTCAGAGAAAGAGATTTTACAGTGAGCATAAAATTCTATTTTTTTTTTGGGGGCTTTTTTAGTTTGTTAAGCAAAAAATAAAAACCCCAGAGGTGATCAAATGCCCCCAAAAAGAAAGCTTTTTTTGTGGGAAGAAAATTATTAAAATGTAATTTGGGTACAGTGATACATGACCGTGCAATTGTCATTCAAAGTGCGACAGCACTGAAAGCTGAAATATGTCCTGGGCAGGAAGGGGGGAAGTGCCCAGTATTGAAGTGGTTAAAAATTATATTTTCAAAAAATGTAATTGTTACATATCCCCTGGGGCAGTACCCGGGCCATCCTATATCCTTTTTATGGCCAATAACTTGTATATAAGCCTTCAAAATTATGACTTTTGATTTTTAAAGTTTGGGTCCCATAGATTTTAATAGGGTTCGCGTCAGAACTTTTTCCATGTTCTGGAGTCCTGGTGCGAACCGGTGGGGCTGTTCAGCCCATCACTTGTGGTTAAAACAGAGAAAATTTCATGACGCAACAGAGAATACACACCACAACCCGCATTCTATGAATGGGTGGATATGAATCGGCACCTAAGACAACAGCAATAATTATTCAACAAGTGTTTTAAACATTGCTGTATTATAATACTACTCAATATAAACTTGGTTTAACAAAAGAAAAAAAAAAATAGAAAAGACACAGGAGAGCTAGATCAAACTTATGTATGCTAATTCACACTCGGCATATTAAAATACACTTGCCTACGTTTGAAATTGCTTTCCTTTTCCCTTTCCCTAAATTACATGAAAAGAAAAATGTATACGCAGTCTTGGAAAAAAACACTCTCATTGTATTCAGCCCCATGATGTGCAGTCATTCGCTTTTTATTTCTGCACCTCGCACAGTAGAATAAATTACCCCAGGAGAAATATCAGCCACAATCAAGAAAAATCTCATTTCAAATGCATTAGGCACTGGAGGATATTGTGACTTATAAATGAAAGCTTTCAAGGTGGGATTTAATCAAATAAAACTTTGTTACCTTGCCTGGATTTTCAGAGGAATTTTGTAATTAGCATATGAAAATAAAACTAGTCTTTGATGGTTTAAATATCTGTATTTATCATTTCTTTCTTTTGTCATTTTTCATTGTAGAGCTGTGTGGTGATTGCCTGCATCTTCTAGTGTACTGAACAAAGATTTAGATGCTATATAGTAACATTTTTAATAGAGACGCATATAGTATTCTGAGAGTAATGATGCTAAACATTGTTTTGTTTTTTTATGTTTTATAACAAGTAAAAAAAAAAATTATACTCAAAATTACATACAGTTAAAAAAATATGCACAAAATTACATACATTTTGCCTGATATATACTAGTGATAATTTAGGTAGCCCTTGATATACATTTTTCCAAATATGTTATTATAGTGTAATAAATATTTAGTGCAGCAAATGAAGACTACAACATTAAATGAGTGGTAGGCAACTTGTAGGGTTCAGGGGACTTTAAAGTGGTTGTAAACCTCAAACATGAAATATGAACAAAGCATATCTCTCTTTAGTGTGTACTTGTCTTAATCAAGAACACTAAAGCTGCATACACACGACCATTTTTAATGTCCTAGAAAAACGATTATTTTTTCGACGTGATTCTTGTCAAGCCTGCCTTGCCTACACACGATCGTGAAAAAAAAATACACGAGCAAAGCGCGGCGACGTACAACACGTACAACGGCACTATAACGGGGAAGTTCCATTCAGATGGCGCCACCCTTTGGGCTGCTTTTGCTGATTTTGTGTTAGTAAAAGTTTGGTGAGAGACGATTCGCGCTTTTCAGTCTGTTACAGCGTGATGAATGTGCTATCTCCATTACAAAAGCTAGTTTTACCAGAACGAGTGCTGCTGTCTGATAACTTGCTTCTGAGCACGACCGTTTTTCACGATGTAAAAAACGACAAAGTTAAAAACGACGAGAAAATTTACAGCATGTTCTAAATTTTTAATGGCCATTTTTCACGTCGAGAAAAATGCTCTGGAGAGTGAGTGAGTGAGAAACTTGTAAAGCGCAACACATGCGAACTGAATCGCCTCTGGGCGCTGTATCCATTTCATGGGTAAGGAACCCCTTGACCTCAGAAGAGATGGGTTTTAATCTTTCTCCTGAAGGCCAAGTGGTCCGACTCCAGTCGGATGGTGGTTGGTAGTGCATTTCACAGGCGAGGTCCCTGGACTGCAAACGATCGTTTTTAATGACCATTTTAAAAAATTGCATTTTTCACGTCATGAAAAAGCTCTAAATTTTCTCGTTGTGTGTACGTGTCATTTCTTTCTGCTGCCTCTGTCCTCTGCTATCTGCATGAGTCACTTCTGACAAGCTTTCCTGTACACACTATCGGAAATTCCGACAACAAAACCGTGGATTTTTTTTCCGCCTGAACTTTGGCTCAAACTTGTCTTGCATACACACGGTCACACAAATCTTGTCAGAACGCGGTGACGTACAACACTACGACGAGCCGAGAAAAATTAAGTTCAATGATTCCGAGCATGCATAGGATTTTTGTGCGTCAGAATTGCATACAAATGATCAGAATTTCCGACAATAACTTTTGCTGTTGGAGAAATTGAGAACCAGCTCTCAAATTTTTCTTGTCGGAAATTCCAACAGCAAATGTCCGATGGAGCATACACACGGTCGGAATATCCGACCAAAAGCTCAAGAGAAAAATAGTGACAGGGGAGGGACTTCCAGCTGATTGACAGCCTCAACTTTGTTATGTGTGCTGTGTAAAGGGGGTGTGTCCCTTCCCTCCAATCAGCTCTTAGAGTTCTCCTCAATAATGTAACTTCAGCTCTCTGCCCCCTGCTTTTCAGAGCTGAGAGATCCTGTGTAAATTCTGGACTTTGAACGGATGTAGGGAAATTCAGCTGTAGAGAAACAGGCAGTGCCGATCCTGACCTCTCTGGGGCCCTAAGAAAAATTCTGCTAAGGGGCCCTCTACGGTGGCAAAAAATGGGTGTGGTTTACGTGAAATATTGGGCGTGGCTTACATGGGCGTAGCTCGGAGGGGGTGTGGTTAGAGTTTGAGATAAATGAGGGATGGAGGGAGAAAGAAAGAAAGAGGGAGAAAGAAAGAGAGAAAGAGGGAGAAAGAAAGAAAAAAAGAAAGAAAGAGGGATAAAGAGAAAGAAAGAGGGAGAGAGGAAGAAAGAGGGAGAAAGAAAGAAAGAAAGAGGGAGAGAGAGAGAGAGAGAGAGAGAAAGAAAGAGGGAAAGAGAAAGAAAGAGGGAGGGAGGGAGAAAGAAAGAAAGAGGGAGAAAAAAGAAAGAAAGAGGGAGAAAGAAAGAAAGGAGGGAGAAAGAAAGAAAGGAGGGAGAAAGAAAGAAAGAGGGAGAGAGAAAAAGAAAGAGTGACAAAGAAAGAAATAAAGAAAGAAAAGGGGGAGAAAGAAAGGGGGAGAAAGAAAGAAAGGGGGAGAAAGAAAGAAAGAGGGAGAGAGAAAGAAAGAGGGAGGGAGAAAGAAAGAAAGAGGGAGAAAGAAAGAAAAGAAAGAGGGAAAGAAAGAGGGAGGGAGAAAGAAAGACTAAGAAAGAAAGAAAGAGAAAGAAAAAGGGAGAAAGAAAGAAAGAGAGGGAGAGAAAGAAAGAGAAAGAAAGAGAGGGAGAGAAAGAAAGAAAGAGAGAGAAAGAAAGAGAGGGAGAGAAAGAAAGAAAGAGGGTGAGAAAGAAAGAGAGAAAGCACCACAATAGAAATGTGTATTCCAGAAAGTTTAACAAATCGGCAGATAAAGATACTCCAAACGCTTGGTGTTGGCGATTCAATCATCCCGGCACCATGGTTGTTATGGTGTCAGGATGATTGAAGCGCATTATTTCTATTATTACATTGTAATATAGAATGAAATTATTCAACTCGCCATAATGCAGAATCAGTGGGAGCCCAAAGTCCCTCCTTACATCAGGCATTCCCAGCGGAGTCCCTCCTTACATCAGGTGTCCCCAGTGGAGCCCCTCCTTACACCAGGCATTCCCAGCGGAGTCCCCCCTTACACCAGACATTCCCTGCGGAGTCCCCCCTTACACCAGGCATTCCCAGCAGAGTCCCCCCTTACACCAGGCATTCCCAGCAGAGTCCCCCCTTACACCAGGCATTCCCAGCAGAGTCCCCCCTTACACCAGGCATTCCCAGCGGAGTCCCCCCTTACATCATCAGGTATGAAGCCCCATCAGCAGAGACTCTCTCCGTCGCCGTTACAGTACAGAGTGGACAGTGGAGGAGCCGGTTTCCTATCATTCTGGTTCCCCTATCTGCTATCAGATAGTGGCGGGTTGGACTGCGCATGCGCAGTCCGAGATCACGGAAATCTCTGAGACTGAACATCTGTTCCGTCAGCTGTAGTTGGAGCATGCGCAGTTACGACGCTCACTACGACGCTCACTCTATCAGATGGGGGACCAATTTCGACAGAACAGCGCTGGCTGCGCTCACAAAAATACAGCAAGGGGCGGATGGTTTTTAAAAGGGGGCGGATGGTTTTTAAAAAGGGGCGGATGTATTATTGAGCAGTGATTTTTTAACCATCTGCCCCTTGCTGTATTGCTGTGAGCGCAGCCAGCGCTGTTCTATCGAGATGTCCAATCTGTAAAAAGATCACTGCTCAATAATACACCCGCCCCTTTTTAAAAACCATCTGTCACCTTGCTGAATTACTCTGAGCGCGGTCCCCCATCTGATACAGCGATGTTGTGGATAATCCGGGTGGCTGCCAATAGGTATTGAGCTGCGGCACCGCCCACCCCCGCCCCTTCCCACATCATTTCACATCAGACAGACATCAGCGGGGCGGGAGGTGGGCGGTGCCGCAGCTCAATTCCTATTGTTTGGTCTACAAGAAAATGGCGGCCGGCTCGGCTGCGGACCTCTAGTGGCGGCGGCGAAAACTCGGGGGGCCCTGAGTAATTACTCAGGGCCCTACGCAGCTTGCGTATAGGGCGGATCGGCCCTGGAAACAGGTATAATTGATGTAGGTGGATTAGTTTCATCTCTGTGTATGACCTGAGGCCAGTCACTTCACTGGGTATATGTGAGGGTGTACAACCCCTTTAACCACTTGCTGACTGGGCCATAGCCGAATGGCGGCTACAGTGCGGCTGGCTAGTTCTGGGAGGGCACACTATGACGTCCTCCCATGAAAGAGCTTCTCGCACGCCCCCTGGGGAGCACATGCGGCTGTCCGTGAGTGCCAGGTCCTCGGGACACAGCGCATCACGCATAGGGATAAAGGGCCAATCCCAGTAGCCCTTTACCACGTGATCGCTTCATCCAGTGATGGAGCAATCACTGTTAACAAACCGGAGAGAAGCTGCAGCGTGACTCTGCTTGTTTTTCAGTGCCCAGCAGTGCCACATAAGTGCCCAGCAGTGCTTTACGATGCCACATCAGTGCCACACCAGTGCTTTACAGTGCCACATCTGTGCCCCAGCAGTGCGCTACTGTACCACATCTGTGGCCCAGCAGTGCTCTACAGTGCCACAACTGTGTCCCATTAGTGCCCAGCAGTGCTCTACAGTGCCTCATCAGTGCACATCTATGCCAAATCAGTGACCAGCAGTGCTCTATGGTGCCCCATCAGTGAACATATATGCCCCATCAGTGCCCATAAGTGTCACATCAATGCCCTGCAGTGCACATTTGTGCTCTACAGTGGCCATCAGTGAGTGTTCATCAGTGTCACCCTATCAGTGGATCCTCATCAGCGCCCATCAGTGCTCTAAAAATTAAAAAAAATGCGTAGAAAAATACATTTTCATTTTCTTTCCATATTTTCCAAAAACTTGTTGAAAAAAATGACATGTTCAGCAGACTCATAAAGCCTCATAGAATATACGTTGGAGTGTTTTCTTTCCAAAATGGGGTAATTTTTTGGGAGTTTTGGGGTGTAGTTACATGTATGCATATGCCGTGTGAGAGAAATAACCTGTTAATAGGACAATTTTGTGATGGGGGGGGATCTTAATTTTGCAAAGAATTGTGAGAAAAAGTTACACAGCGAAAAAAAACATCATGCCTCTTACTAAATACATTGGAATGTCTACTTTCACACAAGGAGTGTGTTAGGAATGCATAACACCTCCTTAATTTCCCCATAACAGGAGGAGGTTATTTGTAGTCCACAGAGATAGCAGAGAACAATGCTTACTGATAACTTCCTGTGCTCAGATCACTAGATTTCTGACTGGATGAACAGCTATTTATTTATTTATTTTTTTGCACATGATGAGCTGATATAAAAAAGCAGATGAACTGATATAAAAAATCACTTCTAAAGCAAGGTATACATGTCCCAAAAGTCAGCTGGTTCAATATGTGTTTTCCCCCGGTCTGTTCAACAAAAGCTGGTCTAATGGCAGGCTTTTGTCAAACGGTCCTGCTGAAAAACTAATATCCGATCAGCGCTTGGAGAGATCCCTACATCTATATCATTTGTGTTGATGCACGGATCTGCGTTTTTCTTTTCGTACAACCTGCTGCTTTAGTGAAAAAATACTCAACCTGTAAACACTAATTTATGATATAATAAATACTATATAATTTAATTTACATAATAATTTATAATATGCAAAGCAAACTCACCCATCCATGCTTTATTTTGTTGAAGCCCTAGCATTGCTAGCCATGGCCATCTTAAGTAAGGGCAGTTGATTCATATAGTATTTACTTCCTGGAATCCATCTGCCCTTCAGGCATTCAGGCATGAGGGTGTACTTAGCTTTGAAAAGGCCCCCTCCCTTCCTCTAGATGAAAGAAAAAAAATGCTCATGAAGACTCGTGGGATGTATGACATAATTTTGGCCTAGGTCAGAAACCAGGAGGCAACTGAAGAAATAAAAAAAAAAAGTTTAGAACAAGTACATTTTATATAACTTCTATTTACTAATGCTAGCAACTTAAAGTGGAAGTAAACCCTCCTATTGTTTTCAGCCAAGTAAGCGGCCATCTTGGCCTCTGTTTAATCTGCAACTGCCACGATGCTGCACATGTGATCAGTTATGAAACCAGCCATTGGATGGTTTGACAGTTTGGTTGAGAGCACAAGCAAATGTGACATCTAGCTCCACCCTGATTTTGTTTTTGCATTATCAGACTCCTGGAAACCTAAAAAAAAAAAAATGGAGGAAATGTATTTATTTCTTACTTATCAGAATCGCCCTGTTGCTATCTAGTCCTCCTAATCTGCCACTTTCTGGTCCGCGGTGCTCCTAGGTCACTTCCTCCCTCGCCTGTGGGCAGTACTGTGACAGGAAATTATGCAATTTAAGACAGATCACAGCACCGAGATGTGTTTATCTATGTTGCCATAACAATGGGGCGGGACCGTCTTCCGTCGCCGCTTGTTGTTATGGCAACTTTACAATCAGCGCTACGGCCGCTGGTGAATTGCGCATGCGCAAGATCAAGATGTGCATGCTGGTTACCCAGCATGCACCTCTCCAAAGCTTCTGCAGGCTTCAGATGCCTACAATCATGATGGCAACGGCCACAACAAGAGGCTCACAATGGTGAGTGTGAATTTTATATTTTAACAGCATCCAAAACAAACCTTGTATACTGTGGTTTTTAAATAATAATGCTGGGATTAATAAAAAAATAAATAAAGAAATGTGTCCGGAACTCCGCTTTAAGGATTAAAAATAGTTAATGTTGATTGATGGTAGTGCCGCCTTCATTACCTTCCTCTAATGCTAAGGAAATAACTTGGCAAGATGGTCTGTTGATATGAAATACAGATAATGCACAAGGTAAAATTAACAATTATTCATGAATTCTCAATTATTGACTTGCAAATTCAAAGCCTTTTGCGTTAAAAAATAAAATAAATACAATTAAATATATTATTATATTTAAAAAAAATGTTTTTTTAAATCCAGTCAAGTTACTATTTGCTGTATTAGGGATATTTCTTTTCATTTTCTTTTCTTTTCCCATTTAAAGCCCCTAACTGTTCAAGGTAGAGAGGACATAGCACAGTCTGAAAATCTGTAAAAATGCTAACTGTCTTCTTAATGTCTTCCTTTTTCATCTGCAGGTGAAAAATGTCAGTTGCAACCTACTGTCTCCTATGCTACAGAAAGGTTAGTACGTCTGGCACAGCTTCAAGACCTGAACGCAGCTGGAAAGATATCAGTAAGTTCACTGTATATAACTCTCTAAAAGTCTGCTGTGCATTTTAGATATTATTAAAGGCATTCATAGCTTATAGAGGTTGTATATTCCTGCCCAGTTTGCTTTTTATAGCAACCCCCTGTCGTAAATATTAAAATAGCTACAAAGGATACCCTGAAAAGGTAGATACTTCCCTTTCCTGCTGCTCACATCACTAAATTATGCTATGTTCAAGAGCCATTGTGTGCTGAAGATTATTGTAGATACCAATACTTCTGGAAGTCTTGGGCTCCTGGTCTTCCTCTGCGTTAAGTGCTTCCTCTCACTGACCCCTATGTCACTACCAGTGGCGGCTGGTGCTCAAAATTTGGGGGGGGGGGGGTCAAACGAAAAAAAAAACAATTGCAGCCTCACTGTGCCCATCAAATGCAGCCACTGTGCCCATCAAATACAGCCACTGTGCCATCAATTGTCACCACTGTGCCATGCCGTCAAACGCAGCCACTGTGCCATGCCATAAAACGCAGCCACTGTGCCATCAATTGTCACCACTGTGCCATGCCATCAAATTCAGTCACTGTGCCATGCCATCAAACGCAGCCACTGTGCCATCAATTGTCACCACTCTGCCATGCCATCAAACGCAGCCACTGTGCCATCAATTGTCAACACTGTGCCATGCCATCAAACGCAATCACTGTGCCATGCCATCAAACACAGCCACTGTGCCATCAATTGTCACCACTGTGCCATGCCATCAAACGCAGCCACTGTGCCATCAATTGTCGCCACTGTGCCCTTTAATTGTCACCACTGTGTCCTTTAATTGTCGTCACTGTGCCAATTGTCGCGACTGTGCCCTTTAATTGTCGCCACTGTGCCAACTGATGCCACTGTGCCCTTTAATTGTCGCCACTGTGCCCATTGTCACCACTGTGCCCATTGATGCCACTGTGCCCTTTAATTGTCGCCACTGTGCCCATTGTCGCCACTGTGCCCATTGATGCCACTGCCCATTGTCACCACTGTGCCCATTGTCGCCACTGTGCCCTTTAATTGTCGCCACTGTGCCCATTGTCACCACTGTGCCCTGTAAAATGCCCCTCCCCGCCCGGCACTTACCTTTCTGGGGGTCAGCCATCCTCCTTCCACGTCCCTCGATGTCTTCTCCCGCCCTCGATGATGCTTCAGCCAATCAGGTTACCGGTAACCAGAACCGGTGAACCTGATTGGTTGAGACGCCTGTCTATCTTATCCAAGGAACGCACCCCCCGTACGTCCCTTAGATAAGCATTCGGAAGCCGACTACAGCCACTGGCTCTGATAGGCACTTCCACACAGCCAAGCAGCTGCCGTTATTCAGGTGGCCAGCGCTCACCATCCGGCCATCTGAATAGTCGGCGGCAGCGGCGAAAATTTCAGTGGCAGTGCAAGAGCCAGAGGGGGCGGCGCTCCGGCGCCCTCTATGGATGAACCGCCACTGGACTCACTACAGTACAGAGTAGTAAGGAGAACACAGCAGGTAGACTCCTTTTTATGCCATTGGAGAAGTAAAGCTAGCTACTGTATTGACAAATATGTGTCATATAAAGCTTATTAAAGCAACTGATCAACTGTATCCCCTCTTGCAACTGGAAGAGAATGGAACTTTAAAGTAGTTGTATACCCTGTACAACCACTTTTCCCTACAGGTAAGCCTATAATAAGGCTTACCTGTAGGTACTCGAAATATCTCCTAAACCTCTACAGTTTAGGAGATATTCACCATAGAAGCCGGCACCGACATAATCGGCGTATGCGTACTAAAGAAAGGGCACCATCCATGCCGTTTCTATAGTGCCCGTGCTTTGACTGTCGGCTCCCGCACGCACGTGACTCTGGCCAACAGCAGAGCCGGAGTCCACGGCCCCGGAAGGAAGAGGGGTTGAAGATGGATGTGATGAGAGAGAGAGGACATCGGTGACATTGCGGGCTTCTTCTACAGGTAAGTGGCACATACTGGGCTACTATGCAATGCATTAGAGCCCATTATGCTTTTACTTTGCAGGGAACAAAGAGGAAGTAAAACCCATCAGGGTTTACTTCCTCTTTAAGTGAACCTTCGCCCAGACTATGCCCCCAAACTACAGTACTGTGCAAAAGGCAGGTGTGAAGAAATGATGTAAAGTAAGAATGCTTTCCAAAATATATATTTTAATTGTTTATTTTTACCAATTTACATTACATTACATGTTTTACAAAATGCAACGTGAGCAAACAGAATAAGAATCTAAATCAAATCAATATTTGGTGTTACTATGCTTTGGCTTCGAACCAGCATCAATTCTTCTAGGTACACTTGCACACAGTTTTTGAAGGAACTCGGCAGGTAGGTTGTTCCAAACATCTTGGAGAACTAGCCACAGATCTTCTGCGGATGTAGGCTGCCTCAAATCCTTCTGTCTCTTCATGTAATCCAAGACAGACTTAATGATGCCTGTCAGGGAAATGGCCAAAGAACTGGTTATCTTACCAACACCCATCATGGGCGCATCAGGCGCACGCAGATGGGCGATGGCACGAATAGGCGCGCAGGGCCAATGGTGCGCTCATAACGTGACAGATGCTGGTACCTCCTGGCCTATATAAACTTGCTGCTGGGACCTGTAGATTGCTGCATTATCGTCAGCTCTCTCGTATTCCTGTACTCCTGTGTATCTTGAGCCTAGGCCTCCCGTTATGCTTGCCCTGACTTGTTATTCGGATCTCCTGGTTTGACCTCAGGCTTGTATTACTGACTTTGCTCCTGTCTGCTCCACTGTGTTTGATCTCGGCTTGGCTCACCTGTCTCATGGTCTATGAGCTCCGGCTTGTTCTAGTTCTGCTACCTGAAACCTGCTACTGACTGATCTACCGTGTATGACCCCTGGCCTGGTTCTGTTTCTGGTTTGCTCCTCTGCCAAGTTCGCCTTGTACCACGCAAGCACACCTGCTTCAAAGTGCACCTTGCTTGTTCCAGCTACCTTCCGGTGATCAGCTATTCAGACCACAGCAACTGGCAAACCGTGCTTCTCTGGAGATTGCACTCCTTGTACCACTTTAGGGGTGCACTGCACTTAGCCACAAGGGGAGCCCTCTCGGCACCTCGGCCTTGCACCTGGTACGTGACAATGCTCCTTGTCACCTCCTCCAATGCTCGCCTCCAAGACTGTTACCGAGCCTCTTCCAACCTATAGATTTTAAGCTGTAACGAGCAGACTTATCACTCACAGGACTCCTTGTTCTTCTTTATGCTAAAGATAGTTCTTAAAGAGGAAGTAAACCCTCTTTTTAAAAAAAAAAACACCCTGCAAGACAAAGGCATAATGAGCTAGTATGCATAGCTTACTAGCTCATTATGAAGTAATTACCTGAGATCGAAGACCCCGCAGCGGTGCTCGTTGCCCTCCTCCGGCGGCGCCATCTCTCCACGAGTGACTTCCGCATATCGCGGCTCTGGCGCTGTGACTGGCCTGAGCCGTGATGACGTCACTCCCGCGAATGTTGCCACTAACGCCATGATCGCCGTTAGAAGCGGCACTCTCAGTGCACCTGCGCGCCGTAGTCTAGATATTTGTTGCACCACAGGTAAGCCTTAATCTAGGCTTACCTGTAGGCTAAAGTGGTCTATAAGGGTTTACAACCACTTTAAAGGGGTTGTAAACATTTTAGTGCAGCAGCCCCCCAGAGCCCCCATTTTACTTAACTGAACCCGATCGTTCAGCATTGGCTCCCGCTTCTGTCAATCAAAGCCAGTGACACGGGAGCCGGGGGTGGGGCCGAGTCCTGCTGTCTGTGTCAATGGATGCAGCAGCAGAACTCCGGAGCGCACACTCCCGAGTGCCCCCAGAGAATGCGGGTCTCCGCAAGAGGAGGAGCCAGGAGCACCACTGGGGGACCCCAGAAGAGGAGAATTGGGGCCCCTCTGTGCAAAACCCTTGCACAGAGGAGGTAAGTATGGCATGTTTGTTATTTAAAAAAAAAAAAAACCTTTACAGCCCCTTTAATGAATTTGGCTGTATGTTTGGGGTCATTGTCTTACTGCAGAATAAATTTGTGGCTAATCACATGCCTCGCTGATGGTATGGCATGATGGATAAGTATCTGCAGGGCCGATCTGCCCTATAGGCTAACTATGTAAGCCGCTTAGGGCCCCACAAAGCTGCAGAGGGCCCCCCAAATTACTAGAGACCCTCCCTCTCTGGTGAGAAGCCATTTTCGGCCCCTCACCCCGCTTCACAATTCACTGGCTGCATGGGAGAAGAGGTAAGAAGTTAGCACCCCCTGCTTCTCACTTTAATGTAAGATGTAATTTCCGACAGCAGAACACCTCCCCTTCTCAACTTTAATGTGACATGTCATTTTGCTTAGGGCCCCAGGGAGGTCAGGATCGTCACTGAGTATCTGCATATATTTCTCAGCATTGAGAATACCATTGACCGGGCAACATTGAGGACTGAAGATGCAGTGGTCAGCCAAGGAAACTTAATACAGCAGATGAAAGACACGTCATGCTTACTTCTCTTCAACATCAGAAGATGTCCAGCAGTGCCATCAGCATAGAACTGGTGGAAACCAGTGGGACCTAGGTACACTCATCTGCTGTCCAGAGAAGTCTGGCCAGAAGTGGTCTTAATGGAAGTATTGCGGTGAAAAATCCATGGGAAAAAAGGGTTTGAATGCCACAGTGCTGACAGCCTGAATAAATACAATAAAGTGCAACTGTAATGCATACAAAATTAAGTGAAACATTTATCCAGCAATACAAAAAATATATCAAGCATGTAGCTAGTGAAAACTTAAAAATACACGTGCAAATAAGCATAAATTTCTAGTTGGAAAGTTCCTTTCACAAGTATCTTCCATGGGCGCTGCTGTGCTAGAAATAGCGCAAATCAATATTAAGCATGTGACCAGTGAAAGTCCAAAATAACGTGCACATAAACATATAGCAATTCTCAGTTGATAAGTTATTTTCCCAAGTTCCTTTCAAAAGTGCTGCTGTGCTAAAAAAAAAACATATGATGCTGTGAACAGATGCATACAGGATACCCCCCCCCCTTATGGTTGAACTCACCAGATCCAATGGACACCCAAGCAGTACTGCATTGCGGGTCAAGTAGACTTAGTATGGTAAGCGGTGTGATGAAAACACCAACTCCTGGGTGCAATCCTTCCTGGGGTGTTTCCAGGCACAAACATATGGAGAAAGAGCCCGCATAGTAAAGTACGTCTTGTTAAATTCATTCAAATCAACTTTTACAGAGTTCCAACCATAAAATCTATTTTTACAAGGTTCCAATGTGAAGGTTTACAATGTGAAGGGCAAATGAACATCAATTACTAGTCCATTGATCAATAGGTCTCTCACAAACTAACTCCAATCAAACGGGCATCTGACGTGATGTCACCGCGGTGCTGCAAGCTGCATCTGCCCGAGAACCGCTAGATGGGACAGCATGACATAAAACACCGAGCCTGGAGCACTGACCAACCTCCCTCCACTGATCACTACACTCTGCCTGTACTACTAGAGTACTTCCAGTGGGAGACCTGCTGACATTACCACTGCACACAGCCATACCTCTGACATGTAAACAAGGCTAAGCGACTCAACTACGCACGAAAACGTAGGAAATGGGGTGCAGAAAAATAGCAGCAGGTGCTCTGAACTGTTGAGTCAAAATTTGAAATATTTGGCTGGTGCAGGAAGCAGTTTGTTTGCCTAAGGGCTCAAGTACAATAATGAGTATCTTACAGGCAACAGTGAATCATTGTGGAGATTTCTTCAAGCTTGGAGCTGCATTTCTGCAAATGGAGTTGAAGATTTGGTCAGGATGAATGGTGTCCTTGATGCTGACAAATACAGGCAGATACTTATCCATCATGCCATACCATCAGGGAGGCATGTGATTGGCCCCATATTTATTCTGCAGTAGGACAACGACCCCAAACATAAAGCCAAAATCATTAAGAACTATCTAAATCTTAAAGAAAAACAAGGAGTCCTGGAAGTGATGATTTGGCCCTAATCTCAACGTCATCAAGTCTGTCTGGGATTACATCATAGGCGTGCGCACAGGGTGTGCCAGGTGTGCCTGGGCACACCCTTATCGCCCTGTGTGGTGAAGATTGCACCAAAATATACTGTGTTAAAACGTGCACTAACGCACAAAAAAATACAGCATTAAACGGCACATAACACACTGAAATATACAACGTTAAACATGCACTAATGCACAGAAATATACTACATTAAACATGCAGTAACACACTGAAATATACTGCTTTAAACGTGCGCTAATGCACAGAAAAATGCTGCATTAAATGTGCAGCAATGCACTGGAATATACTGCATAAAACATGCAGTAATGCACAGAAATATACTGCATTAAACGTGCAAATAGACCCCTGATATTTCACCAAAGCTCCCTAATAGGGCTCCTAAAATAAAATAAATAATAAAAATTAAAATTACTGACATCAATCTCTGCCCTACTAACACCATCCACCGCTCTACTGACACCATCAGTATACTGTATATACACATGCAATTATGTTTGCGCTTCATTACATGAAGAGACAGACGGATGTGAGGCAACCTACATCCACAAAAGATCTATGCTGAGTTCTCCAAGATGTTTGGAACAACCTCTGTGCCGAGTTCCTTCAAAAACTGTGTGCAAGTGTACCTAGAATAATTGATGCTGTTTTGAAGGCAAGGGAGGGCACATCAAATATTGATTTGGATTTCTCTTCTGTTCATTTACTTTCCATTTTGTTAAATGGGTTGTAAAGGTAAATGTTTTTTTCACCTTAATGCATCCTATGCATTAAGGTGAAAAAACATCTGACAATAGGGGCGCTACATATAATATATAATTTATTCAAGTAAAATTTTTACATGTGTAAAGTAAAATTGTTACATACATAGATAACACCAACAATTGCCAATTGAAATGATACATAAACAATAAATATTAGTACACAAGTATAATAGTGGACAGAGTACACAGGCATCGTACTACCCGACTAGCCTAGTTTCGCATGATCCAGCTCGCTCTTCAGGGGTGTGTAAAACTGTACCACTGAGCTTAACCATGGCTACAAGTGTGCGGCCCCAAGATGGCAGCAGCAGGTGCCTCAAACGGTAGCTGAGGGGGCAGAGTCAAAAAGGGACCTCTCCAGGGGCCAAATGGAGAGCAGGCATGGCATAGGTATAGTGATGTATCCATAGAGACCTCATAGTCCATAAAAAGTATAGGCTAAGTATGGTGAATATCCCAAGTATAAAAGTAAGACACAGCAGGCAATCTCCACAGCTGTGTGTGTCCTCAGTGAAGAGTGAAATTTCACCCCTGAAGAGCGAGATGGATCTTGCGAAACTAGGCTAGTCGGGTAGTACGATGCCCATGTACTCTGTCCACTATTATACTTGTGTTCTAATATTTATTGTTTATGTATCGTTTCAATTGGCAATTGTTGGTGTTATCTATGTATGTAACAATTTTACTTTACGCATGTAAACAATTTTACTTGAATAAATTATATATTATACAATTACTGTTATCTTTACTGGCGGAAACGTTACCCACTTCATTTAAAGTCCCGGGGCGAATCCTTTTTGACTATATGTAATAGGGATGGAAGTGTGTCACTGGGGACACCAGACCTTCTCTTTTTTCGAAGACCAGGTTCAGGGACACTCTGTGCAAAACTAGCTGCACAGTAGAGGTAATTATAACATGCTTGTTTTAAAAAAAATAATAATAATTACTTTACAGCCTGTCCGTTGGACATGTCCGACGGTCAGTATGACTCATCGGACATGTCCGCTGCCCCCGAGAACCCGAGCATGGCGTCGAAGTGATTCGACGCATGCGTGGAAGCATTGAACTTCCGGTTTCGCGCACGTCGCCGCGTCATCGTCGCCGCCAGGTCGTCACCGCGTATTCTGTCCGTGGGGATTTTGGTTTGATCGTGTGTACAACCATCAGACCAAAATCTGCTAGCAGACATGTCCGATGAAAACGGTCCGCGGACTGTTTTCATCGGACATGTCCACTCGTCTGTACGAGGCCTGATTGTTTAAAAATAAACTATTTACAAGCAGTCTTAATTTACAGCATTTCTTCACACCTGCCGAAAACTTTTGCACAGTACTGGATGTATATATTCTGAATAAGCAGTAAAATCACTTTAAAACAAGCCCTCGTTCACCTGTTTAGCTATAGGCATTTTGGAGAAATGTGTCTTGAAATTTCACAACAGAAAATGTATTTTCTATTACAGCATAAGGGCTCAGGCACACGTTATATATTGCAGATCTGAACGCAGCTAATTTTACACTCATGTGCATTAACCATGATTTAAAAAAATCTGAATGCAGCAATAGTGGGGGGTGCTGGTTGGGTTTTCCCAGTGTGCTGCAAGCACGGGATGCAATTTGCCCTAGATCAGCGTCATGGCTTGCCACGGTGCAAGGGGGCTGACAGGCAGCACCATAACAACCAATGATGCTCTAGGGCAGAATGCACTGCGTCTTTCTATGTGAAGGTGTTGGTGGCTGGCCTGCCAGCACTATAGCAATACATGATGCTCATCCAAGCAGGAGGCATCCAGGATGACCCCCTACATTTATTAGAAGACAGAAGTCGACCCCCTCCATACCTGCATGGATGATTTATCCTGGGCCAACATGCAAACATCAATACTGTGTAATCATGTACATCATGTAAGTGTTAGCACAAGCAATAAATGCGTATTTCTCCCTGTTATGACATCAGGGACATTTTCCCTCACTTCCTGTCCTTGTGATATCAGGGTTGGACAAGAAATTAGTCCTTGTTGGAGAGGTATTGTCAAAATGAGAAGTGAAGGGAAATCTCTCCAACAAGGACACAGGCAAAGACCCTAATTCTTCCCTATTCTATTAAAAACAGAATTTTTTATTTTATTTTTGTTTGGAGTGAGGCCTTGGTAAACTGATAGGACTGTCCATTAACTCATCACTGTGAAGTGTAGCCTCACTTGAAAAAGATGAGGGGGAAAGCGAAGGCTGGAGCTTTACTATGCAAGCTGAAGGTGGGTGACACCAGGCTAGAACTTGAGTTGGACATGGCTGGGAACCCATACATATTCCTGGGAATACTCTTAAAGAGGAACTTCACTCTTACCCCGCCTGCAATGTATTTCTAAACCTCTCATACCTGTTGTGCAGCATTGTTCTGAATTCGCATACTTACCTACCCAGCAAACCCTGCTTTGTTCTGTTGTGATTTGTTATTCAGGTATCACAGCCCCTGCCGCTGTCTTGGTACTCCTTAGTCATTGTTGGTCAGGTTCATTCAGCCAGCCAATAATGATGTGTTTTAACTCCGGCCACTGGCCACTGTGAGTTTCTGCCCTCCTGGAATATGTGTTAAGCCCTGTACACACGGTAGGACTTTTGGCCAACCAACTTCAAAATCTGCAACTTTTCAAATTTGTCCGACCGTGTGTACGCTCCATCAGACCAACTTTTTCTGGTTTCATCCAACAAAAAGTTGGGTCTGCGAACGGACCAACTTTTCGGCAACAAAAGTCAGATGGTGCTTTGTGTGACCGTGTGTACAGCAATCCAACCAACTTTTGGACAAAGTGCAAATACGAATGCTCAAAACCAATGTTAAAAGCAACAAACAATAGCAGAAGTTAACCAAAGGGAGGCGGTAAAGAGCAGAAAAGAGCAAAAAAAAACACGTGATGTTAGGAAACTTTTAGAAAAGTTTGCAGAAAAGTCTGACTGTGTGTATGCTATGGGTGTGGCAGGACAAATCAATTAGGACAAAAATCCAAGGGAAATTTTGTTGGATGTCCTACCGTGTGTATGAGCCTTTAGGGATAGCAGGAGGTTGCAGGAGTCATTTTTGGCATTCTCCTCTTAGGCCCCGTACACACGATAGAATCCATCCGCAGATAAATCCCAGCAAATGGGTTTCTGCGGATAGATCCTATGGTGTGTACACGCCAGCGGATCTGTTTCCGCGGAGAAATCTCCTCTGGGATGGATTCCAGCAGATCGGATATTTGTTGTGCTGCACAACATATCCATCTGCTGGAATCCATTCCAACGGATGGATCCGCTCGTCTGTACAGACTTACCGGATCCATTCGTCCAAAGGGATTCCCCGCACGCGTCGTAATGATTTGACGCATGCGTGGAATTCCTTATATGACAGCGTCGCGCCCGTCGCCGCGTCATAATCGCGGCGACGGCGCGACACGTCATCGGCAGAGGATTTCCGTGCGGATTTCAATGCGATGGTGTGTACACTCCATCCCATCGAAATCAGCGGAAATCTTTGAGAGGATTTATCCGTGGAAACGGTCCGCTGGACCGTATCTGCGGATAAATCCTCTCGTGTGTATGGGGCCTTAGGCATGGATGGT
The DNA here is from genome assembly GCF_905171775.1 of Rana temporaria. Lineage (NCBI taxonomy): Eukaryota > Metazoa > Chordata > Amphibia > Anura > Ranidae > Rana > Rana temporaria. The sequence goes on along the minus strand of NC_053492.1, from coordinate 371,099,318 downwards.
GGCATCGGTGAACATCCACTTTAACTGTGAGTGTGTGTTGGTGATATCTATTTAGTCTATCTGACTCTCAAAGATTCTATGGACCAGCTTTAGAACCGTAGAATCCATAAAATTCTCTTGGTAAGTTTTTTTACCACATTGTTGTTAGTTGTTGGGTCTTTCCTCAATCCTTCTTATTTGCATGGGCTTGAGACCAGCCTGCTGATTGTGATAACACATGTACATAGACAGTTTGTGCACTTATACTAGGGCCAATTTAGATAGGAGCCAATTAACCTACGAACATGTCTTTGGAGTGTGGGAGAAAAATGGAGTACCCAAAGGAAACAAGCGCAGGGAGGACATACAAATTCCATGCAGATAATGCCTTGGCCAAGCTTCAAAACAAGGGCCCAGTGCTTCAAGACAGGTGCTAACCATTACGCCGCTGTGCTACGCCAACCACAAATAAAATCTGTGTAATCATGACCAAAAAAATAAATTGGCTGAGGAGAAATAAATTATGGTCTGATGACAACATAATAATGTACCCACTGTAAATTTCACACAGTGCCTAATTCTGTTTTTGTTTCAGAAAATATCGCCAAGATAACAGGATCATTGTTATTAGGGTAAGTTCGTGTATACATGGTTGTAAAAGTAAAGGGACAAGAGAAAACAGATAGATTGATGATCAATCCTGAGTAATGTAAGTTCCAGTAATAGGGCCCCAATAATTATATAAAACAGTTTGGGACTAATGAGTAATACATTGTATTGGATCAAGGTTAGTTGGTGTTAGGTAGGTAAATGAATATTTAAATTAAATATGTGTCCCATGCTGCCCTTCAAGGCAGTATTAATTTAGTCGACTAAAACAATTAAAACATTTTAGTCGACTAAAATAAGACTAGAACTAAAACAATTGAGATGACTAAAATACGACGAAAACTAAAATGGCATTTTAGTCAAAAGACTAAACACGGTCGTTTTTTTGGCATGAAATAAAATTACATTTTTAAAAACGTCATTTAAAATGATCGTGTGTGGGCTTCACATCGTTTTCCGTCTTCTGAAAAACTACAAACAAAAAATTCGAACATGCTTCAATTTTTTATGTCGTTTTTGAAAATGTCGTTTTTTGTGTTGTAAAAAATGATTGTGTGTAGGCTAAAACAAAGTTTTAAACCCCAGCATGCTCAGAAGCAAGTTATGAGATGGGAGCGCTCGTTCTGGTAAAACTACCATTCATAATGGAGTAAGCACATTCATCACGCTGTAACAGACAGAAAAGCATGAATCGTCTTTTACTAACAAGGAATAAGCTAAAAGCAGCCCAAAGGAGAATAGAACTTCCCCTTTAGAGTGCCGTCGTACGTGTTGTACGTCACCGCGCTTTGTTCATCATTTTACAAAAACGATGGTGTGTGGGCAACGTCATTTTTTATGATGAAGTTGGAAAAACGTCCTTTTTTTTCATGATGAATAACGTTGTTTTCTTTCATGACAAAAAGTGATCGTGTGTACGGGGTATAAGACTAAAACTAAATAGACTTCATAATTAACACTGGTCTGTAGTGCATATTCATACCTCAATGCCATAAATAATAACATATTAGATTTTTCACTCCAGCAGTATATAATGAGTTTGGACATTGTAGAGAAATGTTAACTAATGCATTATGCCGCGTACACACCATCACTTTATGTGATGAAAAAAAAATGACGTTTTTAAAAACGTCACTTTAATTGACTGTGTGTGGGGGAAAACGTCGTTTTATGTCTTGTAAAAAACGACCAAAAAAAATTGAAGCATGCTTCAATTTTATGTGTCGTTTTTCAAAAGTGCACTTTTTACTTCACAGAAATTGACCGTGTGTAGCAAAAAACGTCGTTTTCTAAGACGTTTTTTCATCCACGCATGCCCAGAAGCTACTTATGAAGCAAGCTTCAATGGTAAAACGTGGTGGAACGTAACCTCACTTTGCAAGAACATTGTGAGAAAAACGATGGTGTGTAGGCAACTTCGTCTTTGAAAATTGAAGTTTCAAAAACGTCATTTTTTACTTCACAGAAAGTGTCGTTTTTTTTCATCACATAAAGTGATGGTGTGTATGCGGCATTACAATTTAATTACATCCATTCGATTTTAGACAACTAAAATTAGTTTTAGTCGACTAAAATGTACTGGTGATTTTAGTCGACTAAAATGTACTGGAGTTTTAGTCGAATAAATATGACAAAAACTAAAACAACGCAGAAGACTAAAATGGGACTAAAACTAAAATGCAATTTTAGTCCTAAGACACACGATCGGAAAATTCCGACAACAAATGTTCGATGTGAGCTTTTTGTCAGAAATTCCGACCGTGTGTACACTCCCTCCATTGGATATTTGCTGTCGGAATTTTCGACAACAAAAATTTGAGAGCTGGTGCTCAAATTTTTCGACAACAAAAGTTCTTGTCGGAAATTCTGATCGTCTGTATGCAATTCTGACGCATTAAAAATCCTGCGCATGCTCGGAATCATTGAACTTAATTTTTCTCGTCTCGTTGTAGTGTTGTACGTCACCACATTCTTGACATTCGGAATTTCCAACAACATTTTTGTGACCGTGTGTATGCAACACAAGTTTGAGCGAACAATCCGTCTGGAAAAAAATCCACGGTTTTGTTGTCGGAATTTCCCATCGTGTGTACGTGGCATTAAACTAAAACGAAATCAAAATTTGCTGCCAAAATTAACACTGCTTCAAGGTCATAGTAAGTTGGAGTACAACATATGCATTTAAAGTGTATGCATTGTACAAATATGTTTTTAAGTTAGGATTGAGTAGGGAAGCGTTAACCCCATATCAGGTTGCTTCTTTGTTGTCTGTGTCATGCTGAGGAGATTTCACTTTACTTCCTGTCTTGAAGAGATCTGCCTAAAGGGAGGGAAATTCCCATTTTGGACATTTGTCATTAGAACATTCGTCCCGGTTGAATGATTGCCTTTCTCCTCTTCCTCCCATGATAACCTAAGCAGGGATGTAGATGGCAAAATAAGATGGTGGAGGGGTTCAACCCTTCCCCACAGAATCCAAAACTAAAAAAAAAAAGAATTTGTTTTTATGTGTACTTTCTTTTTGTGGAAAATATTTTAGATGCACCAACACATGTAGTCTGTTTAGAAGTTGTATGTCAGTACAGCTGTGTTTCTCATAACCCCAAATCACAACGTTTCTTTTAAGGGGTTGTAAAGGTTTGTTTTTTATTTTCTAAATAGGTTCCTTTAAGCTAGTGCATTGTTGGTTCACTTACCCTTTCCTTTGATTTCCCTTCTAAATGTTTTTTTTTCTTTGTCTGAATTTCTCACTTCCTGTTCCTCCTCAGTAAGCTGTTCTGACTGACTAACCCCATGGATGATGGGGGCAAGCTTACTAAGGAGAAACAGGAAGTGAGAAATTCAGACAAAGAAAAAAACATTCAGAAGGAAAATCAAAGGAGAAGGTACGTGAACCGACAATGCACTAGCTTAACCACTTAAGGACCGTCGCACGAATATATACGTTGGCACGATGGCACGGCTGGGCACATGGACGTCCCCTTTAAGAGCCCAGCCGTAGGTAGCGAGCGCGCCGGCGGCGGCGCGCTGACGACACGGTCCGAAGCTCCGTGATCGCGCCCGCGGACCCGATCGCCACGGGTGTCCCGCGATCAGGTCACAGGAGCTGAAGAACGGGTAGAGGCGAGTGTAAACAAACCTTCCCAGTTCTTCTCTCCTTATATAGGGAATGACGATCACTGACGTCACACGTCCAGCCCCGCCCCCTACAGTTAGAAACACACATGAGTTCACACTTAACCCCTACAGCGCCCCCTAGTGGTTAACCCCTTTACTGCCATTTTCGCAGTAATCAGTGCATTTTTATAGCACTTTTCGCTGTGAAAATGACAATGGTCCCATAAATGTGTCAAAAGTGTCCGATGTGTCCACCATAATGTCGCAGTCATGAAAAAAATCACTGATCGCCGCCATTAGTATTAAAAAAAAATATTAATAAAAATGCCATAAGACTATCCTTTATTTTGTTTAACGCTATAAATTTTGCACAAACCAATTAATAAACGCTAGTTGCGAATTTTTTTTTACCAAAAATAGGTAGAAGAATACGTATCGGCCTAAACTGAGGGAAAAAAAATGTTATATCTTTTTTGGGGATATTTATTATAGCAAAAAGTAAAAAATATTGCATTTTTTTCAAAATTGTCGCTCTATTTTTGTTTATAGCGCAAAAAATAAAAACCGCAGAGGTGATCAAATACCACCAAAAGAAAGCCCTATTTGTGGGGAAAAAAGGACGCCAATTTTGTTTGGGAGCCACGTCGCACGACCGCGCAATTATCAGTTAAAGCGACGCAGTGCCAAAACTCAAAAAGGGGCAAGGTCCTTAACCTGCATATTGGTCCGGGTCTTAACCGGTTAAAGGAACGTATTTAGAAGATAGATAACTAACCTTTACAAACCCTTTAATTTAATAAAGTAGTTTGGTTTGAACATGACCATTTTAAGACAGTGAAATTTGATTAAAAAAAAAATGCATTTTACCTGCACTGGCAAGTGCTGTTAGTTCTGGAATGGACAGTACAGGTCTCAGGTAGCCACATAGCACAGCTTTCATCAACGTTGTAAGAATGAGTACAACTCCAACTGCAGCCCTAGGCAGCCTGAGGATCAGGTGAAGGACTCAACTTTTTAGTAATAGATCTTCATAATAGGGCTGCTAAGGTAAGTATTGCAGTTTTAACTACACTTGAGCAAACAGCAATAGCAACCATCTCATTGGCTACTATTAGCATCACTTCCACATAAATTTATTTTGCTTTTTTTCTACAGCAGCTCATCTATTTACAGTTCCCTTGCAGCCTGTTTTAAAGATTTTCTTCCTTTTTCTTTTAATCAGCGGGTGTTTGCTTTTCACATATGAAATCCAGTCTCTTAGAAGGTCTATTACGCTCGATACACAAGCAGTGCGGCAGGAGAAGCTTAAGTCCTACATTTACTTGCACACCGTCCCATTGGATCAAAATGACTTCCAAAGTAAGAAAGATTTCCACATGTTTTTGTTTCCCAGTGATTATGAGCTGTGCACTCAATTGTGGAATAACAATTATACACAGATTAAAAAATTGGGTTAATGGGTATTAATATAATCAATAACTTGTGGAAAAAATAGGCAATCATACCTATGATTAAATATTAATACTTTCTGTTACATGTGAAATAAACAACAACATTTAAGATGTTAAAGGGATTGTAAACGATCACTTTGTAAAACAACCTATTCAGTTTAAAATATAAATGAAAGGCAAAACATGTTTATATATATATATATATATATATATATATATATATATATATATATATATATATATAATTATTGTAAGGGTATGGCCCGTGGGACCCAGAGGCTCTTGAAGGATACTCCTGTGTCAGCTTTACCAATGACTATTGTGTCTAGGGTCATCCTATGTCCACTAGGGGCATAGGATGACTGAGAAATGATATCTTGAATTACATGAGATGGGACAGTAAGGATAATTCACAATGTATTGCAGGATATCTTGAAATTTTACAGGTGGTTAATTCTGAACCCAACAGGTCAATAGGAGAGTGTCTCATTCAATGTGGGGACACATACTGTTAAGGTGTTAATTAAGCCTGGCTCCTAAGATATTTCATGGTGCTATGCTAATTGACACGGTATTGTGTGAAAGTCTATTGATGATAATATGTGATGTGACTTAGCACCCTCTAAAGGTCAGACGTCTGACTTATGTTTACTAAAGGAATGTGTATTGAATAGAAGGTGAAAAGAGCCGGAGTCGAGACGTCTGCCATGTCAGCTATAGTAATTAACTCAAGTAGATCTGGCACCAGAAAGTCTGTCTAAGATGTGGATTGAGGGGGACTCGTTAGGACCCATTGTGTGATGTTGTGGGTGGAGTGTGTCATTGTCCCTTTGATTACTGCAGCATTCTTTGTGGTTGCTAACTGTATAAAAACCTGAGTTTTACCATTAAAAGATCTATTCTGTTTGGAACCAGAGAACAGAGCTGTGTGTGTCTCGTTTCTGGGGGAAATCCAATGGGTCCTGTCTGCTGGATTGTGGAGTGTCGGAAGCTGTCTTGGGTTGGTCGAATGGAATATCGTAACGGCGTTAACCCCTGACCGTTACAATTATAAATACCTCTTTTCCTTTTTTTTAATAAGTGATCACATTCCCTCTGTTCCTGGCTGCATAAGCGCAAGGGGGAGGAGGAGCATCAGCACACCAAGCTCCCAGTGAATGGCTGTGCAGCGGGGACGTGTCACGACAAGTCTGATCATTGGAGGAGAGCAGGCATAGCTAGAGAACTGATCACGATGTGCTCTTCTGTTTAGTGTGGTCAGTTTCTAATAGGAAAGCAGTGGCACTTTCAGGAACAACAGGGATTTCACATAAAGGAAGCAATACAAAGAGAACATGATACTTTCTTATATAAGTACATGGTACAGCAGGCACATATCAGCTATATGAAATGTTGGAGGTAACAAACGTTTTAATGGTAAAATGTGTACAATGACATAAAAGTGTGAAGCCTCGTACACATGTATGGGATTCCCGGCGGTAAAAAGTCTGCCGGGAAAACCGAGAACCTGCTCTGTAACTTTTTCTCCCTACACACAACCGTGTCTCCCATCAGGAAAACTGCCATGAGAGCTTTGGTCTGGAATCCCGGCCGTTTGTATGCTCCATCGCAGTGTTTTCCGTAGGAAAACTACCGGGTTAAAAAATGCTGGGAATCCCGGCGAGAAAAAAGACAGCTGGTTCTCTTTTTTTTTTTTTCGGGCAGTTTTCCTGTTGGGAAAACTGCAATGGAGCATACACACTGCGTTTTCCCAACCAAAAGCTCTCATGGCAGTTTTCCCGACAGGAAATCCTGTCATGTGTACAAGGCTTAACTAGAGCTACATATAAACCTAACATTTCAGTTAAAAGGTTTCTTTCTTAGTAGTTTTTTACTTTTTCAGCACAGATCTTTTGCAAAGTGCTACAGCTAGTCAGTTCGAGGAAGTCCATTCCACAAATAGAATTTGCTTTCTTTGATACCTGCATTGGAGTTAAATGTTCCTTCAGCATGGGGCACTATTGCTTGGGTGCTTACCTCTCCCTTGTCTGGCTGCTGCTCAGCAAAGCCCTATTTATATTCATAGTTGTAGTCGTTTAAAATATGGTTTGTGGATTTACATACTAAAGTAAATGCAAATCTGCCTAGTCTCTTCAATCGGTGATATCCCATTCATATTTCAGAGAGGAAATCCGCATTCACACTTTCTTGAAATCCTGGCAAACATTTCCCAAGTTATGGATCAGGAATGCTGTTACACATTTCAGGTTTTGACATCACTTTTCTTTGCCATTTAGGTTGACTCACCTTAGTTGTATTAGAGGTTTTCTGAAACACCTGTACAGGGAATTGCTCCTGTCATGGAGTTTGGTCAACTTATTGTGTCACCAGGTAGTTAGTGCAAACAGCAGAGTCAGATTCAGATTCAGCAGGCTAAGGGTCAGATCAGCCACAGACAACCCAATTCTAAATAGAGACCAGGTTCCAGACAGGTAGACAGAGCAATGATAAGAGGTGATGAACAGAGTAAGCACCAGGGCTTTTTTTCAGCAGGAACTAGGGGGGAACTCAGTACCACCACCACAGGTCTTCTGCTCACTGCTCACCACTATCACTTGGTAACACTGAAGTCCAGCTTCTGGTGATAGCTTATCTCCCAATAGCTCCCACAGGTCAGATCTCCTGCACAGATCCCACTGAGTGCCAGACACGGACAAGGGAGATACAGAACAGGTGCCCAGTGCAGTCATGGGCAGGAGGGGGTGCATGGTAGGCTGCATCCTCTGTGGTCTCCATTTTTTCTCTGGTGACCAGTTGTTGATGCTCCTACTGCATGATCTCCCTTGCAAGTGACTGTAGTATAGTATAGTATAGTATACTGGGAGGTACTACAGCCGGATAGGTATTTCATCTTAATAATTCAGCAAAGGTAAGACATATGACAGATGGTGGAGCTTTTAAAGAGGAGGGAGAAGATGAGGGCAGTGGAGGGAGGGGGTTGTATGGATAGGGAAGAGCTACCATTTGATGCCATCTGGCATACAAACCTACCCAATTAATGTGCAGCAATATCCATGGCATGAAGAAGTAGGGCATACTTGGCACCAGGATATGACCAAACTAACTTGTTGATGAGGCATGTGGTTAATGTCCAGCAATCTACTAAAGCACACTTAAAGCGGGAGTTCACCCGAAAAACTATTTTTAACATTAGATTGAGGCTCGTTTTGTCAAGGGGAATCGGGTGTTTTTTTTTTAATCGAAGCAGTACTTAACGTTTTAGAGACAGATCTTCTCCGCCGCTTCCGGGTATGGGCTGCGGGACTGGGCGTTCCTATTTGATTGACAGGCATCCGACGGTCGCATACATCGTGTCACGAGTAGCCGAAAGAAGCCGAACGTCGGTGCGGCTCTATACGGCGCCTGCGCACCGACGTTCGGCTACTTTCGGAAAATCGTGACGCGCTGTATGCGACCGTCGGAAGCCTGTCAATCAAATAGGAACGCCCAGTCCCGCAGCCCATACCCGGAAGCGGCGGAGAACATCGCTCTCTAAAACGGTAAGTACTGCTTCGATTTAAAAAAAAACACCCGATTCCCCTTCACAAAACGAGCCTCAATCTAATGTTAAAAATTTAGTTTTTGGGTGAACCTCCACTTTAATAAGGGCAGGTGTAAGCTACAGCATAACATGAACTGCTGACCACCAGGTCAGAGGTTCAATCCTAATTGTTTTAGTTCCCCTCTGTGTATTTCAGATCCTAACTATTGCTAAAGTTTTAATTGGTATACAGCCAATTAACATTTAGAGTTTAGTTATCAAAGAAAATAAATGTTTCACTAAAAATATTCAATTTACAGTAACATACATCTTATAAGTTCATTTTGGAAGGAAGTCGCAACTTCCATACAATATTAATCATCTTCTTTTCCATCTTCAGTATTGATGTGTTCTTTCTGCCTTTAGGCTTTACAAATCGAATAAGAAAAGAACTCCACAAAACAGCAAGAAAAGCTTTGGAAGCCTCAGCCAATATCTTTCAAAGAGAGTCTGATGGAGGTATATTTTTTTGTCATAATGGTTGCAGGCCAGTTTTTATGAACAATGCTTGTATGAAATCAAATTATACAGAATATCGAACAAAGTTGAAATCCATTAAAGTGTATCTATAGCCAAACCGTTTCTGATAAAGTGAGGAAGGGTGAGAAACTTTTTGTTTTAGCTCTGTGTGTCCCCACTGCAAATTCACCCTCTCTACTTATTCCGGTGAGGATTGTTCCTGGGACAGAAAGTAATGGAGAAATTATAAAATCTGTACAGAAAATTAAAACTGATTTGGAAAATACATTAGCATGTTAAAGGATAAGTTTACCTTTTGAAAAATTAAAAAATAAATGCACATTTTCTTGCAGGTAAAAAAAAATTTGCATTGATTATTTTTTTTCTAAGGAGCCTGCAGAGCATTGCAAGGATGCTCAACAGGGCCCTCACAGTTCATTGAGAACTACAAGATGTCAGCCTCAATGGCTGACTGTACTTGTAGTCTGTTCATTGAGGGCTGGTTCACACCTGTGCATTTTTAATGCGTGTTTATTAACCACTTCATACCCCGCTCCATTTTCAAATGACGTCCACAGGAGGGATCTCCCATCCTGGGCGGGCGTCATATGACGTCCTGGGCTTCCCAGCCGTCTAAGGGGTGTGCGCCGCCGTGTTACTCGGGAGCCGATGCGCGTGCCCAGCGACCGCGATGTCCGCCGGGCACTGCCCGATAACAGAGCAGGACCGTGGAACTGTGTGTGTAAACTCGATCCATGTTCCATCAGGTGAGAGGAGACCGATGTGTGTTCCCAGTACAGAGGAACACTGATCGGTCTCCTCCTCTTGTGAGTCCCCTCCCCCTACAGTTAGGATCACTCCCTAGCTAACACATTTAACCCCTTGATTGCCCCCTAGTGTTAACCACCTTCAGCCAGTGACATTTACACAGTAGAAAAAGAAATAAAACTGCGCCACTAAACCAGAAAAAATGATATACATAAATGAATAATTATATTACAAAAAGCCCACTGAAGCTCAAATGTATATGTAGAGTCCCAATATGCATTTATAAGGGGTCGTCTTATACACCCAGTTGCCTTATACACCGGCAAATACGGTAGTTTAAATGGCAGCCATCCTACTGCAACTACTCGAACAGGTCCTCAGAAAGGAACATCTACCAACCAAAAGTCATCATATAATAAGCTGTCTGAAAGTAAAAGTTTTGCCACATAGCGGATTTATTTTACATTTTTTTGGCGTAGCCCTTCTTGAGTGGTATAATCATAGAAATGGATACTGTGTTCTTAAAAGCATAAATGGGCTTAATATATGACATGTATTTTATGTATTCATTGGGCTGTAAGAACCACACAGCAAATGCAATGTGGAGGATCATGAGTTTCCAGTGTGGCTTCTATTGAAGAAAACCCAATCGCCTGAAAAAATGGTCCGTCTGAAAGCTGTGGAAAGCTTGGCTAAGATCCATTATTGGCAAGGTAAGTGATTAATAGATGGTATTGTGTAAGTAGATTTCGTCCTTATACAGCTTGTGTTGATAGGCAAATACATGGTGCTATCAGGTACTGTACATTGAGATACATGTGGATGGGGAGAGAAGCATTTCTAACATGAACAAAAGCCCAATCGGCATTGGGTTTTATGTTGATTAGAAGACATTGTGCATGTTTTTTTAAAAGTTTATCCAACATTATACATGTTTATCTACCTCCCAAAAACTGTCCTCTTAATTCTCCATCTATATTCTAGTAAATTAACAATATTTGATAATTGTAAGAGCTGTGCAATATTTAAAAAAGGTAATTTATTACAAATTTTAAAATCATTAGTAAAAAAATACATTTAACATATCCCAAACTCATTCCTTCTATCTGTTAATTCCTATGTAAGCAACACAATGTTTAAACATTAATATAATCAATATACAGTCTGCTGTATTTGCAACATATATCACACGTTGCATTCTGTGAAAAGAGAACAAGACATTTTGTGAAAGGATAAGGTTGAAAGCAGGCAACCTACTTTCAACAATGTAATAGAGACAGAAATATAGCTTGCTCAACTGATGGACAAGGTGGAGAGATAGTGACCCACTGTCACCATTGTCCTTGAGCCAGAACTTTAAGTTTCATCTACAGAAGTTCGATACTTACAGTAGTGTACATGATGAATGAAGCTAAGAATTTTACCTAATGCAACAGCACCACAAGGGAGGGGTGACCCCTGGAAGTTGCACATCTTTGGTGTCCTGCTGCAAGGAATTTAGTGGCAACCTCAACCTGAACTCTGATCAGGGCACGCTCCAAACACGTTTCACTCCAGCCCCTGGAGCTTGGTCATGGGGAGTCATGACCCCAATGACTAAGATTCGGGGGTGGAGTGAAATGTGTTGGAGGCGTGTCCTGGTCAGAGTCCAGGCTGAGGTTGCCACTCCATTCATTGCAGTAGGACACCATAGATGTGTGACATCCAAGGGTCACCCCTTATTTCTTGAACCTTTGCAGGAGCCAGGATGGGCTCCATTCCCTGTCAGTCCTCTAGCAGCAGCTGCGGATGCACTGTTTACCCCACACACTTTTCCCAGGTGGCAGCAGCATCCACGCATGGGACATCTATCATTAGAGGTCATTTACAAATGTCCATAAATAGATTTTGTTCTGGAGTTCAGCTTTAAATTACCGCTTAAGCACCGGCCGCCGCAGTTATACTGTGGCAGTTTGGCTCCCCTGCACGAATCGCCGTCTCAGCTTGCTCAGTTGTGGACGGGAGCGTGCCAGTGATGGATCCCCATTTTGACAAGGGGCATGTCAGAGATCTACTGTTCCCAGTGATCGAGAACAGTGATCTCTGTCATGTCCCAGGCAGCCCTGAAACAGTTAGAACACACCTAGGGAACACAGTTAAGCCCTTGATCACCCCCTAGTGTTAACCCCTTCCCTGCCAGTGTAAGTTTTACATTGATCAGTGCATTTTTATAGCACTGATTAATGTAATAATGTCACTGGTCCCCAAAAAGTGTAATTTGGGGTCAGATTTGTCCGCCGATCACAGATCACCGCCATTTCTAGTAAAAAAAATACAAATAAATTAAAGTCCCTAAATCTATCCCAAAGAATTGCAATAGGTTTCAGCGCTCAGGGTGTCTGCATACACAATCAATCATACAAGGGATATTTAAAGTAGCGCTAAAACTAAAGCTAAAAACACAACATATGTTGGTGGTCAAACAGTCCATAGAATAGTTGGTCCAATAAATTCCAGTCCATACAGAATACTATAGGGTTAATGAGGATGGCTGACAGGTGCTCAGGGCAGCTCTTCAAAAGCGAAGCCAGCTCAGAATATGCAAGGAAAGAAAACAAAAAGAAAAGCGCCTCTGAGTATTCTGTTTTTAATGGTATAACACTTAATGTATCCAGCACTTACATCATAATACACATGGTGAAGCTCGGGAAGCTGGTACAGTCCTGGCTGATGACTAATCCAGAAACGAGGGATGAATACAGCAGGAACATCTAATCCAGGCTTCTATAGCCGCTCGCTCATAGTCGGCTCTCCCCGGCTCCAAGTGGCTATAGTCATCTTGCAAACCTGGCCTGTTAGTGGGCCCTGAGGACAGGGTTGATGACCACTGTATTATAGCAAAAAGTTAAAAACCTTTTTCAAAATTGTCGCACTTTGTTTGTTTATAGTGCAAAAAATAAAACTGTAGAGCTGATCAAATGCCACCAAAAGAAAGATCTATTTGTGGGAAAAAAAACGATGTCAGTTTTGTTTGGGTACAACATTGCAATTGTGACCATGCAATTTGCGACGCAGTGCCGTATCGCAAAGAATGGCCTAGTTATTAAGGGGACAAAAAAGTGGATAATCAAAAATAAATTTTTGGTGCATCGGAAAAAAACTGTCAATTTGTTTCTAAAAGTTTTTTTTTTATTTCTTTAAGAATACCAGTATAGAACAGTGGCGCAAGCATGTGATAGAAGAACAATAATTGGCTTGGCCAGGAGCAAGGACACAGACCTTCGTTTTTTTCTTCCACCTCGAACATTGCCAAAAGTAAATGATGTGAGTAGAAGATTGAGTCATGTCTTATTCACAGCCTTGTGTAAAAGGGAAAAAAGTCAGTTTGAATGTTACATCCTAAACTCCACTTTATCCAGAGAAAGAGAAGCCTTCTTGAAATTTTTGATTTAAACATGTTGTTTTATCTTTAGAGAAATAAATCATTCTAAGCCCCTAAGATTTCAAGCATTTTATGTATGAGATTCTTCAGTTACCCTTCAGGAAAATTGTTCACCTCGTAGAATTCCTCCTGAGAAGATCACTGGAACGAAGCACTACGTATGCACATCTAGCACCCGTCAGTGTGGCCTTTTTTGTAACTGTAGTATAAAAAAAATTCTTTCAACCATAAAGGGTTCCTCTTATTTAACTTTTAAAAAACAAACTTTAAGCTAAATCTGAATTTTTTGATATGTACAATTCAGGTATTTATAAATCGTCATCATGTCTCCTAGTAAGAATATGTTCTTTTGGGTAATTACATCATCATATTTTAACAACTGAGATCCTTTATGCCCTTACTTAATTCATTCGCCCCTTCTGTAGCCTTTTCAGGCTATAATTTCTGTGGAATGGTGCCTAAAACTAATCATGATATCCCAGATAATCTTACTAATGCTTTGTAAAGAGGTACAGTTTTACTTTTATAGGATAAGTTGATCAGTCATTTCCACATTTAACCAAAAAAGTTTAATTATTGTACCCGAAGGTTTAAAAACGTTCAGTGTGTAAATATAGTATTTTTGTGTTCTACGTATTCACAATCTTGATGACATGTGGCCAGTAGGTAGATGTCATGTGACCAGTAGGTAGATGGCATGTGACCAGTAGGTAGATGGCATGTGACCAGTAGGTACATAGCACTATATATCAACTCCATTTTTACCGTTCCAGTACTGGCAGCCTTCTATTTCCTAATGCAGTCAACCATTAAAAGTGGAGCTAAGTGTTCTACCAGCTCCCTCTCATGCCACTCTAGTGGGTAATAAGGCTGTGTATCACAATAATAGATCAACAGGGATGACTGGTAGGGAGGTGGAGTGAGTTAAACTCTAATTTTAAAGGAACAGTTGAAATCTAGGTCAGCTTCAGATTTTGCATCACTTTTTGCATCAGTTTACCATAGACAGCCATGTTTTTTGACATACAGTAGGTGCCCCAAGAATATTGTTTGAAGTTTTTAATGCCCTTCAGATGACCAGTTTGTCATCTGAACCAGTGTTCCTTTGTTATTGATATATGCCTGAATTGTTTGGCAGGATTATTCTATAGAAGATAGACTTCATCATTTGCTGTCTTCCCTACCTCAAAGTGAATTTGACCAATGTATAAAGTACTTTACATCGCTGGCCTTGAGAGAGAGTACCCAAGCATTAGCAGCTCAACGGGTAAGTGAAGATTTCTAAATTTGTATCAGAACTGCAAATACATATTTAAATATCTATTTATATCTGACTTCAATAATGGTTTAGACCCCTGTTAGACCAGAATTATATTACTCACCACCCCCCCCCCCAAAAAGGAAACAAACCTGCTTGTAGGACTTCTGTGGACCCTGTAGAAAACATATGTTTCAACAAAGACTCTAAGAATACATATGCAAGCTGTACTTCTAATGAAAACTCTTATTCAAATACAAAAAATGTAATACCACGGTATAAACATACCCCAGTTAAAGCCCTTCTTACAAACCCTACCACTGCTTGGATCTGGATATCCTAGTAAGACCACATCTATTCACAATATGTAGTTCAAAAGACAGGTGCCTATTGTCCCAATGCATATCAAAAACAGACACCTAGATTTTTCTTAACCCATTAATATATAAACATACAGGCCCAGATTCTCGTAGATCGGGCGTATCTCTGCGGCGACGTAACGTATGTCATTTACGCTACGCCGCCGCAAGTTTTTCATGCAAGTGCTTTATTCACAAAGCACTTGCGTGTAAAGTTGCGGCGGCGTAGCGTAAATCACGCAGCGAAAGGCCGCGTAATTCAAATTCGGCGGGTAGGGGGCGTGTTTCATTTAAATGAAGTGCGTCCCGGCGCCGAACGAACTGCGCATGCGCCTGTAAAAAATCCCAGGGTGCATTGCTCCAAATGACGTCGCAAGGTTTTCGACGTGAACGTAAATGGCGTCCAGTCCCATTCACGGACGACTTACGCAAACAACGTAAATTTTCAAATTTCGACGCAGGAACGACGGCCATACTTAACATTGATTGCGCCTCATATACCCAGGGGCAACTTTACGCCGGGACAAGCCTAACGTAAACGTCGTAACTTTACTGCGTCGGCCGCGCGTACGTTCGGGAATTCGCGTATCTAGCTAATTTGCATACTCGACGGGGAAAACGACAGAGGCGACACCTAGCGGACAAAAAAAAATTGCATTTAAGATCCGACGACGTAAGAGCCTTACGCCTGTCGGATCTAATGGTTATCTATGCGTAACTGATTCTAAGAATCAGTCGCATAGATACGACGGCCCAGATTAGGACTTACGACGGCGTACATGGCGTTGCGCCGGCCGTTGTAAGCTCTTTGAGAATCTGGGCCATAAACTATCTTTACTGACATAGCCTTGTATCCAACTGTTTTAACTGAAAATAATTTTCCATGTATAATTCATTCTGATATGTGTAACCTTGAGTCTTCTATCAAAGCAATTTTTCCGCTAAAGTGAAATAAAGCTCTCACTTTATACCAAGTGTATAGCAGTCTCACCTCTATCTAGTATGCACCAATTTTTTTTTTCTTTTCTAATGGTAATGCAGATAGTATTGATTAAAGCAGTTCACCCGGGAAAAAATTTTTAACATTACATTGAGGTTCATTTTGGGAAGCAGAATCGGGTGTTTTTTTTAAATCGAAGCAGTACTTACCGTTTTAGAGATAGATCTTCTCCGCCGCTTCTGGGTATGGTCTTCGGGACTGGGCATTCCTATTTGATTGACAGGCTTCCGACGGTCGCATACAGCGCGTCACGAGTAGCCGAAAGAAGCCGAACGTCGGTGTGGTTCTATACGGCGCCTGCGCACCGACGTTCGGGCTACTTTCGGAAAATCGTGACGCGCTGTATGCGACCTGTCAATCAAATAGGAACGCCCAGTCCCGCAACCCATACCTGGAAGCGGCGGAGAAGATCGCTCTCTAAAACGGTAAGTACTGCTTTGATTTAAAAAAAAAAACACCCGATTCTGCTTCCCAAAATGAGCCTCAATCTGAGGTTAAAAATTTAGTTTTTGGGTGAACCTCCACTTTAAATTATTAATAACATTAACAAGGTACTTATCAATACATGTTGGCACAAATGGGACTTGAGTAGACAGTCCAGATCATTCCATATGGCTTGGAATCAGGAGAGTATGGCAGTCACACTTGCCAGGTGTCTGCCAAGCAATACTTTTTTTTTTTAAATATTAGTGCATAGAATGCCAGTGTAGTTTGTTACTTTATGATGTGTCCATCATTGTTTTGTACTTTTTTGCTGATGTGTCTTTTCAATAAAATCTTTTGTACAAGAATGCCAGTGTAGATAAATCACAGACATTGGCATTTCCCAACAATAGCAAGTCAACAAATTTATTTTTTTCCACTAAAGTAAGGTATAGGGATTCTTTTGGTTAAGTGTATATATATATATATATAGTATGCCTTAATATGTTATTCCGCTAGGTTTGATATGGTCATTTAGATTTTTTTTTATTTTTTATTATTATTATTATTATTATTTCAGAGAGGCCTGTGGTGCTTTGGAGGGAATGGACTGCCATATGCTGAAAGTCTTAGCACAGTTCCTTCTGAAAAGTTGGAAGTGTTCAGCTTGCAGGCTTTAATAAAGCATTCAAAGGTAATGTGAATCACACTACTTACTATGCCACCTCCAGATTCTTTATATTTTGAAATATATTGCAATTTGTATACTGAATAGTTTTTCACAGCTCTAAATGGTTTATTCGTTGGAAATAATTCTATGGTAAAATGAAGTTGACTATACTGAAAAGGCTTGAAAACATTTCAGGATTATCTTTTTCTGCTTTGTTTGCAAAGTTGGGTAAAAAAAAAAAAAAAATGCCCAGCTTTCATCAGAGTTGTTCCTTAGGCAAAACATTGTAATCTTATTGCATTTTTCTAATGTCCTTTTGTTAGTTTGATAGGCCCAATCATTGCTCTACATATCCTTGGTTCAAAGGTCTGTCATGAAACTAACAATTTAAAGGGGAATCCAGGGAGATATAAAAGACACTAATGAATGCAGCTCTGTATTTATTAATACATAAGTTCATTTATATTTTATGTGAAACCAGTTTAGATACCTGGATTTCCTTAAATTCAGTCTATTGTAATATTCTTTATAACAACAACTAGCGGGAGGAGAGGTACTAGGAACCAGTTAGGTTCTGCTGCATGAAAATGTTTGGACACAAGCTCACATGAGGAGTATGCAGAACTATGATCTTATCAGTCTTTCAAGATCCAGGTTTGAACAGTCTGGCTGTAGCTCTTCTCGCTGTGTTATCTGAGATGCTGGACAGCTCCCTGTCTGATCTATTCTGGTGAACCTTGAACTCTTTACTTCTCCCATGAACTTACTGATTTAAGCCATGTCTCTGCACTTCCTGTTTGCCAGATTATTGAGCTCTTCTTCAGCCAATATCTAACACCTTTCACTCTTTCTGCCATCCAAATCTTCACTACCACCTGTTACTAGGGATGAGCCGAACACCCCCCGGTTCGCATCAGAACCTTCGAACGGACCGAACGTTCGCGCCAACTTTAGAACCCCATTGAAGTCTATGGGACTCGAACGTTCTTAACCACTTCCATACAGGGGTGTTATACACACATCCATATCAGGCCTATTCTGACACTTCTCTCCTACATGTACAAATCATATTTTTTTTGCTAGAAAATTACGCAGAACCCCCAAACATTATATATGTTTTTTTAGCAGACACCCTAGGGAATAAAACGACGGTCATTGAAACGTTTTATCTTGCACGGTATTTGCGCAATAATTTTTCAAACGCCTTTTTTTTGGAAAAAAATTGTTTCATGAATTAAAAAAATAACAAAACAGTAAAGTTAGCCCAATTTTTTTGTAAAATATGAAAGATGATGTTACACCGAGTAAATAGATACCTAACATGTCACGCTTTAAAATTGCGCACACTCATGGAATGGCGCCAAACTTTGGTACTTAAAAATCTCCATAGGCTACGCTTTGAAATTTTTTACAGGTTACCAGTTTAGATTTATAGAGGAGATCTAGTGCTAGAATTGTTGCTGGCACTCCAACGCATGGGGCGATACCTCACATATGTGGTTTAAACGGCGTTTACATATGTCGGTGGGACTTGCGTGTGCGTTCGCTTCTGCGCGCGAGTTACTGGGGACAGGGGCGTTAAAAAAAATATGTTTTTTTTTTTTTTTTTTTTCTTACATATTTATTTATTTTTTTACACTTTTTTTTTATTTTATTTGTTTTATTATCACTTTTATTCCTATTACAAGGAATGTAAACATCCCTTGTAATAGGAATGTGTGTGACAGGTACTCTTTATGGAGAGATGCAGGGTCAATAAGACCCCACATCTCTCCTCCAGGCTGGAAAGCATGAAATCGGTGAAAAAAAATTCACCGATCTCATGATTACTGTTGGTTAGCAGCCGCAATTGCGGCTTTGTTTACTTACGGGGACCTGGGCGTGATGTCATCACATCGCGCACAGGTCCTCTGACGGTCATAGAGATGACTGGTGACCATCCCGCCGCCTGTAAGAACGATCTAGCGGCGGAATCGCCGCTATGATCGTTCTTACGTTGTGCAGAATCGCCGGCAGAAGAGAAGGATATCTGAATGATGCCTCTAGCTGCAGGCATCATTCAGATATCCCCCCCACAAAGCCCAGGACGTCATATGACGTCCACCCGGATCGGTAGAGGTCCTTTGTGGACGTCATTTTACAATGGGCTGGTATTGATGTGGTTAATCAAAAGTGCTAATTTTAAAGGCTAATATGCAAGTTATTGTTCCAAAACGGGTTTGGGAACCCAGGTCTTGCCGCATGGAGCATGTACAAAAAAAAGTTTTAAAAACGTCCGTTTATTCGGGAGCAGTGATTTTAATGATGCTTAACCACTTAAGACCCAGACCATTATGCAGGTTAAGGACCTTGCCCCTTTTTGCGATTCGGCACTGCGTCGCTTTAACTGACAATTACGCGGTCGTGCGACATGGCTCCCAAACAAAATTGGCGTCCTTTTTTCCCCACAAATAGAGCTTTCTTTTGGTGGTATTTGATCACCTCTGCGGTTTTTATTTTTTGCGCTATAAACAAAAATAGAGCGGCAATTTTGAAAAAAATTCAATATTTTTTACCTTTTAGTATAATAAATATCCCCCAAAAATATATAAAAAAACGTTTTTTTTCCTCAGTTTAGGCCGATACGTATTCTTATACCTGTTTTTGGTAAAAAAAAAAATCGCAATAAGCGTTTATCGATTGGTTTGCTCAAAATTTATAGCGTTTACAAAATAGGGGATAGTTTTTTTGCATTTTTTTTAAGATTTTTTTTTTACTACTAATGGCGGCGATCAGCGATTTTTTTTCGTGACTGCGACATTATGGGGGACACATCGGACACTTTTGACACATTTTTGGGACCATTGTCATTTTCCCATTAAGAAGTGCTATAAAAATGCATTGTTTACTGTGAAAATGACAATTGCAGTTTAGGAGTTAACCACTAGTGGGCGCTGTAGGGGTTATGTGTGACCTCATATGTGTTTCTAAATGTAGGGTGGTGGGGCTGGACGTGTGACGTCATTGATCGTCTTTCCCTATATCAGGGAATAGACGATCAATGACACTGCCACAACGAAGAACAGGGAAGGTGTGTTTACACACACCTCTCCCCGTTCTTCAGCTCCAGTGACACTGGCGGCGATCGGGTCCCGCGGGCACGGTCACGGAGCTTTTGCAACCCCACGGCTGGGCTAAAGGAATCACGTACGGGTACGTGATTGTCCCCAGCGGTGCCATTCTGCCGACATATATCGGCGTGAAGGGGTCCCTAAGTGGTTAATGTGAAAAAAAAGTGAAATATTCCTTTAAATATCGTACCTGCTGGGTGTCTATAGTATGCCTGTGAAGTGGCATGTGTTTCCCATGTTTAGAACTGTCCCTGCACAAAATGACATTTCTATAGGAAAAAAGTCATTTAAAACTGCTTGCGGCTTTAATGTGATGTCTGGTCCCTGCAATATGGATAAAAATCATTGAGAAAAATAGCATGGGTTTCCCCCCGTCCTCCCCCCAGGTCATTACCAGCCCCTTTGGGTCTTGTATGGATATGAAGGGGAAAAGGAAAGGCGTTTTCTTGTGTAAAAAAAAAGGAAAGGCGTGGGGCCCCCAGGCCCTATATATTTTGAACAGCAGTATACAGGCCGTGCAAACAAAACAGGGACTGTAGGTTTGTTGTTAAGTAGAATCTGTTTGTAATTTTGAACTGGTACATTTTTAAAGTGTAGCTCCAGCCAAACAAATCAATTTTTAAGCTTTTTGGAAAACATAGAGAAGGGTTATCAACCCTGTAACATTTGTTTTGCTGTCTGTGCATCTGTTAAGAAAATTTAACCTTACTTTCTGTCCCAATGACAAATGTTTTTTTGAAAATGTGATTTTTTTATTGAAACAAGGATTGGTGATAAAGCATCAGTGGACAGGAGACACCTCTTACAGAAGATAATTTCCCTTCCTAGGGGTAGATTTCCTCTCACTTCCTGTTGTCTCCTTCCGTTTGCAAGTAGGAGTCGTTTGTAAATTAGATGTTTGAAAGTAGGGGCCTGCCGTATATACTCTGCAGAAATTTGGCCCTAGGTGTTGGTGTTGCCACAACACTGTAAGCCCTCAAAGTTAGACTTGGTGGGCGCTGGAACTCCCTGCTGTGAACTATTATATCAAGAATTGTAATTACATGCCATTGTTGAACAGTGGTAGAAAAATTGGGCCTTTGTTGGTGGTGCCACAACACTGTAAGTCCTCACAGTTACTCTTGGTGGGCGCTGGAACTCCCTGCTGTGAACTATTATATCAAGAATTGTAATTACATGCCCCTGTTGAACAGGGGCAGAAAAATTGGGCCTTTGTTGGTGGTGGTGGTGCTGGTGCCACAACACTGTAAGCCCTCACAGTTACTGTAGGCAAGACACACTTGTCTTTGTACTCCACCTGGTTGCCGCCACACATGCTTGACACCATCTGAACCAAATATGTTTATCTTGGTCTCCTCAGACCAAAGGACATGGTTCCAGTAATCCTTGTCCTTAGTCTGCTTGTCTTCAGCAAACTGTTTGCAGGCTTTCTTGTGCATCATCTTTAGAAGAGGATCTCTTCTGGGATGACAGCCATGCAGACCAATTTGATGCAGGGTGTAGGCATATGGTCTAAGCACTGACAGGCTGACCTCCCACCCCTTCAACCTCTGAAGCAATGCTGACAGCACTCATACGTCTATTTCCCAAAGACAAGCTCTGGATATAATGCTGAGCACGTGCATTCAGCTTCTTTGGTTGACCATGGCGAGGCCTGTTCTGAGTGGAACCTGTCCTGTTAAACCACTGTATGGTCTTGGCCACCGTGCTGCAGCTCAGTTTCAGGGTCTTGGCAATCTTCTTATAGCCTAAGCCATCTTTATGTAGAGCAACGTTTGTTTTTTCAGATCCTCAGAGAGTTCTTTGCCATGAGGTGCCATGTTGAACTTCCAGTGACCAGTATAAGAGAGTGAGAGCGATAACACCAAATTTAACACACCTGCTCCCCATTCACACCTGAGACCTTGTAACACCAAGTCACATGACACTGGGGAGTGAAAATGGCTAATTGGGTCCAATTTGGACATTTTCATTTAGCAGAGGAATCATTTTTGTTTTGCCAGTGGTATAGACATTAATGGCTGTGTGTTTAGTTATTTTGAGAGGACAGCAAATTTATAATGTTATACAAGCTGTACACTTACTACTTTACATTGTAGCAAAGTGTAATTTCTTCAGTGTTGCCACATGAAAAGATATAATAAAATATTTACAAAAATGTGAGGGGTGTACTCACTTTTGTGAGATATTGTATGTATGTCAACAGTGTATTTACTGTAGGTGTTTAACTTGCATTCTTCTTTAAATATAATATAACTACTTTAAACTGTATTCTATGTTGATTAGTCAAATAGTGAACATTTAACTACCTTTGGCAGACCTCAAGATTAAAGAAGAGCAGTATGTAGATTTTATTTACATTTTTTATTTTGGGGTCTTTGCATTGAATTGGTTGTAACAGTTCCTATCCCATATGATTTCATGCTTCTATAAAAAGAAGAAAATATTATACCTCCACAGTATAATATGTAGTACCAATGGATCGATGATGGATAGCTCCTGCTGAATTCATTTATATTTTGTTTACTGACCCACTGTGATCAATACCACTGTTAAGAAAGAGTAAACAACTAGGGCCCGGAATCACAGACAGCGGCGCACATTTAATGCCGCCGTAGCGTATCTCCTGTATGCTACGCCGACGCAGCGCAGAGAGGCAAGCACTGAATTCACAAAGCCAGTGCTCCCAAAACGGAGCTGGGTTTCCTAGGCGTAAGCCGGCGTAGGTTGAAGTGGGCGTGAGCCATGCAAATGATGGGCCGAGCGCCAGACAGATACGTATAACGAACGGCGCATGCGCCGTCCCGTGG
The DNA here is from genome assembly GCF_905171775.1 of Rana temporaria. Taxonomy (NCBI): domain Eukaryota; kingdom Metazoa; phylum Chordata; class Amphibia; order Anura; family Ranidae; genus Rana; species Rana temporaria. Next base: position 371,076,304 of record NC_053492.1, on the reverse strand, counting down.
ACGCATCCCAGTGCACATGCTTAGAATCACGTCAGAACTACTCCCTAAGATACGTCGGATCACTGCCTACGGCGTGAACGTAACCTACTCTCAGCCATATTCACGTCCAACGTAAACTACGCAAAATACGCCGGCTTGTGTTCCCTGGTGCAGCCCTTTGCATGGATGCTGCTGAGTTACACCTCCTTTATGGGGCATAACTTTACGACGTACGTATAATTTACACGCACTTGCGTCGGGCGCACGTACGTTCGTGAATCGCCGTATCTCCCTAACTTGCATATTTGAATGGAAAATCAATGCGTTCAGCGTAAATATGCGCCCACTCTAGGCCGGCGTAGGCAAGTTACGTCGGTGGGATGAAGCCTGTTTTTAGGCGTATCTTAGTATGTGGGTCCGGCGCACAGATACGACGGCGCATATTTGCACTTACGCGGTGTATCTGGAAATACGTCGGCGCAAGTGCTTTGTGAATCCGGGCCTAGATGTTTACTTACTTTATATATATATATATATATATATATATATATATATATATAATGTTATTAATATAAATCTAATGTAGATGAAGCCCACAAGTGTAAAACGCCTGTAAGCAGGGACTTGCTGCATGGATTGTATAGCTGAATAAAGCTACTGAAACTGTTAATGTCATCAGTATGAAGCTTTTTTTTTTTTTTTTGTACAATGAAATGTATGCCTAGCCAGCAAGGAGAATGTAGTATGTGACTCGTAACTATTCCTCTCTTCCCATAGGCAAAGTAGAAAATATGGGCCAGATCCACAGAGCAAGTACGCCGGCGTATCTACTGATACGCCGGCGTACTTTCAAATTTCCCGCGTTGTATCTTTAGTTTGAATCCTCAAACCAAGATACGACGGCTTTTGGGTAAGATCCGACAGGTGTACGTCTTCGTACGCCTTCGGATCTTAGATGCAATACTTCGGCGCCCGCTGGGTGGAGTTCACGTCGTTTTCCGCGTCAGGTATGCAAATTAGCGATTTACGACGACCCACGAACGTACGCGCGGCCGTCGCAATTTCTAACGTCGTCTGTAGTCTGCTTTTTCCGGCGTATAGTTAAAGCTGGTATTTTGCGGCGTATAGATAGACTTGCCATGTTAAGTATGGCCGTCGTTCCCGCGTCGAAATTTGAATTTTTTTTTTTTGCGTAAGTCGTCCGTGAATAGGGATGGACGTAACTTACGTCTAAGTTCAAAAAATGACGTTGTTGCGATGTCATTTCGCGCAAAGAACGGCGGGAAATTTCTGGACGACGCATGCGCAGTTCATTCGGCGCGGGGACGCGCTTCATTTAAATGAAACCTGCCCCCTGATCGCCGATTTGAATTCCACCGCCAGAAATACACTACGCCGCCGTAACTTACGGCGCGAAATTGTTGAGGATTCGAAATTCCGCCAGGTGGGGTACGGCGGCGTAGTGTATCTCTGATACGCTGCGCGGATCCAATTCGCTCTGGATCTGGCCCTATATTTTTAATATGTTTTATTTTTTTTAACACCTTTATTGTGAGCTCCTGATTTACCAGAAAATTGAGTTTATGCTCATTTAGAGATTCAGTCTAAGGTAGGGGAATTGGTACTTAGAAAAAGCATAGTATGCAAAGTGCAGTTTATTCAGAGAAGCTTTTACAACAGATAACAGCCATTATTTACACAAACTTTAAAATATCATCAGATAGCTTTAGATATTTTTCTTTGTTCAACACAGATCTCCTCTCATGTCGACAAGATTGTGTCAAATGGCGGGCTGCAGCTGCTGCAGAGGATATATATGCTTCGTAAGGATTCTCAGAAAATACAAAGGAGCATTATGCGCATTATAGGAAACCTAGCTTTACATGAGCATCTGCATATAGATATTGTGGACTCTGGTAATAAAAACTAGTAATAGTTCTTTTATTTCCTAAAAGCTTTTACAATATGTGAGTTTATATTGCTTTATTAACATATTCATACTAGATTATATTCTCTCTGTAGCATCCTAGTCACCCACTCAAAAGTCAATTTTGCATTATTTTATTCAAAAAGTGGTTACCAACTGGTTAAGGGAAATCCACAGAAGTCTAGTAAGAAATGTTAAAAGTGTTATTTGAAAATAATTTCCTTTCACTTCCTTTTTTTTGTCACCGTGACATGAAGTGAGGGTATATCTCCCTAGTGGGGACACACACAGTAAAACCCCATCAGGGGTCTAACCCTTCCCTTACCTGTCCAAAAAAGGTTTTGCCTGGAAAAGCATTCTAGGATATTTATACAATGCAGGGGACATGAACTCTAATGCCTCGTACACACGACCGGTTTTCCTGTCTGGAAAACTGCTACGAGAACTTTTGGTCGGGAAAACTGGTCGTGTGTATGCAACTGAAGGGCGGAGTGTGCACGCTTGATGTCACTTGCAGCAGACAGCTCACCACTCTTTTCAAGAACATTTCTTTCACTGGACTCTTGCTTTTACTCTAACATCTTGAGAACTTTTTCTTCTATGCATGGTCATAGAAAACAGAGGTCACAGTTTCAGTGACAACTAGCGCTGCTTTATTAATTAATAAGTATTTATTTATCTGCTTATTAGAATTTACTATATATTTTGGTGTGTAAACCAGTGGGAAAACCAGTCGTGTGTATGCTTTTCGTAAAAAAATGCGCATGCTCAGAATCAAGTATGAGACGGGAGCGCTCGGTCTGGTAAAACTAGAATCCGTAATGGAGATAGCACATTCGTTACGCTGTAACAAACTGAAAAGCATGAGGCTGAAAAGCGCGAATCGTCACTCACCAAACTTTTACTAACACGAGGATCGGCAAAAGCAGCCCAAAAGGTGGCGCCGTTTGAATGGAACTTCCCCTTTATAGTCCCGTCGTATGTGGTGTATGTCACCGTGCTTTGGACGGGCGGTGTTTGGCCTGAACGTGTGTATGCAAGACAGGCTTGAGAGGAATTCCGTCAGGAAAAAAACATTGTTTTTTTTCCTGCCGAGAAAAACGGTCGTGTGTACGAGGCATCAAAGTGAATATTTGCTATCCTTCCTATAGAATTGTCCTTTTTTTTTTTTTACAAAGATTTAATTGAATGATGGAGCTTTTAATGGAATACTGTTCTGGTTTAACAATACATTGGGAACAAAGCTATAGGCAGCACAAGCAAGGAAAATGTTATAAGAACAGTATAACCTTTAACACTGCATGGGTCATGCTCAGTATTAAGTCATATGTTTGCCAAGTGTTAAATAACATTAGCAAATCAAATTAGGCTTCCATTATTATTTGTGTTGGGAGATAAATTGGGGTTGTGTGGAGGGTATGAAATCATGTTGGTGTAGAGGTAAAAGTAAAACCGGATAGGGAAGGATTTTTTTTTATTTTCCTTGCATGTGGTAAAGTGTTGTGCAAACTGTTGGCGCTATATAAAATGGGGGAAATAATTATTTGACCCCCTGCAGATTTTCTAAGTTTGCCCACTTACAATTTATATATATTTTATTTTTATAATTTATATATAATTTATTTTATAATCTATAATTTTTATCATAGGTGTATTTTAAATGATAGAGACAGAATATCAACCAAACAATCCAGAAAAAAGTATTTGATCCCCAAGCAAAACATGACTTAGTACTTAGTGGAGAACCCCTTTTTGCAAGCACAGAGGTAAGACATTTCTTGTAGTTAGTGACCAGGTTTGCACACATCCCAGGAGAGATTATGGTCCACTCGTTACAGATCTCTAAATCCTTAAAGCGGGGGTTCATCCTAAAAAACAATTTCTAACATTAGAGCCAGCATACTAAGGACATTTACTGTATGCAGGTCTTTTTTTTTTTTTATCCGTACATACCGTTATATTCTGATTTTGTCCAGGGCTTCCACGCTCTGATGACTGCGGGACTGGGCGTTCCTATCCCTGCCTCAGGGTTCTGATGACTGCGGGACTGGGCGTTCCTATCCTTGGGGTAGATGATTGACGGGTTGTGAAACAGTTCCCCTGTCGCACAACGCGCGTCACCAGATTTCCGGAAATAGCCAAGCTGCGAGTCGGCACTTTACAGCGCCTGCGCCCGCCGTGTAGAGCTGACTGCGCAGGCGCCGTATAGTGCCGACTCGCAGCTCGGCTATTTCTGGAAATCTGGTGACGTGCGTTGTGCGACAGGGGAACTGTTTCACAAGCCGTCAATCATCTAACCGAAGGATAGGAACGCCCAGTCCCGCAGTCATCAGAACCCGGAAGCCCTGGACAAAATGACAATATAACGGTATGTACGGATAAAAAATAAAAAAGACGTGCATACAGTAAATGTCCTTAGTATGCTTAGTATGCTGGATGTAATTATTTGAATTTATTTTATAGGGTGAACCCCCGCTTTAAGGTTTATTGGCTGTCGCAACACGAAGTTTCAGCTCCCTCCATACATTTTCTATAGATTAAGGTCTAAAGACTGGCTAGGCCACTCTATGACCATGTATTGTAAAATCTTAGATGAAAACTTTCTTCCCTCAGCCAGAACACTGAAAATGGGTCGTGGATGGGTCTTCCAGCATGACAATGACCCAAAACATACCACCAAGGCAACAAAGGAGTGGCACAAAAAGAAGCACATTAAGGTCATGTAGTGGCCTAGTCAGTCTACAGACCTTAATCCTATAGAAAATTTATGGAGGGAGCTGAAACTTCAAGTTATCAAGAGACAGCCAAAAAACCTTAAAGGAAGTTCACCTTTTTTTTCTTCTAAATTCCCGCTCCCTATGTACCAATATAGCATTCATGCCCTTATTTTGCAAAAATATCAAAGCTTTCCATAAAATCTACAGACACGTACCTTACTGCCCTCCATCCATGAATCAAAACGTATCTATTGCTTCTGTCTTACTTCCTTACAGACTGTGGGTTATGACACAGGAAGGAGTTGATCAGCTGATCTCATTAGCACACACCCTGTATCATCCACCCTCCCACTCTCAGCTGCACGCTTTTTAAATTAAATGCGATCAATCATTGATCGCCCTTCTCCCTAAATACACAATATACAATCAATATGCATAGTGTATGACCATCTTTATACCAATACATAGGAGGGAGTGGACAGAAAGACTCAGCTGTCAAGCCCCATTCACATCTCTGCATAGCGGGAACTCGCATTCCCACATGCGTGTTTTTTTTAGCGAGGGGGGGAGGCACATATAGGGTAGCAATCGCCCCAAAGAAGCTTCAGATTTTTTTTTTTTTAGAGCGGAGCGTGGTGCGTTTTTACTGCGATTTCTGGTGCAGTGCATTTCTGTAATGCAAGGAAATGCACAGATGGAGAATGGTGAATGGTGAATGGAGCCTCATTGTTCTTGTGTTATCGCAATTTCACTTTCAGGCCCCATTCTAGCATAGTGGGAGGGAAAAAATTGTATTGTGCATTTTGCAGCATTTATAGATTAGGCTCAGAAATAAAATACCAGAAAACGCAGAACTAAGTCAGTCCATACTATTCCAAGTGTTACGTTACTATTAAAGTCCATTGTAGCCTCAATCCAAAGTCCCTTCTAAAATACACCTATGATAAAAATTATAGGGCCAGATTCACGTAGAATCGCGGCGGCGTAACGTATCGTAGATACGTTACACCGCCGCAAGTTTTCATTGCAAGTGCCTGATTCACAAAGCACTTGCGATGAAAACTACGCCCGCGGCCTCCGGCGCAAGGCGGGCCAATTCAAATGGGCGTGTGCCATTTAAATTAGGCACGCTCCCGCGCCGGACCTACTGCGCATGCTTCGTTTCCTAAATCCCGCTGTGCTTTGCGCGCCGTGAAGTTATTTTTTTGAACGACGACGTGCGTAGCGTACTTCCGTATTCCCGGACGTGTTACGCAAACGACGTTAAATTTTGACGCGGGAACAACGGCCATACTTTAGACAGCAATACGATTGCTGACTAAAGTTAGGGCACCTAAAACGACGACTATCTTTGCGATGGGAAACTAGACTAGCGGCGACGTAGCGAACGCGAAAATCCGTCGGGGATCCGCCGTAACTCCTAATTTGCATACCCGACGCTGGTTTACGACGCAAACTCCCCCCAGCGGTGGCCGCAGTACTGCATCCTAAGATTCGACAGTGTAAAACTATTACACCTGTCGGATCTTAGGGATATCTATGCGTAACTGATTCTATGAATCAGACGCATAGATAGAAACAGAGATACGACGGCGTATCAGGAGATACGCCGTCGTATCCCTTTTGGGAATCTGGCCCATAGATCCTTAATTTCTTTGTAAGTGGGCAAACTTACAAAATCTGCAGGGGATCAAATAATTATTTGTCCCACTGTAAATTCTGTATAATAATGATAATAATAATAATAATAATAATAATAATAATGTGATTGGTTAATCTTTACAAAGGGAATTTTCACTACATTCACTAGGCTAAGGAAAATTTCCTTGCAATGTAAGCTGCCTATATGGCTTTAGTACATTAACCCCAGTGTATTTTTTAAAGTCCATTTACTGTTAAAAAACTGACTGCAGTAACTGGTGGAAAGAAAATTGGATGATGGACTTTAGAGGCACCACAATAACAGAATGTTAAAATTCAATACATTGTATTACAAAATATATACATTTTGACAATACTAAAAAACATTAACTATTCATAATGCAACAAAATTGCTTGAAAAACATATAACACACCATAGCTACTTATTGTCAAAGGGACCAAGGATCAAAGTCCATTGGTATAGTTGCATCAGATGTAGTGTAGACTAATAAGAGGTGTGCCATAGATCAGCTCAGTTCTCAATGTTACACGTAATAAACACTTCTTCAGGAGCTTAGGCATATTCTATATAAATAGAGAATAAACAATACATTTTCACAAACATTGATATAAAAAAACAACAGATATTTATGTAATTAATTATATAGTAATATATGCTTGCTATCCCCCTCTCCAAGTATAGCAAACCAAAAAACATGGGCCCAGGCGTAGAGAGAGCATACCATAGCCATAAGGGGACACGTATAACAGTGTACTAATACCTAATTAGACAAACATGTAGACAAGTACTGTTAACCCACATAGGAAAACCAAAAGGAAAACGAGGGAGATAAGAACTTGCATATTTATAGTCATAGTAGCATACGAAAGGGGCGGGTATCCAAGACAGCGGAGAATGCAGGGATGTGTCACCAAGAAGTTATGTTGATCTATTTAAAAGAGTAATAGCCACTTATTAACAGGGAGATACATGGGGGGGGGGGGGGATTTTAAAATGAGGAAGGCATTATCTTTGAATATAAACAGATGATGTCTTAGTAATTTGGAGTTGCCAGAGGTTTGGTCAAGAACTTGTCATATACTCCATATATCATGGTATATTCCCATACAGTCACCTAGTTGGACATATACAAAGGACATTGCTGTGTGCCATTTTAAATGCCCCAAATCAAAACAGTCCACCCAGAAATCCATTTAGATAGCACATACCATGTGAACAAACCTTCACTGCCATCCAGTGTCCATATCATCCAGCGTGGTATATGGTGGCTGTATGAGAAACTAATCCAACGTCATTTTGTATATCAATTTTTAAACAACAGCGTTGCATTATGAATAGTTAATTATTTTTTGTATTGTCAAAATGTATATATTTTGTAATAAAATGTATTGAATTTTAACATTCTGTTATTGTGGTGCCTCTAATGGCCATCCCCCAATTTTATTTTCATCTGCTAAATTTATCGGGACGTGGCACTTGTTTTTGTATCCACAGTACCACTCTGTAGTGATGCAAATAAAACCTTTTCCAGACTGCAGTAAATACCTTCTCCTTATTTGCAAAGGTTCAGATAAATTCTTTATCCCTTAGGCTGGGTATCACTCTTGGCTGAAGCCATGAAATCTCCATATGTTATCCAGTCTTCCCATGCTGCTCGAGCACTGGCTAATTTGGATCGTGAAACGGTTACTGAGAAATATCCCGATGGTGTTTACGTTCTACACCCCCAGCATAGAACAAGGTAAGGGATGGCTGTCTTTACCTCTCAAACATTAGGACCATGATTGATGTTGTAGATTAATCTTGTTGTGTCCAGAAAGGCTATTACTTCAATATTTTTTTTAACTAGTTGATGGATACTGTTTGTTCGTAATTGTTTGAAATCATGAAGTTCAGTTTCCCAAATCCCTTTGAATGATCATATTATTTCTCAACCACTTAAACTTCCTTATTAGACATAGTTAGGTGGATTCAGAAAGACTGTCTTAACTTTGCGGCGGCGTAGTGTATCGTGTTTACACTACGCCGCCGTAAGTTAGCGAGGCAAGTACATGATTCACAAAGTACTTGCCTGCTAAGTTACGGCGGCGTAGCGTAAATGCGGCGGGCGTAAGCGTGCCTAATTCAAAGTAGGCTGAGGGGGCGTGTTTTATGTTAATATGGGTTGACCTGACGTGAGTGACGTTTTTTAGGAACGGCGCATGCGCCGTCCGTGTACATATCCCAGTGTGCATTGCGGCTAAGTACGCTGCATGGACGTATTGGTTTCGATGTGGACGTAAATTCCGTCCAGCCCTATTCACGGACAACTTACGCAAAAATGCCTTACGTAAACGGCGTATCTGTACTGCGTCGGCCGGGCGTACGTTCGTGAATCGGCGTATCTAGTGATTTACATATTCTACGCCGACCGCAATGGAAGCGCCACCTAGCGGCCAGCCTAAAAATTACACTTTAAGATACGATGGTGTAAGACACTTACTCCGCTCGTATCTTAGCCTAATTTAAGCGTATCTGGTTACCAGAATACGCTTAAATTTGCATCGGCGCAAATTCAGACTTAGGCTGGCGTATCTACTGATACGCCAGCCTAAGTCTTTCTGAATCCACCTAAGTGTTTGTAACATTTTAGAAATTTACAATGTACCAGGGCATTTTGAAGAATATTTTACTGTTACTCTAAGATTGATGTAACTACTCTGGGTTCAAGATGTACCACTGCTGTCTCCAGAACTAGATGGTTTCTGACATGCTACATTTATGTATAGTAATATCCTGAGGCCTCCACAAAGTGCTTACATTGTATGTCTGAAAAAAAACATTCAGTACATCTCTGCAGTATATGCACATTTCCCAATGATTATTCTCATTTTAAACTGCAAATACAGAAGAATTCCTGTTGATCTGCCAGAAATGTAATGTCTTCTTGTTTGGGCTGACAACAGGGTTACCGCTGCAATGAAATCCCAAGCAGTGTTGTTAGATATGGCCAGTTCTCCCCTGCTGGACTATAGAATACTTTCCCCTTTGCTAATCAGCATAACATATATTCGTTATTTTAGTGATTTTATAACAAAATCATGTATTTGGGAACCCTAGCAGTTCCCTTTATTCCAAAGCTCTTTGTTGAACTGTAGGATGAGTAGCTGATAAACTTTGTAGGTAAACCTCAAGAGCTGTCAATTTGTTCCAAATTATGTAATGAAAACTGTTAAAGTAACAATGTTTTCATGTTCTTATTTTTTTTCTTAAAAATGCTATGTTTAGTCAGCCAATAAAAGCAGATGTCCTGTTTGTCCATGGTTTGTTGGGAGCAGCATTCAAAACTTGGCGTCAACAAGACCGGGATAAACCAATGGATGAGAGCATTTCCCAGGAAGATGACTATACAGAATGTTGGCCAAAGGTGGCATTTAATTTTTTCCTTTTTCATCTGCACATGAACCTTGTTTTTACAGTATTTCTCATAGAGAAGCTGAAATAGCACTAACTTTATTTAAAATTAGAAGCTTAAATAATTACATTAAACATTAGCTGTGAGATGTAAATGATACTTTTTGCAGACCCTGGCTTCTGGCCATTTCAATTTGGTGTCAACATTCCCGTGAAAGCCTAGAAACAGAAATCTTGCTAAAACATGCTTCTACTTAGCCAGAAGCTGTAGTGAGTATCTTTTTAACAGCTAACATTTCTCTCTCACTATATATATATATATATATATATATATATATATATATATATATATATATATATATATTTATCACTGTTAAACAGGGGGAGCTAATAAATACAGTGTAATGCGATTTTAGGGTAAGGTCCACATTAAACGTGAATAGAATCTTCACTCAGGTTTCAATTCAGAGAGTAAAGAAAATTTGTTGTGATAAATTAGCTTCTCAAAAGATCGCTCTGTTGATGTAGCTTCTAGAAATGTATAGTCAAATACTGTCACCTAGAGAAAAGGACAATATACAAAAAAAAGAGCCGCTGCTCCAGGTGTATGCTGATAACCTGAGGTGGAATATCTCGTAGAGTGCCAGCCCCGGCCTGCCTCCGTGGGAAACTTGTAAGAAAAGAAAAGGCTGCACATACAGGAATTCCGATTTGCCTTTTATTGTTCAAAGTAATAACACCAAAGATACCAACACGAGGTCACTTGGACGCATTTCACACAAACATCTTGTGCTTAATCATTAGAGAAAAGGACACGTTGGAGCTTTAAGTAGGGGGCAAAGATTACAGGGGTATGTTTGGCTATCTCACTAGCACAAAACTGTAATCCCTTTCATTTTATTTGGGTAGCTAACACTAACCATAAGCAGAATTTTCTCCCAGTGGAGATACTGTATATTCTCATTTGACTTCCCAATTGCAACTACTCGGATTTGTAATGAAGCTGATTATATATTTTTTACAGCTAATGCTTAGTTAAAATTGTCCAAGATTTTGACAGATTTACTTTTTTAATTTTGTTTGGTAGGTGGGATGTTGTGGTACCTACTGTTTTTTCTATGGTTTTTCCCTGCATTCCCACCTGCTTTTGCCAGGAGAGGGGGTTATGGTCTCGGAAAAGGCTTTAAAAAATATGTTGGATTAGTGAAGCTCATCGTAAAATATTTACCTGTACTAACTGCAGTGTATTTGAAGACTTGGGAAATATATACCTATGTAGGATACAGTGTCGTTTTGAGCATAGGTCTGGGCACCTTTAGAGGATCAGTCACCCAGCACTGAGATTTTTAATTTTTTACAGTGAAGCTCATCAAAATATTTTGAAATGTTTGCTTGTTTTGGTTCGGCCACTTTAGATCCATTGCACTATTGCAAGAGACTGCCATTTTTCTTTACATTAATAGATACATGTTTGTCTGAAAGGATGTCTTTGTTTATTAGGATTGGCTCGCAGCAGATTGCCCAGCTTTAAGAATTATTTCTGTGGAATATGATACTCATCTAAGTGACTGGAAAGTTAAGTGCCCAGCAGACAGTAACAGGTATTGTCAAAAAGAAAAAAATATAAAAAATTTCCATTACACGAGTTAACAAATAAAAAGTAGTTAACATGAAAGTTCCTTGAGCTATCCTTTTTTAGCAGACAGGTGGAATTAAGCAAAAATAAATAAAAATAACTCCATATAGTAATTAAACATTTTCTAAATTTATTTAAAGGGGTTGTAAAGGTTTGTTTTTATTTTCTAAATAGGTTCCTTTTAAGCTAGCGCATTGTTGGTTCACTTACCTTTTCCTTCAATTTCCCTTATAGCCACTGTTGTTCTTAGGTTAATTGTTTTTTATTATGCTGCCACCTTGTCAACATTTTTGTATTACATGTTATTTTACGTAATTTTCCTCTGTGTGGTCTTCTGTAATTCTTCCTCCCTTACAGGACACATATTGGGGCTAGGAAAGCCAATAGTGCTTTTTGACTGCCTAAAAGTCTACAGCATCTTATTGTATTGCCACAGCCTTCTGTATGTGTATATATCTAATCTGAAATCAAGCTTAATGACATCCTCCACCTTGTGAGAGCACATGGGCACACAAGCTTCCTGCATTTCTTCTGAGAGTGTTTAAGACTGTTTCTCTGCATTACCCTAGCTGTCTAAATTGCTGTTCATCTTCTTAGAGATAGTATGCATTTTCAGCAACAACTAACTACAAGATGTCTAGACAAGGATCTTCTGTTGCTGAATCAAAGCAAGTACACCATGCTTCTGATCACAGCTTTATAGGGAGCAGATTCTACGGATATTGCAGAGCCGTGTAAAACACAGTCAAATCATAAATCTAACTCAAAAGCACAAAGAAAATGAAGAAACAATGAGGCCCCGTACACACGACCGAGAAACTCGACGGGCAAAACACATCGTTTTGCTCGTAGAGTTCCTTGTTTGGCTGTCAGAAAACTCGTCGAGCCAAATTTTCCCATTGCCCAACGAGGAAATAGAGAACATGCTCTCTATTTGGCTCGACGAGTTTCCCGCCGGGTTTCTCGGCGAAAAGTGTACACACGACCGGTTTTCTCGGCAGAATACGTCTCCCATCGAGTTTCCTGCTGGATTCTGCCGAGAAAACCGGTCGTGTGTACGGGGCCTGAAAGGTGAGTTCTCAAGCATTATGTCAGACCTATGGGACAGAACTACACACTGCATGTCAGCTGTTTTACATTCAAGCAATGGTGCAGGAGAACTTAGAGGCTCTGTAGTTCACCTATCTGCCACGTATGTATGCTATCAGCAGCTGTCTGCAAAATATAAAACCTTATTAAAGTAGAGCTCCAGGCTCCCCCCAAAAAATTTAAAGTAAGCAGCTACAAATACTGTAGCGGCTGACTTTTTTGATAAGGACACTTACCTGTCCAGAGATCCAGCATGTCCTCATCCAAGCTGATTCTTCAATCAGCTTCGGGTGCAGGAGCCAGCACCTTAAGTAAGGGAAACAGGCAGTGAAGCATTGCTGCATCACAGCCGGTTTCCTACTGCACACGTGCGTGCCACGCCTTGTGATGTGTCCCAGAGGAGTGCAGGAAAAGAGGGGGGGGTCGAACTTCCGGCTCATATTGCCACAGGGGAGAACTAGCTAAAACTGAAGCCCTGAACCAACACAGAGATCCGTTAGTACAAGGTGATTAGGAAAAGTTAGCTCACAGAATGGTCTAATAGATCCCGTCACTCCAAGAGACCAACATTAAGTAATAAGTTTACATAAGCTAATGCAAAAGCAACTAAAGTGCGAAACTCCTTTAATAGAAAAGAAGCAGAAATGGAAGCTCAAATAAAGATTCTTCAAATGGAAAAGGAAGTAGCTGCCCTGGCAAAGTCCTTGAACAAGTAATGGGAGAAAGTAACAATTCAGACAACTAGAAGATTCAACTGAATGCACCAGTGAATGTGTCTAAAGCACAATGTTTGCAATGATATAGAGCTATATCTTGCACCTCTTTCTAGCAACACTGTTCTGACTTTCATTACCTAGATTTCCAAGCTGCAAATGCCTGCACCACTTCAAATCTGCCACACAGATAGGTCTACACAGAAAAAGACACCACCTCCTACCAATAACAAGGTGACTTCCAGCGACAGGCCACAGATTAAGTTATAGTCTATAGAAGCCTTAGGCCTCGTACACACAATAGGTTAACCAGAGGACAACGGTCTGATGGACCGTTTTCATTGGTTCAAACCGATCGTGTGTGGGCCCCATAGGTTATTTAACCATAGGTTAAAAAAAAGCCAACTTGCTTTAAATTTAACCTATGGATTGCTAACCGATGGGAAAAAAACAATCTTTAGTAGGCACAACCATCGGTTAAAAATCAACGCATGCTCAGAATCAAGTCGACGCATGCTTGGAAGCATTGAACTTTGTTTTTTTCCAGCACGTCGTTGTGTTTTACGTCACCGCGTTCTGACATGGTCGGTTTTTTAACCGATGGTGTGTAGGCACGATGAACCATCAGTCAGCTTCATCGGTTAACCTATGACAATGGTCCTTCAGACCATTCTCATCGGATGGACTGATCGTGTGTACGAGGCTTTAGAGGCTACACCACAGCTTAACGCTCTTGCAACATAATTTTTTCCTGGTATACTTCCCCTTTATGCATTAGATAACTTACAAGCCACAAGTCACTTTGGTGCCAAAGAGTGAGAAATCGGATCTTTCTGACTTTGCCAGGTAAATGACTCAAACATTGTGAGCTCGATAATATCAATCTCTCAAGGTTCAACGACTGTCCAGAGAATTACAGATCCTGGAAACCAACCTTCAAAGCTGCAGCTGCTGATCTCAACCTTAATGGCAAGGAGGAACTTGACTTGCTTGTAATCTGGCTAGGGACAAAATCTGTACATCATGTTAAGAGACTGAGAGCAGTAAATGTGTATTACCCAGATGCAGGCCTTGCTTCTGCAAGGGCAAGGCTTAAGGAACTTAAAGACATAGAAAGTTCTCTATTTAAGAGGCTTTAAGCCTTAAAAAAAAAAAAAAAAGGATCATCACAAGCTTTAAGGACTGAGTGATCTCTTAATGAAACCAGAGTTAGCAGACAGACCCTCATCTGCCAGGACTAAGCTATTTGGACACTGCTCATGGCGTAAATCCAGCTGTGCCAAAACTGCCATGCAGAATACAAGACAAATGGGCAGCACATGGCAAATACCAAAATACAAAAGAGACAATAATGTATCCTGCCCTCCGTTCTCAAGTTGTTTGCAGGTTTATTAGTGATCAAGCCTGAACCTGGAATGATCCCAGCTTCAGCTTTACTGAACTCACTTTGTCAGCCTCATTATAATCAATGTATGATACTGCTGAACATAGAGGGCCAGATTCAGGTAGGAGATACGACGGCGTATCTCCAGATACGCCATTGTATCTCTGAGTGTGAGGCGCCGTATCTTGGCGCCTGATTCAAAGAATCAGATACGCCAGAATTTGTCAAAGATACGCCCAGCGTAAGTCTCCTACGCCGTCGTATCTTAACTGCATATTTACGCTGGCCGCTAGGGGGGTGTACGCTGATTTACGCCTACAATATGTAAATCAGCTAGATACGCCTATTCACGAACGTACGTCCGGCCGTCGCAGTACAGATACACCGTTTACGTAAGGCTTTTTCCGGCGTAAAGTTACCCCTGCTATATGAGGCGCAGCCAATGTTAAGTATGGACGTCGGGCCAGCGTCGAATTTTCCGTTGATTACGTCGTTTGCGTAAGTCGTTCGCGAATAGGGCTGGGCGTAATATACGTTCACGTCAAAAGCATTGGCTTTTTGCAGCTTAATTTGGAGCATGCGCACTGGGATACTTTCACGGACGGCGCATGCACCATTCGGAAAAAGCGCCATTTACGTGAGGTCACAATAAAAAATACATAAAACACGCCCACATCTTCCACATTTGAATTAGGCGGGCTTACGCCGGCGTATTTACGCTACGCCGCCGCAACTTTGATTTGTGAATACTGCACTTGCCTGTCAAAGTTGTGGAGGCGTAGCGTAAATAGGATACGTTACGCCCGCACACAAATACGCGCTCCCTACCTGAATCTACCCCAGAGTCTTTCCTTAAGAGAACTCTGCAACCTCTTCTACTGATAACAGTGTTTTTGTGACAGAGATAGAGTTCCTAATCGCCAGTGCCCAATTTACAAAAAAACGTACCCTCTTAATAAATGCTCTGGGCTTAAGGGAAATCCTTTGCTAGAGTGCAAGGAGCTTCTCCAGATATTTGGAAAATGGTATAAATGCTGTGCCTCCTCAGACCATTTTGCTAAAAACTGTAAAGTTATTATAAAGTGCAGAGAATGCAGCAGTGACAAGCTTGATATAGGTTTGCATCCTACCCCACTCATTGACAATCAACATTAACCAGGTACTTCCAGCCCTTCCTCAACCCGTGGTGGGGAGCCACAAAGTAATGTTTCAACTGCAACAATCATCTCCTCTTCATGAACTGAAGTCTGTGGGGAAGGCTCCAATTCCAAGTGCTGTGCCAAAGTATGTCTAGTTAAGATTTACCCAGGGATGACCAGAGAGAGCTACAAGGATGTATGCCTTAGTAGATGGGCAAAGTAACAGATGCTCTGTTTAAATCAAAATTCTTTGAGATCTTTGCATAAAGGGACATGCAACACCATATACTCTCAACAATTGTTCTGGTCAAGTAGAGACTTCTGGTAGAAGAGCTAATGGGTACATAGTATCCTCAATGAAGGGAAAAATGCACATAACCTTGCCAACATTAATCAAATTGTCAGAACCATTGACGTATCTTGGCATAGAGCCTACATATACCGTCAGAATGTTTATTCTGAACTATAAAATATTATTGTATTTATGAAAATATGTAAATCTGTGCTTTAGGAGATATACACTTTTCCTACAATACAAGATATCACAATTCTTTTACCTGTGCTATTTTGAGGACAAGCAATACAAATGAATATTTAAAATATATATATTTTTATTAACTAAAGATGTAGTGCAAAAACTAAAATCAGGTACAATTCGTGTTATAACAAATAATTGGTATGCTTCTACAATCGGATATGAACAATGGTTGAATGTTCAGATAATATTTACATTATATGACAAGGTATATCCATAGCTCTTATTTAAATCATCCTGGTGTATTTAAAAGTGACATAACCTTGACATTGTATTATCTCTTCTCAATAACAGACAGATCTCTTGCTACTGCTTCTTAAAACACAAAGACAAGATGTCCTGTGGACAGTTCTTGGTAATTTGGCCAAGAATGTCTTTTTAACACACAAGGCTATGGCCCCGTACACACGACCAGTTTCCTCGGCAGAATTCAGCTTCCGACCGAGTTTCTGGCTGAATTCTGCCGAGAAACCTGGCCGTGTGTACACTTTCGGCCGAGGAAGCCGACGAGGAGCTCGGCGAGGAAATAGAGAACATGTTCTCTATTTCCTCGTTGTTCTATGGGAGCTCTCGCCCCGCCGAGCTCCTCGGCGGCTTCAGTGCTGAACTGGCCGAGGAACTCGATGTGTTTGGCACGTCGAGTTCCTCGGCCGTGTGTACGAGGCCTATCTCTAATGCATCACTTGTTTAAACATATCCCAACATTAGGCCATTCACTAGGATTCACAATGATATTGTGATCGATATATGTAACAAGTGTCTATATACAGTACGTCTATGCGTTACTTCTTTAATTGCCTCTGAAGGATCTTATGCTGCAGTTAAAGATCTTCCAGATCCAATTAACACTTGCTAAGATAATAGAATGGCCCCAGTTGGTATCTGTTTAAACTACCTATTGCATAGAGGATGTAAGATTATACTTTACCAGTATGTAAGAGCTCTTCCTGTATTGAGAAGTGAGAAAGTCCTAATGAAGGACTTCTGTGAACCCCTTACATGTTTGCAGTCACTCTCTGCCTTCCAGCTTCTTCAGAGATCAGAGCAGCTTCCAGCCATCAGCCCTCCAGAGCTCAGCTCGCATCAGCCTTGCCATCTCTCTCCCACCGAGCTTTTTCCAAGCTCTCCCTCCTGTCTTGTGTAATCACTTTTATGTCCCCAAAAAAGTGGGTGTGTATTTCCCTATCACATGACTGGCGATGTCACATGACAATATGTTTTGGTGGGTGACCATCTTGAACCATGCCGATATTAACCTGTAGGGGGCAGTGGTGTCTAAGGAATAATTCCTAATTTTAGGGTCAAGCAGAGTTGATCATGACTTACGACCCCCCTGACTTTATCTTGGTATAGCACCATCATAAATTGTCCTGTATGTCAAACAATTGTCAGACATCCTGGCACTTCTAGTGAATTGTGGACTGGGAATGTTTACATATCATTAGCTCATACATCTGTTTAATTCTTAAGACTAGTGAAAACCTTTGAAGTACCTTTCACAAGGCAAAACCTTTTGCGTCCCAGATATAGATTCTCAATGCCAAGTGATCTCACATTTGTAAGGATAACACTATATATGTGCTTAACGAGTTATAATATATGAATTACTAATACACGTATATTGTTAAGGCCTTATAAAGAAACAATACTATTTGAGATACAGTATATTATTCCACTGGGATTGTGAATAAGCCCCATGGCCTCAATATATAAAGACAATACTATGTTGTGTCATGCTGTGCCAGGCTTTTCATCTCGTTTATCTTATCAGTGTCACACCCCCAAGAGATATGATCTGGGAGATGGCACATATAAGGATTATACACCCCCGGTGAGACATAAAGTCCTTCTGGTAACACAGCCTTATTCATAGGTTTTGAACTGTGACTCAACTTAAGACACAAAATGGTGTCGCTTCTGCTAAACATATATATGAATATGGAACACTATGAAACATATAAAATGTGAGATCTTATATGTATTCTTTTGACCCCAAATGTTCTGACAAAATGTAATCAGTTACCCAACAACGGGGAAGATATTCCTGCTCTGGAAGCTGCTTAATATAATCCCTACTTAAGGCAACTGGTGTGACAAAATTCCTGCTATGGGCATGAATGCTGAATTCTAAGTCTTGGTGGGAAGAGACATTCTTGGAGTACATTACGTGCGCCAACAGTGCAGTGGTCAACCCCTCATATTCACAAGACTTGATCTAGGCTGGGTAATAGTGACTGATGTGTGTTTGGACAAGATCTGCAGACCATCTGTCAACTCTTTCATATGATATCCTACTGCTCAAGTTTTGGTTGGGAGAACTCTGTAGCAAAGAGCAACTTGAACGTATTCACGTCCAATACCCTTGGTTTATCCACAACATCTCAGATTACTCTGGTTGTTAGTCGGGACTAGGAAGTGTTCCTTTTGTCCCTCTCAGACCTCAGGTTCCAAGCCAAAGTCCCACACCCAGTTCCATAAAGCACGGTGCTCCCAAATCCTCCAAGACTGTAGTTGTAATATTCTCAGTGGACGGATACCCCCACTTCTATAATGTACAGCCATTTGGCCTCAGGATATTTCCAAACCATAGGGTCCAACACATTGTGTTCAGAGGCTACCAGCTGTTTACTGTTCTCAAGCCAATTAGGGATTTTTGCCCAATTTTGGATCTAAAGCTCTTGAACAGGTTGATTGAGTTTGATGGTGGCCTTGTTTCAAGAAGTCCCATGTGCCCCATTTCAACTCAAAGCTGTTGCAACTCAACATTCTGGTGGTGTGGAACAAATGGGTTCAGTCTCTGGATCTCCCTACATGTCTTACTAGGAAGACCAGGTTAGCCATGGAGTTGGGGATTTCCAGCCTAGAGCTGGAGTCTGAGTTCTTTCAATGTCTTAAAGGGTTATGAAGACAAGTACTCATCAGGTTGTGGGGGAGTCCTGGGTTCCCTCTCAGTTCAATGGCATGTTTGTTGGAGGAAGCTCAGTTTCTGATCAATGTGCAGGACCTCAGGACGATTCGCCTATCTTTTCTGCATTGGTGCTCCCAACTTTAGAGTTACTGTGTCAAGGTGCAGTCAGACAAATCTATGGTGGGTGTATAGTACTCACATATAATCAGGCTCCTGGTGGACTTTCCATTGCCCCTCTTCGATTGTCTAGACCTACTGTTACAAGTAAAAACTACACCAGATGTATTTCTCAGCACACTACCAGCTAGCCAGGAAAAAAAAAACTCAAATCACACTGTCTAACAATTTGCATTATATACAGAGTTTTCAGTTGCAGCGCATGCAAGGCAAGTATTCTTGAAGGCAGCCCATTTCTCCTTATCTGTGCAGAGACACACTAGAAACTTAGCACAGCACAATGGCAACTAAAGGCATTCAATGTGTACAGGTGCCGATCCCAGCAAACTAAATGAAAATGGCATCTTCCCCAATTTATAACTAGCTTTTAGATATTTTACAGACTGTTTAGTCTGCTGTCCCAAGGACCCATGTACCATCTTTCTTCACAGTTGCTGGTTTGAACAGCATGGTTGTTAAAGCGCAGGTTTGGAAGGATAGGGGTTTTTGGATTTGTCATTCCTACTCCAGGCAATCAGGAGACCATATGCCTCGTACACATGACCAGTTTTCCCGTCAGGAAAAATGCTGTGACAGCTTTTGGCCGGGAAAACTGTCCGTGTGTATGCTCCATCTCAATTTTCCCGACAGGAAAACCATCGGGAATCCTGGCGGGAAAATTGAGAACATATTCTCTTTTTTCCTGACACGATTCCCGGCGGTCTTTTTCCTGGCAGTTTTCCTATGGGAAACACTGCGGTGCAGCATACACGCGGCCAGGTATCCCGGCCAAAGTTCTCATGGCAGTTTTCCTGCCAGGAAAACCGACCGTGTGTATGTCGAAAAAGCTGCCGAGCCGGTTCTCGGCCTTCCCCTCGGGTTTCCCGGTGGTAAAATGTCCGCCGGGAAACCCGATCGTGTGTACAAGGCAATACTGTAATTTCCTGTTTTTTTTCTTTTTTTTTTCTTTTTTGCTGGACAGCAATTTTAGATTGTGAAACCATGCCTCAACTGTGAGCCAAGCGTGTGACTCTGTTTTTCAGGTCTCGAAGGCCTACCACCTGGTCTTTTGTTCACACATTTGTTAAGTATTGCCAGGTGGATGTTTTACTTACCTGCAAAATAATTTTTCTGAAGTATCACATAGTACACAGAAATCTTCGGTGTGTCTGAGGTTTTTCTGATATTGGTTGTTACAAAACTGAAGGAATTCTAGGAGTAGAAGGGTTAGGCAGGGCTGGATTACAGCTTTGTATTTTTCCATCAACTGGAGGCAGAATATAACCCCAGTGGTCCAAGAATTTAGTTATTCCTGTGTCCTGTGATGTACTTCAAGAAGAGGATTAAATCAAAAATCCCATTTATTGTGGTATCTACGTATGTGTACTCTGCTGTACTATAGTTTAAATGCTTTAGTAAGGTCAGCCAAAATGTGGTTATGTGAATGTGGAGTTATCATGTAGTTTTATCAATTAGCATGCAGTGTGATACTTGGATTAACTGCTACTGAACCTCTAATGAAACACATATATTCGAAAAGATAGACCTAAAAACACCATGGAAACATGACAGTACAGATCTAATTTGTTTATGCTATACACATAGGCAACCAAACATACATAAACAATCATACTGTGTATGACAAAATAAAAGCCAGCCTTTGGTGAAATGACTTATGCCCTGTACACACGATCGGTTCGTCTGATAAAAAGGACCGATGGACCGTTTTCATCGGACGAACCGATCGTGTGTGGGCCCCATCAGTTTTATTTTCCCATCTGTAAAAAAAAATAGAACCTGTTTTACATTTTTCTTATGGTTAAAAAAACGATAGAAAAAAACGATCGTCTGTGGAGAAATCCATCGGTCAAAAATCCACGCATGCTCAGAATCAAGTCGACGCATGCACGGAAGCATTGAATTTAATTTTTCTCAGCACGTCATTGTGTTTTACGTCACTGCGTTGGACACGATCGGATTTTTAACTGATGGTGTGTAGGCAAGACTGATGAAAGTCAGCTTCATCGGATATCTGATGAAAAAATCCATCGGTTCATTTTCATCAGACGAACCGATCGTGTGTACAGGGCATAAGGCTTAATTTGGGACATGGCAAAAAGAAAAGAAAATGTGTATCCATTTTATTTTGGGCTGTAAATATTAATATTATAAACATCAAGGCAGCTGCATGCAGCCATTGGTACAGTATTCTTATAGCTGAACAAGGTTCTGTTCATTATAATATAACATTAGGCTTATATTTCAAATAACCTTGCTGACATACTCTATAACAAAACCCAACATTTCCTGTTGAGCTTTGAGTTTCTTACTTATTGTCCTGTATAGTAGCTAACAAAATGTACCGTATATTAAAATGGTAAAAAGTTAATACATTGTAATGACAGCTTTGACTTTAGCCTGACCCTTGGATGGTTATTAACTCGACTAAGTGCAGGAAAATAATAGAAGCAAAGTATAGTTAGTCTATAAAATGATTATATCACCAACAGAAAATGTTCTTCAGCCGCATGCTTTTTATCTAAAAAATAAATAAATAAAAAAGCTGGATAACACTATTAAATGCAATAGAATGGCTGATTTTAAAAGTGAGCAACAATGGAAACATTTAGCATGTCACTAGCAGTCACAAAAGTTTTTATTTGTTGCAGAAAGTCTATGGCCTATAGAAGTACTGAACTTCTTAGCAAATTAAAGACTGCTGGTGTTGGGGAACGGCCAATAATATGGGTATCGCACAGCATGGGAGGTAAGTTCAAAGCTATGAATTCTTTAAACACGTTATATACTTAGGAGAATAAATGCAGTTTTTAAATAAAATGCAGAGTTTTTACAAAACTTTAAAAAAGTGAAACAAAAACAAAGAAATAACATAGTAATAACTACCCATAGAAAAAATACTAGGTCATGAAATGGGACTTTATATGCTATTGAGATCTCAAATATGCACAACAAACAAATACAATTTTTTTTATGAGAAATGCTGCATCTAATTAAAGGCCTTGGTAGCTAATATTCAAGGGTTGTTTTAGAGCTAATTACAGATAACACTGTTTTCCTTGCTGTTACTTGAACTCAAATGTAAGCCGTGGTTCACATTCATTTCCAAAATTAAGAACAAAAAATGTAATATATTGCAGCTAACCAGTACTTAGATGTGGTGGCTATATTCGTTTACATTTTTCAGGCTACCCAAACATTTGCAGCAAGTACAGAAAAAACTGGTGATCTTGCCAGAAGTGCACTATCTTTGTCCTGGGAATTGAACTGACATCACAGAAGTTATGTTACTTACAAACTATATTCTGAAAAGAGAGAGCTAACACTTTGAGACTACCTTGAAGAAGAATCCAAATAAAACAGTTGCAAACTACAAAGCAATGGGCAACTGCAGGGAAAATAAACATTTTAATCAGACTTAGCACTCTCTGTCCCCTCTAAGAGACTTGTGTTTAGGGTTCTGCCCTGTCCTGACCAACTGTATGGGCACCGGTCAGGCATGGCTTGTTGCTGCGAGGGGCGAAAAGTATCCTCCTTGCTGCTGAGACAGAGTACCACACAGCAGCAGGCAGGTTCCACTGACCACAGGGAGATATGCTAATATTGAAACACTGAACCAGTTGGATTCACCGCCATTCATAGAAAGCTTTATATATATATATATATAATATAATCTTTTTTTAATATAAATAAAACACGTTCTCTGGACAAGGTGGAGATTGTGACTTCACTGCCCCCTTCTTTCAACCTTGTACAATAAGATAATTCCTTGTATTCACTGAAAAAATACATTGTGTTCTATAAGTGGCGGTAGTGCATTGAGAGTCACTTCCTGTTGTCAGTGTGCAGTGGGGCAGCTTCTCACATAAAATCTGAGAAGGACCAGGAAGATTATGGCTATCGCTGTAGTAGCCTTGACTACTACAGCGATTTTCACCTTCCCCAGCTGTCTATCAGGTATGAGTAATGCATATTTACACCGTGCCAAGCTGGACCAATCTAAGTATGCCATATAAATAATTCCTGGAGTTAAACTTTAATAGTTGTTATATTGACCCCCCACCACCCTCCTCCATTTCCAGAGATATCAGCCTATGAACAAAGCACATGGACCAAAATGTCTATAGCTAGAGAACATGCGGCCTCTGTCTTCCTCTCATTATAATCATAGTAGCCCATATATCCTTAGAATTGAGCTGGTAGACATTTAAAGAGAGTGGGTTGGGGTTGTGGGGTCTTCCTTTTCTCTCTTCTTTCTTTCTTTCTACTTTAGACTTTCATGATTTTCATATTTGCTATTTGATATGGAATATTTGGAGGCGTTTGTAGCCCACGTCAGCTCACTGGTGGGTTATGTAAATGCTGACCCATTATATATTTTTTCCATGTCCCCTGCGTAGGTTATCTGAGCGCCCTGTTAGGGTGGTTTATCCTTGTGTGTCAGACATTTTTTTGGGGTTCAGTTATCTATAGAAGTTCCTCTTACGATATGTTACTTTGTTGGCTCTGCCTGCCATTGATACGTTTATTTCACCCACCTGCGCTGTGGGACCATATGTTATCTCTATTCCGATACTACTGTTGATGTAAGAGTTGTACTCTCTACTCTTTTTGCATAAAATTCTAATAAAAATATAAAAATAAAATTGAGCTGGTAATTCAAGCTTCCTCCTTCATAAAAAAAACATAGTGGTCCTTTTCAAATTAATAATGTGAACTACATTAAATTGCACCTTACTGACCTCCCCACTTCCAAACATTTACACTTGTCCTTCTCTAACACACCAGTCATCATCATAGTCCAAATAAAGCAACAAAGATTATTGTTCAACTTGCAGGTCTGCTAGTGAAAAAAATGCTGGTAAATGCCTCTAAGGATGAAGGTATGCATGATTTAGTGAAGAATACACGTGGAATCGCATTCTATAGTGTTCCCCATCATGGATCTCGACTAGCAGAATATTCGGTTAATGCAAGGCTGCTGCTCTTTCCATCAGTAGAGGTTAAGGAGCTAAGCAAAGGTAAGTTAAAGTTTTTAGTTGTGTTATTCTGTTAAGTTATTTATCATAACACAGAAACTTCCTTATTACATATATGATTTTACCTTGTTATATTCCATACTAAGGAAATTACATGGAAACAAGGCTCTTTATGAAAAGAAAATGCTGCAAATGCAGACAAAGTTAGAATTAACGTTAATGTTAATTTTTTTCACAGCACCATATACAACACGCTATAGCCACTTGTTTTTAGAGAATTTTTATGTTAATGAAATGGGTACCATAATGCCGTGTACACACTGTTGCCTTATGAGAAGTTTTATGAGTAATCGCCATTAGCAACTGGGAATAATTGTACATACATATATATATATATAATTTAGGGTAAGAAATGTGTAGGAGATGGTTTTCTGTAAGGGTTAATTGGGCTGACAGGCTAGGTCTGAGGAAATCTATTTAACACTCTTCTTTTGATATGCATGAATGCTGGGGGACAAGGTGCCATGGAGCCTGTCGGTCTCATATACCTACTTAATATACAAACAAGCCAGGAAGAAATCACATCAAACCTGTAGTCTAGGCGGAGCCGCCTTCATTGGCTGTATTCTTTCATGTATAGCTAAGTGCCCCATTCAAGGGAAGTTAATGACCTTCGGTTTAATTAATTTATCTTAAAAATCGAATTATCACTAATCTCATGTAGGAAGAGATTGTCCATATTTAGGAGAGATTATGTTGAAGCTTTCACTTCTGGTCAAAAGAACTCTTATTTAAACCATATCATATCTGTCAGATATTAAATCTTAAATGTACTTTTATTAAGTAACAACACGATTGGACATTCCGAAAACAAAACTGTGGATTTTTTCCAACGGAATGTTGGCTCAAACTTGTGTTGCATACACACGGTCACACAAATGTTGTCGGAAATTCTGATTGCCAAGAACACAGTCACGTACAACACTACAACGAGCTGAGAAAAATTAAGTTCAATGATTCCAAGCATGCGTCGTATTGATTTTGAGCATGCGTAGAATTTTTGTGCATCGGAATTGCATACAGACAATCAGAATTTCCAACAAGAACTTTTGTTGTCGGAAAAATTGTGAACCAGCTCTTAAACATTTGTTGTCGGGAAATCCAACAGCAAATGTCCGATGGAGCAAACATGCGGTCGGATTTTCCGACATCAAGCTCAATTCCAACCGTGTGCACGCAGCATTAGTTTTGTCCTATTAGTGCCTTAAAGAGGGCCTGAACTGTGAAAGCTGTGCCCAGGCAAGTTGAGAACAAGTATAGAACAAAGGACTAGTCACCAGTATTGCCCATTGCCTCTCTGCAGTGGAACATTTTTCTATTGCTGCCTTATCATGCCTTGTTACACACTTTGGGCCAGATTCACAGAGACTTACGATGGCGTATCTCCAGATACGCCGTCGTAAGTCCATTTGGGCGCCGTCGTATCTATGCGCCTGATTCTTAGAATCAGTCACGCATAGATTTCCCTAAGATCCGACCGGCGTAAGTCTCTTACACCGTCATATCTTAGGCTGCATATTTACGCTGGCCGCTAGGTGGCGCTTCCGTCGATTTCAGTGAGGAATATGCAAATTAGGTAGATACGCCGATTCACAAACGTACGTCCGCCTGGCGCATTTTTTACGTCGTTTACGTTAGCCTTTTCCTGGCGTAAAGTTACCCCTGGGTCTATGTGGCGCAGCCAATGTTAAGTATGGCCGTCGTTCCCGCAACGAAATTTGAATTTTTTACGTCGTTTGCGTAAAGCGTTTACGAATAGGGCTGGACGTAATTTACGTTCACGTCGAAAGCATGACGATTTGCCGACGTCATTTGGAGCATGCGCACTGGGATATGTCCACGGACGGCACATGCGCCGTTCGTTAAAAACGTCAAAAACGTGGGGTCACTACTATTTTACATAGTACACGCCCCCAGCCAGCCTATTTTGAATTAGGCGGGCTTACGCCGGCCCAGTTACACTGCGCCGCCGTAAGTTTAAGCGCACGTACTATGTGAATACACAACTTGCTGCTCAAACTTACGGCGGCGTAGTGTATCTGAGATACGCTACGCCCGCCTAAAGATAGGCGATTCTACCCGAATCTGGCCCTTTGTCTTTGTGTGGAAGTGGCTATCTTGTTAGAGGCGGGGTTTGATTTCCTAATAACTGAATGTCTGATAAGTAACTGAATGAATTAAATAGAAGCAGTCCTTGTACTTCACCTCCTCAGTTACATCTTCTTCTCCAGCAAGAACAGTGAGCTGCACAGTAGTGACATTTCCAACCCTCACTCTTGCCTTCTAACAGGTACCAGGCACTAGCGCTATGCTAGGCATTATATGTTTTATTATAATACTTTTTTCTGTATTTTTTTTTATATATAAGATTCACCTGCACTAAAACTGCTAAATGAAGAGTTCCATGAATTTCTGAAAAATAAGAACTTCAAAGTAGTGAACTTTGCAGAAAAGTTGCCAACTCGCATAGGCAGTATGATGAAACTGCATGTAGTGCCAGTAGAATCAGCAGGTAAGTAAATCTTGTTGTCGATATGGGGAATATTTACTAAAACTGGAGAGTGCAAAATCAAATGCAGCTCTGCATAGCAACCAATCAGCTTAACCACTTAAGCCCCAAACCATTGGGCTGGCCAAAGACCAGAGCACTTTTTGCGATTCGGCACTGCATTGCTTTAACTGACAATTGCGCTGTTGTGTGAGGTGGCTCCCAAACAAAATTTACGTCTTTTTCCCCCCCACAAATAGAGCTTTCTTTTGGTGGTATTTGATCACCTCTGCAGTTATAGAAAATAGAGCGACAGTTTTGAAAAAATAAATATTTTCTACTACTTGATAAATATCCCCCAAAAAAATATAAAAAAAAAAAATTCCTCAGTTTAGGCCGATACGTATTCTTCTACATAATTTTTGGTAACAAATCTCAATAAGCGTTTATTGATTGGTTTGCGCAAAAAGTAATAGCGTCTTCAAAATAGGGGATAGTTTTATGGCATAATTATATATATATTATATATTTTTTTTTACTAGTAATGGCAGCGATCAGCGATTTCTATCGTGAGTGTGACATTATGGGGGACACATCGGACACGTTTGACGCCATTTTGGGACCATTATCATTGATACAGCGATCAATGCTATAAAAATGCACTGATTAATGTAAAAATGACAGTGAAGGGGTTAACCAGTAGAGGGATCTGAAGGAGTTAAGTGTGTCCTAGGGAGTGCTTCTAACTGTAGGGGGGCATGGGCTGAGTGTGACATGACACTGATCACTGCTCCCGATTACAGGTGAACGGTGATCAGTGTCCTGTCACTAGGAAGAATGGGGACATGCTTGTTTACATCAGCATTTTCCTGTTCTTCCTCTCCGTGAGACGATTTCAGGTCGAGTCCGCAGGACCCGCGGTCGGACTCATGGCGCTTGCGCACCCCCACAATGCCGCATCTTAAATCGGGGACATACAGGTATATCCCTTTCCCACAGGAGCCATTGTGTCGATGTATATAGTCATGCACTGGTCCTTAAGTGGTTAAAGTGGAACTTCAGTCATTTTTTGTATCTTTTTGTATCTTTCCATCTATTAAATCGTCTGCCCTTATTTAACTTTGGATAGTAAAACATTTTTTGTTCTGCCAGTAAATACCTTATATGGCCCACTTCCTGTTTCTTGTCTGGTAAAAAGCCTAAGCTTATGACATCATGCACAGCTCTCACTCTCACTCTCGTGAGATTTTGCCAGGAAGGGAGGGGGGATGAGTCATAAGAGGGCCAATGAGAGCTGTAGGTGTGCCTCTGTGTATCTGTGTAAATCCAGGAAGTGAACAGGCAGCAGCTTCAGCTTCCCACAGTTAAAATGGTTGCAGCCAGACTCAGTGAAGGGAGATTTCTGCAGCATATTTGACAAGTACAGCATCACAGTATATATAAAATAATATGCAAAGTGGTTGGAGGGAAGCTTCAGAATGGCAAAGATATTTTTATTGCAAATTATGTGAGCAGACTGCAGTTCCTCTTTAAAGGTTTTATTGCCAAACCTAATTGGACAAGGTGAAGTTAGAAGCTGATTGGCTACCATTAACAGCTGCACCAGATTATGAATGCGCCAGTTTTAGTAAATCTCCCCGAGTGTTAACATTTTAGAAACTGGATTTAGTTTGAATTTTTTTAGTGTATATATTAAAGTGTAAACATATTTGCTTGTTCCTGACATGGTATGCAGAGCACACCGCCATTTTGCCCTGTGCTATTAAGCACAGAATTCGTCTTAATGAAATAACCCATCTTTAAGCTAAATAAGTTCACTCACCATCCATTCTCTGCCCATCCATTCAAGTCAAGAGACCATCACCAATTGTTCTCAGTCTAGCTCCCAGTCATGTCTGCTTTGCCAACGCCCTCACAGGCAGTTTTATTACCACAATAGGCTTCCCAGACCACATCTGATTGGAGGAGATCACAGCATGTGACCATAGGAAGTGACGTCACAGCATGTGACCTCCTCCATGGAAAGTGATGTCACAGCATGTGGGCTCAACACAGCAAACACCATATAAGGACATTCCTTCTGACAGGAAGTCCCATAGAATACATGAATAGAATATAATACAATGAATACAATACAATGAATAGAAATACATACAATGCTGGCTAAAGTCTTATGGGTGTGTCTGGGCAGGGAGTGCATGTGCCCCCCTGCCTCCAGAAACGCTCACAAGCTCTCATATTAATCGCTGATAGAATCCTTAATCTGCGCCATTCCATAGAATAATGCATATCCAGATTATACCCTTGTTAAAGGTGGAATGGAGGCTATCTACAGGCGTACGCTACGAATCCCAAGCCATGCTGATCAGACAAGACCCAGATAAGAGCGCACATCTGTCCATAACCACTAGTGTGCTTGCGGAGTGAGCGCATCCCCTCCTCAACGATCGTCGGTGCAAAATGCACAGAGGGCCCCTCGCCGGCGGACATACGCCCACGCTGCAAACATCACACTCCAACCTCAAGACATTTTCTACTTCCAGACGAGATTCAACCAGCCTCAGACTGCCCAATCAGTTCTATTTAGAGCGGGTTGCGGCAGTACTAAAACTGGGTGCCATTATGACAATACATATTAAATACATCTTGAAATTTCCACCACAGTTCAATATTTATTCTGTTTTATATTTTAGTATTATAATTTACTGCTCCTTTTATGCTCAGGCCTATTAAACACATTGCACTCTTTATATGACATGTCATGTTACTGATTTTATCCTAGTATCCATTTAGTAAGTAGCCTGAAAAAGGGTTTAGCTTAGTAAAGGTAAGACTCAAGGAACCACCCTGCTCTAGCCATGCAATCCTTACTAACATTTTCATAAAACAATACAAAGATCATGCTTACCCTACTTTGAGGTTCTGATGGGAGATGCCAAGGGCCCAAGACACATGATTCTCTGTAACAACAAAGCTGTCAGTGTGTTTTACTATACCAGTGCCTATTGGACAGCAATTCTACCTTACATAGTTACATACGTACATAGTAGGTGAGTTTGAAAAAAGACACAAGTCCATCAAGTCCAACCTATGTGTGTGATTATATGTCAGTATTACATTATAGATCCATGTATGTTGCGTTCGTTCAGATGCTTATCTAATAGTTTCTTGAAACCATCAATGCCCCCTGATGAGACCACCACCTGTGAAAGGGAATTCCACATTCTTGCTGCTCTTAGGCCTCGTACACATGACCGAGGAACTCGTCGTAAATGAAACATTGCTTTCCTCGACGAGTTCCTTGTTAGGCTTGTCGAGAATCTTGACAAGCTTTCTTTGCTTTCACACTGTCAAGACAAAATCTTGTTGTTCTCAAACACGGTGACGTGCAACACGTACGACGGCACTATAAAGGGGAAGTTTGATTCCACTGGCGCCACCCTTGGGGCTGCTTTTGCTAATCTCATGTTACTGCGTGTTAAGTAAAAGTTTGGTGAGAGACGATTCGGGCTTTTCAGTCTGTTACAGCGTGACAAATGTGCTATCTCCATTACAAACCCTACTTTTACCGAAGGCACGCTCCCATCTCATACTTTATTCTGAGCATGCGCGGGTTTCTAAGCATACACACAAACGTGTTTCTCGTCGTAAACCAGTCCGACGAGAAACACAACGAGGAAATTGAAACTCCCGACGAGGAAAAAGAAAACTTGTTCTCGTTTTTTCCTTGTCGAGTTACACAACAGTTTTCTCAACGAAAAACATACACACAACCGTTTTCCTTGGCAAAAAATCTCTGCCACCAAATTTCTTGATGGATTCTGTCGAGGAAAGCGGTTGTGTGTACGAGGCCTTACAGTAAAGAACCCTCTACGTAGTTTAAGGTTAAACCTCTTTTCTTCTAATTTTAATGAGTTGCCACATGTCTTGTTAAACTCCCTTCCGCAAAAAAGTTTTATCCCTATTGTAGGGTCACCAGTATGGTATTTGTAAATTGAAATCATACCCCAATACCCACCCCTGACCATTCCAAGTACTCCCCATTTATCACCACCCTCTGAACTCGCCCTTGTAGCCAGTTTTCAATCCATGTACTCACCCTATGGTCCATGCCAACGGACCTTATTTTGTACTGTAAACGTTTATGGGAAACTGCTTTTGCAAAATCCAGATACACCACGTCTACAGGCCTTTCTTTATCTAGATGAGATATATGTATATTCCCACGCTACTAAGGAGATAACAAGCTGGTGGTAAAACTGCTGCAAGCAACAAAAGGGTCAAAACTTTACCCAAAGGGAGATAAATAAATGTAAGGAGTGATGCTGCGCTGTTTAAACAATAACAGTGATGGAAGTATGTGTACTTAATCTAGATGGCAACTTACCTCCTCATAGAGGGTTAATAGATTGGTTTGGCAAAAACGATTCTTCATGAATCCATGCTGATTACTGATAATGATACTGTCTTCATACCTTACATTTTTGTATATAGTCCCTTATCATCCCCTCCAAGAGCTTGCATGCTGTTGATGTTAGACTATTTTGGGCCATTTTTAAATATTGGTGCTACATTGGCTTTTCTCCAATCAGCCGGTACTATTCCAGTCAGTAGACTGTCAGTAAAAATTAGGAACAATGGTCTGGCAATTACTTGACTGAATTCCCTAAGTACCCTCAGGTGCAAGCCATCTGGTCCCGATGATTTATTAATGTTAAGTTTTCCCAAGTCTAATTTTAATTCTGTCCTCTGTTAACCATGGAGGTGCTTCTTGTGATGTGTCATGAGGATAAACACTGCAGTTTTGTTACTGAAGCCCCCCCCCCCCCCAGATTCCCCTGTGAAGACTGAGGAGAAGAATAAATTCAATACCTTCGCCATTTCCCCATCCTTTGTAACCGGATGTCCTTCTTCATTCCTTATGGGGCCAAAATGGTCTGTCCTCACTTTTGTACTGTTTACATACTTTAAGAATTTCTTGGGATTTGTTTTGCTCTCCTCTGCTATGTGTCTTTTGTGTTCAATCTTTGCCGTTCTAATTGCACCCTTACATTTCTTGTTGCATTCTTTATAAAGTCTGAATGATGATCCGTCAATCTTGTATTTTTGTATTGTAAGGCCTTCTCTTTTGGCTTTATATGCATTTTTACATTGGAGTTAAGCCATCCAGGACTTTTGTTTGCTCTTTTATATTTATTAGTCAATGGAATGCATTGGCTAATACCTATATTTAATATGCTCTTAAAGCAAACCCATCTCTCTTCCGTGTTCTTTGTTCCTAATTTTTTTTCCCAATGTATGCCTTCTAGCAAGGTACATGGTTTACAATCAGTGTCTTTGTATTCCCCTTGTGTTTCCTATCTGTGTGATTTATACTGAAGCCAATTGACCTGTGATCATTGTTTCCTAAATTGCCCCGTATTTCCACATTTGTGATCAGGTCTGTATTGTTGGTAATCACTAGATCCAGTGAAGCTCTATTTCTAGTTACCATCTGACCCATGAAATTGTCCTGCAAAACATTTAGGAACTGGCGAGCCATAGAGGAATGCGTGGTTCTCTCCACCCAGTCTATGTCTGGATAATTAAAATCCCCCATTATGATAACACTTCCCATCCTTGCTACTAATTCAAATTATGATAGGGGATCAGTTTCCCCCTTCTCCCTCAGGTTAGAGGGCCTATAGCATACTCCCAGTATTATTTTCCCCATAGCTTCATCCCTTTGGAGCTCTACCCATAAGGATTCCACATCCTCCCTAGCTCCCTTAGCAATGTCATCTCTCACATTCACTTGTACATTATTCTTGATATATAGGCACATCCCTCCCCCTTTTTTATACTCTCTATCCCTGAGATAAAGGTTATACCCTTGAATGGCTGCCAGCAAATTGTGAGAGCTGTTGAACCAGGTCTCTGAAATTCCCACAAAATCCAAATCCTCCTCGTACAACAGTATCTCAAGTTCACCCATCTTATCCACCAGGCTCCTGGCATTGGTGAACATGCCGCGCAGTTAAGACCAGTTGTATACTATCCTCTTATTGGGTGTTCCAAGATTGCAACTAGGACTTGTTACTATACTTACCTTGGGTTTATGTGCATTAGTCAACCTACCACTAATGCTCCCCCAATACCACCCTCTGGAATATGTTCCGCACTAACTATCTCTACCTCTACCCCCCCCCCCCCCCCCATCGCCTAGTTTAAAAATCCCTCTAACTTTTTGACCATCTTCACTCCCAGCCAATCTGCACCCTCGTCATTTAGGTGCAGTCCGTCCTTTCTGTAGTGCTGGTGATCGACTGAGAAGTCGGCACAGTCCTCCAGGAACCCAAACCCCTCCTCACTACATTAGCTCCTCAACCCAGGTATAGTCTTAGCTTTTACATAATATTTTAATATGCAAACTTGTACATTTAACCTGCCTGGCGGTCTTCCCGAGTCTGACACGGGGTTAGATTTTCCTGCTGCGAGCGGAAACCCCGAGTCAGACTCGGGCTTGCCTCGCTAGATCCACAGGCACAAGTTACTTACCTTGTCCCTGGATCCAGCGATGCCACCGCGCTGTGTGAGCGAGTGGGTCCTCGCTCGATTCACACAGTGCCTCCGTGTGACGCCGATCTCCGTTCCCTGCGACGTTACGACGCACGGGGACGGAGAACGGCGCCAAATTCAAAAAAGTAAACAAACACCTTACATACAGTATACTGTAATCTTATAGATTACAGTACTGTATGTAAAAAAAACACACCCCCCCTGTCCCTAGTGGTCTGTCCTGTGTCATGCATGTCATTTTATATAATAAAAACGTTTCTTTCTCCCTGCAAACTGTAGATTGTCCATAGCAACCAAAAGTGTCCCTTTATGTCAAAAATAGTTTTAGATCAGCTAAAAAACAGCGATAATAAATTATAATCACTTGCAGAATTGTGCGATAGCGATTTGTGGGGAAATTCGTCATAAAAAAAAAAAATAATGACAGCAACAATTCTGCAACTGAGCAAATTTCAGTGATTTTGATTTGATTACATTATTGAATAATTTTTATTATAATTATATTACTATTTGTTATAATTATTTATAATTATTTATTATATTATAATTTATAATTTTGTTTTTAAAAAAATGTCATACCCGGGATGCCTATTAGAAGCTTGTTTGGTCAGATTTAAGTGAGTTATTTCTAAAAATTACAGACCTACAATATAAAACGCCAAATTTCCTTGCAAATAATGGTACCGCTTTTAGCATGTTTTTTCTGACAGAATCATACCGCCAGGGAGGTTAACTATGCTTAGTAATACATTCAGAAATATATTGTTCTACCTAATTTAAATAACATTAATAATTACTCCTGTGAATTTATTAACTAACATTTTTTTTTTTTAGATTTAGGCATTGGTGACCTTATTCCCGTAGACGTTAACCATCTTAATATTTGTAAGCCAAATAGCAAGGGCTCATTCATCTACCAACACACCTTGAAGTTTATCTTTGATTCTCTAGCAGGTGATATTGGAACACAATGACCAGCTCAAACCCCACTATGTGTTTACCTCAATGTCTGCCATACTGTTCCTACTTTGCTGCTTAAACATGGCTGCCAAATGTGTAACTAATAATGTGTAAATTAAACCAATTATATAATAAATATATTTTAAAACTCAGTGCTTCGTCGTCAGAATGTTTGCAACTCAATATTGTGAAAAGATTTTTGTGACAGAAAGAGACGCTCTTATTGGTTTTATATAGCAAAAACAATGTGAATATTGAATGTTTAAAGATACATATGCACAGGTTGGCTTTAAATAATGCTTTATTTGTATTAATTTATTTATGACAAATACTATGAAATTACATTTATTGATATTGTACTTTTTATCAAATAATTTTTATTATTGGAATTAATAAAAATTTTGACAATAGAAATTATCGACTAATTATACAAGAGGACTTTTACTAATTGATATTTTATTCGTCATAATTTTGGCAGTTTACAGTTCTCAGAGGTGTCTGTATCATGTACACGAATCTGGAATTGTGTACTCCACCTTTTATGAATATAAGAAATTGTTCCTGTATCTTAGCACCAGTCTTTGAGAATTTTTCTGTCTAGCCCTATGTTGCTCTTTTCAGACTCCTGATTTCTTAATAAAAAAAGTGTCTGATCAGCTTTGTGA
Organism: Rana temporaria; assembly: GCF_905171775.1. Classification (NCBI taxonomy): domain Eukaryota; kingdom Metazoa; phylum Chordata; class Amphibia; order Anura; family Ranidae; genus Rana; species Rana temporaria. The sequence goes on along the minus strand of NC_053492.1, from coordinate 371,041,337 downwards.
ATTTTACTTTCACATGTCACTAATATTAAGAACAGGTTCTAATAAGAACTGTGTGAATTTGTTTTACACCAGAAAACACATGTGAGTGAATTAGGTGCACAGTCAGGGCCATCTTTAAGGCAGGGCAAAAGGGGCGTTGCCCTGGGCCCCCATAATTGTTGTGGGGCACAAAGCAGCTGCCTCATACTTGCCAATTATTCCAGTTTAAATTACCTTGTCCCTTGAAGTGTTAGTCCTGTATTACGATATCTCAGTGTGTAGTTCTGTAACTAATGCTGCCCAGCTCTGAGCTATTGTCGTGTGCAGAAGCCTCACCTGCAGACCTTGTGTTTACATGTAAATAACCTGCATTGATATGTAAATAGCGGCAGCATTAATATGTAAATAGTCGGTGAGCGGCTGCATTAATATTTAAATTGAGGTGACATTCATATGTACATGATGCCCCCCTGAGGTCCTATCCACCATCACCTCTGCTGAATGCTGCCCACTGGGGAGGTAAAGGGGCATGCTTGAAAGTCCTGGCTACAACTGTGCTTATTAAGTCTAATATCAGTCTGTTCTACAAAGGCAAGCAAATTGGCTATGGAACCCTTTTTTAAAACAACATGATGCCACAGCACCCTGAATTTTGGTGCATGTGAATACGCACATCTCAGCAGATGCGTGAGGGTGTCATTACCAAATGACACTGCTGTGTATCTGCTAAAGGGCAGTGCGTTTCCAACACACACACAAATGTATACTCAGGCTAAATGTCTCAGTTACATTGGTGGTCAGTGTAAATCCCCCTTTTGATTGGTAGTCAGTGTAGAAGTGTCACCTTACATTGGTGGTCAGTACAAATCTCCTTTACAATGGTTGTCACAGTGTAAATTCCCCCTTACTTGGAGGTCAGTGTATATTCTCCCTTACACTGGTGGTTGGTGTAAATGCTCCTATTACGTTGGTGTCAGTGTAGAAATCACTCTTTATATTGGTGGGTGGCGTAAAATCCCCCATTACACGGTGGTCAGTGCAAATTCTTCATTACATTGGTGGCTAGTGTAGAATCCCCCACTATATACTTCCCAAAGATTGCCACAGTGAACTGTCTCCTAACCAATCCCATCATCCCACCACTGCCACTGATCCCATCAACCCCCCAGCATTGCCACTGATCACACGTACCCCGAGTACAAGTACCGATACTTTTTTTCAAGTACTCGCCAATACCGATTACCGCTACTTTTTTTAATATGATGTGACAGTGGCAGTTTTTTTTTTTACAATTTTTATTTTTTTACAGTGATTTTTTTTTTATGGGGGGGGAGTGGATTGTCAGTGTGTTCTTTTTTTTTTTTTTTTTTTTTATTATTATTTATTGCAATTTTTTTTTTCAATCAGCCCTGTTGGGGGTCTTTGGAGAGATATCAGGGGTCTTAACAGACCTCTGACATCTCCCTTTTAAGACAGAGAAAGGGACTAAGGACACAGATTCCCCAGTCCCTTTCTCAGCAGCCTCAGCTAAAATTAATGGAGAGAAGCTCATCTCCATTCATAAACTGAAGCATCGTAAACACAGGTTACGATGCTCAGTTATATAAATGGACAGAGTCAGTGATCACTGACTCTGTTCATTCTGAAAAGGTAGGAGCCGGGTTTAGCGGCTCCTACCTCCGCTCTCCATCCTGACAAATTGAGGGGGGAGAGCGGCATGGATGGGGGGAGGAGACAGCACGCGGAGCACGAGGGGGGGGAGAAGACAGCACACAGAGCACGAGGGGGAGAAGACAGCACACGGAGCACGGGGGGAGAAATCAGTACACGGAGCACGGGGGGGAGAAGACAGCACACGGAGCACGGGGGGAAAAAGCAGCACGGGGGGAGAAGATAGCACACGGAGCATGGTGGGAGAAGGCAGCACGGGGGGGAGAAGGCAGCACGGAGAAGACTTGGAACTCCCCTGCCGCACCGATCTCCCTGACTGCCCAGGTATCGGGTGAAGCATCGGAGCATTTTCCCAGAGTACAAGTACTCAGGGAAATACTTGGTATCGGTACCGATACTAGTATCGGTATCTGGACATCCCTACTAGGAATTATGGGCCAAATCCACAAAGATCCGGCGTAACTTATTTTTTTCCATTTAAGTTACACTGCCTTAAAATGTCTACCTAAGTGCCCTATCCACAACGCACTTACCTAGAAATTTTGGGCTGTGTAACTTAAATTCCGCCGGCGCAAGGCGTTCCTATTCAAATGGGGGCGATTCCCATTTAAATTAGGCGCTCTCCCGCGCCGGCCGTACTGCGCATGCTTGTGACGTCATTTTCCCGACGTGCATAGCGCGAAATTACGTTACGCCGTGCTTTGTGGATTGCGACGGGTCAATAAAGTTGCGTCGGGAAAAAAAAAATTCAAAATTTAAAAAAAAACGCGTCGCTGGACAGAAAGGTCTGCTTTTATATGGTGTACTAACTTTACACCTTGTAAAAGCAGCCCTAATTTTGCGTATGCAAACTAAAACTAACGGAGAAAAAACAAAGCTGAAAAGCTTCGTGGATCTCCGTAAGTGCTAATTTGCATACCCGAGGCGGCATTTCGACACGAAATGCCCCCAGCGGCGGATGCGGTACTGCATCCTAAGATCCGGCAGTGTAAGTCCCTTACACATGCCGGATCTTCTGCCTAACTATGGAAAACTGATTCTGTGGATCAGTTCCATAGTTAGGAACAGGGATACGACGGCGTAACAGCAGTTACGCCGTCGTATCCCCTTTGTGGATTTGGCCCTATCTGTCTATTGATGGATCCCCTCACCTCTCCAGTCCATGCTGTGCAGGCAGTGAGGAGTTGATGCGCTATAACCTTTAGTAACCAATCAGTGATCAGTAATGATGTGCACTAACCTCTAGCAGCCAATCAGTGAGCGGTAATAATGTGCAGCAACCAATTAGTAAGTGGCAAGGATATCCAGTAACCTCTAGCAACCCATCAGTGAGTAGTATTGATGTACAGCAATCTCTAGCAACCAATCAACAAGCAGAAATCATGTGCTGTAACCTCTACCAAATAATCAGTGAGCCATAATATGTGCTGTAACCTCTAGCAGCCAGTCAGTTAGCAGTAATTATACACTGTAACCTCTGGCATCCAATTGTAATCGTGCCTAATCTGATTAATTAAACTGATTTTGCGTCTAGCTGCTATTTCTTGTATGTCTCAGAGCAGGTGGAGAGAGAAATTGCATAGGGGGCCAAGAAAATGTTTGCCCAGGGTCTAATCAATAATAAAGATGGCCCTGTGCACAGGTAAGATGTAGCCAAATAACTCCAGATTTCTGGAATAAATGCAATTGTGAATTCCCCTGTCTGTTTTTGTAGTCTCTGTAAATGCTGAGTACTTTGACACCCTGGAGGAAGTAAAATTGGACATGCTGCATCATTTTTCCTTCTACATTTATAAAGGTCTGGAGTGTTGAAGAGAGGTGCTCCCTCAATGTGATTAAATACTGTGTTTTGAAACTTGTATTAAAAACTTGTGTTATATGAAGATCATATCCTGATCCTTTTGGAGATACTGACAATTTTCTCAGAGAAGTAATGCATATGGTCACTCACAGTTTGATGAAAAGTACAGATTACCATATTTTTATTAATTGCTGCTATTACAGCTTTTTATGTAACACAGATAATGTATATGGTACTTTACATACTGTACATTCACATCAGCCCCTGTTCTCAAGGAGCTTACAACCTAAGGTCCCTATCCAACATGCATACATATACCTACTAAGGCCAATTTCGACAGGAGCCAATTAACCTACCAACATGTCTTTGGAGTGTGGAAGGAAACTGAAATACCCAGGGGAAACCTATGAAAACACAAGACAATTGTGAAGACCCCTGGTTGGGGCTGAAAGCAAGAAATACTATGCTGCCCATATCCTCCCCACTACTGTTAAGCCTTGTACACACTGTCATTTTTTTTGTTCGTTCAACACGCTGGATTGAGCAAAAAAAAAAACTGGAAGCTCAGGTCAGAGCCGTTGTACTAACAATCCGACGTTAGTACAGTGATCACCCCTGCTGAGCTGTTGTGTTCTAAAAGGGCCCTACCCCCCCTTTACCAGAGCACTTTGTTAGTACTCTCAACCATTGGCAGAGAGCACTGATTGGGAGTCGGTCGGCTGCTGGTTTTCCAGCATGCACGTCCAGCTGCCATACACCAGGGCCGAATGTTGGCTGGTTTTTATTGAACCATCCGATGTCCAATGACATTTTGCCTGTGTGTACTAGGCATTAGATAGTAAAGACATTATTATTATTAGCCTGCAATGTCTTATACCTCTCAGATACATTAGAATATCTTGGATTCAGATATATTTTGATATAACTCAGTCTAGCCAAAATAATGCAGCTTATTTGATACCTCAACTTAAAGCTAAACGTAGACCAAATATCCCCTTTTGGTAAGGAGTTGAGCTAACTAAAAGTGATTATGCCACATGTGTTATACTTTCTCTGTAATACTTTGACTGCAGTAAAATAAAAAATATTAAAAATTGAAAACACAACATACAGTGCATTTCTTTAAAGGAAAAAATAGCCATGAATCAAATTGGAACAATTGCGATATCCAAAGAAGAGGAAAGGAATTATTCTACCCAGCCCATAGCTAAACTATTTAACTGAACAATGCCAGCATCTTGAATGCTTGAAAGGTAACATTACATCTAGGTGAAATGTGAGATTATGTACTGTTGTTTCTATTTACAAATAGTCCTATATAAAGGATTATAGCTGAGCATGTTTTGTAAAATGAAAAGGAATACTGTTCATCCTCAGGCCCGAGATACTGTACTGATGGGATGTTAGACGGGTGCAAAAAGCCCCATATGGGCCCATACCAGCTACCCAGAGTTCAACAAACTTTAGGGAAAAATTGAAAAAAATTCAGAAAGCTAAATTTCATCAGGTGTTTCAAAACGAAGTCCTTAAATCCTTTCAACAATTGCAGTAGCAGTCTATAATACCATAGAATACATTATTTTAATATATTCAGCAATGAAATGATCCCGGCCTAGGTTAAATAAATTGCCCTTTTACGTCACCTTGCAGCACAGCAAGGCAAAGGTTAGCAAAAAAGTTTGGTTTTAAGACAAGGAGAGCCAAAGATTTATATTGTCTCTAAATTTGGACTATATTTATCTATCTTTGAAAGAGAATACAAGTATAGAACAATACACACAGGATTTTGATACTAGACATAATCAAGGCCATTATAGTGTCCCTTTATTAATATGATCATAAGCTTCTTTATATTCTTTTTTTTATTATTATTGTCAAATTTGTTTATTGATTTTGTAAATATAAACATTGGCACAATTAACAAAATATTGATTACATTAGATGACCGCATTAGTTGAATTTACATATCAAATCTTAGTATTACTTGTATTTACAAGCAATTGAAGACTTAAGTAAGCTATATGTTATTTAAAGAACTAAGGTGTTACAATCATTTTTAACAATTATATAATCAAGAGGAACAAAAAAATGGAAAAGTTGTTAAACGTTTAACTTTTAGAGTGATATGTAATAAAGAAATAGTATTAATTACTACGAGATGCAGTAACTTATAATAGGACATTATAGCTTACTATCTATTATTGTGTTATAATTGAACATTGTAAAAGTGAGTGTTTCACTACCATTTTATTATAAAAAAATAAATAAGAAAAGACAGGATAGAATAAGGAGAAAAGAATAGACTAAAAGGAAAGTAAAGATAAGAAGAAAAAAGTCAGGATTAGTAGAGGTTTCTGGGGTTTTCTTAGTAACAATATATATATAGGCCCGGATTCACAAAGCACTTACGCCGACGTATCTCGAGATACGCCGCGTAAGTGTAAATGTCCGCCGTTGTATCTATGCGCCGTGCCCATAGAACTAGATACGCCTGAAAATAGGCTTCCTCCGACCGACGTAACTTTCCTACGCCGGCGTATCTTGGGCGCATATTTACGCTGGCCGCCTCATTGCAAATATGCAAATGAGGGAGATACAGCGATTCACGAACGTTGTTGCGCCCGGCGCATAAAATACGCGGTTTGCGTAAGGCTTACGTCTGGCGTATAGTTATTCCCCATCTATGAGGCGCAACTCATGCAAAGGTATGGACCAGGGAACAGTCGTCGTATTTTACGTCATTTACATAGTAGTACGTGAATAGGGCTGAGCGTAGGTTACGTTCACATCGTAGGCATTGAGCCGTCGTATCTTAGGGAGTATATTCGACGTGATTCTGAGCATGCGCACTGGGATAAGTCCACGGGACGGCGCATGCGCCGTTCGTTCGGCCCATCATTTGCATGGGGTCACGCTTCATTTAAATGGATCAGACGCCCACTTCCACCTACTTTGAATTAGGCCGGCTTACGCCTACGATTTTACGTTACGCCGGCGCAACGTTGGGAGCAAGTGCTTTGTGAATACTGTGCTTGCTTCTCTGTGTTATGTCGGCGTAGCGCATATGAGATGCGCTATGCCGGCAGAAATATGCGCCGATGTATGTGAATCCAGGCCATAGTATCTATTCGGCAGTTATTCAAAACAAAGTTACATAGGATTCCATATTTTCTCAAATTTATGTATATTATCGTTGGATATGGCATCTGTTTTTGAGAGGATCATGGCTTGATTTATTCTATTCGTAGTTTCAGAAAACCTTAATGATGAGGACTTCCATGCTTTGGCAATGGTCTGCTTTGCGGCTGTGGTAATTTGTAGAAGAAGTTTAAATTGGGTATAAAAGATTTGGGTCTGGGATGATAGTTTTCTTGAATAATTTAGAGAGAATTTGGAATATTTTTTTCCAATAATTTTTTGCTACCTGGCAATCTCAAAAGATATGAAAATGCGTTCCTAGGTCACCACAGCCAAGAAACCAAAGTGGAGAGTATTGGGGAGCATATTTTGCAATCCTAACAGGGACCAGATACCAACGCATAAGTACTTTATAGTTCGCATCTAGGGCTACTACATTTTGAGAAGATATTCTGGTATTGGCCCAGATTTTGTCCCATTTGGATGAATCCATGTGAAAACCAAGCTCACTCTCCCAATTTTCCACATAGGAGGGTGTTTTTGTAATAGGCAAAGTATTCAGGTGAATATATAAAATTGATATGAGACCTTTTGAGTGGCGGCCATTTTTACATATACAGTAGGGCAAAAAAGTATTTAGTCAGTCACCAATTGTGCAAGTTCTCCCACTTAAAAAGATGAGAGAGGCCTGTAATTGTCATCATAGGTATACCTCAACTATGAGAGACAAAATGTGGAAACAAATCCAGACAATTACATTGTCTGATTTGGAAAGAATTTATTTGCAAATTATGGTGGAAAACAAGTATTTGGTCACCTACAAACAAGATTTCTGGCTCTCGTAGACCTGTGTCTTCTTCTTTAAGAGGCTCCTCTGTCCTCCACTCATTACCTGTATTAATGGCACCTGTTTTAACTTGTTATCAGTATAAAAGACACCTGTCCACAACCTCAAACAGTCACACTCCAAACTCCACTATGGTGAAGACCAAAGAGCTGTCGAAGGACACCAGAAACAAAATTGTAGACCTGCACCAGGCTGGGAAGACTGAATCTGTAATAGGCAAGCAGCTTGGTGTGAAGAAATCAACTGTGGGAGCAAGAATTAGAAAATGGAAGACATACAAGACCACTGATAATCTCCCTCAATCTGGGGCTCCACGCAAGATCTCACCCCGTGGGGTCAAAATGATCACAAGAATGGTTAGCAAAAATCCCAGAACCACATGGGGGACCTAGTGAATGACCTGCAGAGAGCTGGGACCCACGTAACAAAGGCTACTATCAGTAACACACTATGCAACCAGGGACTCAGATCCTGCAGTGCCAGACATGTCCCCCTGCTTAAGCCAGTACATGTTCGGGCCCATCTGAGGTTTGCTAGAGAGCATTTGGATGATCCAGAAGAGGATTGGGAGAATGTCATATGGTCAGATGAAACCAAAGTAGAACTGTTTGGTAGAAACACAATTCGTCATGTTTGGAGGAGAGAGAATGCTGAGTTGCAACCAAAGAACACCATACCTACTGTGAAGCTTGGGGATGGCAACATCATGCTTTGGGGCTGTTTCTCTGCAAAGGGAACAGGACGACTGATCCATGTACATGAAAGAATGAATGGGGCCATGTATCGTAAGATTTTGAGTGCAAACCTCCTCCCATCAGCAAGGGCATTGAAGATGAAACATAGCTGGGTCTTTCAGCATGACAATGATCCCAAACAAACCGCCCGGGCAACGAAGGAGTGGCTTCGTAAGAAGAATTTCAAGGTCCTGGAGTGGCCTAGCCAGTCTCCAGATCTCAACCCCTTAGAAAACCTTTGGAGGGAGTTGAAAGTCTGTGTTGCCCAGCGACAGCCCCAAAACATCACTGCTCTAGAGGAGATCTGCATGAAGGAATGGGCCAACATACCAGCAACAGTGTGTGACAACCTTGTGAAGACTTACAGAAAACGTTTGACCTCTGTCATTGCCAACAAAGCATATATAACAAAGTATTTTCCACCATAATTTGCAAATAAATTCTTTCCAAATCAGACAATGTGATTGTCTGGATTTGTTTCCACATTTTGTCTCTCATAGTTGAGGTATACCTATGATGACAATTACAGGCCTCTCTCATCTTTTTAAGTGGGAGAACTTGCACAATTGGTGGCTGACTAAATACTTTTTTGCCCCACTGTACGTTCGAAATGCGTTATGTCACAAAGATTATCTCTACCTTGTATAAATAGCATAAATGTTTTTTTTGATCTGTAGATAACGGAAGAGTTCTAAATTTAGAAATTGATGGCTTTCACATATTTCAGGAAATGTTTTAAGTAAAGTGGTCGTTTCCAGGTCACAGAGTTGTGTTAAGTCAGCAGAAATCCATTTTTTTTAAGTTTTAGAAGATGTATGAGCTGGGTAGAAAAGTGGATTTCTAATAAATGATACAAGAGGTATATGCAGAGATTGTAGTTTTTTGATTACTTTGAATCTATCCCATATAACAATTGTATGTTCTGTAATCTTATTTTTAATTATTTTATGGTAAGAAGAGGTGGACCATATTAGATTTGGTATGGAGATCGGATCACAGTCGACTGATTCAATCGCTACCCAGAGGGTGACTTTGTGTTTCGCGTGATATTTAGGAATATGAGCTATGTGTGCTGCATGGAAACAATTTGTAAAGTTAGGGAAACCTAGTCCTCCTTTGAGTTTAGAAAGATAAAGAGTGTGGGTAGGTAAGCAAGTTTTTAAGGAGTTCCATATAAATGCTTGTGTTTTACGTTGTAGGTTCCTAAGGAAGTATGCCAGGATGGGCATGGATAATACACAAAAAATATATACAATTTTAGGTAGTACAGTCATTTTTATTACATTTACTTTACCAATACATGATATTGGCAAAGAGGACCATTGTATAGGAAGATTAGTAATTGTTCGTAGTATTGGAGGATAGTTGGCAGAGAAGATATCAGATAGATTGGGGGTAAGAGTAATACCTAGATACGTGAGGTGAGATGTTGACCATGTAAAAGGAAGAGATGTTTGGGCTTGTTGTAGTGTTTGCGGAGGTAAAGAGATGTTTAAGGCTGTTGATTTTTGTGAGTTTATAATTAGTCCAGAAATTTGAGCAAAGTGGTCTAGTTTGTTTATGAGATTGGGAGCAGAAATATGAGGCAAGACATAAAAATGTATATATCATCAGCAAATAGACATAGTTTATGTTGATGGCTTGCTAAATCTATGCCCTTGATTGAGGGGTCTGTATGGATAGCCCGGGCAAGAGGCTCAATGAGTAAGGCAAATAAGAGTGGGGAGAGAGGGCAACCCTGGCATGTTCCTCTATTAATATCGAACATGTCTGATTTGTATCCTGCATATTTAACATATGCCTTGGGATTATTATAAAGTGAAGTAACCCAGCTTAGAAAATGAGGGCCAAAGCCACATTTTTGTAGAGAAAAGTAGGGCCACGTCACTGTATCAAATGCTTTTTTGATATCTAATGAAAGGAAACACAGGGGTATTCGCCGTGTTTTAGCTGCTTGAATCAATAATGATGTTCTTCAAACATTATCTGCGACTTGGCGTAAAGGGATGAAACCTACTTGATCTTTGCTTATTAATGAACCAATTACAGGTCCATAAATATTGGGACATCGACACAATTCTAATCTTTTTGGCTCTATACACCACCACAATGGATTTGAAATTAAACAAACAAAATGTGCTTTAACTGCAGACTTTCAGCTTTAATTTGAGGGTATTTACATCCAAATCAGGTGAACAGTGTAGGAATTACAACAGTTTGTATATGTGCCTCACACTTTTTAAGGGACCAAAAGTAATGGGACAATTAGCTGCTCAGCTGTTCCATGGCCGGGTGTGTGTTATTCCCTCATTATCCCATTTACAAGGAGCAGATAAAATGTCCAGCGTTCATTTCAAGTGTGCTATTTGCATTTGGAATCTGTTGCTGTCAATTCTTAATATGAGATCCAAAGAGCTGTCACTATCAGTGAAGCAAGCCATCATTAGGCTGAAAAAACAAAACAAACCCATCAGAGAGATAGCAAAAACATTAGGTGTGGCCAAAACAAACACCCATAAAAAGAAAGAATGCACTGGTGAGCTCAGCAACACCAAAAGACCCATAAGACCATGGAAAACAACTGTGGTGGATGACTAAGAATTCTTTGAAAGAATGAAAAATGCACTAGAAATCAACTTCTAGGATATATAACAAACTGGTAGACAAATATACGTATATGCAACTTAAATGATAACATATGAGGATTCCATGTGGTGCTCATGCTTAATAAAGACTCCATTGGACTGGTGCCCAGACTGGGTGCCCCACATAGATGTGCACTCACCGCAATTTTGTTGACCAACTATCGCTAGTGTGGTCTATTAGGCATGTGGGGATACCCCGAACTCAGATCTTTAGGATGACGTCTTATTTATGGACCTGACTGTATATTATTGAGACACGATGCCATTACTTTCGCTAGTAGTTTTATATCTATGTTTAACAAGGATATACAGTAGGTCTAAAGTTACCCTCACGGGTCACATGAGAGGCCACGTGATTACTTCCAAGGAACACTTCAGACAGGGAGAACAAAGGCTGATTAGGCTACGCGATCGGACCCACTGCTCCTTCTATTAGCCACAGGCAGTGGCTCCAATCGCGTAGCCCAATCAGCCTTTGTTCTCCCTGTCTGACCCTCCTCCCGGAAGTGTTCCCCGGAAGTAATCACATGACCTCTCACGTGACCCTTGAGGCTGGACCAGGCCTCATCCTGATAGCCACAGGACAAGCCTGAAGACTCCACACATTCTGCTATCTTCATTTCTAAGCAGCCCATGGATCCGGGACGAGGACTATAGGATGTTACAGATGAGCCTTCTTTCCTTACCTTTTTGTAAGTGTATTTTATATAATGTGTCATTAAAATAACCTCTTTAATACTGCACTTAGGTGGCGCTTCCTTTCTCTACCCCTCTAAAGTTAGTACAAGTCATCAGACTGAGGTTTAGGGATCATTGAAATTATTGCTGTTAAGGTTTCCGGTCGGAAGGATTGTTTGTTAAGTAGGGAATTAAATGCTTTTGCTTTTGTCAACATGGGAGTCAGAATATGGGAAACATTTTTATAATAGAGGGCTTTAATTGCTAATTCGATTTCTATAGGTTTAATAGGACTTTCAAGGTTATGATATTGAACTTGAGAGAGGGTCATAAGTTTAATTTGTGAAAAAAAGTATTCTGCTGAGGGTTGGTCGAAGGATCCTTCTTTTTTGTATAAAGAAGTACAGTAAGATGTTTATGAAAGATGTGTAAGATCTTTACTGGGTTACTTGTGTATTTATCATGGGGAGTTTTAGGCGAATTGGCTTAAATGTTTTTTTTTATTTTTTAAGCGCACGTGTAAGAAAGGTGCCAGGTTTATTAGCTTTAAAGTAGAATTTGTGTTTAGATTTACGTAATATTTTGTCCACCAATTCTGATAGGAATAGGTCAAGATTCAAACTTGCCTTATCAAGTTGTGTTTTTGACACTGGTGTAGGGTTAGATTGGAAATTTGTGTGACATTCATTGAATTATTTTTCTAATTTTTGTTGTAGTTGTCGTTTTTCTTTTTTAAGGTATGATGCTTGTCGTAAACAGACCCCTCTAAGAACAGGTTTAGGGGCTTCCCACAATGTTAGTCGGATATATCAGGAGTATCATTGTTTCCCAGATATTTTTTTATTGCTGATTCTAAGTCGGATGAATGTGATGGGTGTGTTAGAATTGAATCGTTTATGTGCCATGAGGGGTCTTGAGCTTTTGGGATTAAATAAGTAAAGGTGGAAATTATCGCACAGTGATCTGTCCAAGTATAAGGTTTAATAGAAGAATTGAGCAATTCTTGTGACATACTTATAGATATTAGAAATTGATCAATGTGGGAAAAAGATTTATGTGGGTGGCAATAAAAAGAGATTTGACGTTTTGAAGAATTATTTAGACGACGGAAATCTAGCAGTGAGTGTTGTTGAAGGAGTCTTTGAAACATTTCAGATTGAGAGCTGGATATGATTGGAGTTGGGGATTTATCTAGAGAAAATTGAGTACTGTCCATGATACTTTTTTTATTTGCACTAACATAAATTTTTCAGGACAAGCTTTCGGGTGTTTCCCCTTCTTCAAGGTCCAAGCACTACTACTGCTTGGACCTTGAAGAAGGGGAAATACCCCGAAAGCTTTATCCTGAAAAATTGTATGTTAGTGCAAATAAAAAAGTATCATGGACAGTATTCAATTTTCTCTGTCACAATTGCACTAATACAGCTACATTCACGTCAAGTATGATGGGATTTATCTAGATAGGGATATAGAACTTGATTTGAATCACCACATATCAAAAATGTGCCCATTTTATGCGAATCTATTACTTGTAGTAAGTGAGAGAGGAATGAATTTGGTCTTTTATTAGGTGCATAATAAGAAACAATTGTGATTGGGATATCACATAGGTGTCCCAAAAGTATGAGATAGCGGCCTTCTGGATCTTTGATCTCTGTTATGAGGGTAAAAGGTGTTGTTCGTTAAAATGCTATTAATACTCCTCTGCGTTTTGATTTAGCGAAGGCAGTAAAAACTTGGGGGTAGCATGTCCCAAAATATTTAGGGGTTGAAGTTTCCGTAAAATGCATCTCTTGGAGGCACACTATATGGGCTTTTGAGGAGGACAGAGATCTTCCATATATAATTCTTACATAAGATATAACGATATATTACTGATATCATTTTCAGAATCAGAGAAACCCTGGGGAAAAAACAGAAAAAAGAAGACAGGAGAAGTAGATTATGAGAGAAAAAAGAAAGAATAAGAATCATACATTTAAGAATAAATAATAATTACTAATATATGTATAAAAAAAAAAAACAATGGCGTACTGAGCATGCAAATCTGCTCAGAGGCACAAATTCTATCCGATGAGGCTCCTCACACTTTAACCCTAGGGGAGGAGAGTCCTAGGACAGAAAAAATGGGGGCAGCAGTGACCAATTCTTGGGTCCCCCGTGGCCAAAATATATGATATATAATTTAGAGCCGGTTCCCAGGTCGCGCCTGTGTGAACCGGCTCTTAGACATCCGATTTTGGTTGTACTCCTTAAAAATAAGCAAACATAAGAGTAAGATTAAATAATATTCCTTTTAACAAATCTTTAATTACTTATATATAAATAAATAACCCGTAAAGGTTATATATACTTTAACTTTTAATATATAATATATTAAGAATTTGAAATATTTAAAATTAAAGGTAAGATAGGTGAACCGTAAAGTTGAATGAGCTTCAGAAAGAAATGCAGAATGCATTCAGTCCATTGTGTCCGGTGGATCCAGGTCTGGAGAATTGAATCAACCCCTTTTTGATGAACTTTGTCTGCTTCTGTCAGTTCCAGGCTTAGAGACACTTTGTGGAGAATTGGATTTTTACGTCGACGAGGGCTGGTTGAGGGCCTATTGTATAGGTGAAGATTTTGCAAGGTGTTCTGTTATTCTTCGGAGGATCTGCATGAATATTTGGCGTATTAAGGTAAAACGAATAGAAAATGGGAATCCCCATTGATAAGGGATATGGTGGTGTTGAAGATTTTGGAGCAAGGGTTTCAGCGCACGTCATTTAGCAACTGTTACTTGGGATAGGCCGGCAAAAATCTGGTATGAATGACTTTGAAAAGTACGTTTTTTTGTTCCTGGCAGCTGTCATATGTTGCTCCTTTGTGCAAAAAAAGTGGAACTTTACAATTATGTCACGAGGGGGCCCTTCAGCTTTGCGTGGCGCCAAAACTCTATAGATTCTGTCCACTTTCAATTGGGATTGACGGTATTAATTCCTGAAAAAGAACAGTCATAGTTGATTGAAGGTCAATGATTGACTCAGGTATACCTCGTATGCGGAGGTTTGATCGACGTGCCCTATTTTCAAAGTCCTCCATGCGCATTTGCAGCGTTAAAGTTTCATCTTTAAGAGTCTCAAATTCATTGTCATGTGAAAGCACATTAGTTTCAATGTCATCCATTATATTTTTCAAGTCAACTGTGCGTTGGCCTAAATGACATTTCTTTTTTCAGTTTATCTGTAATATGGTCAGAGGTCTGCTTTAAATCTTTCTGTAGCATTTTCTCTATTTGCTCTAATATATTTGGATGTAATGTATCTGCTTGTTGTGGCTGGAAGCTTGTGTTGTATTCTCTGTCTGTGTCATATAATTCCTGAGGTAAATGCAGCTGCTTCTTGTCAGCGCGTGCTTTAGTAGTGATGTCGCAAACCTAAAATTTTCGGTTCGCGAACGGCGAACTTCCGCAAATGTTCGCGAACGGGCGAACCAGGCGAACCGCCATAGACTTCAATGGGCAGGTGAATTTTAAAACCCACTGGGGCTCTTTCTGGCCACAATAGTGATGGAAAAGTTGTTTCAAGGGGACTAACACCTGGACTGTGGCATGCCGAAGGGGGATCCATGGCAAAACTCCCATGGAAAATTACGTAGTTGTCGCAGAGTCCGTTTTTAATCCATAAAGGGCATAAATCACCTAACATTCATAAATTGTTTGGAATAACGTGCTTTAAAACATCAGATATGATGTTGTATCGATCAGGTAGTGTAAGGGTTAGGGTTAGGGTTACAGACAGGGTTAGGGTTACAGACAGGGTTAGGGTTACAGACAGGGTTAGGGTTACAGTCTGTAACCCTAACCCTGTCTGCAACCCTAACCCTAACCCTATCTGTAACCCTAACCCTGTCTGCAACCCTAACCCTATCTGTAACCTTAACCCTAACCCTAACCCTCTCTGTAACCATAACCCTATCTGTAACCCTAACTGTAACCCTAACCCTAGCCCTAACCCTATCTGTAACCCTAACCCTGTCTGTAATAGGGTTAGGGTTCACAGTGACAGACCAAACTCCCCGTTTAACCCACCGCAAACACCTGCAAACAGTCCATTTGCACAACCGCAAACTCTCCATTTACACAAGGTTGGATACCAAGCTAGCCTTGTCCCGTTCCTTGTCCTCACTGATGTCAATGAACGTTTTGGAGATTGCAGGCGATGGGGGGTTTTCAAAGCCTATGGTCGTGCTGAGGTAGTTCAGTGACAGTTAAGTGACCCAGAAAACAATGATTCTGCAGTGTGGGCCCATTGTTGGCCTAGTAGGCTTTAATGATCACCTTAGATAATCACAAAGAAAATTAATGTTTTTTCTATGCAAAATTATCCAGCCGATCGCTTTTGGTCTGTTCACAATGAAGCAACAACCTTATCATCCGGGGTGTGCCAACATTGCCATTGCCAACACACATAGAGGTGGTCGCTTCATTGTGATATGCAAGCCCCTTCACCACAACAAGGTAACGATCACGAAGGGGAATTGACACATGTATGTGCCTTTTTTTTTTTTTTGCAGCCACAGTGCAGCACCAGAGGCCAGAAAAATTAGGCATGTACACATGCCTGAAAAAGTAGGTATTGTTGCAGCTGCTGCTGTAGCAGCGGCCCGAAAATTTGATGTTTTCCAGGCAGAAAGTGCACTAAAACATTGCGGCTTGAACCCTATTTGGTGGCGAATAAGTCACACAAGTCATCCGGCATGCAGAGATAAAATACAGCAGCGTGTGGACCATTTGTAGCCCAAGGAAGCTCATCTCATCAGGCCTTTAGTCAAATGTATCGCCCACAGTCAGTCCCTTCGGGATCCATGCCTCATTCATCTTAATAAAGGTGAGGCAATCTAGACTTTTTTGACCTAGGCGACTTCTCTTCTCAGTGACAATACCTCCTGCTGCACTGAAGGTCCTTTCTGAAAGGACACTTGAAGCGGGGCAGGCCAGAAGTTCTATCGCAAATTGGGATCGCTCAGGCCACAGGTCAAGCCTGCACACCCAGTAGTCCAGGGGTTCATCGCTCCTCAGAGTGTCGATATCTGCAGTTAAGGCGAGGTAGTCTGCTACCTGCCGGTCGAGTCTTTATCTGAGGGTGGACCCCGAAGGGCTGTGGCGATGCATGGGACTGAAAAAGCTTTGCATGTCCTCCATCAACAACACGTCTGTAAAGCGTCCTGTCCTTGCCGGCGTGGTCATGGTAGGAGGAGGATTACTTTCACCTCTTCCACTGTTAGATTCCCGTTGTGCTGTGACATCACCCTTGTATGCTGTGTAAAGCATACTTTTTAATTTATTTTGGAACTGCTGCATCCTTTCCGGCTTCTGGTAATTTGGTAACATTTCAGGCACTTTCTGCTTATACCGGGGGTCTTGTAGCATGGCCACCCAGTACAGGTCGTTCTCCTTCAGCCTTTTTATACGAGGGTCCCTCAACAGGCACGACAGCATGAAAGACCCCATTTGCACAAGGTTGGATTCCGAGCTACTCATGTCCCATTCCTCGTCCTCACTGATCTCACTGAAGGTCTATTCTTCCTCCCAGCCACGTACAACACCACGGGTAACAGATAGGTGCCAACGAGCACCCTGGGATGCCTGCTGTGGTTAGTCTTCCTCCTCCTCAAAGCCACATTCCTCCTCTGACTCCTATTCCTCACACTCCTCTTCCAGCGTTTCTGCAGGTCCAGCAAGTGATGCTTAGAAGGCTGTTTCTGGTGGTGATGGTGACCACAACTCTTCCTCTTCAAGCTCATCTACGGCCTGATCCAGCACTCTTCGCAGGGCACATTCCAGGAAGAAAACAAATGGGATGATGTCGCCGATGCTGCCTTCAGTGCGACTGACTAGGTTTGTCACTTTCTCAAAAGGACGCATGAGCCTACAGGCATTGCACCTGAGCGTCCAGTAATGTAGCAAAAAAATTCCCAGCTGCGCAGAGGCTGTCCTAGCACCCCGGTCATACAAATTGTTGATGGCTTTTTCTTGTTGGAGCAGGCGGTCGAACATTGGGAGTGTTGAATTCCAACGCGTCGGGCTGTCGCAAATCAAGCACCTCACTGGCATGTTGTTTCGTCGCTGGATATCTGAAAAGTGCGCCATGGCCGTGTAGGAACGCCTGAAATGGCCACACACCTTCCTGGCCTGCTTGAGGACGTCCTGTAAGTCTGGGTACTTATGCACAAAGCGTTGTACAATCAGATTCATCACATGTGCCATGCACGGGACATGTGTCAACTTGCCCAAATTCAATGCCGCCAACAAATTGCTTCCGTTGTCACACACCACTTTGCCGATCTCCAGTTGGTGCGGAGTCAGCCACTGATCCACCTGTGCGTTCAGGGCGGACAGGAGTGCTGGTCCAGTGTGACTCTCTGCTTTCAGGCAAGTCAACCCCAAAACGGCGTGACACTGTCGTATACGAGATGTGGAATAGCCCCTGGGGAGCTGGGGGGGGTGCAGTTGATGTGGAGCAAGACGCAGCAGCAGAAGAGGACTCAGCCGAGGAGGTTATCGAAGAGGATAGAGTAGGAGGAGTAGAGGAGGTGGCAGCAGACCTGCCTGCAAGTCGTGGCGGTGTCACCAACTCCTCTGCAGAGCCACGCATTACTTGCTTGGCAGCCATCAGCAGGTTTACCCAATGCGCAGTGTAGGTGATATACCTGCCCTGACCGTGCTTTGCAGACCAGGTATCAGTAGTCAGATGGACCCTTGCCCCAACACTGTGTGCCAGGGATGCCATGACTTCCTTTTGCACAATAGAGTACAGGTTGGGGATTGCCTTTTGTGAAAAGAAATTTTGTTCGGGTACCTTCCACTGCCGTGTGCCAATAGCTACAAATTTTTTGAAGGCCTCAGACTCCACCAGCTTGTATGGTAAAAGCTGGCGGGCTAAGAGTTCCGACAAGCCAGCTGTCAGACGCCGGGCAAGGGGGTGACTCTGTGACATTGGCTTCTTATGCTCAAACATGTCCTTGAAAGACACCTGACTGTGGGCAGATGAGCAGGAACTGCTCAAGATGAGAGACGGAGTGGCGGATGGTTGAGAGGGGGCAAGGAGGACAACAGTGGTTGACGTGACTGAAGATGCTGCACCAGGAGGAGGATGGTGGCTTTGAGCTTGTGTGCTGCTTGTACTCGTCATCATGTGTTGATCCCATAGGCATTTGTCATGTGCGATCATGTGCCTTCGCAAAGCAGTTGTACCTAGGTGGGTGTTGGATTTCCCACGACTCAGTTTCATTTGGCAAATGGCATCACTGTTATCAGAGGCAGACACACCAAAAAAATACCACACTGCTGATCTTTGCATTGACGGCATTCTGGTGGTGGCAACAGCATGCGTTGATTGGCTTGCTGTCTGGCTGACCCCGGGTGCCGATATATGCTGTCTGACTGTGCCACTAGCTCCTTGCGACGACCTCCCCCTGCTTCGAACTCTTCTCCTCCTCCTCTCTGTCTCCCCATCTGAACTTTCCCCCTGTTCTTCTTCTCTTCGAGCGGGCACCCACGTGACATCCCCGGACACATCGTCATCATCAACTGCTTCACTTGTATCTGACAACTCAGCAAAGGAAGTAGCAGCGGGTACATCATCATCACACCATACGTCCATGTGTGTAATGCTGCCTGACTGAGTCATATCCCTTTTATCTACATCCTCTGGCAATAATGGTTGCGCATCACTCATTTCTTCCAACTGATGTGTAAATAACTCCTCTGACAGATCAAGTGAAGCAGCTGTGATGCTAGTGTTGGTGGTGGCGGCAGGCGGGCGAGTGGTACCTTGAGAGGTGCCCAAAGCTGAGTGGGAGGAGGATGGTGCGTCAAGGTTTCGAGCGGAAGCTGTAGAAGATTGGGTGTCCTGTGTTAGCCAGTCAACTATGTCCTCAGAACTTTTCAAGTTCAGGTTACGTGGCCTCTGAACACTGGGCATTATTCTAGGGCCAAAGGGAATCACAGCACCACGACCACGGCGGCCCCTGCGGGGTGGCCTGCCTCTGCCAGTCATTTTTTTTTTATTTGTTTAGTTGTACTATGCGTGCAAGCTACTGTGACACCAGATATGAGTGGCACTGTGCACTGGCAGAAGTTGGCATAGTAGACGCTTTAGGCCTGACACACGCCTGCAGACAACTAACTGCTATTCTATTGCAGTCAAAATTGTGTTTTTTTTTAATTTAATCTACTATGCCACCAGATATATGAGTGGTGGCACTGGGCAAGTGGGCACAGTATACGCTATGAGCCTGACATACGCTGGCAGCCAGGCAACTGACTACTATTCTATTGCAGTCAATTTTTTTTAAATGTTATCTACTGTGCCACCAGATAGAGGAGTGGTGGGTGGCACTGGGCACAGTGTACCCTGTGCCCCTGACACACGCTGGCAGCCAGGCAACTGACTACTATTCTATTGCAGTAAAAAAACATTTTTTAAATGTTATCTACTGTGCCACCAGATAGATGAGTGGTGGGTGGCACTGGGCACAGTGTATGCTGTGCCCCTGACACACGCTGGCAGCCAGGCAACTGACTACTATTCTATTGCAGTCAATTTTTTTTTAAATGTTATCTACTGTGCCACCAGATAGATGAGTGGTGGGTGGCACTGGGCACAGTGTACGCTGTGCCCCTGGCACACTCTGGCAGCCAGGCAACTGACTACTATTCTATTGCAGTCAAATATTATTTATTTTTTAATGTTATCTACTGTGCCACCAGATAGATGAGTGGTGGGTGCGGCACTGGGCACAGTGTACGCTGTGAGCCTGACGCACACTGGCAGCCAGGCAGCAGGCAACTGACTACTATTCTATTGCAGTCAAAATGTTTTTTTTAAATGTTATTTACTGTTCTGTACATCACTATGCTTTAGCTGTGTGAGGAGAATTTGACTGAGCCATATTACAGGAGCCTCTGGGCAGCTTTTCCTTGTGGCTTTTCACTTTTATTTTACCTCTGGCATCTCCCAAAACCATTCTATTTGGTTCACAGGGTACTGAGGAGGATATCAGTATGCTTTATGTTTAGTAACCCTGCCATTCAGGCATCTGTGGTGGCCGTGGAGTCCCGGGAAGAACAGAGCCTCAGCGGGACATGTCCATCGCTGTCCACACTGCTCATGCTTCTTGATATTCTTAAGGCACAGTTGTGGTTGGGGCTTTATCTTTTTTAAAGGGCTTAAAGCTTAAGTTTTAGTATAATAAAGATTGTGTTTTAGTTCTTTACAGTAGCTTTGACCCACTGTGGCAATGAAATATGTCAGCCGCAGATTTTTTTTGCCCTGTAAAGGTATTAAAAAAAATGTAAATACAGTATATTCCTGAGATGTTCCTGCTATACCATGTACTTATATGAAAATTATCCTGTTCCCTCTGTTTTGCTTCTTTTATGTGAAATCCCTGGTGATCGGGGGACATGGCTTAGCGATGGCCGAGTGAGGACGTACACTGGAGGAGCTCCCGCCCTGACCCGACTTCAACCGGCCAACAGACACTATACATCCCATATGAGCAAGGCATGCACACCCCTAGTCGGTACGGGACTCGATCGGCGACCAGGGGGACCCGACACCAGACCTCATAACCCCGCATACAGCACTTTTTTGGAGGCGAGCGGTGGCCTTCACCAGGTGCCATTGTAGCAGCGCCACGTGCAGCCCGCATGGAGCAGACACCCAACACATCCCAGGCGGGCACGATACCGCTGTCTCCGGCACCTGCTTTTCTCATGGGGACACCGGCAGCATTTCGCCCAGACATGGCAGACCTCACCCACACCCAGACTCAGATGGATGCCGACCTCCGCCACATGCTCAAGGCGCTGCCGACCCGGACGGACATAGAGGCATTGATCCTGCGCATTGAAGAGGCGCATAGCAAGGATATCCAGGCGGTAAGAACGGATCTGCATGGGGTGGCAGACCGGGTGACAGCTGGGGAGACACTGTTAGCTTCGCTGGAGACACAAGTGCAGGCTCTGGAGCGGGTATGTGACACCCATGCTACTGAGGCCAGAGAGATCAACTCCATCTTGAGGAAATGGAGGACAGGAGCCGTCGGAACAATCTGCGGCTACGGGGACTCCGGAGGCCACAGGTCCAGAAGACCTAGCTGAGACCGTTAAGGCTATATTCCACAGCATTCTGGAGTCCCCTCCGCCTTCTGTGGAAATAGATTGGGTCCACCGTACCCTAGGCCTGAAATCAGCAGATCCCGCCAGGCCACGAGACGTCCTTTGCCGCCTGCACCTCTACACACATAAAGAGACCATATTGCGGAGGGCATGGGACCTCAGTGAGGTGGACTTCGATGGGCATGGATACAGATCCTGCCGGATCTCTCCAGGGCAACACTGCAGCGCCGTGCACTACTGAAACCGGTTCTGGAAGCGGCACAACGACATGGCTGCACCTACAGATGGGGTTATCCCTTGGCGGTCACCTTCCGCTCAGCTTAGGCCTCCTTTACTCTTCGCACCCCAGCTGACCTGCCTGGGACCGACCACCGGACGTCCACATCAGCCTGCCCGTTCTCAACGAAACCGGGGATGCTCCCGTCCGGTATCCAACGATGGGTCATGTGAGTATTAATTACTTTTTGCACACAGCATAGCAGGCTATCTTTGTGACCCCTTTGTTAGCGGGTTCCCCCCTCCCTTCCCCTGCCTTATTGTTGGCACCTACACCCCGCAGTTTGGGACTTCCACATGGCCCCCCGCCGCCCATGACTTTATTTGGTGCTAGCCGGAGGGCCCTTGCCAAGGGACTCTGAAGTACTTGCGGGCCACTCCCCCCTCCGGATGGTACGTTATGCTGCTCCCCATTGCAGGTTTGAATATGCCGAGCCGCGGACACACGAGAGGAGTGCTGCGCGCTGCAGTGTCTGGGGGCTCCCCCGCCTCCCTCCCCCCTCCATCTTTTGGAACGTTTGCTGTTGACTCCAGCCGGTCCTGCATCCTACGACCCAAATTCAACCTGCGGTCCATGCCGATCGAGTTTATCGGCCTAAACGCCCTGAAGCCCTGAGAGAAAATAGCTGCAGGGGGGCTTTTGCACGGGTCACGTGAGCTACAGCAGAGACAGGGGTGGTTTGCTGGACGGTGGGGGTATTATATGTCTCTCCCCTTTTTGTTGGGTACTTAGACATTGCTGTGTCCCCATGTTGACTTATGTGTCCGAGTGTGCGCTCTACCCTGACCCTTTGGGGGCGGGGGGCTGGTCACTACCACAGGGACCCGGGACTCGAGGCGTGGATCTGTGACCACCCTGAGGGATGTGCTGAGCTGGGGTTTGGGGGGGGTTGCCGAGCCATGCCCGGGGGGACGGGGGGGCATCCGGTGGTGATTTGTAGGGGTTTGCTCCCTCTGCCTGGCCGCCCCCCCTCTCGAATTGGTGCTGGGAGCTGGGTTGGGGGTGGGCGGTGGTGGGTTTTCTATTGGGGGGGGATATGCTTTGTTTGACATTCAGCCTGTATGTGTGCCTGTTCAACTCACTGACATGTTTGGTTATGTAACTATTTACGGAGTGTTATATATTATTTCTGTGCTGTTTCTCTCCTGGTTGCCCGTAGTTAAATTTTCCTACGTGCTAGTATAATGCATCTTAGGTATTCGTTAGCCTTTAACCTATGCTCACACATTTAGTGAAGGCCGGTGGGGTCCGCGGAGGGGCCCCTCTCGGACTTTCGCTAGACACACTACCACATAGGACAACGCTTGTTACCCAGAAGTTTCTGGGGAGCGTAATAGCAATTACTTTGCGAATTCATTAGATTTCCAGCAAGGCTGGAGAGTGCCGCTGGGGGGGGCGCCCTTGCGTAGACGCGCATTGCGCCTCTGCAGGACCGTGCACCCCCAGGGGCTTGTACTTTACTACTTTTGCTCTTTTCTGTTTCTTCTTCTGATTTCTCACCTCATCTTTTTCGGTCCTCCTCTTCACCTCTCTATCACTCCCTTGTCCCTCTCCTGTCCCATCCCCCCTGACCCACCCATGACCATGGGACTATTGTCACTTTAAATACGAAGGGACTGAATGTCCCAGAGAAGAGACGGATGCTACTAAATGACATGAGACGCCTATCCGCGGACATAGTCATGCTGCAAGAAACACACTTCTGAGATGATAAACTCCCAATCCTTAGGAATAGGTTTTACCCGACAGTATACCATTCAACTAATTCGGAGGCCAAGTCCAGAGGAATATCTGTGCTAATCTCGGCAAGGCTGCCGTGGGCCCTGACAGACATGCTCTCTGACGCGGGAGGTAGATTCTTATTTTTAAAGAGACTGTTTGGGGTGTAAGAGTGACTATTGCTAACCTTTACGCCCCGAAAAAGCCAACAAGACACCTTTTTAAAAAAACACCTAACACGTCTCCGGAGGTTCACCGACGGACAACTGATAGTGGGCTGAGACTTTAATGTCCCACTGTCCCCCGAGGAGGATACATCGACGGGGCGGTCCTTCACCACTCGGGGCATGCGAAGGGCCATACATTCGGACCTGTACACAACGCAGTTGATAGACATCTGGCGACTTTTTCATCCCGGTGAGCGGGATTATACCTTTTACTCCCACCCCCACCAAGCGTACTCGCGGATAGATTATCTGTTAGTACCCCATTGCCAACTCCAAGCTGTCAGGAGTGTCTCGATTGGCTCCATCACCTGGTCTGAACATGCTCAGGCATGATGCGATACGCGCTGACCGACTTCTATAGGGGTCAAAAAAAGCCATGGAGGCTCAATGAGGGCCTACTGCAGAACCCAGAGGTGCTGGCGGACGTGGCGAAGGAAATCACCCATTACTTTGACACTAACATCACCACTGGTGGAGATGCAGGCCTAGTTTATACAGGGGGTGCTCATAAAGCATGGTGCGCGACTCAAACGGCAAAAGGATGGGTCAATTAGATTCACTCCTCGACAAACTACAGACACTGGAAACCAACCATAAACAGACTCTGACAGCCAAACTAAGAACGGAACTAGACACGGTACGTCTGCAGATCACCGACCTTTTTCGATTCAGAGCAAAGGCGGAGCTACAAGTTTCGCGAAAACGGGTCTACGAGTCGGGTAACAAGTGCGGGAGACTGCTATCACAATCCTTACAGGCCCAAAAACTGGCGTCCTATATACCGTGCATACGTTCACCCTCGGGACATAAAGTGACCCTACCCCAAGATTTTTATAAATCACTTTATAATTTGTCCCCGACTTCACCACCCCTGGACCGCTACACGGACTACATAACCTCTTCCTGTATGCCCACATTACCAAGCGAGACGCGGGAGCTCTTGGAGGCACCTATCACGATGATGGAACTTCAAGCAGCGATCGGGAACACCAAATCAGGGAGGGCCCCGGGACCAGACGACCTCACAATCCAATACTATAAGTCCCTATTCCCGTCCCTAGGGGTCCACTTCCTACAACTGCTCAACGGAATTGCCAAGGGGGGAACTCTACATGACACCACGCTACAGGCCCAGATTACGGTTATCCCAAAGGAGGGCAAAGACCCGACATGTTGCGGAAGCTACCGCTCCATATCCCTTCTCAACACGGGCCTTAAACTGTTTACTAAGGTTATAGCCACTAGGTTGCAACCCCATCTGCCTTCTTTGGTGCACTTAGATCAGGTAGGCTTTGTCCCGACACGTGAGGCGAGAGACAACACCACGAAAGTATTGAACCTACTATACTCGGTCACCCGCGCTAAAACACTGAGTGTCTTTATAGGCACAGACGCTGAAAAAGCGTTTGATCGGGTCAATTGGGCCTTTATGTTCACCACGTTGCGTCACGTGGGGCTGGGAAGCAATATGCTGCGCTGGATCACGACGACGTATGCGAAGCCGACGGCCAGAGTTAGAGCTAACTGTTAGAAGACAGCGGGGGGGGGACAGGAAGTGGCGTAGATTATCCACAGATTCTGCGGATATCTATACCCGGAAGTGGGTGCAAATACTTGTATTATACAGGTATCTGCACCCCCTCCCCCCTTAAAGGTGCCAAATGTGACACCGGAGGTGGGGTTGGGTTCCGAAAAGTGGAGGTTCACTTTTTGTGTGAACCTCCGCTTTAAGCCAAACACAGCAGCGACAAGCTTGTCAGCATTATTCAAATAAACCTCAATGGTACAGTGTGGATGACAGTTCGGAGATTGCGTTTGACCTGCTGTGTGCTGCATTGAGTTTCTCTGAATGTAGCATGTCCCAATTGAGATGCTTTCAAACGTATTGGTTTGGCTGGGCTGCATTTAAATGCAAAAGCCAACAATGACAGCAACACCTGTGTATACAAGCCCTTATTGTGATACGACTGTAACTTCTCTATATAACTTTTAACATCACACAGCTTACAAATGCATTTACATTTCTTGTGTGTCCCATTACAGTATTAATTGTGGCATCAGAAAATCTACAATAGCATAGTAGAACAGACAGGGACATCACTCTAACACAGTACAGTAGCTGTAATGATAAAATAAATATAAATGGTTTATATAACTGTACAATACAGATTTTGAGATAACAGTATCAGACTACCAATTATTCAAGTGTTTATTAATCTTCATCCCTAAACCCAGCATTGCTAGTTCGTTCTCAAATATACTAACAAACGGTTTATTGTTTTTCTTACATTGTCTTATTGGCAAAAAGTTATGGCCAATAAGATAATGTAATAAAAACTGCATTCTTGCTTCATAATAAAAATATACACTACTGTGCAAAAGCTGTGGGCAGGTGTGAAAAATTGTTAGTATTAATAGTTTATTTATTAACCACTTGCCAACCAGGCCAATTCTGACATTTCGCTCCTACATGTAAAAATCATAATTTTTTTGCTAGAAAATTACACAGAACCCCCAAACATTATATGTGTTTTTTTTTAGCAGAGACCCTAGAGAATTCAATGACGATCATTGCAACTTTTTATCTTGCACGGTATTTTTGCGCAGAAATTTTTCAAACATGTTTTTTTTGGGGGAAAAAAAAAGTTTCATGCTTTAAAACTAAAAAAAAGAGTAAAGTTAGCCCAATTTTTTTGCATAGTGTGAAAGATGAAATTATGCAGAGTAAATAGATACCTAACATGTCATGCTTCAAAATTGCACACGCTCGAGGAATGGCGCCAAACTTCGGTACTTAAAAATCCTCATAGGCGACACTTTTAATTAGCTTTAGCATTAGCTTCTGCACGGGGACAAGCACTTTAAAAAAAAAAAAAAAATCATTGTTAATTTTACTTACATTTTTTTTATTTTGACACTTTAAAAAAAAATGTTGACCCATTTTTTCCTATTACAAGGAATGTAAACATCCCTTGTAATAGGAATATGACATGATCGGACCTCTTTAAAGTGACATATGGGGTGAATAAGACCCCACATCTCACCTCTAGGCTGGGAAGCCTAAAAAAATAAACAATCACCGCTTCCTAGCCAAAGTGGCGCAGTTTTTTTAATGCAGAGGCCGGGCGTGACGTCATAACATTGCGTCCGGCCTCCGACGATCATAGAGACTCCGGTGACCATTTGGTCCACTGGAAATCTCTATGGTCAAGAACCGGAGCCGGCGGATCCTCTCACCGACTCTCAGGTGAGTCGGTAGAAGCACCGGAGAGCGGCGGGAGGGTGGGATGTCCCCTGTCACCACCGTAAGAACGATCAAGTGGAGGAACAGCCACTATGATCGTTCTTATGGTGTAGGGAATTGGCCGGCCGAAAGCGGCAATATCTGAATAATGCCTGTAGCTGCAGGCATCATTCAGATATACCCCCACAAAGCATAGGACGTCTATAGATAGTCTATAGTTTTTGAAAGAACTAAGCAGGTAGGTTGTTCCAGACATCTTGGAGAACTAACCACAGATCTTCTATGGATGTAGGCTGCCTCAAATCCTACTGTCTCTTCATATAATCCTAGACAGACTCAAGGATGCTGAGATCAGGGCTCTGTGTGGACCAAACCATTACTTCCAGAACTCCTTGTTCTTCTTGACTCTGAAGATATTTCTCAATGACAATGGCTATATGTTTGGGGTCATTGTCATTAAGAACTATCTTCAGCATATAGAGAAGAACAAAGAGTACTGAAAGTGATGGTTTGGCCTCCCACAGAGTCCTGATCTCAACATCATGGAGTCTGTCTAGGATTACATGAAGAGACAGAAGGATTCAAGGAAACCTACATCCACAGAAGAACTGTGCTTATTTCTCCAAGATGTTTGAAACAACTTACTTGCCGAGTTCTTTCATAAACTGTGTGCAAGTGTACCTAGAAAAATGTATGCTAATTTGAAGGCAAAGAGTGATCACACCAAACATTAATTTGATTTGAATTTCTCTTCTGTTCATTTATTTTCCATTTTGTTAATTGATAAAAAATAAACAATTAAAATACTTATTTCTAAATGCATTCTAAATTAACAGCATTTTCCAGATCTGCCTAAAACTTTTGCACAGTACTGTATATTTAAAAAAATGACTAAGACATGGCAAAATGACCAACATGAAACTTCTGTGACACAACAATACTGTTTGTAAAATTATTCCTATAAAGGCAACATTATATTCAAGGCTGGACCAAAGGGTTGGCAGAAGAGGAGTCATGGATTTAAAGGACCTTCTTCCTTGGATTTAAAGAACTGATTATATGGACTGTGACATCATGATGCCTACTATAAGATCATGTTATTTAATAACTGATGAATGAAATCATAGTATTGATGTCGAGATGTCTAAAAATACCTGTGGCATAAGAATAGTAGTTGTTAGATCAATTAAACAATATCATAATATTGGTATCATACAGTGAATTTGTAACATTACAACACCTACTACTGCCATGGATGTGCCACCTATGTTTAACAGCCTGAGTGAAGGTGCATGAAAGTTGCTGAGGGTTGTAGCCATGGGAAGATCTTTCTCACTTCACATCATTATTACATTATTAGTATGACAGTAATAGCATCAGAGTCAAGTTTGTTTGTAATGTAATGGTGGCTCATGGTGGAAGACTCTTTCCAATCAATGCATGGTAGGACAATAAGATCAGCTTGGAGGGGATGACAGAGTGCAAAGCATGGATACAGCATGAATTCCATGGATTATTTTCCACATGTGAACATCCTAATTGGTCAGTGGATATGGGAGGAAGGTATTCTAGGGGCTCACACAGCTCCTATAAATAGTGTAGCTTGGGTACCATAGTAACATAAAGATAGCAGGAGAGTTAATGTTACTGTGCTACTGTGCAAACAGTAGAATTATTACAAAACCATGTATAAAAAACAAACAAATCCTAAGGGTTATGTAAAACAAAGGTATGATAACATGCAGAGCAAAGCAAGAAGGATGCTAATCATTATTTTATAAGCATGTAGGTGCATTTCTGGAGCAAAGGAGTATTTTTGAAGTTCCTGGAGAAGCACTAAGGAGCGTCCTAGAAATGTTTTTTTCACTGGAAAACTGTGAAACCACATACAATTAGAGAATCACTTGTTTCTTTATCCTTATTTATGAGATAGAGCGGGTACAACATCTATTCTAGAGCATTCACAATCTTTTTTTTTTACTTAAGTAAGGTTCACACAGACAAACGTGGGAAAGATAATCAGAGTTGACCAAGAGAAGCAATTTATAATAGACACATAGCCTGAGAGAATACATCAGACAATAGTCATACTCCTTGTTGTTAAACGTTGCATATGGATAATTATCGTGTCTATATCACTCTGCCTGGACTTCATTTTTAAAACCAGCCAAACAATATAAGACCCAAAGAAACAACAAACAGAGAAGGGGGGGACCAGTACCATTATCTCCCTTCTACAAGAGTAGCACCATATTCTCTAGAGCAAGTGTAAAGAGACCAGTAAAACCACTTTTTTGTTAAATTCCTCATCTTTAACTCTCAAGGCAGCTGTGATCTTTTCTATGGCATAAATATCAGCCACTTTAGTGAGGCACAATGATCGTAGGAGGGGAGTCCTGGCATTCACAATTTTGATATGTACTGTACATCCTTCTAAAAGTTTTTTTGTTTTTCCGAAAGTTTACATAATAAAAAAAAGGTTACGAAAAAACAATTCCGAAATCTTCACCATTGTAAAGTAAGTTTGTTAGGTCAGAAAAATAAGCAGTTGCACACCCTTCTTAATTTGGGTGGCATCAGAATAAGATAAACAGCAATGGCCAGATTGGCCATAGAAAATGGAGGAGAAGATAAGCTATTGGACCAAGCTCGTACGGACCTGGACCTATGTTTAACTGATGAGGCAGAACGCACCCTACGCTGGGCTTGCCAGAAATGGTATGCTAAGGCAAATAAACGCAATGCTGGCTAATAGGTTACGTTCCTTTACCCCAAAATTTGACCCTATTACCTCACACACCCGCCATAATATCCTTACCGGTAATCCTCTTCGGGTCTTGGATGAATTTTGTCATCGTCTCACTAGTCATTACTCTGCCCACAATCACGCTTCCACTCAGGGCCTAGACACCTTTTTGAATGACCTGTCCTTACCTTCCCTATCTGAAACCCACACATCCCTAATGGATCGAGATATACAGGTCTCTGAAGTCTTAACATGTATCAAAGTCTTAAAGGTGGGTAAAAGTCCAGGCCCGGATGGCTTTACGGCACTGTATTATAGAAAAATGGCAGATGTTCAATTCGGTTAAAGATGGTCAATCCTTTACATCAAACCTTTTAAACGCCAATATCATGATGATTCCCAAACCAGACCGGGACCACTCGTCTTGGGCAAACTTCAGGCCAATCTCATTAATTAATATAGACATGAAAATATTGACGAAGATCTTGGCCAATCGCTTAAATTTCTTTCTCCCACGACTGATCAAACAAAGACTAGGTGGGGTTTGTCCCATGGAGACAGGCGGGTGATGCTATCAGACAGCTGCTCCAAATCCAACATATGGCTCATAGTAGATCTTTAGCAATGATATTCTTGTCTCTTGATGTCAATAAGGCCTTTGACATTTAGTCTTGGTCTTATTTAACGTGGGTGCTTCACCATTATAGCGGTCGTAGTGGGAGCAATTGTAAACTCCAGACTGGACTATGCAAATTCCCTTTACCTCGGACTCCCAAAGTACCAAATCACTCGTCTGCAAGTCGTTCAAAACTCGACCGCCAGACTGGTGACTGGGAAAAAAACCCTGGGAATCAATCTCACCTTCACTGAGAACCCTTCACTGGTTGCCAGTAAAAGATAGAATTGCGTTTAAAGCACTCTGTCTGATACATAAGTGCATCCATGGGAAGGCCCCCCAATATCTATGTGAAAAAATAAAAGCTCACAACCCCAATCGCGTTCTGCGATCCACAAATCAAAATCTGCTCCAGATACCCAAAGCCAAATACAAGTCCAAAGGAGAGCGAAGATTTGCACTCCAGGGTCCCAGACTATGGAATACGTTACCAACCAGCATTCGGTTGGAGGAGAATCACTTGACCTTTAGAAGAAAGATCAAAACTCATCTCTTTTGATATCAAAAGAGACAGGAACACCGAGCGCCCAGAGGCGATTTAGTTCACATGTGCTGCGCTATATAAGTTCTTCACTCACTCACTCACTCATTATGGCTTTGGCACCTCCTTCTTGAGTTGGGTATCAGCATTATATCACTCCTCCCAGGCTAAAGTCAAGTATTATGACTTTGAGTCCCCTCTTTTCCCTATTAGGAGAGGGACCCGATAAGGGTGTCTACTTTCTTCACTTTCATTTATCTTGATAATGGAACCCTTGGCGGAGGCGATTCAAATTCATCCAGACAGGGGTAGAAGTAGCAGGTACTTTGCACAAGATATCGTTGTTTGCGTAAGATATCCTTATGTCCATAACTAACCCCAAAATCACCTTCCCTAATTTACTTTTCCTCTTAGACACCTTTGCTATGTTCTCGGGTCTATCCGTCAATCCTACCAAATCGAAAAGCTATGTCGATCAACGTTCCACCCTCAGAGCTTTGCAACTCTTCAAAACACTTTTTCCTTCCAGTGGTTGCCTTTTTTGCCCTATTTGGGGATCAGGCTTACTCTGATGTATGCAGGACTTTTTTTTTTTTAATTGTTTATTTATAAGTTTTTGCAAGTCATTCAAAAGAAAATACATATGAATCATTAACAGTTTGAAGAAATGCAGGTATACACTGTCTTAGTGAACTCCTAAGCACATATAATTTGTATTGTACAAGTAAAGGAATGGCGATGTGAATAAACAGTTGCCTTGAGTGGGAGAAAGAAAATCAACCC
The DNA here is from genome assembly GCF_905171775.1 of Rana temporaria. NCBI lineage: Eukaryota > Metazoa > Chordata > Amphibia > Anura > Ranidae > Rana > Rana temporaria. The sequence continues at coordinate 371,009,523 of NC_053492.1, read as the reverse complement.
CATTAAAAAAAGAATAAATAAAATAAATAAATAATAAAATAAGTAAAACACAAAAAGAAAAATTGAAATAAATTTGAAACAGCCACCTGTCCTGACTGTACAGGGGTCATAGACGCAACATAAACATACTGGAAAACCTCACATAAAGATCTGCACATAAAGAGAAATGAATAGCGTACACACAATACGTAGGCAGTTGATGATAACTAACTTGATTCATTTCCTTCAGACCCATATACTGAATCATCCCATGCTGAACATGTTTCAGAAATTTTCTGTTCTGTATCCTCCACTGTAGCCGTCAGTTGCTCCATTCTGCGTATGTCAACTACAGTAGTGAGCAGTTGTGGGATTGTTGGGGGTGAGGTGAACAACCACAATCTAGGAATGACCCGTTTGGCAGCCAGTAAAATAAAAGACATCAGTCAGCGCAGGGCCTTAGAAATATCAGGAAAAGGGGGACCTAACAAACAGCGAATGGGCGTCAAGGGGGCGGGAATCCCAACCAGATTTTCTAACAACTTCTGGACTCAAAGCCAAAATTGGTGAACAGGGGGACATTCTAGAAAAATGTGGAAGTGAGAGCCCACGGCACTATTACATCTCCAGCATTGTTTTGAGACTGTTTGGTTGCGGGCATGTAAAATATCTGGGGTCCTATACCAGTGCATCAGGACTTTGTATGCGGTTTCCTTATGGGCCACACATCGAGAGATCTTGGAAGTGTGCTTCCAGATGCTCTCCCAATTCTACAAGGAGATGTCATGCTGTAAGATCTGAGACCACTTTCTCATGTAGAGGTGTTTATTCACCGCTATAGGAACTGCCTCATACAATATTTTATGGATGGTAGAGATCATTTGGGGCTTATGAGGGCCTCTAGGGCCTCAAAGTCGGTTGGCTTCTCCAAAGTCAAGGAAGGGGATCTGGCAGAGATAAAAATTCTAATCTGTAGGTATGAGTGTAAGAGCTTTTGGGGAATCTGATGCTGTCTTTGCAACCAGGAAAAGTCAGTAAATGTTGTGTCACTGGATTAACAAAATGTCGTAGTTGGAAAAGTCCTGCCTGGGTCCATGGTAGCATACGATCATAGGAGAGGCTATCTGGGATGTCTGGATTCATTTGGATATTCAAGAGTGTATGCAGGACTTTATCAAGCCAATTTCCCCGAATTTTTTAGGAAGCTATCGACTATACTTTCTTCCTGGACCCATCTCCCATTATCCTGGTTTGGTAGGATTGTAGCTGTGCGTATGACATAAATAATAAAGCAGTGCAGCACTAAAAACTAGAACTAAAACAAGCAACACATGAACAAGTCCAAGGGTGTAGAATGCTGAGGCCAGGAGATGACGACAATGAAGAGCAATCAGAGACAGGAAAGAAGACTCCTTAAGCAGTGGACAGGGTACTTGAAAACAATCAATGTGCATCCGTTTCTGTGTCTCCTCCACCAGAGATCCAAACCGCTCACCTTAGCAAATGGACCTCTGAACAAACAGAAGGTCATGCAAGCACTCCCTTATCAAGGGTAAATGTGAAGATGAGAGGGAAGCTGTCTTCATACATAGTCCTTCACTCTATCGTCTCAGTCTGTTAATGGCCTCCAAACCCACTCATAGACATTCATGTAAAGATGTAAAAAACATACATAGTGCTCTCCGTATCGATATGTAAACACTAATTTATTAAAAAGATGAACTACTCACAAAACAGGCACTGTGTCCCAGTGCATGGATTGAGAACATAATGGCCCGGATTCACGTAGAGCGGCGTATATTTGTGCGGGCGTAGCGCATCTCATATGCGCTACGCCAACGTAACATTGAGAGGCAAGAACAGTATTCACAAAGCACTCACTCCCAACGTTGCGCCGGCGTAAAGTAAATTGTCCGGCGTAAGCCCGCCTAATTCAAAGTAAGAAGGAAGTGGGCGTGATGGCTACGACGTGAACGTAACCTACGCCCAGCCCCATTCACGTACGACTTATGTAAACAACGTAAAATACGACGGCTGTTCCCTGGTCCATACCCTAACATGACTTACACCTGCTTTATGTGGAATAACTTTACGCCGGACGTATGCGTTAGGTAAAAGACGTAGATTACTGCGACGGTCATAAGTACGTTTGTGAATCGGCGTATATCACTCATTTGCATATTTGATGCGTAAATCAATGGAAGCGCCCCTTGCGGCCAGCGTAAATATGCGCCCAGGCCCCCGACGGCGTAGGAAACTTACGTCGGTCGGAGGAAGCCAAATTTCAGGCGTATCTTGTGATAAGAATTAGGCGTATAGATACAACGGCGCATCTGTGCACTTACGTGGCGTATACAAAGATACATCGGCGTAAGTGCTTTAAGAATCCGGCCGTAGTATACAGATAAGAACCAGGTAGGTAGCTGTCCTGACATCACATAGCCCCCCGCACGCGTATCGTCCGTGGGTAAGGACTTCCTCAGCGAGTATATTAAGGGGCCGTGTGTCAGTGCTCAATATATAAATGCAGTTCCTGGTTCAGAGAGATATAAGCCCCGCCATATGAATGATATTATAGTAAACAAAAAATTGACAGCTATACTATCAGACACTCACAGCAATTCCTTTGGGTTTGGCAACCTTGGGTTGCCTATATTCAACCTTCTAGATTAGATCCAGTGCTCCTTTCAATTTAATATGTCTCTGCCCCCCACTCCATAGACTATATATCCTATTAACCGCCTTTATTTATTTGCTTTATCTACACTCCTACTCTACTACTCCTCTTTTCTCTTTCCTTCTCATTTTCTTTGTCTCCCGCCTCATTTTTTCTTCTTACCTCCTTGAGCTACCAGGCCTAGACCTGGGTGTAATGGTTACAGGTAGGGTTGTGCCGATACCGATACGAGTATCGGTATCAGGACCGATACCAAGCATTTCCCCGAGTACCGATACCTGACTCTCCTTCCATGCTCATGTGTTCTCCCCCTCTGTGCCGCTGCCGTTCTGCTTTCCCCCACTGTGCTGCTGCCCTCCTCTGTTCTCCCCCTCCATGCTGCTCTGTTCCCCCCCTCCGTGCCGCTGCCGTCCTCTGTTCTCCCCCTCCGTGCCGCCCTCTGTTCTCCCCCTCCGTGCCGCCCTCTGTTCTCCCCCTCCGTGCCGCTGCCATCCTCTGATCTCCCCCTCCGTGCCGCTGCCGTCCTGTTTTGCTCCCCCCTCTGTGCCGCTGCTTCCCCCCTCTGTGTCGCTGCTTCCCCCCTCCGTGTCCTCCTCCGCCCCCTCTGTCAGGATGGAGAGCGGCTCCTACCTTTTCTGAATGAAAAGAGTCAATGATCACTGACTCTGTCCATTCATATGACTGAGCATTGTAAACTGTGTTTACGATGCTTCAGTTTAATGAATGGATAGGAGCCTCTGTCTCCTGTCCATTCATTTCCAGTGCAGCTGAGAAAGGGACTGGGGAATGTGTGTCCTTAGTCCCTTTCTCTGTCTTAAAGGGGTGAGGTCAGAGGTCTGTTAAGACCCCTGATATCTCACCAAAGCCCCCCAACAGGGCGAATTTAAAAAAAAAAAAAAATGTAAATAATAATAGGAAAAAAAAAAACACACTGACAATCCACTACCCCCCCTAAAAAAAAAAAAAAAACACTGTAAAAAATAAATAAAGTAAAACATAAAAATTGTGTAAAAAAAAAAAAAAGTATCGGTATTCGGTATCGGCGAGTACTTGAAAAAAAGTATCGGTACTTGTACTCGGTCTCAAAAAAGTGGTATCGGGACAACCCTAGTTACAGGGTAAATTTTTTTTTTGACATTTATATATAGTATATTTTAGAAAATATATTTTCTGACTATATGGTCTGATAATCACTTCACTTAAGACTCTGTAAGACCAAGGATCCATATGGTGATGCCAATCCCTTACATGTTATGTATAACTACTCTTGAAACTTCAAGGATTTGAACACATCTATGCGATGTATTGTTATGTTGACCTGAATCTTAATAAAACCCTTTGTACAAGAAAATGGAGATAAATAGCAGATAATATAAAAAGTCAGACTAACCCAAATGTTCCCCTATAGTTTGATGAATTCATTGGAAAGACTCAAAAATGTATTACTGTTTCTTGTTTATGTGATATAATGCTTAACGATGATATGAGTAAAGATTTCTTGTTTTGTGAAGCCTTGAAAAGGAGTACTGGGTAAAATATTTTTAACCATGTTAATATATTCTTTCAATCAAACAACATGTCTTGGGCCAACTGTGTTGGAGTTTGCATTGGCTACTTAAAAAAAAAATCCCTTCAAGATGCCATTATTATTGTTGTGAATTTTAATAAAGCAAATGCATTAGACAGCTAATTATTTCTGTCTTGCTTAGGAATAAATTTAGCACTGACCACAATAACCTCCTGACTCCTGTAGCATACAAAATTAACTGGTCCTCATGTGGCAATGTATGCCATCTCTAGAATCTTGAAATGTATGTATTGTATGTATTGTTTTAGAAAAGAAGGGGGTATGGTAACCGCGCCAAACCTACAATATATTATTAGTGTAGTGCTACTGTGCAAATAATAATATGTATAGTGAATCAGACTTTAAAGCAAGCTAAAATAAATGCAAAGAAAATTGTATATATATATATATAAAATACAAAAAGAAAACAACATATGAAAATCATTAAATTGTGCTCATAACAAAGCATAGGTGCTAACATGTGTATATCATTAAAATGTGCCCATAACAAAGTCCCAGTGAACCTCTTCAAAGGTATTTGGTACAGTCCTCATAAGTATGTCTCTGTGCTTAAAAAAGGAGCTGCTATTCCACCAATTTGTGCTACCACCACCAACTTCTGAAGTGGGCACTCACCAGAACTAGAGGTATACATAATGCAGAGAGTGCAGTGGTCAGGAGTCAGAAGATCTTAATGCACAGAGCACAGAAGTCAGGAATGCATAACGCACAGAGAGCAAGGTTTAGGAGTGTTTAGGTGTGTGTAATGCACAGAGTTCAGGGCTCAAGTGTGTGTATTGCAAACAGTGCAGGGTTAGGAGTGCATAACACAAATTGGTAAGAGCTCAGATATGCATAATGCATGAAGTGTAGGTCTCAGAAGTGTGTACTGCACAGAGTCCAGGGCTCAGAAGTGCATAATGCATGAGTGAAGGTCTTAAGAGTGCATATTGCATAGGTGCAGGGTTCAGCAGGGCGTAACGCGGACAATACAGGGCTCAGGAGTGCATAATACACAGCGTGCAGGCTCAGGAGTGCTTATTACACAAAATGCAGGACACAAGAGTGCATAATGAACAGAGTACAGGGCTCATAAGTGCATAATGCACAAAGTGCAAGGATTAGAAGTGATTAATACACAGAATGCAGGGGTCTAAAATCGGTTATTAATAAAGTGAAATTGCTCTCGCTCTACCAATTAAAAATAAATAAATGAGTGAGTGAATGCTGCTCAATCTAATGGGTAAATGTGTGTGTACCAGTAGCAAATGTAATACAAGGGGTGATCAACGCATAAATATGTATACAAATACTATAATAAGGGCTAGATTAGCCTAAGACGATGTGCAATATGAAGCAATATAAAGCAAAAAAAGTCCCATGTGCAATCTTCATAAGTGAAGTGAATGATCTTCCAGAGTCTTCTTAAATTTCTCTTCTATATATTGTGCTCACAGAGCGCTTACCTTCTTGTGTATAGGTATCGGCTTTTCTGAGTAATCTGTGTCAGCCTGATGAGGTCCTGAAGTAGTTCCCCTGTGTTCTCCAGTTGATATCTGACGCTGTAGATAATGTCTCAAACACGTCCCTCGGTATTGCTCAGGGTGTAAGAAAAGAGGTCATCAGATGAAGCCACGTGACGTGGCGTAACATGTAAGGGCCGAAAATACCAGGAAACAACAGAAGATCACACGGAAATCGTTTGCTTTTATTATTTTACCTGTAAGTCTCTTACTTTACTCAATAAATCTTTAATACATACTGCACTATGGGATATCTCTTTTCTTACACCGTGAGCAATACCGAGGGACGTGTTTGAGACATCATCTACAAGCACAATATATAGGAGAGAAAATTAAGAAGACTCTGGAAAATCATTCACTTCACTTACGAAGATTGCACATGGGACTTTTTTTGCTAAAATCGGTTATTGCATGGAGTACAAGGGTTAGGAGTGGTTATTGCTTTGAGTACATGTGTTAGGAGTACATAACACAGAGAGTTATGGGTCAGAAGTTTGTAACGCGCAGAGTGCAGGGGTCAGGAGTGGTTATTGCTTAGAGTATAGGGGTTAGGAGTGCATAATACAGAGAATTATGAAGTGTGTAATGCATTGAGTTCTGAGGTCAGGAGTGTGTAATGCAAAGAGTGCAGGACTCCCAGTATAACCTCCGTACGCCCCTATATACCCCACAGTACAGATCTACCCACAACTGCCTCAATTTATTCCCTGTACATATGCCCCCTTAAATACCGACCTCCCTTCCCGGACCCTCCAACTAAAGGCCACCCCCTCCCAACTCTCCCCACCAGTACAAATCCCTCCAACCATCAGAGAACCCCCACCTTCAGTACAAATCTCCCCCTCCCCTAAACTCACTCACCAGATGCAACAGCAGTTCGTAATGTGAAGTCTTCCCTTTGTTGTGTCAAATGACTGGAGCCAAGAAGGAGGCTGCAGGACTTTAAACTGCCACTGTCAGATGGACAGATGCGGCACTGCAATGGAAATGTCATGAGCACTGCAGCGCCATACAACACAAAAGAAATATCAGGCAGTTGTGGACACAAAGCACTCCGTAAAAGATGAGATTTGACCTCAAATGTACTGTAGGTAAAGCAAAGACATATTTTTCTTTTTTAATACAAGTTATTGGAGATGCTGAACAAATTAATGGGGTGGGCAACTACATGGCAAATGAGGTTCAATATAGAAAAATGTAAAATAATGCATTTCGTGGCAAAAATATGTAATCTATACACTGGGAGGAATCTAGGATGGAAAAGGACTTGGGGGTCCTAGTAGATGATAGGCTCAGCAATGGCATGCAATGCCAAGCTGCTAACAAAGCAAATATTGGCATGCATTAAAAAAGGGATTAACTCCAGAGAAAAACTGACAATTCTCCTGCTATACAAGACTCTGGTCCGGCCGCATCGTATGCTGTCCAGTTCTGGGCACCAGTCCTCAGGAAGGATGAACTGGAAATGGAGCGAGTACAAAGAAGGGCAACAAAGCTAATAAAAGGTCTGGAGAATATTAGTTATGAGGAAAGGTTGCGAGTACTGAACTTATTCTCTCTGGAGAAGAGACGCTTGAGAGGGCATATGATGTCAATTTAGAAATACCGTACTTGTGACCCCACAATAGGTATAAAACTTTTTCGCGGAAGGGAGTTTATTAAGACACGTAGCCACTCATTAAAATTAGACAAAAGAGGCTTAAACTTAAACTACGTAGAGGGTTCTTTACTGTAATGCCGCGTACACACGGTCGTTTTTTGTGATGAAATAAAACAACGTTTTTTATCATGAAACAAAACTACATTTTTCAAACTTCATTTTAAAAAACGACGTTGCCTACACACCATCGTTTTTTCAAAATGCTCTAGCAAAGCACGGTTACGTTCAGCACGTACGACGGCACTCTGTTCCATTCAAGCTTGCGTCATAACTTGCTTCTGAGCATGCGCAGGTTTAAAAACATTGTTTTAAACGTTGTTTTGCCCACACACTATCATTTTAAATTACACAAAAAACAACGTTTTGAAAAACGACATAAAAAATTTAAGCATGTTCAAATTTTTTTTTTGTCGTTTTTCAGAAGACATAAAACAACGTTTTCCCCACACACGGTCATTTTAAATGACGTTTTTAAAAATGTCGGTTTTTTTCATCACAAAAAACGACCGTGTGTACGCGGCATCAGAGCGGCAAAGATGTGGAATTACCTTCCAAAGGTGGTGGTCTCAGCGGGGGGCATCGATAGTTTCAAAAAACTATTAGATAAGCACCTGAACGACCATAACATACAGGTATATACAAGGTAATATGGACATATAATCACACACATAGGTTGGACTTCTTGATAGATTTGTGTATTTTTTCGACCACACCTACTATGTAACTATATGCAACTACGTAAAGTAGAACCATGGGCAAACTGATTATTTTTTTGGGATAGAGTAAGTTTTAAAAAAAATACTCATGTCAGTTTTTTTTTTAAACTTAAATTTTATTGATTTTCAACATTTTCCAGACAAAAAAGAAAAAAGGGACAAAAAAACATAAAAGGACATAAATCATTGCAAAGAGTCAGCACTTGGAAGGACAAACAAAGGCAAAATAAGCAGGACAAACTACTAAAGACAGTACAAAGCAAGATCCATTTAAGTGAACAAAGGGCCAAGAGCCTTAACCATCACAATACCCTGCCTGCCAGAGTGTGCTTTAGCGAACAAAGGAGGAAGGGGTATAGTATAGAAGTTAAAAGAAGTCAGTAAAAGGGAAGAGGAGTAAAGAGTAGAGAGGTAAAGAGTAGAGAGGAGGAAGAGAAAAGAGAGGACAACCACCCGCCCAGGACCCCCCCCCCCGCAGCCCGGCAGGCTGTGCCCCCCCAGAACGGGGGTCGATCATGCGATCGGGGCCTCTAGCACATTCCATAGTTCCCATACCTGGTTGTGAGAATCAAGAGCGCAGTTCAAACAAGGAGGGAGGTTCCTTCTTTTTCCATTTCAAGGCAACCAAACACCGTGCGGCCGTGAGGACCTGTGCCAAGAGTTTTTTAGAAGATTTGGAAAAAGAGGAGGTGGGAGGCCCAGGAGGAGAAGTTTAGGGCAAAACGGCACCCAGGAACCGAAGATGGAGTGGAGTAGGGAGTGCACTGTCCGCCAATAAGGAACAATCAAAGAGCAAGTCCAATAGGTTGATATAGTGTTCCCACCCCGCCAGAACAGCGCCAACAACGGCGATTAGCTGAAGGATAAATGGGGTGGAGCAGGTCTGGAGTTTGGTACCAGTGATACAAAATGTTATATTGATTCTCTTTATAGAGCGTACAGATGGAGCTCTTAGAGGCCTGCGACCATATAAGCTTCCATGCCTGTAGAGGTATTTCCTCACCCAAGGCCTGCGCCCAGTTAACGACATGTCCATAATCAGGAGCTGATAGGTGCGCGAGATCATACCTTTAGGGTATTAAACTCGGTTAGAGGGGAGAATTGGAGGTTCATTACTAGAGATTGAGCAAAATTACGGATTTGTAAGTAACTAAAAAAAGCCTGTCTGGGTAAATCAAAAGCATCTTTTAAGTCTTGGAAAGACCGCAAAGTTCTGGTTCTAGTATCCACCAATTGACCAAAGCGAAATAAGGCCCTATCCATCCAAAAGTGGGACATCTGCGAGGTCAAGCTGTCTGGGATATTAGGCGTAAACAAAAAAGAGGTGACCAACGAGGCAGTGGAGGTGAGGGGATATTGCATTTTAGCGCGCCGCCACAGCGTTCGCAATAGCGTCATCGGGCCTAGCAATTGTGATGTACTGAGCGATATTTCAGAACTCCACAGCATGGAGTTAGGGTGGGTAGGGGCCAGCCACAATTTCTCAACTTGTGTCCATCCATTATAGGCATGGAGGGTACACCAAGAGGCTACAAGGCGCAGCTGAGCAGCTAAGTAATATTTGGCAACGTTGGGGAAAGCGAGGCCGCCCTGATCACGAGGGGCGTATAGGACTGATCTAGCTATCCGGTGCCTCTTGTAGTTCCAGAAAAAGTTTATCAAATCGCCCTGAATGGCTCTAAAGTACGCGGCTGGGATAGGGATAGGGAATGTTTCAAAAAGATAAAGAAGCTTAGGTAGGATCGCCAGATTAATGGTCGCTAAGCGACCAAATAGGGATAGCTTCAGATTTTTCTATTTGGCCAGAGAAGCCCTAATGGAGGCGTACAGTTGGGGGAAATTGGCCTTATAAAGAGTGTCATAGGAAGGTGTGAGGTAAACACCAAGGTACTTTAAGGCAGAGGTCTTCCACGCATAACTGAAGGATTGGGAGAGGGCAGATAATGTCCGATGAGGTAAATTGAGGGGGAGGGCTTCCGTCTTAGAGTTATTAATTTTGTACCCAGAAAGTGCGCTATAGTGGTCTAACTCTACATGCAAATTCGGGAGGGAGACTTGAGGTTGTGTAAGGGTGAGCAGAACATCATCCGCAAATAGGGAGATCTTAAAGTCCCTAGTACAGACTGGAATGCCACGAATGTTTGGATTTTGTCTGATATGCGCTGCCAAGAGCTCAATACAGAGGGCGTAGAGAAGAGGGGATAACGGGCAGCCCTTCATGTCAGTTTTTTCCCATCTGTGCCCCATTGGGGTTATTTCCTTTCACTACCTGTCCCATAGCCAAAACAGGAAGCGAGAGGAAATCCTTCCAAAGTGAGGGGAATCCCAGGGTGTCACCAGAACTAGTGTCCCCATTGGAAGATTCCCCCTTCTGTGGAAAACCCAAAATTTGGGATTTTCTTTTACTTTCACTTTTATTGATAACAGTCAACAAGACAAATAAAGAGGGTGAATCTTCCTAACAGGGGCACAGAGCAATAAATAATTGACAGTTGTTCTAATCCATTTTCACTTCAAATTTTGCCTTCAGTTATACTTTAAAACCCCTAAAGTTTTTTTTTGCTGGCTGTGTCCAACTGGAGAGATTTGACTTTTTATTCAGTTTCTAGAAATGCAACAGGATATGAGAGCAAGCCTAGGTTCACATTGAGTGCGGGATTGAAATCGTGCAAGTTCAGCTGAACTCGCACGATTTCATTCCCTGCATGCCAGTCCCGATTTTGGGGACGATTTCAGACACATCTGTGTGGGTTTCTGCACCAGATGTCAATGGAAATTGTATCCCAAAATTGCCCAAAGTACTACAGATACTACTATTGGAAATTGGTGCAGTGCCGCAAATGCAGCGTTGCACCGATTAGGACGGTGCTATTGCTGTCAATTGCCACCGATTTGGCATGCGATTTGACATGTCAAATTGCATGCCAAATTGCACCAATGTGAACCAGGGCGAAATTACAGAAGAAGTGAGAATTCTATGGTGACATCTCTACAATTTTGGAGAAATTAAAGGGGTTGTAAAGGTTTGTGTTTTTTCACCTTAACACATCCTATGCACACCTGGCTGTTACGGGCCCCCCAGCCGCCACGTTAAACTTACCTGAGCCTGTTCACTTGCTCTGCACGTCAACAGGGTCCTCTTCTCCACGGAATCTTGGCGTTGATTGGATAGATTGATATCAGCACAGCCATTGGCTCCCGCTGCTGTCAATCATATGCAATGACGCGGCCGCCGGGGGGCAGGGCCAAGTCATACACTCGGCAGCTATGGATGACAACTGTATGACACGGGAGCACACCCGTAAAGTAACCCCCTCGGGAGAGAGCTTCCCAGAGGGGGATAGCTTTTGCGGGGAGGAGCTGAGAGAGCCTCCGTGGGACCCCAGAACAGCAGGATCGGGACCACTCTGTTCAAAATGAACTGCACAGTGGAGGTAAGTATGACCTGTTTGTTATTTTTAATAAGAAAAATTTACTTTTACAACCACTTTAAGGTGTATGTCCATCAGATACAGCTATAAAAACTTGAGTCTAATCCCGCCTTATTTTATCCAAAACTAAAAAATTCCTGAAAAACAAGCTATTGTTTCAATACTTCCTCTGTTCATTACACTGTTTAGGGGTGGCGGGTTGGGAATCCGCAATCTGGGCTTGCCGACCCGCCATCCCAGAGCAGGAGGTGCTGAGCCAGCGGTTGGGCACCCCTGGGGTATTGTGTGTAATATGTGGTGCTTTTACTAAGCAATCTTGTTGTTTTCTCCTTGCTTTGCAAGAAATAAAAAAAGCAAGATCGCTTGTCAGTGTACGGAGCTCTGTGTTGTTTAAAAAGGTGGTGGTGGTTGGCGGGGGGTGAGTAGAGTCGGTGGTGGCAAAGTAATGGATTCGGGAAAACAGTCTAAGGTTTTCCATGATCACAATGGTGGGGGGAGGACAATGTGGCCCACCAGGGCCCCTGGGTGACTTGTACCACCATAGCCTCCAGGAACTAAAGTGCAAAAGTGAATGACTACAAGTCACAGCATGAGCCCCTTAGAGCTGAGGATGTGACCTCCTTCCATCTCTTCAAGAGTGTCATCTGCTCCCTGCTCTGCTTCCAGCTCATCTGCCATCCTCTCTGTATGGGTCTCTGGTTGCCCAGCTCCCTCATGACACACATGGTTCAATATAATAAAATGTCCTTTGCGCTACTAAATAGAAGTCATGGAAATGTGTGTAAAGCAAATAGTCATAATAAAACAAATCAAAACTAGCTGAAAAATAGTGTTCACAATACACAAGATACAAAATTAAATAAAATGTGATTCTGTGCAGTGCTGAATTATCACACCAAATAAAAATGCATAACAAAAATAATTAAATCAAATCAAGTGTCAGAATAATTGATATCTAGTCCATATGATTATCCATGTTCAGATTATCTCTAATACAAAATTGTAACATCCGGCTTAATATGTGCTCTCACCTCAAGAAAGTAAACAAACGCCATCAAATAGTATAAAGACTTCAGTCTTCATAAGATTCCGTCCCTCGATCTTTACTGGGATTTTCACGTCTTTCTATCACCAGTCCAGGCACCACACATCCAAATTCAAGATGGAAGGTAAATACAGCTGCCCAGAATCTATTAGCTCCAGCAAGGACAGGAATCAATGGGAAAGAGGAAAATAAATACCTCCCATAGTGAAATCTATATATATAAAACTCAACGTGTGTGTGTGTGTGTATGTATGTATGTTCCAGCATCACGTCCAAACGGCTAAAGATATTAACATGAAACTTGGCACACGTTACTTATATGTCAGCAACAAACATAGGATAGGTGGTTTAACCCTTACCCACCCCCATTTGCCATGGTCGGGGTTTTTCTTTAAAGTCCCATTCAACTCTATGGGAAATACATGTTACTTCATAACTTCCAAACGGCTGTACATATTTTGATAACACTTGGTCACATGTTACTTATATGTCCACTTAAACTATAGGATAGTTAATTTATCCCTTAACTACCCCCATTTGTGAGGGTCAGGGTTTTTGTTTAAAGTCCCATGCAAATCAATGGGAAATGTATGTTCCCACATAACTTCTGTACGCCTGGAGATATTTCAATAATACCTGGTACACATATTACTTATATGCCAAATAAAAATATATGACAGTTAAATTAACCCTTACCTACACCCTTATATAAAAGATGGGTATATTTATATTACTATGATTTTCCTCCCCAAAAGGTTAAGATAGAAAGACCGGGCAACGCCGGGTATTCAGCTAGTAAGTTCATAAAAACTGGAATATTTATTTAAAAAAAAATGGCGTTTGTGTGTCTTCTCACTTCACTTCTGGTGTATGTCCACGTCGGTCTCCGGCCACACCCTACGCATTATGTCACAACACGTGACTTCAACACGTGACCCCTGATAAAGTCACATGTTGTGACGTAACAAATAGAAAAAATGGAGGATCCCCCAGGGTGGGGCTTTTTAGGCAACAGTAGTACAAGTAGTCATAGTAGGTACAAAGGTAAATAATAGTTTAATAATAACAAGAAGTATCAAACAATATATGATAAACATGTATAATACAAAAGTTTAAAAACAACACATTAATAGGGTGTGAGTTGGAAAAGAGTGATGAGTCCACGATATGAATACTGGGCCCAACGCGTTTCGGGTTTCCTTCTTCAGGGACCGAAGTATGTGTGGAGTCAAAAAGTGTAAAAAACAACTTTTCTAGAAAAAATAAATAAATAGCAATGTGTTGAAAATAATAACGTACAAAGAAAAAATGTATGAATATTAAACTGGCACAGATAAGAGAACGTACCACCCAAAACGTTTCAAAGGCTCAGCACACCCTGTAAGGAGACCTCACGATCAGGACGCATGGCAGACCTCGGATGGTGACGAGAGGAATGTGAACTGGCATCTGTATCAATCACAACGTAGCAAGACCTTTGGCCCAAGGTGTCACAGCGTAAAAAAAAAATTTTATTTGTTGTATTAATTTATTTTTACCTGTCCCAAAATATGAATGAAAAAAGGACAAGATAATATCAACGAGGCAAAGGGTCGCAAAAAAATCGCAAAGAAAAGAAAACTGAACCAAAAATGTATATATGAGCTGAGAGACATACCTGTAATGTCAAAAAGTGGCCAAAGAGGTCAGTAGAGGGCTCAAAAGCTAGAAAGTAAAATGAAAGTAATATGGATCAAAGTTAGAAATGTGCAGGGTATGAAGGGATAACATGTAAGGTAACAGGTTGGAAGTAGTACTGGGAGACATACTAGGAAAGTGTTACTTACATGGGAGGAGAACACATGCAGTGTGGGATGTATGCAGATGCTGCAGCCGTCCAGCAATGTCTGACATTGTGGGGCTGCTGGGCTTTAAATAGGAAGTGGGAGGGAGGGGAGAGTAAGATGGGAGGAGGCTGTCACAGAGAGCCTGGTTGTTATGGGTCAGTGTAAAGGAAGGGGGCGGCGTAAGATGGGCATTGTCCGAGTGAGGAGGGGGGGGGGAGGGGGGGGTATGTCCCGCTCTCCTCATATGGAAGCCCACACTGGTGACGTAGGGCTGCATTGGAACGTAAGTGAGGTGTAGTAGGCAGTGGGCGGGACAGAGAGAGAGGGCGGAAGGTGCGCCCTGCTCCCTCAACTCCGCCCATACTCGCCGCTGGCCGCGATGACGTAGGTACATCGCCGCACGGCGATGCAGTGTGTGTAATGTAGGGTGGGCGGGACAGAGAGAGAGGGCGGAAAAAGCGTCCTACACTCTCACCTCCGCCCACACTAGCCCCCTAACAGCGCAGGTGACGTGTACACGCCACAGCGCAGCTCGGAGCTGAATGGCAAGTGACCAGCAACGTCACCTGACAGGCAAATGAATGAGCGATTGCTTAGCAGAGTATGCAAGGAACATATAAATAAAAAGGAGGCATGAACAATGTAAATGCTGGGGGAGATAAGTACATGAAGGGTCAAATGAGGAAAGTAGTAAAGAAAGGAGATGGGTGTATTGAAACTGCAGAAAGCAGCTAAAGGTTTGTGTATAGAGTGATATTGTAAACACAGATACTGCGCAATGCCAATAGAGGTATGGTTTTATATACAGGTAAGCTCAGCCATAAATTTAAAGGGACAGCAATCAAAAAAGGTTTTAAGGATATAATAATTGTACAAAAGATGTACAAATAATGGGACACATGGGCCTATAGGTCCAGGGGCAAAAAGGGAAAAACAGGGGCATCTGTCCTCTTCGATGGGAGACGGCTTTTTTTGACCTGGTCCCCTTGCACCTTTTGGTGTCTCTGACCGTGGGTCGATACTTGCGCCTATAACAGGGACAGGGATCACACAGTGGACATCTCCATGCCCCTGTTTTTCCCTTTTTGCCCCTGGACCTATAGGCCCATGTGTCCCATTATTTGTACATCTTTTGTACAATTATTATATCCTTAAAACCTTTTTTGATTGCTGTCCCTTTAAATTTATGGCTGAGCTTACCTGTATATAAAACCATACCTCTATTGGCATTGCGCAGTATCTGTGTTTACAATATCACTCTATACACAAACCTTTAGCTGCTTTCTGCAGTTTCAATACACCCATCTCCTTTCTTTACTACTTTCCTCATTTGACCCTTCATGTACTTATCTCCCCCAGCATTTACATTGTTCATGCCTCCTTTTTATTTATACGTTCCTTGCATACTCTGCTAAGCAATCGCTCATTCATTTGCCTGTCAGGTGACGTTGCTGGTCACTTGCCATTCAGCTCCGAGCTGCGCTGTGGCGTGTACACGTCACCTGCGCTGTTAGGGGGCTAGTGTGGGCGGAGGTGAGAGTGTAGGACGCTTTTTCCGCCCTCTCTCTCTGTCCCGCCCACCCTACATTACACACACTGCAACGCCGTGCGGCGATGTACCTACGTCATCGCGGCCAGCGGCGAGTATGGGCGGAGTTGAGGGAGCAGGGCGCACCTTCCGCCCTCTCTCTCTGTCCCGCCCACTGCCTACTACACCTCACTTACGTTCCAATGCAGCCCTACGTCACCAGTGTGGGCTTCCATATGAGGAGAGCGGGACATACCCCCCCTCCCCCCCCCTCCTCACTCGGACAATGCCCATCTTACGCCGCCCCCTTCCTTCACACTGACCCATAACAACCAGGCTCTCTGTGACAGCCTCCTCCCATCTTACTCTCCCCTCCCTCCCACTTCCTATTTAAAGCCCAGCAGCCCCACAATGTCAGACATTGCTGGACGGCTGCAGCATCTGCATACATCCCACACTGCATGTGTTCTCCTCCCATGTAAGTAACACTTTCCTAGTATGTCTCCCAGTACTACTTCCAACCTGTTACCTTACATGTTATCCCTTCATACCCTGCACATTTCTAACTTTGATCCATATTACTTTCATTTTACTTTCTAGCTTTTGAGCCCTCTACTGACCTCTTTGGCCACTTTTTGACATTACAGGTATGTCTCTCAGCTCATATATAAATTTTTGGTTCAGTTTTCTTTTCTTTGCGATTTTTTTGCGACCCTTTGCCTCGTTGATATTATCTTGTCCTTTTTTCATTCATATTTTGGGACAGGTAAAAATAAATTAATACAACAAATAAAAATTTTTTTTACGCTGTGACACCTTGGGCCAAAGGTCTTGCTATGTTGTGATTGATACAGATGCCAGTTCACATTCCTCTCGTCACCATCCGAGGTCTGCCATGCGTCCTGATCGTGAGGTCTCCTTACAGGGTGTGCTGAGCCTTTGAAACGTTTTGGGTGGTACGTTCTCTTATCTGTGCCAGTTTAATATTCATACATTTTTTCTTTGTACGTTATTATTTTCAACACATTGCTATTTATTTATTTTTTCTAGAAAAGTTGTTTTTTACACTTTTTGACTCCACACATACTTCGGTCCCTGAAGAAGGAAACCCGAAACGCGTTGGGCCCAGTATTCATATCGTGGACTCATCACTCTTTTCCAACTCACACCCTATTAATGTGTTGTTTTTAAACTTTTGTATTATACATGTTTATCATATATTGTTTGATACTTCTTGTTATTATTAAACTATTATTTACCTTTGTACCTACTATGACTACTTGTACTACTGTTGCCTAAAAAGCCCCACCCTGGGGGATCCTCCATTTTTTCTGTTCATCAGGGGTGTTGGCAACTTTTTGAGACCAGACTATCAAAGATGTTCTATTCATATTGACGTAACAAATAGGGCGTGGTCGGAGACTTACGTGGACGTACACCGGAAGTGAAGTGAGAAGATGCACAAACGCCTCGCTTTTATCTTTATGCGATTTATTACTGTTTTAGATGTAAGAGTCTATTCATTTTTAATTTTTAATAAATATTCCAGTTTTTAAACTTATTACACTATGGGAGGTATTTATTTTCATCTTTCCCATTGATTCCTGTCCTTGATGGAGCTAATAGATTCTGGGCAGCTGTGTTTACCTGCTATCCTGAATTTGGATGTGTGGTGACTGGACTGGTCATAGAAAGACGTGAAGATCCCAGTAACGATCCAGGGATGGAATCTTATGAGGACTGACGTTTTTATACTATTTGATGCCGTTTATTTACTTTCTTGAGGTGAGAGCACATATTAAGCCGGATGTTACAATTTTGTATTAGAGATAATCTGAACACGTTTACTATAAGTCGAGTTTTTCAGACCTTCTTTTGGGCTGAAAATGACCCACTCGGGTTATACTCGAATCAGTACCTGAGTTCATTGCCGCCTGACCTCACCGTGCCCATTGAAGAATCTGATCTGTGTACCCGAGTATTCAGACGGCGGCTATGTAGTTTTAAAAACTCGTGCTCCTCCTTGTGCTGTTTCGTGATAGGTGGAGCACTCGGTTTCCCAGCAAACACTATGTTCAGTGTTCCACCTACAGGCAGAACACTGAACACAGTGTTTGCTGGGAAACCGAGTGTTCCGCCTGTGTTCAGTGTTCCGCCTATTAAGATCGCCCTCTCGTTCGTGATAGACAGACTCGGGTCCACAGATCGGATTCTGCAATGGGCACTGTGAGGTCAGGCTGCAAAGGTAACGGGACCTGCCGGTTACAGTAGAGAGAATGTAGGTGAGAGGATAGTCGAGTTGAGGAGCTGCAATGGGCACAGTGAGGTCAGGCTGCAATGGGCACAGTGAGGTCAGGCTGCAAATGGGCACAGTGAGGTCAGGCTGCAAATGGGCACAGTGAGGTCAGGCTGCAAATGGGCACAGTGAAGCTGCAAATGGGCATTGTTGACCCTCTTTTCCACTTACAGTAGCTGCTGCATTTTCACCTTCGGCTTATATCTGAGTCAATATGTTTTCCCAGTGTTTTTGTGGTAAAAATAGGTCCTCGGCTTATACTCGGGTCGGCTTATACTCGAGTATATACAGTAGTTCACCTAGAGGGCTTTGGCTTAGGTAAACCATGGTGTACCTTGACTCTGTCAGGAGCCTTGTACCCTGGGAGGTTCAGAGTTAGAATTCTATTTTTTTCAGAGTATTGGGCATACTGTATCCTCTGTGCACTTTTTTGTGTGCTGTGATTTCACGGTTCACTTTTTTTGTTCACAGGGTTTTCGGAAAAGTACCATAGCGAGGAGCTTCAAAAAATGTATAAAAATGTGTTCCCAACAAAAATAAAGTTACACTTAAGTAAAACTGGTAAACAGGATTTTTCAGACCCGCACCTAGACCTCTCCAGTACAGTGTGGTGTGTTAATGTGCATTGTTGCATGTTAATTTTGGTACTGTTTAGACCTCAGGCACACTTGATGTTTTTACAGCTGCTGTTTTTGGCTTCAGATGTTTTTTCCTGCAGCCAATAAACTCCCCAGCATGTTGTCTTATGTGTCCCTGCACACATAGGCTGTTATCAGCAGTTTTTGGCAGTGGCATTTTCTGTCTGGAAAAAAACCCCAAAACTAGTGGGTTTTTAGAGGAGTGTCTCAGCTGTGAAACAGCTCTAACGCTGAAAAAAAGCTGAAAACAGCTT
Organism: Rana temporaria; assembly: GCF_905171775.1. Taxonomy (NCBI): domain Eukaryota; kingdom Metazoa; phylum Chordata; class Amphibia; order Anura; family Ranidae; genus Rana; species Rana temporaria. The sequence goes on along the minus strand of NC_053492.1, from coordinate 370,990,383 downwards.
AAAAACGCCAAAAACGTGGCTATTCTGCGTTTATCAGCATTTTTGAGCCATGAGCTTTTATGGAAAAACGCTGAAAAACTCACTCTACAGCTATAGCTTTCTACAAATAATTAGCTAACTAAGTTACTGGCTTTTTTTTTTTAATAACGTCCAGTGTGCATAAGACTGAATAAGCTGCCAATACACCACTAAGTGACAAAGCACACTATAATGTGTGGTAGTGAATTGTGAATTGTGGTATGGGTATCCTATTTATTAATCCTCAGATGGCAGCTGCAAAAATTATAAAGATACTTGCTGGCAGATGTTTAATATTAGATGTGAAAATAAAACTGATATATTAAACAATTATGAATGTATATGCTCCAAGTACAGAGGAAATGGAACATCTCCATCTATGCAGATTAAATTGTGTAGTTTTACTGCAAAACTTTGGCTGATTAATTGATGTATGTAAATATCAATTCCCCCATAGCTTTGGTTATATTTTCTGCAACTGGAATAGACAGTTTGTATATTAAACAAGGAGACTAGTAGGTAGATTCAGGTACGGACGCGTAACTTTGCGGCGGGGTAGCTTAAGGAATTTAAGCTACGCTGCCGTAAGTTAGCGAGGCAAGTACATGATTCACAATGTACTTGCCTGCTAAGTTACGTCGGCGTAGCCTGAATCGGCGGGCGTAAGGGCGCCTAATTCAAATGTGTTGTAGGGGGCGTGTTTTATGGTAATGAGGCTTGACCTCACGTTTTTGAAGTTTATTTTTACTGCGCATGCGCCGGGCGACTACATTTCCTAGCGTGCATTGCGGCTACGTACGCCGCACGGGCCTATTGATTTTGACGTGGACGTAAACTACGTAAATCCCGATTCATGGACGACTTACGCAAACAACGTAAAAATTTAAAATTTCGACTCTGGAACGGCAGCCATACTTGGCATTACTATTCCACTAGAGCCTAGCTCTAACTTTACGCGGCCTATCTCTTGCGTAAACGGCGTAAAAGTACTGCGTCGGCCGGGCGTACGTTCGTGAATCGGCGTATCTCCTCATTTACATATTCTACGCCGACCGCAATGGAAGCACCACCTAGCGGCCATCCAAAATTTTGCAATCTAAGATAGGACGGCGCAAGCCGTCGTAACTTAGATATGTTTAAGCGTATCTCTGTTTGAGCATACGCTTAAACATAGGTCGGAGTAGATTCTGAGTTAGGCCGGCTTATCTACTGATAAGCCGGCCTAACTCTTTCTGAATCTACCTACATATGCTTAATTCACAAAGCTGTAGCGCAAGGTTGAAATGGAGCTATCGGCAAAATAAAAAATACCATATACAGTACGATGCAGTCTATGATTAGTATTAACACAGCAGTTTTTGTTTTCTGTAAGTTCTCCCTGTAAAACTGTTTTATTACCTATTATCGTAGGCCGGCTGCCTAAACCCGGAAGAGGCAGTTTAGTTTTAAGAGACAATCTACTTAAAGCCTAATGCCGCGTACACACCATCACTTTATGTGAAGGAAAAAAACGACGTTTTGAAAAACGTCAATTAAAATGACCGTGTGTGGGGGAAAACATTGTTTTATGTCCTGTAAAAAACGACAAAAAAAAATTGAAGCATGCTTCAATTTTTTGTGTCGTTTTTCAAAACGTTGTTTTTTGTGTCAATTAAAAATGATAGTGTGTGGGCAAAACGACGTTTTTAAACCTGCGCATGCTCAGAAGCAAGTTATGAAGCTAGCTTCAATGGAAAAGAGTGCTGAACGTAACCGCGCTTTGCTAGAGCATTTTGAAAAAACGATGGTGTGTAGGCAACGTCGTTTTTGAAAATGAAGTTTCAAAAACGTTGTTTTATTTCATGATTTAAAACGTCGTTTTTTTTCATCACATAAAGTGATGGTGTGTACACGGCATAACTCCAACTAATACATTTTAAGCAGTTACTGCAACCTTTTCCCTTCCTTTTGAAAAAAAAGGTTTAAACCATATGAATAAAACCCAAGTTGTGTTATGTGGTTTATTCAAACTGTAATTGACAATTTTACTGGACAGCTTGAGGGTTTATGTCTTTAGAAAAACAATAGCTGCTGTATAATTAATATTGACAGAATGTATCATATATGTAATTTTTGCCCATAGTTACATTTTAATGACCTTTATTTTAAACCATGTGACTGTTAATTTTAAATATTTTTTTTCTAAATAAGGATCCTTTTCTGGTGTGTAAGCTTTGTAAAACCAACCTTACATTTTATAATGTTTAATTAGATAGCCTTAAAAATAAATTTCCCACTCTGTGTTAATACCTTATAAATTGATCCCTAGATAAGTACAGTACAGTCTCACTCTACAAGATGATCAAGTCAAAGTAGTTCACAGAGGGCAAAGACAAGATGGTCTTTAGAGGGGGAAAAAGGCGAGATGGCCCTAAGAAATGGGAGTCAAGATGGTCCTCAGGGGACAGGGACAAGATGGCCTGCAAGGCACATAAACAATATGGTCCTTAGGACACAGAGACAAGATGCACTTCTTGGGCAGAGACGGGATGGTGCTTAGGAAGTAGTGTCAAGAGGGTTTACTGTTCAAAGAGATGAGTTCGCAGGATGTTTTGACAAGATGATCCTAGGGGTGCTGTGCTGTGATCTTCCTTAATTCACAGAGACAAGATCAGTCCTCTGGGTGCAGAGATGAGATGGTCCTCAGCACAGAGATGAGATAGTCTTCAGAAAACAGAGATGAAGTGCCCTTAGGGCTAAGAGATGGGGCAATGTTGGGATCAGGAAGTTGTTTTGAAATCATCCTCAAGTAACAGTGCCGAGATGGCCCTCAGGCACAAAAGCAATATGCTCATCATGGCGCAGAGATGAGATGGTCCTTGGGGCACAGAGGTGAGATGGTGCTCAGGGCACAGAGACAAGAAGTCCTAAGGGTGCAAAGACAATGGCCCAGATTCAGGTAGATTTGCCCTTTAGTTGCACATGTGAAGAGCAGCTGATTTGCTCTGCGCTGGGGCAAATTGGAAAGATTGCCACCTGATTCAGGATTCCTTTTGTCTGCTAACTTGCTCCTTTGTAAGGCAAAAATCAGGGCCTAAGGCAGCGCACGTGAAAGTGGGTGTGCCCTATGCAAATGATCTTTTTTCCACTCAGCAGTGGTTTGCTCCTATTTTCAGGGCAAATTTTGCCCACCTGCTTGCACTGAGCAAATAAATAGGGGCAGACCTGCGCAGGTCCTGTGCAAAATTACATCCTGCTTGTTCCACCCCCCCTGAGCAAGGTAATTTTGCCCTGTTTTCTGAGATGGCACCTCCTGATAAGGAAAAAAAAAAGAAAAGCAAATTTTGTCTCCGCTGAGATGGATATACTGCTTGCGGCACTGACGCGCCATACTGCCGTTCTTTTTGGTTCAGAGCGGAAGAATACCACCGTAGCCCAAAGGAGGGCAATATATGAGGCTATTACATTGGACATAAATGCCCTGGGCTTTGAGGACCGGACTTGGATGGACATCCAAAAAAAATTTACTGACATGCGTCGTCGAGTCAGGGACAAAATTGTCCTAATCAGAAAGCATAGCAGGGGCACGGGAGGAGGACCAGCCTGTTCTGTGCGACTCAATCCGGAGGAGGAGGTCATCTCTCAGAGTCTAGCGCTGGAGCAGGTGGAGGGACTGCCAGGCTATGACTCCACTGTTGGGGACTTGGGGACTGGTAAGTTTTTTTGTGTCTCATATCTGCTGTGTATCATGGGAGGGGGTAGAAGTGAACATATGAGGGGGTAGAAGGGAACATGTAACAAGTTTTTGTTTCTCATATCTGCTGTGTATCATGGGAGGGGGTAGAAGTGAACATATGAGGGGGTAGAAGGGAACATGTAACAAGTTTTTGTTTCTCATATCTGCTGTGTATCATGGGAGGGGGTAGAAGTGAACATATGAGGGGGTAGAAGGGAACATGTAACAAGTTTTTGTTTCTCATATTTGCTGTGTATCATGGGAGGGGGTAGAAGGGAACATATGAGGGGGTAGAAGGGAAGATGTAAAAAGTTTTTGTTTCTCATATCTGCTGTGTATCATGGGAGGGGGTAGAAGGGAACATATGATAAGTGTGTTGCTCCAGCAACATATTTTTTTTGTGTCATCCACAGATGTTGATGATGAGGCTGGGCCATCGTCAGCTGTAGGGCGACCCACGCCATCCCCAGAACATCATGGGGTCCAGTCAGGCCCCCTGCAGATCCTGGGCATGTTGGTGGAGGAGGATATCGCCCATAGTCCATCTAGGGAGGAGGAAGTGGTGGAGGAGTCCATTATCCTCAACCTGGATGAATCTGTGTACCTCCAGGAGGATCCCACCATCCCTGACCTCCCCACCACCCCCCGACCATCACGTCATCCCCCTCCAGGGCAAGCCCCTCCAGTGTCCCCCCCTCCAGTGTCCCCCCCTCCAGTGTCCCTCCCTCCATTGTGGCCCACTCCCCTTCTTCTCCCTCAGTTCGTGCCCCAGCCTCTCCTCCAAAAAAGGCTCTATGTAAAACTAGGGGTGTACCCTCCAGCCTCCGTGAAGGTCTGCAGGAGGAGCAGGCCCGGCAGACCCGCCATATAGGGGACATGGTGGGAGACTTGAGGCGGGTGGCGGACAGCCTGGCATCCTCCTCCTCCTCTCTGCAGCAGGCCCTCACCCTGCATGCTGACCGGGGGATACAAGATACTGAGAGCTTGGAGGAAGTCAGTGCCAACTGTGGAGCCATGGTCACCTGCATGGTTGAGCAGCAGGGCGCCATCGCTTTGCTAACAGCGGAGGTGAGCAGGTTGGCAGGTGCGGTGGAGGCCAACACTGCTGCTGTGCGGGAGGAGGGGAGATTAACCCGGCAGCAGCAGAGGACCAATACCACCCGGCAGCTGCGGATGTTGGCCCAAACCAACAGCGTGCTCACCCGCCTGGCCAACGCCATGGAGGGCTTGCAGGCACCACCTGCCAGGAGTGAGGAAGTAGGGGTTGATGCTCCTCCCCCCCTCCATCCCCACCCCATGCTCAATCCCCACCACAGGCTCCATCCTCAGTCCAGGCTCCATCCCCACCACAGGCTTAACCACGCAGACTGAGGAGCCAGAGCCGGGGCACCCTTGGCACAAGGATGTCCAAAAAAAAAAATTATTTTCCTTTTATTTTTGTATTTTTTACCTATCCCTTGCTGCTCATATAATGAGCATTTTCTATTTATTTTGATTATGCTTATATTTTTTTTTTTGGGGGATATTTTTTTTTTGCTCAGATTAGGAGCTTTTCTATATTTAGTTTATGCTCAAAGTTTTTTTGTTTTTGTTTGTAGTCCCTACACACGGTGAGGAGTGCTGTAGTTTCTCTCCAGCTGACCTGTGGCCATCTGTTGCTAACTTGCCCCTGCTTTTATAAAGTGCAAATTTGCCCCGGCTAAACAGCTTGCGGTGCAAATCACACTTGATCCCGCGCAAGTCGTACCTGAATCTGGGCCAATATATTCCATAGAACACTGTGTCTAGATAGTCTGTAGTGCACAAAGATGAGATGGTCCTAAGGCCGTAAAGTCAAGTCTCAAGGCGCAGTGATGGGATGGTCCTTAGAGCGCAAAGATGAAAAGGTCTGCAGGGTGCAGGGACCACACTGTTCTCAGGATGTAAAGATGAGATGGTCCTCAGGGTGCAGAGATGAGATGGTCCTAAGGGCACAAAGTCAAAATGTCCCCAGGGCGCAGATTCGAGATTGCCAGAAGGGTGTAGAGACAAGATTGTTTGTAGGGCACAGAGATTATATGATGTTTAGCGCTTAGAGATGAGAGAGGTCTACAGTTGAAAAAGCCAGGATGTTGCAAAGCTCTAAAAATGACTGTACTTCCATGCATGCTCTACTTGCTGAAAGCCCTACCAGTCTATATTCCCACCTCTTTTTTTTATTTTTATTATGTTGCTTGTTTAGGGTATTCATTTGGTCACATAAATCCCTATGACCAAAGTATCAACTCTTTTCCTTCTCTAAATAAAGAGAAGGCATAGATCTCCTGGATGTAGCCGAATACTATAGTGTCTCAGCTCTCGAGGATAGTGGATTGGCACTCTAATGAGTGCTCCAAGCAGTGGGTGTCCATGGACATTGAGAATGTTTTTATCCCTCATCTCTCTTTGCCATGGCTAATCTCCCAGTCTCCAGCTGACATGCAGAATCTCCCACTGTGGCACTACTCGTAGAGTAGCTAAATCTGTCTTTTGCTCATTGCCTTCTCCTCTGATGCCTATCATAAGGAACCCAGACTTCACCCATGGATTCACAAACAGGTTCCTGAGAAATCTCGGCCAACAAAGGTAGGTCTTGCCTAATGGACATCTGGCCACAAGGAGGGCTTCCTTCAGAGGGAACTATTTTCCAACTCTCAAACCTACCACTGGACTGGAGACAGATCTGGCAATTCAGTTTTCTCCTTCACAGCCAGAAAAAGTACTCCTCCTAGCCCACAAATCATCTATTGCAAATCAGTGTCAAGAAGTGGGATAAAAAAAATACTGGCTTTGTGGTACCATGTATCTTACATGCTCCACAGATTTGACAGAAATGTCCCTGACACATGCTAGCGGTGTAAGAGAGAGGTGGGAACGCCTCATATTTTCTGGTACTGTCCCAGTCTGAGGCCATTTTGGGAGGATGTGAGATCTATTTTTAGACATTTAACCCCAGTCGACCTAAGTGGAAATCCAGACGGCATGCTTTCTCCACCTGATGGAGAGACACCTCCGGAAATACAAGTCATCACTTGCTGTATTCCAGCTCTTTGGAGGTAGGCCCAGCCACGACTAGAGCCTTGTGGTATGCCATAATCAATAATGTTCACCATATGGAAGAACTCACTGCCACCCTTTATAATACTGAAGGGAAGTTCAGGGAGAGTTGGAGGCCATAGAGATACTTTACATGCATGTATAGTTAAATCCAAGCCATAATCTGCTCTGGATCAACAGAGAGTTAATCCACCCACTCACCACCTACTTATCTATTGGCTTCCCTCGATTAGTAATCCCTGAAGAGTGTCCCCTCTGTTTTCTCCCCTCCCTGTCGATCCCCCCACATCCCCTATCACACGTCATTTTTTACCCCTCATAGTCTGACATGCACTCCTGGCTGCATTGTGCTATATCTGTGCAGCTAGAGTGAAATTTATACAAATTGTATCTTGTTTGCTGTGTGTTCTGAACTTCTGTAATAGGCCATGTCGAATATGAGATATTCAGAAACTAATCTTTATGAGATTTAACTACAGATTATTTGAATTTTTTGGTTTCACTGTCTGAAATAGTACTCTAAATACAGTGTCTGGTTATTGATATTTTGCATTAGATTCTCTTTAGGCTTCTCCACCTATTATGTACCTCACAGATGGCTGTGACTAACAGTATATAACACTGTTCATTGTATGTCACATTGTGACTTTCTGTTATGTGAGAAGCTAAACCTGAATAAAGAATAAAAATAAAAAAAGACTATATGACATACAAAATATTAAAGAAAAAAAGAACACATCCACCCCTCACCCTTAAAAATGGAACAATGTTGTTCCCCACCAAAACGAACACCCACCCCCTTGATCCTCTAGCCACTACCCTCTCAAACTGGCTACAGGAAAACGACTAAAATGTATGTAAAACTTATTTTATGAGCATATAAAATTGCAACAAAACTGGATAGAACATTAACTTTACTCAAAACAAATATAATAAAAAGCAATGCAACATAATGTAAGAACATGCTAAAGTCCATTAGCTTAAGTTTCAGTCCATATCCAATCAAGAACAAGGCAGCAGAAGAATCCTAAATTCAGCAGAATTTGTAGAAAACAGCAGAGATAATTGAAGCATTGAAAATCTACATTAGCCATGTATAGCCAGAAGGGGAACAGGGGAAACAGTTATCTGCTTAGGTCTTCATGCAAACTTGTAGCTGTCACATCAGTCCCAGTTTATTTCTCCATCTCACTTATATGTATTCCATTCAGGCTTTATTGATTAATATGCAGCAATTCTTTTAAAATTAAACATTGCCTTTAGATTGTCTCTGACGCTTATATTACTTGTCCAGGAATGCAAAGGCTACTGAGCATCTCAGGGACAGATGACCAAATTCACAGCTAATAATTCAACCATTACACACATCAGCAGGGGATGGGGCACATTCAATGATGTTGACAGGTTTTACCCTATAGTGGACTTCATCAGGGCATAATGATCCTCTTACAGACAGGGCCTTTTCACTCAGAAGTGTGACTCATATTTACGTCCACTTTTTTGCCCTAAAGGGAAATCAACTTTTGGTATTATAGTCAGTAAATATAATGCAGGAATATCCGTGCATTCACAATGAACTTGATCTAAGTGCTGATTGTCATTAAAGCGGGGGTTCGGCGGGATATCGTTTTTTTTTTGCAGTAATCATCAGGGCTTACCTGGACTCCCGCACTACCAGGGTGTCCCACTCCTTGAGCCACCGTAAGCACTGTAATTCTAAAACGAATATTTTATATTATTAGGCGATGGACGTTTCCATCTTACCTGTGGGCACTGTGAAGCTGACAGGGTCTTCTTCCGGCATACGGTGAATGCTGGCCTCCCAGCATTCACCACTCGATCCCGCGCATGTGCAGTGTTGATGGCGAGCATCGCCGTCAACACTACACGGTTACCATAACAACGGCCGGCGTAACAAGCTCACGCCCCGTTGTGCAGACTCCTTACAGCACAGAGCGTCTCCGGAGGAGTGTCAGAACTAGATTGACAGGACGGGGGAGAATGGACTTACACGCCCATTCCCCGTGGGGGATTCTGAGTGACAGGTCACAAACTGCTGCTGAAAAGAGGTAAGGAGGACTTAAAAAAAAAAAATGGAGGGTAGATTTCACAAAACTTTAATGCCGCATACACACGATCATTTTTCGGCATGTAAAAAACTACGTTTTTAAAAAATGTCATTTAAAACGATGGTGTGTGGGCTTCACATCATTTTTCGGGTTCTGAAAAACTACAATTTTTTTTTTCGAACATGCTGCATTTTTTAACGACGTTTTAAACTATGTTGTTTTTCGGGTTGTAAAAATGATCATGTGTTGGCTAGGGATGAGCTTCGCGTTCGACTCGAACATTGCCTGTTCGATTGTTCGTCGAAATTCGAACAAAACGGGTCGTTCGCGCCAAATTTGAGTGACGCGCCACAGCCCATAATTCACTGCGGCATTGCGCGCTGATGATTGGCCAAGCATGCACTATGACCCGCTTATAATACAGCTCTCAAACCTACCTCATGGGGTATAGAGGTATATAACAAAGCTACATCCAAAGAGAGCCATAAAAAAGAAGGTTCCCAGGAGTAATTTTGAAGAGTTTGTAGTAAATGTATACTATCTTTAATGTAGAATGGTAGCTTTTGTGCTAGTGGCTGTAGAAAATGATCGATATATATGGAGAAGTAGCTGACAATGCTCTCCATGGTGGCCACAATGGATCTACCAGGTGGATGTATAGGATCTTTATGAATTTTGGGCAAGTGGTAAAACTACAGTCTGTGATACAATTGAAGTTTCAGGAAGGATTGTTGATGATACTATCTGAGGAGGCCCTATCTATTAACGCATCTGCTTCAATGATAAATGTGGAGAGTGGATCTTTGGACAATTTTGTATATGTATTTGTGTCAATGAGTAATCATAGCGATTCCTTAAGATAATCAGACTTATTTTGTGCTGCCACCTTTGTCCGCCGTTTTGAGGATCAGTTTAGAATTTTTGGTGAGATCGTTGAGAGCAGTGAGGTCAGAGGGAGAGAGATTGGACGATGAGGAGGAAGTGTGAGGGTTGTGATGACACAAAGGGAGTATTTTCTGCATAAACAACTTGGTAGAAGGTTTGAATAAAAGGTTCATGCTCCTGTTGTGGGGTCTTCATAGAAAAAAAGCATTTAACAGTGAGGTTTCTGGTGAACCTGTTTAAATCTATAAAAAGTTGAAAAGGGTTGGGGGCTACTGGGGGAGAAAAGGTGAGACCTTGGCTCAATAGTGAAATTGAAGGATTGGTTTTGGAAGACTGAAATGATGAAGGTGCTACAGGGATAGGAGCAGAGGAGTAAGTGTTGGAAACATGGAAACTGGAGGGACATGATGTGGTTGCCAATATAGGGGAACCATGGGAACCAGGAACCTTAGAAGGCTTATGTGTGGATGAAAATTTGCTGGTGGATGGATTGGCTTTTTTGACAAGATGATAAGGTTTAGGTTGGAGATTGAGATGTTTGGTGGGATGGGATCGAGTAGAACAGGGGTCTCCAAACATTGTAAAGAAAGGGCCAGTTTACTGTCCTTCAGGCATTAGGGGGGCTGGAGTGTGGCCAGTGAAAGTAGAAAATGTCCCAGCATCAATAGGGGTAAACAATGTCCCATCATTGGTTTTTGGGGGAGGAATAGTGCCCCATTGATGGTGTCAGTGGGAGGAATGGTTCCCCATTGATGGTGTCAGTGGGAGGATGGTGCTTCATTGATGGTGTCAGTGGGAGGAATGGTGCCCCATCATTGGTGTCAGTGGGAGGAATAGTGTCCCATTGATGTGTCAGTGGGAGGAATGGTGCCCCATCATTGGTGCCAGTGGGAGTAATGGGAGGAATGGTGCCCCATTGATGGTGTCAGTGGGAGGAATGGTGCCCCATCATTGGTGTCAGTGGGAGGAATGGTGCACCATCATTGGTGTCAGTGGGGGGAATGGTGCCCCATTGATGGTGTCAGTGGGAGGAATGGTGCCTCATTCTTAGTATGAGTGGGAGGAATAATGAATAATGCCCAATTGATTGGTGTCAGTGGGAGGAATAGTGCCTCATTCTTGGTATGAGTGGAAGGAATAATGCCCTATTGATGGTGTCAGTGGGAGAAATTGTGCTCAATTATTGGTGTCCGTTGGAAGAAAAGTGTCCCAAGGGCCAGATAAAGGCAAGCAAAGGGCAGCATCATGCCCCTGGGCCGCAGTTTGGAGACCACTGGAGTAGAAGAATATAAAGAGTTAGGACCTGGATTAAACATGATAAGATGACGGGGGGTGGACTCTGGAACATTGAGCGTCAAAACATAGGGAGAGGAGTGGCATGGGTTTGGGAAGCGGGGGCTGAGGGGTTTCTGAAATATGTAGAACAGTGGGAGAGTGAGGGAGCTCCTTGGGATCTGGCTGGAAGGGAGTGGGAGAGAAACTTCTCTTCCAACAATATATATGGCTGGTATTGTAATCGTCGAAGTCTATACAAATGTTACTTTGTTTGACCCCAATAAAGTTGTCTTCCTCACATTTGGTGTTTAGTTTAAATTTATTATACCAACTAATAGGTAGATGCATGGGAGGTCTGTATTTGTGGACAATAAATCTGAATATTTTATGTTTCTTTGTTGAATGATGATTTCTATCTATTTTATTGTACATAATTCTGAAATGTTGGCCCATTCTTGGACAGGGGGGGGGGGTGAGAGAATGGAACAGGTTTGTATGTTTCGTGAGCCCCTGGGGCTAATTTTGTTTTGTAGATACTTTTGGAGGAAGAATTTATCCCATCGTTGGAAGTTGGCGACATTGAAAAATTGTGCACAAAGATGTTTATAGAATGGACGAGGTACTGAATGAGAGGAGGAGAAAAGGTCAGCAGGGAAAAGGGTGTATAGTTCATCAAGAATCCCTAATTTAACTGGTTCAATATCATGGATAATATCCATATTAGAACTATGGGTGGTGGATAAAATCAAACAAATGGAAAGTGAGGTGGCTGAACATCTATGACTGTGGAAAATAGAAACAGGTAATCAAGTACGGCGGCCGCTGTATATGTTATTATGAGGGAAAGACATACGTCTATGGAGGATACATATACACCTGTAATTATATTGCAACAGGAATAATGAAAGGAAATGTAATGAATTAAAATGGAATTAAAAATGAAACACTTAAAAAGCTGCGTAAACATGGACAAAGTGAAAAACAATTGTAAATGGTTATAAATAGATATAATGGATCTGCCCCACTGAAGTTTTTCAATATTCGAGGCATGTATCAATGCCGTAAGCCTCTATGCCTGTCTTGTTCACATATCACTCACAGACAAAAATAATTTGATTCAAAGGGCAAAAAATACCCCTTATCTGATTTCTACACATGCTCATCCGAATTCATGGTATATTGCCTGTTCTATCTGTGTGGCCTACTATATGTAGGCCGCACAATTCTCACACTTCGCAAAAGATATTGGGAAACACAGGCGCATAGTGGACACAGGGTCAGACCAACATAGTGTCCATAAACACTTCCTCATTCACCACAAACACTCCTCCCAGGATCTGAAAGTTTGGTTTGTCAAAGCAATACTTAATAATCTCCCAACAGCTGAACGTTTTAGAGGCACAGGCTCACAGGAATCCTATTGGATTTACAGACTGGATACCCTTGCACCGAGTGGGTTGAACAAGGATCTAGAAATCAATCCTTTACTCTAATGCCGCGTACGCACGGTCGTTTTTTGTCTTGTAAAAAAACGTCATTTTTTCTCATGAAAAAAAACGTTGTTTTTCAAACTTCATTTTAAAAAACGACGTTGCCTACACACCATCGTTTTTTCAAAATGCTCTAGCAAAGCGCGATTACGTTCAGCGCGTACGGCGGCACTCTGTTCCATTCAAGCTTGCGTCATAACTTGCTTCTGAGCATGCGCGGGTTTAAAAACTTAGTTTCAAACATCGTTTTAGCCAACACACGGTCATTTGAAATGACGTTTTTAAAAAGTTCGTTTTTTTTTATCACAAAAACGATCGTGTGTACGCGGCATAACTATAAATTTTATTATTACATTACATCCAATAAACATTTTTCCTTTCCTGTTTAAATATGAGTAGTTGAGAGATACATACAAAAAACTATTTGTACCTTTCCATTCCCTTTGTTCTTGGATAGCATCTGCAATCATTAATCACTTTAGGTTAAGGACCCTTACGGTCCTATTCCCTTCCACAACATTCTTCAATAATAAGTACCGCTTGTGTCCCGCCCCCTTATTGGTTGTTTACATTGTTCTTATTATGTCTTTTTCCATCTCTTGACTGTCTCACCCATCCTCCCATTATACCAACAGTGATCTTTCCCTTTAACCTGTTTGGGTAAGAATACAAATCGGTGAGCTACGACATTTATGGCCCCTCCTACCCCCTTGCTGCCTTCTGGGACACACAAAGGTCCCAGAATATGGCAGGACCACACAGAGAGTGCAGCATGACTTGTGGAGTCATATGTCGGGACAGGTAGGAATAGCCTATGTCACCGGCTGGAAGGATAAAGAGGTAGACACAGTCCTTCTGTAGAGGTGTGCTAATATAACTGTATTAGGGCTTTTGGCCTGAAAGTGTTTCCACCTGAAAAAAGTGTGCACTGTGAACTGATATACGGTATCATAAGGTGTCACTCAGGTGCCCCTAGGAGACAATGTTCACAACCCACCTCCAAAAAAAAGGAGCTAGGGGGTCAAGGGGAATGTTCTATTTGGTGGGCAACAATGTTGTTCCATATTTCAGGGAGAGGGGTGGGTGTGTTATTTTTTCTGTAATATTTTGTATGTCATATTGTCTTAATAAATTTGATACCTGTGTTTATTTCAATTAAATAATTAGTGGATACACCTGTCCAGATTTTGGTGGGATGAGCAAGCCACACATAGCTGACTAGTAGATCCATACATGTTTAGGTTTTTATATGCAGTGTGGAGAATGTCTGCATAGTGGAGTTTTGTTGTGGTCCTCAGTGTGCAGAGGCTAGATGGTCCTCAGGGTGCTGAGGCAAGATGGTCTTCAGGGTGCAGTGTTGCGATAGCCCTCTGGGCACAGAGATGAGATGATCTGTGAGCTCAGAGAGGTTACTGTTCTCAGGGCACTGAGACAAGATTGACCTCAGGGTGCAGTACCAAGATGACATTCCAGGCTTAGAAACAAGATGGTCCACAAGGCTCAGAGACAAGATTTTCATCATGGCACAGAGATTAAATTGTCCTCAGGGTCCAGAGATGAGATGACCCTCAGGGAGCAGAGCATAGATGGGCTGTGGGGCACAGGGCAGAAATGGTCCTAAGGGCGCAGAAATTAGTTGGTCCTCAGGGTAAAGAAACAAGATGGTCTAGAGGGGCAGAGTTGAGATGATTTGCAAGACCAGTGTTGAAATAGTCCTTACTGTGCAGTGTTGAGAATGTCCTTAGGGATAGTTCTTAGAGTGCAGTATCAAGATGGTCCACATTGCACAGAGAGAAGATAGTCACCAGGGAGAAGTGTCAGGATTGTATGCAGGGTGTAGATTCAAGATGCTCTGCAGGGCACAGAGACGAGATGGTCCTAACTGAACAATGTTCATATGCAGTTTAAATTATGTAGTTATCCTTCAAGCCCACAGCAGCATTGTTTGTATGCAATGCAAGCAGTTCCCCTTTACTGATCATTTATGTCCACCTGGAGCAGTGTTGGTATGCAATGCAAATGATTTCCATTTGCTACTCCTTAAGCTCTAATAAAGCAGTGTTATTTATGAAATGCAAATGTTGTATTTATCCTTGAACCCCACTGCAGCAATTTTTTGTATGCGATACAAGTAATTCCCCTTTTCTGCTCATTTATGCTCACCTAGAGCAGCATAAGTATGCAATGCTAATGATTTCCCTTTGCTGCACTTTACAGCTTAAAAAGAGCAGTGTGATATATTTATCATTGAAGCCCACTGAGGGATTTTTTTATTTTCTTTAGCAGTTCAAGTAATTTCCCTTTATTGCACATTTATGCCCATCTGGAACAGTGTTTGTATGAAATGCTAATTATTTCCCTTTTCTGCTTGAGCTAGTGCCCAGGGTGCAAAGACAAGGTGGTCCTCAAGGCACAGAGACAAGATTGTCCTCAGTGTGCAGAAATGAGATTCTCGTTAGGGCGCATTATTGCGATGGTCCTCAGGGTACAGAGACGGGATGGTCCTTAGGGTGCAGAGACAAGATGGTTTTCAAGGCACGGAGATGAGGTGGTCCATAGGTCACAGAGTCGAGATGGTCCTTAAATACGAGATGAATGCAGTGCGAGTAATTCCCCTTTACTGCTCATTCTTGATTTTTGCCTGTGGCCATCAAATTATATAATTCTTCTCCGTGAGTGCTGCATGTAAGGATTTAATCCGGTTTATGATTTGGATTTTTATGTAGTTTTATATTATGTTGGTATTAGGTTAATTATAATTTTGGGCAACGTTAGAGAAAGTGGTGTGCTATTTGCATTCTGGTAGTTTGATTTTCTGTTATTTTTCAATCGGTGTTATTTATTCTATGTTGTATTTTAATTTTAATTTAGTTTTATTTAGTACTAATTGCTGTAATCAGTAATTTTATTGTGTTTGTTCTGTTCGTTATTGTGATCTTGTGTTGTCCTAGTTGAAAGCGACTGTCTCTTAATAATTTCCCTTCAGGATTAATAAAGTATTCTGAATTTGAATCTGAATTTGTGCTCACCTTGAGTAGTGTTTGTATGCAATGCAAAATATGTCCCTTTGCTGCTTTTGAAAGTTCTAATAAAGCAGCATTCATATACATTCCTTATGATAAATGTTGTTTATTATTGAATCCCATTGCAGCATTGTTTTTATGCAATGCAATATATTCCCTTTTCACTGGTCATTTATGCCTCCCTTCAACAGTGTTTATATGCAATTTAAATAATTTTCCTTTGTTTCTGTTCATATGCAGTTTGATTTATGTATTTACCATTAAAGCCCGCTGCAGCATCGTTTGTATGTGATTCAAGTAATTTCCCTTTACTGATCATTTATGTAATGCACATTTTTTCACTTAGCTGCTCTTTAAAACCCTAAGAACTGCTTCACATGGGAAGCTATGTTGCTGAAAAACAGATGCTTGAGCCACAGTTTTACTCCCCCCGATTACCCACCTAAAGAGGAACCCTAAAACAGAAGTAATCGTATGCAATGCAAATAATGTATGTGTTCATTATTGAATGCCACTGTTTGGCTGGGTTCACACTACGGTTTTCCCGTCCGTCAGCCGCATACGATTTATATGAAAAAACGTATGCGGCTGAAACGGACGGGAACGTATGGCACCGCACATATGTGCGTTTTCCATTAACATTAATGTTAAAGGAAAACGTATGCGGTTGCCATACGGTTTTAAAAACGACCGCAAAACCGTGGTTGAACACGGTTTTGCGTACGTTTAAAAAACGTTTTGCCAGCAAATCGTACGCACCCGGATGCATCCGAGTGCATACGATTTGCAATGCATTGTCTATCTCTACGTTTTCCCGTCCGGGCCCGTACGTTTTCAATACTGAAATCGTATGCGGCTGACGGACGGGAAAACCGTAGTGTGAACCCAGCCTTTGTGGGCAATGCCATGTATTTCATTTACTGGTCATTTATACCCAACTGAACCAGCATCTGAATCCAATGCGAATAGTTTCCAGTTGCTGCTCTATTTAGCTCTAATTGAGCAGTATTTATATGTAATTTAAATTAAGTATTTATTATTGAAGCTTGTTGCAGCATTGCTTCTATGCAATGCAAGCAATTCCCCTTTACTGCTCATTTATGAGGAGTGTGATACAGTATGTCACTCCCCAGTGGGTACCCATACTGGAAAGAAGGTCTGTTTTTAGGGGATACGTGTGTTTCCTTCCTCCAGCAGCTTTTCCCAGTCCCTATTCTGCCTGACAGGAGTGGCATTGAAGTTACTCCTGGCAATAACCAAAAAGCCAGAGAACTGAGCCCTGTGCCTGGAGAGCCATTAAGACTAGTAAAAACCTTGCATCTCCTGGACAAAGCTGACAATTTCCCAGGTGTGCCAATACCAATGGATTTGGTGACAGGGCATAGCAGGACAAGGATTGGCATGGGTGTCTGCGATAGGTTTGGATGCATCAGATGTTCTGGAGACAGCCTGGAGACAGTTTGGGTACTAATGGAGTGCTGGAGAGGTTTTGGACCGGATATGTGCAGAATGTGCAGGTTTTCAGATCAGACACAGGAATATGCATTAGCAGGAAGTGAAATAGTCAGGCCATCAATTAATAAAGCAGAAGTAAGAGGTTCTAAGACAGCAAGCAGGTGAAGTTTGGATACAAGTCAAGGTCAGCAGAAGGAGATATGGGCACAACTCAGTCAGGAGGCAAGCCAGGTCAAACATAGGGTAGCAGAAGCGCAATTAAGGATCACAGGAGCTGACTACTACTAAGTTTCCTAGGATGTGCTGAGCTCTAAATAGTACAATTTGCACCAACACCAGTGCTGGACGTGCATTAATATGCAAGCAGATGTGCATGTAAGATGATCTAAGCACTGGACCATGGGTTGCAATGTGTGAATGTGCAGATTTTCAGGGATAGCCATGAGTCCGACCTTTTTTTGAGTCAAGTAATTTTTCATAACCTTCTTTTTAAAAAACAAGACATCTATTACAAAAGATGTATCACAATGAAGAAAAATTAACAAACAACAGGACTCTAAAAACCGTGCACAACACATACAGTATTACATTCCTAAGTAATTTGCTAACAGCAAGTAGCACCTACCATGACAACACATCAAGACAACCCACATATTATTACCAGATACTCATGGTACCAATGTACTGTATACATCATCATTCCAAGAATAAATCAATTTACTATCATTCCTCATCAGCATCAGGAGATGATGACGTATAAGTCGACTTGTTAGACTCCAACCATCGGGACCAAATTTTTCCAAACTTTTTAGGACAGCCCCCTGAGTTTGTATGTCAACTCCTTTCTCCTCAAGGTGAAATTAAAAAAAAATCAAGCCATTGGGTATATGTTGGGGGGGGGAGTGGGCAAGATACATTTCTTGAAGATCAGTTTTCAGGCCAAGTATAGGGACCTTGCCCACATTACGTGCACTTCAGCTGGAAGAACTTCCTCTTGGATCACTTCCAAGAGAGCAAGTTTTGGAACTACTGGAATGTGTGAAGAACATATGGAGTTAAGGATTGTAAACATAAATTCCAAGTATTTGGAGCAGCGCCATAGCATGTGAATAAGGGTACCCATGGCTGAATTAAATCTGTGGCATTGCTGAGATATGGCTCTCCCCCAGGAATGTCATTTTTGAGGAGTATAGTGTGCTTTGTGGACAATAAATAGCTGAGTCAGGTGTTGCAAAGAAGATAAGGATACCTTTGTTAAATTTTCCAATGCCTAAGTCCACGCCTCATCCTCCAGTGAGTCAATATCCTGTTCCCATAAATGGAGGCTGCCAACCTGTATGCAAGCACTCACTGCTTGTTGGATAGTAGAGTACAGATCTCTTATCAAACCTCATTTAGTACAAAAAGTAGAGAAGGCCATGGACAAAATTGTAGATGGATTATATGCCAGCCGATATGAGGTAGCCTGGCTTTGCAAAGCGTGGCGTAGTTACAAATATTGATAGAAAGATTTATTGGATAGCTGATGACATTCTGCTAATACGTTGAATGGTTATAATACATCTTTATCATATGATTGATAAAGTAACTTCAGACACGCCCTGCTCCAAGAGTCAAACCCTACCAATTTTTCCAATTCGGGTAATGCTGGTTTTTGCCAGATAGGCATGTATTTGTGTGTATCCTTCATGTAAGGTTAGGCTCATTACAGATTCCCATAGCTTATGTAATAATTGAGGAAAGGTACGTTTGAGATGGAATTGATATGCGACTACCAATTAAACAGGTGGTATGACATTAAGCTGAGAAATAATAATATTCTGTATGGGGTCTTAAAGGTCAAGTTGATCCAAACCGTACCAATATTGCAGTTGTGAAGCTGCAAAATACAGTTTAGCGTTGGGTACTGCTAGGCCACCCCTGGCTTTCGGCATTTGTAATGTGGAGAGCTGTATTCTGGGTGTTTGGATTTCCAAATGAGGTTGCGAAAAACACTCTACAGAAAAAATGCTGCGGAAAGTATATAGGACTGTTATGAAGAAGATAGTAATTGTGGCATCCACACCATCTTGACCAATTTGGTTCTACCTATCCCTGTCAAAGGAAGCCTGCTCCAAGCCTTTAAAAACACACTACTAACAACAACGCTCAAATATTTAAAGGACAACATTACTGCTATTTGAGACGCAGTGGATAGGAGTTCAGATGGAATGGGGTCTAACAGCAGAAGCACTGATTTGTCCCAATTGAATGTGAAGCCTGAGTAGGAACAATATATAGTGATAAGGGACATAACGGCTCTCAATGATTATTTGCTGTTGCCCAGGAATAACAGAGTGTCATCTGCATATAAGTTTATTTTGTCTTCCCACATGAATTTGCATCAGCCAATAATGTCAGGGGATTGGCAGATGGCTGCTGCCATCAGTTGCAGCACCAATGGAAAGAGGTGGGGCAACAGGGGGCAACCCTGCCTTGTGCATCGTTGTAGAGGAAAGGGGTCTAAAATATGAACATTAACCTGTACCTTTGCTACCAGAGCTGTATAAAGGAGTCGTAGCCATACAAATCCAAATTTCTGTAAACAGTCATTTGGATTTCCAATCACTTGAAGGTATTGGATGCATCTTATCCATGATTGAATCACAGAGTTTACTATTATCACAAGTTCTATTCTATGCTGTTGAAAGCTTTAGCTGCATCTAGCGACAAGACAGCTTGATGATCAGTATTGACAGTTAGTATTTGCAGATTCAGAAATAGTCACCTGATGTTGATAGCTGTTGACCTATTTGCAATAAATTCCGATTGATCTGGGTGTACTATCTTAGCAATATTTTTGACAGTCTTGTAGCCAGTATTTTTTACAGAATCTTAACATCCGACGTCAGTAATGAGATCAGACAGTAAATAAGACTCAGGCCTCGTACACACAACCGTTTTCCCTCGGTCATGTGTATGTTTTTAGTCGAGAAAACTGTTGTGGATCTCGACGAGAAAAAAAGAGAACATGTTCTCTTTTTTCTCGTCGGGAGTCTCAATTTTCTCGTCATGTTTCTCGTCGGACTGGTTTACGATGAGAAACACGTTCATGTGTATGCTTAGAAACCCGCGCATGCTCAGAATAAAGTATGAGACGGGAGCGCACCTTCGGTAAAAGTAGCGTTCATAATGGAGATAGCACATTCGTCACGCTGTAACAGACTGAAAAGCGCAAATCGTCTCTCACCAAACTTTTACTTAACACACAGTAGCATGAGATTGACAAAATTCTCGACAAGCCTGTCAAGAAACTCGTTGAGGAAAACAACGTTTCTTTTACTACGAGATTCTCGGTCGTCTGTATGAGGCGTCAGGATTATCAGGGTTTTTACCAGGCTTAGGCAATACAATGATGACAGCCTCATTAGTGGATGGAGGGAGAGACCCTGTAGCAAAGTCATCCTCAAACACTGGCAGTAAATCAGGCAGAAGTGCAGCTCCATATGTTTTGTACACTTCTCTTAGAAAAAAGCCATCCGCCCCCAGGGCTTTGTTTTTTAGGGACACATATAGCTGCTATTTGCAGATCTTCTAGAGTGATAAGCTTGTCCAAAGCCTCTCTATCTGTATCTCTATCAGACAGGACTGGTAAGGAGATTGAGTCAGGAAATGTTTTTAAATCCTCATTCAAATAGGATAACTTGCTGCTATACAGACCTTGAAAAAAAATCACAGAATACTGAGGCAATATCTGAAGTGGTATGTATCAGAGTGGATGGTGTTTTTTGTAACTCAGTTATATAAGCCAACGGTTTTTGGGCCTTTACATTTGTGGCCAATAAATGCCCTGTGTTCTATTTCTCCTCAAAATATGGCTGTTAAAAGGAAAAAAAAATTCTGTCTGCTTTCTGAAGGAAAACAGAAGCATATAATTATTGACTCTCAATATATTATTATTTCCTGCGCTATGGTGATAAAAAAGGATATTTCAGTTGACTGCTGCTGTGGTGAATTAGACGTGATGTCCTTAGTGATATGTAATATATGTGACCCCAGCGCTGTCTTTTATCCTAAATAAACTTTTAAAACTGTGTTACACACTGTGACCATGGTACATTTAAACACACATTCTAGTACAAATAAAAATTATAACATAAATGTCCATCAATTGGTAATATGCCACAATCTTCATAAAGTGTAGTCCATGCTCATAAATTGCTGATGCCAGTAGTGCAGACATGCTCCCCTCCTACTGTGCCCCTACTCACCAAATCCTGATGGGTTAAGCACTTTAATATGCTTTATCAGTGGTTCCTCAAGCTTCCCAGAAAGCCAAGTGTGTGTCAACTCCAGATAGATTAAGTGCCTTAATATGGTTTATTAATGGTTCATCAACCTTCCCAGCAAGCCAGTAAACATCTCAAACAGGTTTGTTATGGAGGAGATGAAAATGTATCCATAGTGTAAATCCATTTATTTGGTTTAAAATTGGACTTAAAACAATAGCTATTCAACTTACATTTCATTACAGGTTCATGCATAAAATCAGTGTACAATCCAATACCCGTGGTTTGTGTTCCAATTGTCAAAAGTGATGTCACCGGAAGAAGTCCTTTTGTTGATGAAACCGGTCGGGCTGAGCTGGTTGTTCCTGTTATCGTGCATTTTTACATGTTTGGATGCTCTGTGGCGACCACCTTTTTACCATGCAATACTGTTTTTACTATCGATATGTGTAAATGCAATACTTTATATTAAATGCAACCCTTAAGGTTTTATACTATTTAGCGTTTTATGTTTTATTTGGATCTGGCTGCACGATCGTTGTTTGGGTGGATTCCCCTGGATATTCTGGAACTGATTCTGACATGAATCCCTTAAACATCCCCTACTGATGACCTCTACTGGGATATATACATCAAGCCTATTTGACTCTTCGTAATAATGGGTCCAGGCTCTCCGGTAAGAGTCCAACTTATTGTGGTGGTGGCATTTTCACATGAAGGGATTTGATGCATCTTATCCACGATTGAATCACAGAGTTTACCATTTGACCATTATGGTCCATGTCGTGCCTTTGGCCTACAAGGAAATACAGTAATATCTTCTGGAATTGTAATTCAAGTAATGTCCACTAGATGTCACCCTTAACAAAGGACTGTTGATGGGCAAGTTCTATGGTAATGTACATTTCCTGTTGTGTTATTGAAAACTGTCTCCACTTCCTATCATCTCTCTTTTATCTCTTTTCCACTGGACAGTCCACATGGAGTCAGCAAAGCCTGCACCACATGTTTCCTAAGTCCTGATCCTCCTGGGACAGCATCGCTGGTATGATAAAGACCGTTTATCTATATGCCTAGTATACATTTGTTCGTGTTCATATAATTCTTATATGTTCATTTATTTGTTTATCTCTATTTTCACCATTATTCATACGCATCCTATATGGCCACCATCTGTTCATCGTAATAAAGATCCAAAGTACAGACAGTCTGGTTATTTAGGATGCAAGGTTTTAGCTGTATGTTAAGCTACATATAAGCCAGGGGCAAACGTGTAGCGAGAACAGAACAGTGAAACAGCGGCTATCCAGCAAGTGGGATTTAGGACAGTAACTACAGAGGCCTGCTACCCTGTCAGCGCAGCCACCTGCATACAGCGATACGGCAGTCTCTACACAGTCATTCCTGCAAGCAACATGTCACATAGCCAGGCATCCTCACTCAAGACAAGGTCCCAAGTTTTCGGCTCCTCTAGATCTTCCTCTGCAAGAAATGCACTCGCTATCGCACGTGCAAAAGCCGCCAAGACCCGAGCAGCCTTTGCAAGAAATGCAGATTAAGAAGGAGAAAGTGAAGCTAAAGACAGAGAAAGTGCAGCAAGAGGCACAGAAAGTACAGCAACAAGCACAGTTAAAGGCACAGAAGGCACAGTTAGGAGGCACAGAAAGTACAGTTAGAGGCACAGAAAGCGCAGCAAGGGGCACAGTTAGAGGCCGAGGAAGCCCTCTTAGAAGTAGCCCTAGAGAAACTCACCGTAGAGAAGGAAGCAGCACCTGCCATAGCCGAAGCAGATGCCTTAGAATTAGCTGTATACCCGAGAAACGAATGCAGCATACGCAGCAATATTCTCAACCCAGAAGCTGAAACTCAAGATTTTCTACAACGAACTTCAGATTACATCAATCAACATTTTAAGCCAAGCAGTGAAAAAAATGACGTCAAAGAGACAAGCCAAAGACATTACACGGTACCTCCGCAAGTCAGCGACAAGTCTCCAACCTGCAAACAGGAGACATACACGCAAAGTGACGCCTCCTATGACAGACTCCCTATACGTGAGGTTACAGAGCCTTCTAACCGTCCTCCAGGAGCAACGTCCAAGTCAGAACGGTATGACAGAGGCCGGCTGGACACCCTCAAAAAGGTATGACTATACACAGCCATATCACCATGGGAACACACAGCAGGTTAACCAAGCCACCATAGACTTTGCAAGGTTCTTTGCACAACGCAAGTTAGTCACCAAAGGACTTAAAAGGGTAATGACTGCCCTGAAAGCTACAGAGCATGGCGGTCTTCCTTTCAAAATGCCATCAGAGACTTATGCCATGTACACACGATCGGTTTATCCGATGAAAATGGACCAATGGATTTTTTCATCAGATATGATGACTTTCATCAGTCTTGCCTACACACCATCAGTTAAAAATTTGTTTGTGTCAGAAAGCGGTGACGTAAAACACTACGACGTGCTGAGAAAAATGAAGTTCAATGCTTCTGATCATGCGTCGACTTGATTCTGAGCATGCATGGATTTTTAACCGATGGACTTGCCCACAGACGATCGTTATTTTCTATCGGTTTTTTAACCATCAGATAATTTTGAAACAGGTTCTAAGTTTTTTCACAGATGGAAAAAAAAACGATGGGGCCCACACACGATCGGTTCGTCCGATGAAAACGGTCCATCTTACCGTTTTCATCAGACGAACCGATCGTGTGTACAGGGCATAAGGTTTTTCTTGCAGTGAAGAGATAGACCTCCTGATCAAATGGCTTGGAAATGAGTCTGCCGAACAAGCCAGGCAAATCAGGACAATAAATATAAACCACCCAGACACTGGCCTTAAAGCGATCTGGGATAGACTTAATGAGTGTTATGGTTCAGCAGAAGCAGTAGAAAGTGCACTATTCAAAAGACTTGATAACTTCCCCAAAATACCCAACAAAGCCTACCAGAAACTTAGGGATCTGAGTGACTTGCTAATGGAACTTCAAGTAGCTTAATCCGAAAAGGGATTTACAAGGACTTACAGTCGTTGACACAGCCAGAGGTGTCAACCCCATTGTACAAAAGTTACCCTATAACTTGCAAGAGCAGTGGATTACACATGGATCTCGATTTAAAAGACAGCATGATGTTCCATTCCCTCCGTTTTCTGTTTTTGTGGACTTTGTGTGTCAACAAGCTAAAACAAGAAATGATCCAAGTTTTGATTTTACATTTTCATGTGCTGCTCCTTCAGGACTTAACCCTTGCAAACCTCCAGTAGCAGTACACAAAACTAACGTGACTCCTCAAGATTTTTTTCACAGGTCTGCCAGCTTCTCTAACTCAGAGACAAAGGTCAAAGATCCTGGTAAGCAGTGCCCCTTGCATCGGAGACCACATCCTCTCCTAAAAGGCAGAGCCTTCAGAGAGAAAACCCTGCAGGACCGCAAGGCCTTCCTCAAGGAGAACCATATCTGCTACAGGTGCTGCTCTACAACATCTCACCTCGCCAAGGACTCTAAGTTCAGTTTAAAATGCACAGAATGTGACAGCTCAGATCACAACACAGGTTTACATCCTGGGCTAGCTCCATGGACTTTACAACACACTCTCAGCACTAGTGAGCATAGAGGGGAGGAAGAGCACACCATTACAACTGCACCTGTGATCACATAATGTACAGAGGTCTGCAAAGGAGTCATAGGTGGCAGGTCCTGCTCCAAAATATGCCTAGTCAGAGTCTACCTAGCAGGCTAAAAAGACAAAGCTATTAAGCTCTACGCAATTCTGGATGACCAAAGTAACAAGTCATTAGCCAGCTCAACCTTCTTTGACATCTTTGGCATTAAAGACCCTAGCATTCCCTACTCCCTAAAAACTTGTGCAGGAATAGTGGAGACGACGGGGAGGAGAGCATCCGGCTACCAAGTCGAGTCCATTGACAGACTACCATGCTTGTCTTTGCCAACTCTTATCGAATGCAACCAGATCCCTGACCATAGATCTGAAATTCCTACACCAGATGTGGCTGCTCATCACCCACACTTGAAACGCATAGCGCATCTGTTACCAGAACTTGATCCTCAGGCTCAGATTATCCTACTCCTTGGGAGAGATATCTTGCGAGACCACAAATCAAGAGCTCAAATTAATGGTCCCAACAACGCTCCTTATGCTCAGAGGTTAGACCTCTGATGGGTCATCATAGGAGATGTCTGTCTAGGAAGTGTGTACAAACCTAGCTCTGTTATCAGCATGCTCACAAATACCCTAGAGAATATGCGTCCCTTTCTTTTCCAGCCATGTCACAACCAGTTCCTTGTTAAAGCGGTTCTCCACCCTAAAGTGGAGTCCCGCTGATCGGAACCCTCCCCCCCTCCGGTGTCACATTTGACACCTTTCAGGGGGGAGGGGGGTGCAGATACCTGTCTACGGGCAAAAGACGGGTTTTTCTGACTTCCCGTCTGTCGCCCGTTGTGTGCTGGGAACACTCTGCTCCCAGCACACAGCGTGTGAGCCAATTGGCGGGCGCAGCGCGACTCGCGCATGCGCCGTAGGGAACCGGGCAGTGAAGCAGCAGCGCTTCACTTCCTGGTTCCCTCAGCGTGGATGGCGGGGGGAGCAGCAGAGAGACGAGCGATCGCTCGTGCTCTGCTGCGATCAGCGCTGGACTCCAGGACAGGTAAGTGTCCTAATATTAAAAGTCAGCAGCTGCAGTATGTGTAGCTGCTGGCTTTTAATATTTTTTCCCCATGGCACATCCGCTTTAAGGAACGGCCTACACCACCCACTTGGCTTGTCCCTTCACAAGCCTCACTAGTGACAATTTTGCCTGTGACAGTGACCAAGACCATTTAGGGTGTGTGATACATTTGCCTATATGTCTCAGTTTAATTCTCCCTGCTTGCCATTGTGATTACCATCCGGTTATTGAAGTGCTAATGTCCCCTCACTATTTCTAAAGGTTAATTGATCTATTGTGTTGTGTGAAGGAGATCTTTGTTTAAGTGGCTTGTGTTAATTATTCTGATTGCTTCATTGTGGTAATTATCTCTCTATATGCGGTGCCGAACCGGCTAGATACTGATTAGTTCAAAGAAATATCTTTATTTCAAAGGAGCTGTATTGAAGACCCCCCACTGTGTAAGAGGGGGGCGGAGATTTGTCATTGTAACAGTTTTGGAAATGACATATAAGCTGTGTGTGTTATAACATTAAACTCTGTGTTGTTCCAGCAGTAAGCTTGGCATGTGTGGCTTTCTGGGCGACTCCAGGGATATTCCTTCTCGTGGAATATTGGGGTGATTTTCGTTATGGGAAGAAGGGAATGTTGACGGGGATATCATACCAATACCGTCACAGGGTGCACAGTCTTTCAAAGAACTAAAGATGACAATTGTGTGGCAATGTCTATTGAGGACAAACTCTTCTTAAAAAGAATGGAGAAAGGACTAGTCAAAGATAGCACAAACAGTTGGGTCGCACCTCTTCCCTTCAGACCACAGAGACAACATTTACCCAATAACAGAGAACAAGTGCTACAACGTTTTGCTTCCCTTATATGTAATTTACAAAGAAAGCCAGAGATGAGAGAACATTTATTTTCTTTTATGGGGAAGATCTTTGAGAACGGTCATGCCGAGATAGCTCCTGCCCTTAAAGACTGTGAAGAATGTTGGTATCTCCCTATATTCGGGGTGTACCATCACAAAAAGCCAGGTCAAATCAGAGTAGTGTTTGACTCTAGTGCCAAAATCAAGGGTGTCTCCTTGAACGATGTCCTCTTGACAGGCCCAGACCTGAACAACAAACTCCTGGGAGTACTCTTACGCTTCCGTAAAGACTATATTGCCTTCATAGCAGACATCCAACAGATGTTCCATTGCTTTCTGGTCAAAGGTTCCTTTGGTTCAGAGGCAATGACCCTTCCAAAGACATCTCAGAGTACCGCATGAGGGTACACATCTTTGGCAATAGCCCTTCAACTGCATTTGCTATCTATGGACTCAGACATTCCACCCAAAAAGGTGAACTTGAGCATGGCTCAGATACAAAACAATTTGTAGAGAAAGACTTTTATGTAGATGACTGTTTGAAATCCTTACCTTCCAGTGAGTCTGCAATCTGTCTTCTTAAAAGAGCACAGGAAATGCTCGCTTGTTCCAATTTCAGACTTCACAAGATTGCTTCAAACAGCAAAGAGGTAATGGAAGCTTTCCCTGCTCAAGACCATTCCAACGATCTAAGGGACTTAGATCTAGGTACAGACTCTTTACCTGTGCAGCGCTGTCTAGGTCTACTTTGGGACTTAAAATCTGATTCCTTTACCTTCCAAATAAACAAAGAAGAAAGGCCCTTCACTCGCAGAGGTGTCCTGTCCACAATCAATAGCCTATACGATCCATTAAGATTCGTGGCATCTGTTACAATTCAAGGTAAAGCCCTACTTAGAGACTTGATGTCATGACCCGGGTTGTATTCGAACCGGGATCTTCCTGGTCTCTTAAACCATAGCCTTACCTGTTGTGCTACAGAAGAGATCTAGACTTTGGGAATGTCCTTACTGTGTTCAACACTACATCATACTCTCTAGCTCCACCTGCTGCCAGCTGTGGACAATTCTCAATCTGGACAGCCTTTAAATAGGAAGTGAGGTCATCACTCAGTGCCCGTTTATTTGGATTTCTTCCCTGGGTGTTTTGACTTCAGTGATCTTCCTTGTATTGAACTCCTGCCTGATATCCCGACTATTCTACAGCCTGCTGATTTTGTACCTTGCTGCCAGATCGTGAATGACCTTAGCCTGCCTGACTCTTCTCCGGATTTTGATTGTGAACTATTTGCCTGACGACGCTTTGCCTGGATCTCAAGCACACTACTTCCACTTCGGACACTACCTTTTACAGGTACCTTACATAATAAACGGGCCACAATGGCAGTGGGCCCTGCTGAGATTGTTAAGGCGATTACACGTCAGGGACAATTGATCGGAGCTCATGAACAGCATCTTTCTTCCCTGGACGCCAAGTTAGATGAACTTTGCACCATGCTCAAATCTTGTTTGCCTGGTTCCTCTGCAACGGTTCAGACTCCGGATCCTACTCCTGCTACGGTCCAACCCGCCTCTTCTGTACCACCAAAACTTCCCTTGCCTGACAAGTTTGGTGGTGATACTGAGGACTGCAGAGGCTTTTTAAATGTTTGCCGTTTGCATTTCCGCAACAACCCTGCGACTTTTAGCACTTCGTCTGCCAAAGTGACTTTTGTAATTTCCTTGTTAAAGGGGAAGGCCCTGGCCTGGGTCTCTCCTTATTTGGAACGCAACGATCCTGTACTCCAAGATGCTGAAAAATTTCTGGCCTCTCTCCAGATTGTATTTGACAAGCCAGGTAGAGTTTCTGCAGCTGAGTACTCCCTCTTGGACATACAACAAGACACCAGATCTGTGGCACAGTATGCTATTGAGTTCCGTACCCTTGCTGCTGAAACAAATTGGGACTCAAGGGCATTACGTGCAGCCTTCCGAAAAGGTCTTACGGATCGCATCAAGGACGAATTAGTCTATAAGGATCTCCCAGAAGACCTTGAGAAATTCATAGAGCTGTGTGTTCGTCTGGATGTCCGGTACCATGAAAGGTGCCAAGAGAGACTTAGAACCCGCAAGTTTCCTAGGCCAGTTTACCGTTTGGCCCCTAACTTCCAAGCACCACCTCAGCCAGAACCTGAAACCTCTGTTGAACCCCAGACACCTGTGGAACCCATGGAGGTGAGCCGTCTCCACCTAACTGAGTCAGAGAAACAAAGGAGGCGTTCATTGGGCCTATGCCTGTACTGCGGACTTAAAGGACATTTAGTATCTGTCTGCCCCTCCCGTCCAGTAAGGCAGGGTCTAACCAGTGTTGGAGGAGCTGGCTTAGACCTTACAGGTAGATCCTCCAAGACCAAGATTACTGTTCCGGCTACTATCCATTTATCTTCTAAGCTTGTTTTCTGTGAGGCTTTTGTGGATTCCGGAGCTGCGGGTATATTCTTGGACTACACTTTTGCAAGAAAGAACAACATCCCATTTGTTCCTAAGTCTAGACCCCTGAACATTACCACCCTGAATGGACAGCCCTTGGGAGATGGTATTGTGAAATTCGAGACTACAACAATCACCCTGCAGGTAGGCCTCCTCCACAAAGAGGAAGTTGTCTTGTCTCTTATTGATTCTCCGCTTCTGCCTATCATCCTTGGTTACCCATGGTTACAACTTCACAACCCCTCTTTTGATTGGGAAAATGGAGAACTAACCTCCTGGGGATCGTCCTGTCGCCTTCGCTGTTTGTCTCAACCCAAAAGATTTTCTGCTTGCATGTTGGCTCCTGTGACTATCCCACCTACCTTGCCTCGTGAATACCATGACTTTGCAGACGTATTTTGCAAACAAAAGGCAGAGGTGTTACCTCCACATCATCCTTTTGACTGTACAATTAAATTGATTCCCGGAGCACCTCTTCCCAAAGGAAAGACCTACCCCCTGTCTCTGCCCGAACAAAACTCTATGGAGGAATACGTAAGAGACAACTTGGAAAGAGGTTTTATCCGACCCTCTTCTTCTCCAGTAGGAGCAGGTTTCTTCTTCGTTGAAAAGAAAGATGGGGGCCTTCGACCATGCATAGACTATCGGGGGTTAAATCAAATCACTGTAAAGGACTCCTACCCTTTGCCACTCATTCTTGAACTATTTGATCTACTTAAGGGGGCTGTTATATTCTCCAAGCTAGACCTACGAGGGGCTTATAACCTGATTCGAATTAATGAGGGGGACGAGTGGAAGACAGCATTCAACACTCGTAATGGACACTTTGAATATTTGGTCATGCCATTTGGCTTGTGTAACGCACCTGCTGTCTTTCAACGTTTCATGAATGAAATTTTTCATGATTTCAGCAACCGTTTTGTGATCATCTACTTGGACGACATTTTAATCTTTTCCAAGACTCTTCCAGAGCACATCTCGCATGTGAAACAGGTATTACAACGGCTTAGAGAAAACCATCTTTATGCAAAAAACGAGAAATGCAGTTTCCATCAAAGCTGTATTCCTTTCCTTGGGTACATCATAAGTGCTGACGGTTTCCAAATGGACCCTCAAAAACTTTCCGCTGTCTTACAATGGCCCCAACCGACCACTTTAAGAGGACTCCAAAGCTTTTTAGGATTTGCAAATTACTACAGACGCTTCATTAAGAGTTTTGCCTCCATTGCGGCACCCCTTACTGCCATGACTAAGAAGGGTACAAATTGCAAGGCGTGGTCTTCAGAAGCAAAATCAGCTTTCCAGCGATTAAAGGACATGTTCAGTAAAGCTCCAATTCTTCAGCATCCAAATCCTGACCTCCAGTACATTGTTGAGGTTGATGCCTCTGAGGTTGGAGCAGGTGCCGTACTCTCCCAGAGACAGCCAAAGTCTGGTAGAATCCATCCAGTAGCTTTTTTCTCTAGAAAGTTTTCTCCGGCAGAGATGAATTATGATGTTGGGAATCGAGAACTACTGGCCATCAAATTGGCATTGTCTGAATGGCGACATCTTCTGGAAGGGGCTTCCAAACCTTTTACTATCCTCACTGACCATAAAAACCTACTGTATCTTCAGACTGCTAGACGTCTGAACTCACGTCAGGCTCGATGGGCTCTGTTTTTCTCCCGTTTTAATTTTGTCCTTTCTTACGTTCCAGGGCATAGAAACAAAAAAGCCGATGCTCTTTCCAGACAGTTCGCTTCCTCTGAAGAAGATCAACCAGCCGAGCAGTATATAATCCCACCTCACAAAATTGTCGCACAGATCTCTACGGCCCTTTCCCAACAGCTACAAGAAACCCAGAATCGTGTTCCCCAGGGCTTGAAGATACCACCAGGTCGCCTGTACGTAGCCCCTAGTCTCAGAAAACCTATACTCCTCTGGGCACATGATGGCGTGTTATCCGGTCATCCTGGTGTCACCATCACTCTTAAGACCTTGCAGCGTCATGTCTGGTGGCCTCGTATGAAAAAGGATGTTACTGACTATGTGGCTGCCTGCCCAACTTGTGCTGCTAATAAAGTACCCCGCACATTACCTGCTGGACTGTTACATCCACTTCCGGCACCTCGCCAGCCTTGGACCCATTTGACCATGGACTTCATTGTAGACTTACCCAAGTCCGAGGGCATGACTGCTATATGGGTCACAGTGGATCGCTTTTCCAAAATGTCTCATTTTGTGCCGATTCCGGGATTACCTACAGCGAAAGCACTGTCCACTCTTTTCCTTTCCCATATTGTAAGACATCATGGCATACCTACCAATGTCATCTCAGACCGCGGATCCCAGTTCGTTTCCCGATTCTGGAGAGCGTTCTGCAAGAAACTGGGAGTAACGCTCTCACTCTCTACCTCACATCACCCTCAAACTGATGGTCAAACCGAACGCATGAACCAGACCCTAGAAACCTACCTTCGACATTATGTCAATGCCTTACACTCCAACTGGTCTGAGTATTTGCCTTTAGCTGAGTTCGCCCTAAATTCCCGTTGGCACAGTGCTCTTCATACCACACCATTCTACGCAGCCCTAGGCTATCACCCTCAGACTTTTCCCCTACTTCAGCCTTCTTCTGGTGTACCAGCAGCAGATCAGCGGGTGAAAAATATTCTACTACATTGGAAGAAGATTCGTTTATTACTACGGAAGTCAGCAGGCAAGTACAGGCTTTTTTCCAACAGACGAAGACGCCATATACCTCCATATGTGGTGGGGGACAGAGTTTGGCTATCAACCAAGTATGTGAGACTGAAACAACCTTCTACCAAATTGGGCCCTCGATTCATTGGTCCTTACAGGATCATTGCTCGAGTTGGACCAGTTTCCTATCGCTTAAGATTACCTTCTTCTCTCCGGATACATCCCGTGTTCCACGTTTCGCTCCTCAAAAAAGCTATTTTCAACCGCTACTCCAGATCACAACAGCTACCTCCTCCTGTTCTTGTTGATGGACAAAATGAGTTTGAAGTCTCCAAGATTCTTGATTCCAGAAGACAGGGCTGTGGCCTTCGGTATCTGGTTCATTGGAAGGGGTATCCTGTCACAGACCGCTCCTGGGTTCCAGCCAAAGATCTGCATGCCCCTTCTCTTATACGAGACTTCCATACCTCGTTTCCCACTAAGCCCCGCTAGGCCCCCGGAGGGGTCCATTGGGGAGGGGGCCCTGTCATGACCCGGGTTGTATTCGAACCGGGATCTTCCTGGTCTCTTAAACCATAGCCTTACCTGTTGTGCTACAGAAGAGATCTAGACTTTGGGAATGTCCTTACTGTGTTCAACACTACATCATACTCTCTAGCTCCACCTGCTGCCAGCTGTGGACAATTCTCAATCTGGACAGCCTTTAAATAGGAAGTGAGGTCATCACTCAGTGCCCGTTTATTTGGATTTCTTCCCTGGGTGTTTTGACTTCAGTGATCTTCCTTGTATTGAACTCCTGCCTGATATCCCGACTATTCTACAGCCTGCTGATTTTGTACCTTGCTGCCAGATCGTGAATGACCTTAGCCTGCCTGACTCTTCTCCGGATTTTGATTGTGAACTATTTGCCTGACGACGCTTTGCCTGGATCTCAAGCACACTACTTCCACTTCGGACACTACCTTTTACAGGTACCTTACACTTGATTCGTGAAACATCTGACTGGGATGCCCCACTACCCCTCGATAAGAGGAACTCTAGGGTAGAGTGGAAGAACTCTCTATCAGTCTCAGGGCCGTCTTTACCGCAGGGCAAATGGGGCAGGTGCCCTGGGCCCTGGCCCTGCTGGGGGTCCGGAGGCCCCCAGGGCCCCAGATGGCAACCCCCCAATTTTTTATTTATTTTTTTAATATATATTTTTTTTATTAAAGGGACAAATTTTTAGGGGTCCCCAGGGGCCCGGAGGCCCCCAGGGGCCCAGATGGCAACGCCCTTTTTTTATTTATTTTTATTAAAGGGCTCAGAGGTCCCCATGTGGCAAACACCCTTTATTTTTTTTATAAATGTTTATTTTTTTATTTTTGTTTATATATTTTTTTTATTGAAGGGCCCAGAGGTCCCCAGGGCCCTGGATGGCAACCCCCCCCCTTTTTTTAATTTTTTTATAAACGTTTCTTTTTTATATATATATATATTTTATTTTTTATTAAAGGGCCCAGAGGTCCCGGATGGCAACCCCCTTTTTTTTGTAATTTATTTTTATTAAAAAAAAATTATTAAAGGGCCCAGAGGTCCCCATGGCCCCAGATTGCAACCCCCTTTTTAAAATATATTTTATATATATATTTTTTATTTCTTTTTTTCTTTTAATTAAAGAGCCCAGAGGATGGCTACACCCCTTTTTTATATATATTTTTGTTTATTTCTTTTTTCTTTTTTTGTAAAGGGCCCCCGCTTCTAAATTTGTGGCAGCCCCCCCCCCCCTGCTTCTCAATTTCAGGCTGCAGCACCCCCCCATCCCGGTTCTCTGCTCCAGGGGGCCCATGCCTGAAGCTGTGTAAGTGGCCCCATAATTCCTGATGGCGGCCCTGTCGCCCGTTAAGCCCCTGTGCTGCCCACAAATCTGAAAATCAAGGTCTGGTCAGTTTTTTTAAAAGTTCCTCTATTTTACACATGGCATGGCATGGGGGTCACAGCACCGTCTGTCCATTCTGCTTTAGCACCATGGGACCCCATGCCATGTGTAAAATAGAGGAACTCTTTAAATCACAGACCAGACCTGCAGTCCAGGCTGAGTAAGGCCTCAGAGCACATGGCATTACTGTCAGTATTTAACTGCTTGATGGGCTTATTTTGGGCCTGGCTGGTTCACATGTATGTGTTTTGGCGGCCCACATTTGCGCAGGCATAGCAGCCCATTCATTTGAATGGGCCGCCATGCCTGCGTTTCCTGCAAAGAAAAGCGCATGCCTCATGTAATAGGCTGCGCACACGGCACGTCTATGCTCATCAAGCACTGAAATACAGCACTGTCTGTCCATTCTGCTGTCTGCTGTGACTTATCTGCAGTTCCCGCACTGTCAAACTTGCTGCATTTTTAGACGTTTAGGTCACGCTTTTAAAAACACAGTGCGTTTGTGTGTGCAAGAACTGCAGGTAAGTAGCATGGCGCAAAAGCAGAATGGATTTCAAGGCAACTGTATTTTTCAAATGCTGAATGCACCTTTTTTTCTGCAGGAAACAAAGGCATGGCAGCCCATTCAAATCAATGGGCTGCTGTGCTGTGCCTGCACAAATGAGGACCGCCAAAACATACATGTGAACCAGCCAGGCCCAAAATAAGCTGGAGGGGGGCCCAAAAAAAAGTTTGCCCAGGGCCCAAACCATATTAAAGACGGCCCTGATCAGTCTTATCTGATCTCCATGTTTCACGCCCATATGCTCCTATACCCTCTACAAAGACGCAGAGTCAAACCCTTTGCATATTCTGTGATGCTTCTATCAAGACAATAGCTGCTGTGGCCTACTTAAGAACTGTCGACACTACAGCACGATGCCACGTAGGATTTGTCATGGGCAAGGCAAAGCTAGCTCCACACCCTAAGCACACTGTACCTAGGCTGGAACTTTGTGCTGCGGTACTAGCTGTTGAACTGGCAGAACTTATAACCTCAGAGATGGACATTGATCTCAAGGATGTCCAGCTCTACACTGACAGCAAAGTAGTGCTAGGCTACATCTACAATGAGACCAGGCGTTTCTATGTTTACGTCAACAACAGAGTGTTGAGGATTAGGTGATCCACTTATCCAACACAATGGCACTACGTACCTACCGACCATAATCCTGCAGACCATGCTACAAGAGCTGTTGCTGCATGTAACCTTAAAGACACAACATGGTTTACAGGACATGCATTCTTGTACAATGCAGAACAGACTGTTCCTAAGAGCGACACTATTGAATTAGTAGATCCAGACTAAGATACTGACATCTGTCCTGAGATCTCAACAATTCAGACTGCAACTTCAGACTGCCAGCTTAAATCTGACAGATTTACTAGATTCTCAAAATGGAAGGCGCTTGTTCGAGCTATTTCTGGTCTTATCCATATAGCTCACTCTTTCAAAGGTGACTCAAACAGCTGTGACCGCAAAGGATGGCATCATTGTCAAAGGACCAGTTCAGCATTATAGCTCCAACAGTGCCAGGATCTTATCATCCGTACTGTACAGCATGAAACCTATGCTAAGGAGATCGACTGTATCTTGAAAAGAAAACCTATCCCTAGTGACAGTGCCCTGAGAAATAAATATTGGCATCTTATGATACCAGGCGGGGAGTGTCATGCCTTTGGCCTATAAGGAAATGCAGTAATATCTTCTGAACTTGTAATTTAAATAATGTCCACTAGATGTCACCCTTAACAAAGGACTGTTGATGGGCAAGTTCTATGGTAATGTACATTTCCTGTCATGTTATTGAAAACTGTCTCCACTTCCTATCATCTCTCTTTCATCTCTTTTCCACTGGACAGTCCACATGGAGTCAGCAAAGCCTACACCACATGTTTCCTAAGTCCTGATCCTCCTGGGACAGCATCGCTGGTATGATAAAGACCGTTTATCTATATGCTTAGTATACATTTGTTTGTGTTCATATAAATCTTATATGTTCATTTATTTGTTTATCTCTATTTTTACCATTATTCATACACAATTTGACTACCAGTAATTGGATTATGGTATCTGTGCTACCTGTGTGGATATGGATCCTGGGATGCTGGGACAGAACTGAAGAAGTGGCTTGGACCAGCGACAAAACATCCTCAACATTACAAAACAAGTCCAGTTTCAATAAAGAAAATGAAAAATACAACATTGCAAAGTAAATTATAGCGACTCAACAAATGGGAACAAACAACAAAAAAGGGGAGAAGGGACTAAACATACCTCTTGACAATAGTAGCGCTGAGCTGTGGGGGGGGGGGGGGGAAGCCGGTTACTTAGGATACAGCCCACATGTATCCTCAATCCATGGCAATGAGAGGACAGAAGACACCACTTAAAGACTAAGACAACTTCTGGGCTCCACCCACATGACCGCTTCATTCATTCACAGTTTCCTGGGAATTGCATGAACTGTGACTACCATCAAGCATTGTAGCTGATGGCTTGTTGTTCTGAATGGACTGCGAGGTCGCGGATGAGCAGCCTTGTAGTTCATTTACAAGCCCTGCAGGTTGTAAACAGTCAGCCCGTATAGAGGAACGGGCTGAAAGCTGCAGGGCTTGTCTGCAGGAGTTTGGCATTGCAACCATGATCCACTGATTGTGGGTGCAATGCTTTCCAAGCTCCTAAGGGAAAAAATTATAAATGCACGTTCTTTCCTGCAAAAATACTGTATGTTCCTTTAAGTCTCACAAATATAGAAATACACTCACTGACTTTATATGACGCTTTAATTTTGTTTGCAATGTTATATTTTTGATTTTCTGTATAACTTTTTGCTATTTTGAAAATGCTAGTTGTTGATGTATTTTGGTTATATTCTTAGAGATTTATTTGTTGCATCCAAAAGGCGTGGATCCTGAAGAAGGAAATGCCACTGTCAAATGCTTCAATCCATTACGCCATTTTGGGAATTTGATTCATGTACCATGTTATCAAAATCTATTTGGCAGTCTGACTACTGTGTGACTTTTATGTAATAAAGATTTATAAGATGATTTTATCAAATTTGTATTGTGTATCCCTCTTGTGGCGCACTGAAAGTCCTACTTTTTGACTACCCTCTTTTTTTCCCCCTTTATATAAGGAGAGAGAGGGTAATGTATTTCAATGTTGTGAGCAGCAGTGGCGTATCATCCATGTGTGCACACGGGCCCTGAAGAGACTGGGGTCCATTGTGCTCTAACACACAATGCACATGTGGAAGAGTAGAGTCCCCTAACATGCCCCCTCCACTCTTACAATATATGTAACTATGAAGGATGTTCACATAAACTTTAAAACTTTTAAACTCAAAATGTAATACCTCCATGATGAAGTTAGAATTAATGATTTGATATGTGTTAGTAAAACTGTACATATCATTGCAACTACTTAGTGTATACAGGTGAATTATACCATATTTTTTCAGGACAAATCAGGATTTCTTTTGCTGGTAAATAGTTATGGATATCACCTTATTTTTTATTATAATAAAAACTGGCACAAAATAGTATTTTTTTAAAATTTAGCTCCATATTTCTTGCAATTATTATAACCTACTATCAAAGAACAACCCAAAACAAATTCTCTTATGTCTGGTGTTTGCAGCAGTGTGTATATAATTTGTTGTTTGTACCCGTAGTAGGGCCCAGAAATATAAGTGCACATTTTTATTTATTATCCCATATCCTTTTACTGGCACTGAGACTACATTTTAAATCTTTCATTTTTATTTAATTAAAACTTAATTACAATTTTTATTCCTACCTAAAATACACTGAAATTGACCTTTGACCCCAACTTTTATTCTGAACATGACCTTTGACCCAAACCTTGACCCTAAACTTAACCTGAAAATCACTGATATAACTACTTTATCTTTGTTGTTATTATTATTATTTTAATTTTTTTACACACCCCTTTTTGTTTGCAATTTTCTCCTCTAGCAAGGAGAAAAAAGAAAAATGTATCTTTTTCTCCATGCAAGAGGAGAAAAAAACCATAGGGGCAGGCTGTATAGTGAATAATCACTGTGATAGACAAATCACAGGCTATCATAGCGATCAGGTGATTGGGAACCGGCCCTCTTAGGCCGCGTACACACGGTCGGTCAAAACCAAAGGAAACGGACTGAAGGACCGTTTCATCGGTCAAAACCGATGGTGTGTGGACCCCATCGGTCAGTTATCCTTTGGTCAAAAATGTTAGAACTTGCTTTAAAATTGAACCGATGGATGCCTAACCGATAGGTCAAAACCGACGGTTAGTATGCAAAAGCTTGCTCAGAATCAAGTCGACGCATGCTTGGAAGCATTGAACTTCATTTTTCTCAGCACGTTGTTGTGTTTTACGTCACCGCGTTGGACTCAATAGTTTTTTTAGCTGATGGTGTGTAGGCACATGAGACCATCAGTCAGCTTCATCGGTTAACCGATGAGAACGGTCCTTCGGATGGACTGATCGTGTGTACGCGCGGCTTTAGTTTCCAATCATTATTACGAGACCTGGCAATGTTTGTGACACAACAGACTCTCAGACTATGCATGAATCTATCCACTGCATATAGGGGGGTGGCTGGAGAGATGGGTCGGCGCCCCTAATTGACGGACCACCACTGTACACAAAGCAGGGAGAAAAATGGGGGAGCGAATTGGAATAAGGGAAACAAGACTGAAAAAGGGACAAGGTAAACAGTACTGGATACAGGGCAAGATCAAGGGTAAATCGCAACAGAATCTGGCAAGCAACACAGCAAACAAAGAACAAGGCAGGAGTAGCCAAAACATTGATGCAATATGCCATAACAGAAGTGGAATTTAGGTACCCTCCCAGTAGGTGTGGCCAGGTGGAGCTGATTGCTAGAATCTGCTGACTACTGGGGGGGCACCCGCTGGTGGACACCGGAACTGCAGCAATCGGCCCAGAGCATAACAGTGCCACCAGCAGGCGAACTCGATCCTAACATTTCTCCAAATACTGGCGCTTATCAAATGCATCGATAACGGTAATGTGCATTAATACGTGCATTTGATAAGCATTTAATGAGCTTTAAAAACTCTCCCCAGGTGCCCTATGCTTTAAAACTCACACATCAAGCACCTATTATTAAATGTAATGTACTATTGCACTACAACTGCATGCTGGTGCGGTTGTGCTGCGTTACCATAGACTTGACTGGAAGGAGTTGAAGTTCTTCAACTGCTTTCAAACTTGAGACAAGGCTTCAATTTTGAAGCGACGTGATGCTAACGCTTCATGTTTTCATAATGTGAACAGCACTGTGAAAGTCCCTCAAATGTCTGCTTTCAATGTCAGTGGGAACTAGGCCTGATGCTGGTACAATCTGTTTGGAACACCTACTCAGTGCTGTGTACCCATCTCCTCTTGGTTTCCCTCCCTGATCTCTCTACCCTCTGGTAGAGTTGTTTGCGGGATATTCCAGACCTAGATCATACCTCCCAACTTTTGAACCTGAGAATGAGGGTGTGGCCAAACTCTTAACAGTGGGAGGGGCTTAAGGAGTCTGGTTAAACAAAACCCAGACCGGGATTAGCTGGGTGGAGAGCAGGGGTTATCAGGGTAGATTACAGGGGTCAGCAGAGTGGAAGACAGGAATCAGCAATGCAGAGGAGAAGGGTCTTCAGGGCAGTGTACAGGGGTCAGCAGGGTAGAGAAGAGGGGTCACAAAGGGCAGAGGACAGGGATCAGCAGGACAGAGGATAGGGGGTCAGTAGAGCAGTGTAAATGAGCCAGCAGAATGAAAGATAGGATGTCAGTAGGGCAGGGAACAGGGGTCAGCAGGACAGAGGGCAGGAGTCAGTAGGTCAGGGAACAGGGGTCAGCAGGACGGAAGATGGAGTCAGTAGGGCAGGGTACAGAGGTCAGCAGGATGGAAGATGGGGTCAGTAGGGCAGGGTACAGGGGTCAGCAGGACGAAAGATGGAATCAGTAGGGCAGTGTACAAGGGGTCAAACCCCCCCATTCCTCCTCTTAATCAAAATACCCCCTCCCCCATACCTTCTCCCAACCATCCCCCCAGTCTTATACCCTTTACCCTTACACCCACCAATCTTTCCCCCTTTTATTCTGTCTGTGCCATCCAGGTACCTTTACAGCAGGTAGCTCCAGTGATCAGTGGGCGGTGCTCATGGACAAGAAGGTGAGAGGGAAGAGAGCGAGGGAGCTGGCCAGTCACGTGAGCTCGGCGGATCCTGTCCGGAACTTTACAGGTGTCTGAGGGGCATCATTTCTGTGGCCTCTTTTGGGTATCAGAGCGCCCTGGGGCCAATTGCCACCCAGTCTGCCCCTGCCATGATTCCCCCCTGCCTTCCCCTCCTGTCTGTGTGCAGGAAAGCATCACAGCCAAGGAGAAGGAGACGGGTTCAGCCGCAAGCCACTGTAAACTATGAGTGAGGCAGACGGAATCTCTCACCGCCGGCTGCCTGTTATATTTACACAGCTATGCTTGCGGCATTAATTAAATGAATCAAATGGATCTGAAATTAATCAGTAGTAATAATTAAATAATGATATCATAACAATATGGGCTTAGGTAACCAACCTTAAATATCCATGAGGTCACTTTCACCTACAGTGCCTTGCAAAAGTATTCACCCACTTTGGCTTTTTACCTATTTTGTTACATTACAGCCTTTAGTTCAATGTTTTTTTTAATCTGAATTATATGTGATGGATCAGAACATAATAGTCTAAGTTGGTGAAGTAAAATTTGAAAAATCTATACATACAATAAAAAACTGATAATTGGCATGTGCGTATATATTCACCCCCTTTGTTATGAAGCCCATAAAAATTTCTGGTGCAACAAATTACCTTCAGAAGTCACATAATTTGTGAACCGATGTCCACCTGTGAGCAATCTAAGTGTCACATGATCTGTCATTACATATACACAACTTTTTAAAAGGCCCCAGAGGCTGTAACACCTAAGCAAGAGGCACAACTAACCAAACACTGCCATGAAGACAAAGGAACTCTCCAAACAAGTAAGGGACAGTGTTGTTGAGAAGTACAAATCAGGGTTTGGTTATAAAAAAAATATTCAAATCTTTAATGATCCCTAGAAGTACCATCAAATCTATCATAACCAAATTGAAAGAACATGGCACAACAGCAAACCTGCCAAGAGACGGCCGCACATCGAACCTCACGGACCAAGGAGGGCATTAATCAGAGAGGCAGCACAGAGACTTAGGATCCATTCACATCTAGGCGGACGAAATCGCTGCGTTTTGTCCCGCGAATTGCGGCGGCAAATAGCGGCGTTTTGTACCGCGATTTTCAGCGACAAAACGCAGCGATTGTCCGCCTAGATGTGCCCCTAGGATGTGCCCCTCTATGGAGATGGTTCCCGAACGCCAAAAGCCGCCTGAAAAAAAGGTCCGGGACCTTTTTTCAGGCGGCAGGCGACAGGCGTACGGCGTTCGGCGTGGAGATGTGAACCATCTCCATAGAGGGCAATGTGTTTCCAGCCCTCTGGTGGCAGCGGCGTCACACTACAGGCGACAAAACGCCTAGGTGTGAATGGGGACTTAAGGTAACCCTGGAGGAGCTGCAGAGTTCCACAGCAGAGACTAGAGTATGTGTACATAGGACAACAACAAGCCTAATGCTCCATAGAGTTGGACTTTATGGCAGTGGCCAGAAGAAAGCCATTACTTTCAGCAAACATTTGCGAAAAGGCATGTGGGAGACTCCCAAAATGTATGGAGGAAGATACTCTGGTCTGATGAGACTAAAATTTTACTTTTTGGCCATCAAAGAAAACGCTTGTCTGGTGCAAACCCAACACATCACTCAAAGAACACCATCCCGATGTGAAACATGGTGGTGGCAGCATCATGCTGTGAAGATGTTTATTAGCAGTCGGGACTGGGAAACTGGTCAGAGTTGAGGGAAAGATGGATGGTGCTAAATACAGGGATATTCTTGAGCAAAACCTGTACCACTCTGTGTGTGATTTGAGGCTAGGATGGAGGTTCACCTTCCAGCAGGACAATAACTCCAAACACACTGCTAAATCAACACTTGAGTGGTTTAAGGGGAAACATGTAAATGTGTTGGAATGGCCTAGTCAAAACCCAGACCTCAACCCAATAGAAAATCTGTGGTCAGACTTAAAGATTGCTGTTCACAACAAGCGCAAACCATCCAACTTGAAGGAGATGTATCGGTTTTGAAAGGAGGAATGACAAAAATCCCAGTGGTAAGATGTGGCAAGCTCATAGAGACTTAACCAAAGTGACTTGGAGCTGTGGTAGTCACAAAAGGTGGCTCTACAAATTATTGATTTTAGGGGGTGAATAGTTATGCACATTAACTGTTTCTGTTATTTTGTCCTATTTGTTGTTTGCTTCACAATAAAAAACAAACAAAAAACAAAGTTGTGGGCATGTTCTGTAAATTAGATGATGCAAATCCTTAAACAATCCATGTATGTGTGAGGCAGTCAGCATCTCTCACCGCCAGCTGCCTGTCACATTTACACCACTATGTTTGCGGCGCGTGGGACACAAGACACCCCTCACAAGCCGCAGGGCGGGTGTTACTGGTGCCCACGCTAGTGTGTACTCATGATCAAGCCCAGGGCCGGTGCAAGAATTTTTGCCAACTAAGACGAAGGTGCATTTTGCCACCCCCCGGACGCACGCACACACCATACATTATATCTCTGCTCCATTAAGCTTTAATGGTTATGATGCTTAAAGTGATCGTTCAACTTATTTATCTTTTACAGAGAAAGATAGCGTAGATGGCGTTATTCTGCATTGCGCTGTATAATGTACTATTGCTGGGATTTGTTGTTCCTCTGTAACTAGTGGTATTCTGCATTGAGTTGTATATAATGTATTATTGCTGGGATTTGTAGTCCTCTATAGCTGGTGGTATTCTCCATTGCGCTGTATAATGATTATACTGTGCAATGCAGATTACTACTGACCAGTTATAGAGGAACTACAAATCCCAGCAATAATACATTATACAGCGCAATGGAGAATACCAGCAGCCATAGAGGAACAACAAATCCCAGCAATACATTATATAAAATGCAATGCAGAATACCAGCAGATACAGAGGACTACAAATCCCAGCAATGATACATTATATAAAACGCAATACAATACAGAATACCAGCAGTTACAGAGGACTACAAATCCCAGTAATAATACATTATATAAAACGCAATGCAGAATACCAGCAGTTACAGAGAACTACAAATCCCAGCAATAATACATTATATAAAACACAATGCAGAATACCAGCAGTTACAGAGGACTACAAATCCCAGCAATAATACATTATACAGGCTGCTTAATATATTATTGCAGGGATTTTGTGTTTTTGTTTAAACAGGAAACTTTAAAACAGGTCCCCCTTACCTGTTTCTGAAGCCTTGTAAGTCACGGCAGCGGCACTGCGGGCGTGTGTCCGGCTTGTGTGGTGAGCGCGGCGTGAACTCGTCCTTCATATGCCGCCCGCAGCGGCAGCCCACACACACTGCTGCCCCCCAGGAAAAACCACCCCCCTCCATTAGTACAGACCCCCCCCTCAGGAAAAACCTCCCGCCTCCATTAGTACATACCCCCATAAATCACCCCCCCATTAGTACAGACCCCCCCACAGGACAACCACCCCCCCATTGGTACAGACCCCCCCCCGGACAAACCACTCTCTCCATTTGTACAGACCCCCCCACAAGCCAGCCCCCATTAGTACAGACCCCCCCCCCACAAGCCACCCCCCCACAATTAGTACAGACTCCCCCGCCACAAACCACCCTTCATTAGTACAGTCACCCCCCCTCTATTAGTACAGAGGCCACCACAACACACCCCCCCAGGACAAACCCCACCCGGGCGGCAGCTGGAGAGGAGAGGACAGTGTGCAGCTGCGCCGCCTGGGTGGAGAACATGATGATCGTGAGGAGAAGGACTCAAAACTTGCGGCGGTGGAGAGCTCAGAGCAAGGAGAGGAGGAGGGAGTGGAACACTCTGGCGCTTGAGTGCCACCACCACTCTGGCGCCTGGATGAACTGCACCCCGCACGGCGCACTCATAGTGGAAACGGCGGGGAGGTGGAGGTCTCATTCGGGCGGCTGCAACCAATTTTCCGCCCTGACCCCTGGCTGGCGCTGGCGCCGTAAAGGCAAGCGCCAATGTTGCCTTGCGCTGGCCCTGGGCAAGCCACTGGAGCCAAGTGCTGGAACTTGTTCCAGCACTTGGACTCCACTCCAGGACAAAGCCTTAATTTGCTGGAACGCCGGGACTTGCATCAAGTCCCAGTGAATCTGGGATGGTTGGGACTCCAGTACGGTATTTGCACGATTAAATAATATCCCCTCTCAAGCGTCTCTTCTCCAGAGAGAATAAGTTCAGTGCTAGTAAACGTCATCCTCCAGTTCCTTTATTAGTTTTGTTGCCCTTCTCTGTGTTCTCTCCATTTCCAGCACATCCTTCCTGAGGACTGGTGCCCAGAACTGGACGGCATACTCCAGGTGCGGTCGGACCAGAGTTTTTAGAGTGGGAGAATTATTGTTTTATCTCTGGAGTTCAATCACTTTTTAATGCATGCCAATATTCTATTG
Organism: Rana temporaria; assembly: GCF_905171775.1. Lineage (NCBI taxonomy): Eukaryota > Metazoa > Chordata > Amphibia > Anura > Ranidae > Rana > Rana temporaria. The sequence goes on along the minus strand of NC_053492.1, from coordinate 370,945,816 downwards.
GCTTCGCTTGAAGCAGCTTGGCATTGCATGCCGTTGCTGAGCCTGTCGTCTACTAGGATCCCCAGGTCCTTTTCCATCCTAGATTCCTCCAGAGGATCTCCCCCTAGTGAGTAGATTGCATTTATGTTTTTGCCACCTAAATGCATTTTTTTTATTTTTTTACATTAAACCTCATTTGCCATGTAGTTGTCCTCCCCATTAATTTGTTCAGATCTTCTTGCAAGGTTTCCACTTCCTGCGGAGAACTTATTGCCCTGCTTAGCTTAGTATCGTCCTCAAATACTGAGGTCCATGCTGACAGACCTTAGCTGGTATAGTAAGCGTTTGTGGGGAACTGTATCAAATGCCTTTGCAAAATCCAGAAACACTGCGTCTACGGGCCTTCCTTCATCTAGATGGCAGCTCACCTCCTCATAGAAGGTTAACAGATTTGTTTAACAACAACGATTTTCCATGAATCCATGCTGATTACTGCTAATGATACAGTTTTCATTACTAAAATCTTGTATATAGTCCATTATCATCCCTTTCAAAGCTTGCATACTATTGATGTTAGGCTAAGTGGTCTGTAGTTCCCAGGGCTATATCTTGGTCCTTTTTTAAAGATTGGTGCCACATTGGCTCTTCTCCAATCAGCTGGTACCATACCAGTCAGTAGACTGTTCATAAAAATTAGGAACAACGGTCTGGCAATTACTTGACTGAGTTCCTTAACCCCTTCCATACAGGGCATTTTCACCCCCTTCCTGCCCAAACCAATTTTTAGTTTTCAGCGCTGTTGCACTTTGAACTACAATTGCGTGGTCACACTGTACCCAAACTAAATCTTTATGTTTTTTTCCCCCCACAAATAGAGCTTTTGTTTGGTGGTATTTGATCATCTCTGCAGTTTTTATTTTTTGCGCTATAAACAAAAGAAGAGCGACAATTTTTTAAAAAAACACAATATTTTTTACTTTTTTATTTAATAAATATCACAATTTTTTTTTTTTTTTAATTGTTTTTATTGAGTTTCTAAACAATACATCAACTTGACATAGGACAGTACATACATACACAGCTCATATGCATTAAACATGGATCAATATATACGTCACAACATGTTGTTACACAGTGCTTCCTGACAGGTGGAAGTACACACACATAGATCAATGAGAACAGGGACAGAGGGGGCTAAGATGCCCCCCCCCCCTCGCGGTGTGCTCCCTTGGCGCTCCGGCCATCCAAGAAGAAGAGGATTAAACTAAAAAGGAAACAGGTTATTCTTTATGCCATCACGTCCAACATGTCACCTATTACAGGTGTTCACCCAGCGGTTTCATCCTCTGCCAGCCAGGCTCGCCATATTTTGTCGTATTTCTGCGGGCAACCCCGATTTGCATATGTATCTTTGTATAAGGGAAGGCTGGCATTCACCAGGCCCCTCCACTGTAGTAGGGAGGGCGGAGTAGGCTTCTTCCAATGCATGGCAATGTTTTTGCGTGCATAGAAAAGTAGTAGGCTCACTAGCGTGCGTTTGGCAGAGGATTGGACTATATTTTCGACAATACCCAGGACACACACCTCCATTGCAAGTGGCAGTTGGACTGCCGCAATTTTGTTAACCAATTCCAGCACCTCCTCCCAGTATTGTTTTATCACAGGGCACCTCCAAAAAATGTGTGAAAAATCGCCCGGAGAGGCACTACACCTCCAACACTCTGGGGAGTGTGCCGGGTTCATCTTGTGAAGTCTATGTGGGGTAAAGTATGCTCTGTGGACCATTTTGAACTGCACCAACCTGTCTCGAATGGAGACCAAGGTGCGGAAGGGAAGATCCCACACATCATCCCAGTCGTCTGCGTCTAGCGTAGGTATGTCGCGCTGCCACCTGGACCGCAGCCCCTCCAGAGGAGGGAGAGACACAAAAATCAGGTATGAGTATAGATGTGAGGTAGGCTTCGTGTCACAACAAAACCGAAGTGTTCTCTCCAACTCCGACTGGGCCACGATACAGGACGACAGCGGAAACTGCGCCGAAAAAGCATGTGCCACCTGGTGGTACCTGAAGAGGTAGTGTCGGGGCAGGTTAAACATGGACTCAAGCTCTTCAAAGGATAGTAGTTTATTTTGCGAGACTATATGTGAAATTAGTCTAACGCCTCGTTTCGACCATGCTACCGGATCCGGGAGCCTGTAGAGGTGCTCTAGGGTTGGGTTACCCCAAAGAGGGGCATTAGGGGAGATCTCTGTGGGCTTGCACTTCTCAATGGCTAGTCCCGTCCTCCATGCCCGCATAGTTGTAAGCATGGAGGGAGTCAAGGTGTACGGCGCGCGGGGGCCACGGAACAGCAAAAGCTGGAGTGCCTCCCTCGAGCCGACCACCGAGGCCTCTAGGGCGGTGGCAGTATTGGTCCCGTCCGGCTGCAACCACCAGGCCGCAGTCACCAATTGTGTTGCTAGAAAGTATTTGTGACAGTCGGGGAACGCCATTCCCCCTTGTGTTCGCGGCCTCATCAGAGTCGCGAGCTTATACCTCGGAGGGGAAGGGCCCCATAGAAAGGAAGAGAAGATCTGGTTTAATTTGTTGAAAAATGACTTGGGTATCCACTGTGGGGAGTGGCGGAAGAGGTAGATCAGCTTGGGTACTATCTTCATTTTAATTAGATTTACCCTCCCCCACACAGACAGCGGGAGATTACTCCATGACTTGAACCTGGACTGAGTATCTAACAGAACCGGGGTCAGATTTAACAGGATGTAATCAGAAGCCGATGCAGAGATCTGTACACCCAAGTATTTAAATGAAGTGACCCAGCATAGCGGGTTATTTGGTAGGGAAGTAGATCTGGCCGCCTGGTCTATCGGGAAAAGCAGTGATTTGGACCAATTTACCCGGAGTCCAGTGACCGAGGCAAATGTGTCCAAAACGGTCAGTGCACCCTGCAAAGAAGGCCCCGCATCATTCAGGAACAGTAGCATATCATCCGCGTACAGGGCCACCCTCTCCTCCAGCAAGCCCACTCGAAGACCTCTAATGAGCGGTGTGGAGCGTAGAGCCTCCGCCACCGGTTCAATGGCAAGGGCAAATAGGGCCGGAGAGAGAGGGCAACCCTGACGGGTTCCCCGGAAGAGCCTGAAGGGGGCGGAAAGGCCCCCCCCCCCAAGCGCACCGAAGAAGTAGGGGACTTATAAATCACCTGAAGCCATTTAATGAATAGCAGCGGAAAACCCATCCGGCGCAACGTTTCCCACAGAAAAGGCCACTCGACTGTGTCGAAGGCCTTTTCGACATCTAAGGAGGCCACCGTCCTCGTCCCTGAATTGTTGTGTGTGGCATGTATGTTGGTGAAGAGTCTTCTAAGGTTAACGTCAGTGGACCTACGGGGCATGAAACCGGTCTGGTCGGAGTCAATCACTGTGGGCAGCATAGGGTACAGCCTAAGGGCAAGCAGTTTAGTCAAGATCTTGAAGTCGGTATTGAGTAGGGCAATAGGTCTGTAAGAGGCGCATGAAGTGGGGTCCTTGGGAGGCTTATAAATCAGTGTCAGGTGGGCATGGTACATGGAAGCTGGGAGACTGCCGTCCGTTAGGGATGAGGTATAGAGCTGGGCCAGCAGAGGAGCCAAGAGGCCCGCGTGGGCCCGGTAAAAATCAAGCGGGAGTCCATCCGGCCCAGGCGCTTTGCCCGGAGGGAAGGATTGGATGGCCCTATGTACTTCTAGTGCTGTAAACGGTTGAGTCAGTGCCTCCCTTTCTCCATCGGATAACCAGCCTAGCGCCAAGGAGTCCATCAGAGTGGTTATTGTCTCAGGTCGGAAGTCCGCGGGAAGTCCCGAGGAGTACAGCGCCTTATAGAAGTCACTAAAAGTCTGGAGGATTTCCTGGGGAGAGGACACCGTATCCCCCCCCGCCGTCTGCAGGAGAGAGATTGTAGTGAGAGGGTGATCATGCTGGGCCATCATGGCCAACAGGCGGCCATTCCGGTCTCCCTGCTCAAAGGCACGTTGTCTGCTCTTATGTATCTCTAGGCGAGTCGCCTCTGCCATGTGGAGATGTAGGTCCCGTTGGGCTGCCATCATACGATCAAAATGATCCGAGGTGGGGTCTAGATTGTACCTGTCAGTGTTGTCAACAATCAGTTGTTCTAATTCCCGGGTCTGAGCCGAGTGTTTTTTCTTGACACTGGCTATGGAGGAAATGTATTGCCCTCGAGAGTATGCCTTGAACGCGTCCCATACAACCTCCGGGGAGGCAGTGCCCACATTCCGTTCCCAAAATTCAGACAGCAATGGGGTGACAGTGTCCAGTGTGTCAGGGTGAGTGATCCATTGTGCGCCCAACCGCCATAACGCAGCACTGCGCAGTGCCGGAGAGCGAAGCCTCACCACTAAAGGGCTATGATCTGAGAGACCGATCGGAAGATAGTCCGCCCCCAGTACATCCGCTAACAGTGCGGGGTTGGAGAAGGCCAAATCAATCCGAGATGCGGTCTTGTAAGAAGATGAGAAGCATGAGTATGCCCTCACCCCCGGATGCTTCCACCTCCAGACCTCCTCAAGACCCACCGCCTGAGCCCAGGCAGGTAGGTCTGTGCCTCTATGTTTAGGAGGCGTCGGTCTGTCCAGGTCATGGGACAGAATGGCGTTAAAATCCCCCATTACCATAACCTTTCCGGGGCAGAAGGGCGTAATTTTGTCTACAACCGTGTATAGTAAGTCTGGCGAGAAAGGAGGGGGAATGTATATATTCACAACAATGTATCTCTGAGCCCAGAGCGTAAATACCAGTATTACATATTTCCCCTGCGGGTCTAACCTGACCTCCTCAATCACACAAGGGAAGTTTTTATGAATAAGAATCGACACTCCCCTGGCATATGAGGAATATGTGGCATGCAGTGCCTTCTGTATCCAAGGTTTTTTGAGAGTCAGGATTCTGCTGCCCATGAGGTGAGTCTCCTGGAGTAGAATAAGCTGGGGCGAGTGAGCCTTTAGATATTGGCATAGAGTGGCACGTTTGAATTTAGAGTTGAGGCCTCTAACATTCCACGAGAGAATGGTAAAGGAATCATGTGAGCGGTCAGCCATCAGGCACCGGGAGCGGGAAATAGGTTAGATGACCAATTAAATAAATCAGGGAGCACCTCAGGAGCATCAGGATCCTACATGCATAGTAACGTACATCGGACTCATATACACATGGCATATTCAAATAAGAGTAACAAGCATAGAGCTGAGCATACACAAAAAACAGTAAACCAAACCAATAACCCAGGCACGGGGTGCCTATCCTACTATGTCCCGGCCCCCAAACAACGGTCCGGGGGGCGGGAATAGTTTTTTCCCAAAAACAAGTGCAATCTAGTGCAACTGAGCCCCTTAAAACTGGGGGCCCTACACAGTAGACCTCAGGTCTCTTCCGACTGGGCCCGGGGAGCGGGCGCAGCATAGACCCGCGATCAGTGTCCCGGTTCTGGATAACAAGGGGGGACACATGGGAGAAAAAAAGGAAAAGAAAAACACGGACAAAAGAAAAAAAGGAGGGGATGAGGGAGCAGAGCATAGGGGAAGGGGGGGCAGCAGTTCTGGGGTGCTGCCTCATGACAAAGTCGGGTTGGCGTGTTTCAAGTTCGTGGACTGAGCATCCCATCACCTAGCATCTGGAAAAAGGACCGATTCCCGGTCGGGGTAGGATGTAGCGACCAGCACTATGTGCAAGCCATGAGGGGGGAAGAAAATGCTGGAAGTCAGGGAGAGGGCACACTGGCGCACATGGCGAGACAGGGTGTCGGATCATGGGGCACTTGTCAGGTCTCATCCAGCGAAATAGGTCAGATTTGAGTGCCCATCAACGGAGGGAAGGGGGAGAGAAAGGCAGGGCAGCCGCCACCGCCACCTGTACCCAGCAACAAAAGAAAAGGGGGCAAACAGGAGCTCCGGTTCCAGTAAAGCAGCAGGATAACTGCACGTCAAACATAATAGCCCCAGGGGGAACGTAGGGCAGGGCGCCATATCACCATGACATGTAAGGGGGGGACATACGACCCGTGTGGAATAAAGGTGGCCAAACAAGGTGCAGAAACCTCTGGAAGAGGGGTACTTGCCGCAAGATGGAATCCTCATCGGCTCTCCAACCACGCCAAAGCCGCATCGGGGTCCGTGAAGAAACGGGTGCGGTCGCCATCAATCACTCTCAGCTTGCTGGGATAAAGTAGACTGAATTTGAGACCTTGATCTCGCAGGCACCTCCTCACCTCGGTGAAGGAGCGGCGTTTGTGCTGTACTTCTGGCGAGTAATCAGGAAAAAGCATGATTTTGGCCCCGTTGTATTGCAGATCCCTCTTCTCCCTGGCAGCCGCCAGGATACGATCCCTATCCCGGTAATTGAGCAGCCTTAGCAGGAAAGGCCTAGGGGGGGCCCCAGGGATCGGAGGCTTAGGTGGGACCCTGTGGGCCCTTTCGACAACGAACGTGGGCGGCATGGCAGGCAGTCCCAGGAGGGAGATCAGGAAGGCCTCGGTGAATTCTGCAGGCCTGGGGCCCTCGGCCCTCTCGGGAAGGCCCAGGACCCTGACGTTGTTCCTCCTCAGGCGATTTTCGGTATCGATAGATTTCTCCTGGAGGGCCCTGACCTGCAGTTGAAGAGCATGCAGGTCCCTGGAATCCCCTCTGGTGGAGTCCTCCAGCTGCGATATGCGGCCCTCCGCCTCCGCGAACCGGGCCCTAAATTTGTCCATGTCATGGCGGATGAGGCTAACATCCGCCACTAGGTGATCGATCTTGATCATCACCGAGTCCCGACCCTCCTTGATGGCCGCCAGGAGCTCGGCATGTGAAGCGGCAAGGGATGCAGGTGGATTAGGGGAGGCTGGAGAGCTGGCCGACATCTCCTGTGCTGGAAGCCTCGTGGGCAAGATGGCCGCCGCGACGCGCTCGCCGGTCCCGGCGGAGGAACGGAGCTTGCCCGGAGACAACGGAGGAGGCCGCGGGGTGCCGGGTGCCCTCTTCCGCCCCAGGGTGTCTGGAAGGTAGGTTCTGGTAGCAGGAATCGGCGCTGGAATCAGTACAGGATGTCGGTAGGAGCGGAGCTCAGTCACCACACGTCTGCTCTTGTTCACATCCCGGCCACGCCCCAATAAATATCACAATTTAAAAAAATAAAATATTTTTTTTCCCTCAGTTTAGGCCGATACGTATTCTTCTACATTTTTTGGTAAAAAAAAAAAAAAATCGCAATAATCATATATTGATTGGTTTGCGCAAAAGTTATAGTGTCTACAAAATAGGTGATAGATTTATGGCATTTTTATTTTATCAATTTTTTTACTAGTATTGGCGGCGATTTGCGATTTTTTACTGTGACCGTGACATTGCGGCAAACACATCGGACACTTTTGACACGTTTTTGGGACCATTCACATTTATACAGCGATTAATGCTATAAATATGCATTGATTACTGTGTAAATGTGACTGGCAGGGAAGAAGTTAACCACTAGGGGGCGCTGAAGGGGTTAATATGTTCCCTAAGGTGTGTTCTAACTGTAGGGGGGAGGGGACTCTCAAGGGGAGGAGACCGATGTGTGTTCCTCTGTACTGGGAACACACATTGGTCTCCTCACCGCTGACAGGAGGTGGATCTGTGTGTTTACACAGATCCACACTCCTGCCGTGATTACCGGCAATCGCGGGTGCCTGGCGGCAATCGCGGCCGCCGGGCACCCGCGTCGGGTCACGAGCGCTGCCGCGCGCCCTAGATCGCCGGGAACACAGGACGTCATATGACATCCACCCGGATCAGCGAGGGGTTCCTGTCGCCGTCATTTCCCTATGGCGCAGTATGGAATCGGTTAAGGACCCTTGGGTGCAAGCCATCTGGTCCTGGTGACTTATTTATGTTAAGTTTTTCAAGTCTGTTTCTGATTTTATCTTCTGTTAACCATGGGGGTGCTTCCTGTGACGTGTCATGAGGATAAACATTGCATTTTTGGTTACTAAAGACCCCCGTTTCCCTCGTGAAGACCGAGGAGAAGAATACATTTAAAACCTTCGCCATCTCACCATCCTTTGTAACCAGAAACCCTTTGTCTTTCTTTATGGGGCCAATATGATCTGTCCTCCCTCTTTTACTATTTATGTACTTAACTACTTGCCTACAGCCCGCCGTCATAATGAGGCTTTCGTTCTGGGTAGACGTCATATGATGTCTTCTCCTTCCCAGGCCTCCGGCGGGCTGCGATGTCTTCCGGGCACCTGTGATTGCCTAGTGACTGAGCAAGACTGTGTAAACACACAGATCCATGTCCTGTCAGGGAGAGGAGACCGATGGTGTGTCCCTTGTACATAGGGACACCGATCGGTCACCTCCCCAGTCAGTCCCCTCCCCCCAGAGTTAGAATCACTCCCTAGGGAACACATTCAACACCTTGATTGCCCCCCTAGTGTTAACCCCTTACCTGACAGTCACATTTACACAGTAATCAATGCATTTTTATAGCACTAATCGCTGTATAAATGAGAATGGTCCCAAAAATGTGTCAAAAGTGTCCGTTATGTCTGCCGCAATATCGCAGTCATGATAAAAATCGCAGATCGCCGCCATTACTAGTAAAAAAAAATGCTATAAATCTATCCCCCTTTTTTTGTAGATGCTATAACTTTTGCGCAAACCAATTAATGTATGCTTATTGCTAATTTTTTTTACCAAAAATATGTATATGATAAAACTATTCCGCTATGTACCTTTTGTGTTTTATCTTAGCCACCCTGATTACACCCTTACATTTCCTATTGCTTTCTTTGTACAGTTGGAATGCTGATGATGATCTCTCAGCTTTGTATTTTTTGAAGGCCTTCTCCTTTACTTTTATATTAATTTTTACGTTGACGTTAAGCCACCTATGGCTTTTATTAGCGCTTTTAAATGTATTACCCTTTGGGATGGACTGGCTAATACCCTTATTTATGATGCTTCTAAAGCACACCCATTTTTCCTACGTGTTTTTTTTTTCTAGGATTCTATCCCATTTAGTATCTTCTAGCAAGGAGCATATTCTCTCGAAGTTGGCTCTTTGGAAATTCAGTGTCTTTGTATTCTCCTTATGTTTCCTATTTGTGTGATTCATGCTGAAACCAATTGACCTGTGATCACCGTTTCCTAAGTTGCCCTGTATTTCTACAAGTCTGTATTTTTAGTAATCAGGTCTAGTAACGCATTGTTTCTTGTTGGTGCATTTACAATCTGAGCCATGAAAATGTCCTGTAAGACATTTAGGAAATGGCGAGCCTTAGCTGAATGTGCAGTTCTTTCTGCCCAGTCTATGTCTGGATAATTAAAGTCCCCCATTATAATGACACTTCCCATCCTTGCTGCCAGTTCGATCTGGAATCCAAGCAACTATCGATGAAATGTCGTTCACAGTCTTCCCTCTGCGACCCAAAAATTCTCCGCCTGAAGAGCATCATGAAACGCACATGTTTTGCAGACGTGGCGGAAATCCAAGAATGTGTGATAGAGGTTCTGTGATCGGTTCCTAAAGATGCCTTTGCTGACAGTTTCTAGAAGCTTTATGAACATTGGCAAAGATGTGTTGTGAAGGATGGCGCTTATTTTGAAGGCCAATAAAGGTAACTTGGGTAAAAAAGAAAAATTTGCGCTAGGTGAATAATCAGTGAAAAAAGAAAATGAATGTGTCTGATGAAAGATTCTGCTGCTAAACACTATGGCCCGGATTCACAAAGCACTTGCGCCAACGTATCTCCAAATACGCCGCGTAAGTGCAAATATGCGCCGTTGTATCTGTGCGTCGTACCCACAAACTAAGATACGCTGAAAAACAGGCTTCATTCCACCGACGTAACTTGCCTACACCGGCGTAGAGTGGGCGCATAGTTACGTTGGACGCATGTGGCTCTCCCATTGATTTTCGCTTCAAATATGCAAATGAGGGAGATACGCCAAATCACGAACGTACGTGCGGCCGACACAGGCTACGAGTGGTGCGCGTAAGTTGTACGTCCGGCGTAACGTTAAGCCCCATAAAGGAGGTGTAACTCAGCAACAGACGTGCTAAGGGCTGCACCAAGGAATACAAGCCAGCGTATTTTACCAAGTTTACGTTGGACGTGAATATGACTAGGCGTAGGTTACGTTCACGCCGTAGGCAGTGATCCGGCGTATCTTAGGCAGTTGTTCCGACGTGTTTGTGAGCATGCGCACTGGGATTAGGGTTGCCACCTCATCCCTTTAAAACAGAACACATATTAATTACACAGGTTCTGTGGCTAATTAAGGTGGTAATTAGACGCATTTGGTGCCTTAGGGCTCTTTCAGGCTGGGTTCACACTACGGTTTTCCCGTCCGTCAGCCGCATACGATTTATATGAAAAACCGTATGCGGCTGAAACGGACGGGAACGTATGGCACCGCACATATGTGCGTTTTCCATTAACATTAATGTTAAAGGAAAACGTATGCGTTTGCCATACTGTTTTAAAAACGACCGCAAAACCGTGGTTGAACACGGTTTTGCGTACGTTTAAAAAACGTTTTGCCAGCAAATCGTACGCACCCGGATGCATCCGAGTGCATACGATTTGCAATGCATTGTCTATCTCTACGTTTTCAATACTGAAATCGTATGCGGCTGACGGACGGGAAAACCGTAGTGTGAACCCAGCCTCACACGTCCGTTCAGTTTTTCAGATCAGTTTTTTTTTATCAGTTGATCTGTTTTTCCATCAGTTTTTCGTCAGTTTTTCATCAGTTTTTCATCAGTTTTTCATCAGTTTTTCATCAGTTTTTGCATCAGTTTTTGCATCAGTTTTTGCATCCGTTTTTTTTTTTTTTTTTTGGGGCTTTTTACATAGAAAAACGGATGTTAGCGGAACGGATGATAAACGGATCATCCGTTAACATCCGTTTTTCGTCCGTTCCGTTTTTTAGACGGAAGAAAAATAGGGTTTTCTTCCGTCCAAAAAAACGGAACTGAACGCAGACGGATGCTAACGGACGTTAGCGGATGCTCATCCGCTAACGGACGCTAGCCCATAGGGAAGCATTGCGGTCCGTTAACGGACGTCCAAAAAACGGACGAACGGAACGGACGTGTGAAAGAGCCCTTACCTGCATTAAATTAGCCTCAGAACCTGTGTAATTCATATGTGTTCCTTTTTAAAGGGATGAGGTGGCAACTCTAACTGGGATGCATCCATTGGACGGCACATGCGCCGTTCGTTATACGTATCTGTCTGGCGCTCGGCCCATCATTTGCATGGGGTCACGCCTCATTTGCATACCTCACGCCCACTTCCACATACGCCGGCTTACGCCTAGGAAATGCAGCACAGTTTTGGGAGCAAGTGCTCTGTGAATTCCATGCTTGCCTCTCTGCGCTGCGTCGGCGTAGCGTACAGGAAATACGCTACGGCGGCATAAATGTGCGCCGCTGTCTGTGAATCCGGGCCTATACCTGGATACAAGGCAAAACAAATGTTGATAAAAAAAGTGGAGGCTTACCGACTAGCCTGTGACCGCCCTTTTCAGGGGGGTCAAAACAGGCTCAGCAGAGATACAGGCGATCCTCAGTGGTGTCTTGTAGAAACATCCAGGAGTGAACCTTAACGATTCCCTCTGTAGCAGTTATCAGCCCAGTATATCGGATGCTCCGGAAATGGATGTCCCAAAACAAAGGGGAGGTAATAGTATTCCAGTGTTGGAAAGTGGTGAAGCCAAATGGAAGAAAATAAAAACTTCCTCTGCTCCCAACCCCCAGCGGGCTCCTCACCTTCCACCACAAGCTCCTCACATACTTATCTCCCATATGAACTTTATTACTTTATTGGACACTCATGAAAGTTACTTTTCTTATACATATTCGTTTATTTTTTAATCATTTTGGTAATATGTGATTTAATTTCAGCGCTACACATTTTGTATCCCCAATAAAGGTAATTTGTTTGTATCTTCTGTTTTGTTTTCTGATACCATTCACCAAACTTTTTACACACACCTTGTATGGCCAGCAGTGTTGGGTCAGGGATCAGCAGAGGTTTAAGGGCAACCCTGGTTGGGTCACAGGATCAGGATCATCAGGCATATGATGGCTTGATGAAGGGGTCCTGCGTGGCCCAGAAACATCACAATTTCTTGCTGTGTGATAGCTTTAATACGTTTTTGGATGCTATTTTGAAGATCCATGGTGTGCTGACTATGCATGCTTTGAATTGTATCTAGCTGTGAGACATCAGGGGATGTGTCCAGTACTGATGCTTGGTTCCAGGGATGAGATCAGGTGTGTTCGGATGCTAGTCCAAACCCACCTGATCTATCCTGCCAGGAAACTGCCACTGCAGATCACTAATCAGACTCCTGTATACATGAGACTTCATTGAGGGAAATGCCCTGGCCACTAATGATTGGTGGTGTGCAGTGACAGCTTCTTGGCGGGATAGCTCATGTGGTTTTGGACTAGTATGTGAACACACCTGAGCTCATCTCTTTGCTCCTCAACAAAGAAGAGGAGAATCAAATTGCTTGTACAATCCATGAGATATTCCGAAATCAGCAGACAGCCAGTTAGCACACCTCTCATAGGACCAGAGAGCAGGAAAATGGCCCTAAGGTGTTATATTTGCATAATTTATTTACATAGTATATTCATTTTTATTAATTTGGGGATCATTTATGACTTGAGGGAGTGATTACAGTATCAAACATGTCTAAATGCTTTACACACGTAACCATGAATGATCTACATACCAACGTGCTTGTTTTTTTATGCCGACAGCTGGATTTGTCATTTATTGGGGTATTCCCACACGCCCGAGTGCATGAGGCTTTTGACTTTGTGGTGCGGCACCCATTTGTATGGCTGTTCATTCTGCTGCTACGTTAGACCTGCTTTGGGTTTGGTTGGATTCAGCAGGACCAACTGAGGGGTGCGTTCTACTAGAGGCAATGCAGGCAAAACCTCTGCTGCATCTTGCATGCGTTTTTGAACGCAAAAAGCAGCATTAGACAACGCCAGTCTACACCAACCTTATTCCTGACTGGCCCTGCAGACAGCAGAATATTGGGATCTTCTTCATTGATTAGAAAAGGGGTAGGACAGATATAAGAAGCACCATTGTACAAAGGGCATAGGCGTGCGCACAGGGTGTTCCGGATGTGCCTAGGCACACCCTAATCACCCCATGTGCATTAGCATTATCCAGGAGCAGCACCAGGTGGGTGGTTGGGGGTGCTAGTGGCTATTGTAAATGCCCCCGTTTTATATTAAAATCTAGGTTCACCTCTAGGAACACATTACACCCGTATTTAGGGTAGGGTGACCAGACATCCCCAGTTTCAGAGGACAGTCCCCTGATTGAGGACACTGTCCCCGGACCAAGTCTGTCCCTGGATTTGTCCCCAGATTGGATTTAATAGGGGGCAGGGGCAATTTCAAAGACAGTCAGTGCAGAATTGAAAAAAAAAAATAGAATTACCGTATTTATCGGCGTATACCGCGCACTATTTTGCCCTGAAAATCAGGGCAAAATCGTGGGTGCGCAGTATACGCCGATACCCACTTTCCCGCCATGAGTTTGAATACTGCGCCCGCATATAGCGAGCGCAGTACACTCGTGAATCTTCGGCCAGTCTCGGCGCCTCTCGTACTGACGTCCTGACGTCCTGAGCGTACAGGACGTCAGTGCGAGAGGCGCCCGAGCCTGCCCGAAGATTCACGAGTGTACTGCGCTCGCTATATGCGGGCGCAGTATTCAAAGTCGTGGCGGGAAACGAGCGGGAGGACGCCGCCGAAGGACGCCGGACCCGCCGAAGATGGACACCGGACCCGCCGAAGATGGACGCCCGACCCGCCGAAGATGGACGCCCGACCCGCCGAAGACGGACGCCGGACCCGCCGAAGAGGACACCCGACGAGGCCGCAGAAGGACGCCGGACCCGACGAGGCCGCAGATGGACGCCGCGCAAGACATCAAAACTGTAAGTACAAAACAACAAAAAATCTTTTTTTCCCACAGGATTGGGGGCTATATGTAATGTGCTGGGATGTGATCTAAGTGCTGGGATGTGATCTATATGTAATGTGCTGGGATGTGATCTAAGTGCTGGGATGTGATCTATATGTAATGTGCTGGGATGTGATCTAAGTGCTGGGATGTGATCTATATGTAATGTGCTGGGATGTGATCTATATGTAATGTGCTGGGATGTGATCTATATGTAATGTGCTTTTTTTCCTAAAACTTCCCTCCTAAAATTAGGGTGCGCGTTATACGCCGGTGCGCGTTATACGCCGATAAATACGGTACACACCCCTGCTCTACCGTGCCTACTAACATAGGGGGGTTGTATTTTTCCCATTATCTGTGCCACTTTCTGATGATCATGTGGTGGACGGAGCGGAGGGAATATTTCTTCCATTTCGGGTGCATGCCCATTCAGATCCGCTCGCATGTTCTTCTGCCTTGGCTCAAATCCTGGCCAGCCACCTACTTATCTCCTTGCCTTCCCTGGCGGAGTGATCTTCCTCTGCTCCCCATCCAGTAGTAGCCGGGGCCCGAAGAGTAATGCCGCGTACACACCATCACTTTATGTGATGAAAAAAAAATACGTTTTTAAAAAGTCAATTAAAATGACCGTGTGTGGGGGAAAACGTTGTTTTCTGTCTTGTGACATGCTTCAATTTTTTGTGTCGTTTTTCAAATGTCGTTTTTTGTGTCAATTAAAATGATAGTGTGTGGGCAAAACGACGTTTAAAACAACGTTTTTAAACCCGTGCATGCTCAGAAACAAGTTATGAAGCTAGCTTCAATGGAAAAAAGAGTGCTGAATGTAACAGCGCTTTGCTAGAGCATTTTGAAAAAACGATGGTGTGTAGGCAACGTCGTTTTTGAAAAAGGACGTTTCAAAAACGTTGTTTTATTTCATGATTTAAAACGTCGTTTTTTTTCCTCGCATAAAGTGATGGTGTGTACGCGGCATAAGACTTGAGAGGCTGTGAGGTGGGCGTCGACGGGCAGAGTCACTTATTGTCGCCATTACTAGTAAAGAAAAAATATGTCCCCATATTTCATTTTAAAAATCTGGTCACCTTAATTTAGGGTGTATAGTAATATTCTCCCAATCAACTGGCTCCCACCACCAGCGCCCCTTCCTGTGACAGCAGGTGGTGTTCATGTGTGTTTGAGGCAATAGGCTGCGGACACCTATGACAAAGGGACAGATTTATTGACAATGAATCGGCACAGATTCTGATTTTATGAGAAGAAATGTTCAGTATTATTCGTCCCCTAACACTGGTCTGCATGTAAACACTGAGGTAATTGGGTATGATGGAGGTTTCTAACATCTGGCTCTGGATATAAATAGGTGGTACCTATGGGGAAGGGAATGTTTACATGAATGTGGCGTTTCTTTCTGACTGAGGAGGAATGAAAGCTCCCACAGCAACAGCACACTACAGCATGCCTTTGTGCAGGCCTTGCTGGCAGTGAGTGTGCTGGGCTCAGCCATTCCAGTCACACACTCCAAGGCTGGCAGAGAGAGGAGGAGGCAGGGGGGAAGTGACAGACAGCCTGGAGCAAGGGGCAGGCTTGGGAAGCCGAGTCATGTGACAGGGATCACGTGTCCGGAGAGATGGAGGAGGGGGGGACATTGGAGAGATAGGCCCTGCATTGAAGAGCCGAGACAGGCAGAGGAGGGCTGCTTCTGCACTGAGGTGAGGTGCGGGACATGGAGGACTATGTGTGTGTGTGTTGTCCTAGGTGTGGGCGCTCAGCACCGAGTACAGGATACGGAGGGGGAGCCGCCATGTATAGTACATAGCGCTCATTGCCGCAGGCTGGGATCTGTGTGTGTGATTGCATGCAGGCGGCTGTCTAGCCATGCATTGGTGCTGCGCCGATTGGTGCAGATTGCAGGGCTGCTGCTAGGCTAGGTAGAGGAAGTTGTTGCTGGTAGAGCAGTGCGGGCACCATGTATTGTATGTGTAGGCGGAGAGCACCACCATCATCATCACCATCATCCATCCACCTTACCCATCGGCGGAGGCTTGCATTTCTTAGATTGCTCTCCTCTGATTTTCAATCGTAATATGTACTGAGGATCCCAGGGAATGAACAGTGTGTGATCATTGATGAGCAGCAGGTTATACACCCCTGGCATGGCACCGTGCAACCCTATCACCATTCATTAATGTCATGACATCATTCATGAAACCCACTTCTTCATCTGTCACCCCTGACATGGCACCATGCATACCTAATACTATTTTATATACATGAAATCCATATCGTCAACTGTCACCCCTGCCATGGCGCCATGCAAACCTACCACCATTCATAAATGTCATGACATCATACATGAAACCCACTTCTTCATCATCTGTCACCCCTGCCATGGCGCCATGCAAACCTACCACCATTCATAAATGTCATGACATCATGCATGAAACACACTTCTTCATCATCTGTCACCCCTGACATGGCACCATGCATACCTAATACTATTTTATATACATGAAATCCATATCGTCAACTGTCACCCCTGCCATGGCACCATGCAAACCTACCACCATTCATAAATATCATGACATCATACATGAAACCCACTTCTTCATCATCTGTCACCCCTGACATGGCACCATGCATACCTACTACTATTTTATATACATGACATCTATATCATCAACTGTCGCCCCTGCCATGGTACTATACAAACCTACCACCATTCATTAATGTCATGACATCATACATGAAACCCACTTATTCATCACCTGTCACCCCTGTCATGGTACTATACAAACCTACCACCATTCATTAATGTCATGCATGAAACCCATTTCTCCATCACCTGTCACCCCTGCCATGGCACCATGCATACCTCCTACTATTTATTTACATGAAATCCATAGCATCAACTGTCACCCCTGCCATGGTACCATGCAAACCTACTACCATTAATGACATCATGCATGAAACCCACTTCTTCATCACCTGTCACCCCTGCCATGGCACTATGCAAACCTACTACTATTTTATATACATGAAATCCATTACATCAACTGTCACCCCTGCCATGGCGCCATGCAAACCTACCACTATCCATAAACCTCAATATAAATGTCATGACGTCATACATGAAACCCACTTCCTCATCACCTGTCACCCGTAACATGCATACCTACTACTATTTTATATACATGAAATCCATATCATCAACTGTCATCCCTGACATGGTACCATGTCATGCTACTATTATTTATAAACATCACATCAATATAAATGTTATGATATCATACACCAAGCCCTCTTCTTCATCGCTGTCACCCCTGCCATGGTATCATAAAAATGTACTAATATTTATAAACATCAAAATACATGAAATCCATATCAACTGTCACCCCTGCCATGAAACCATGCATACATACTACTATTTATATGTCACCTTACATGAAATCCATATAATCAACTGTCATGCCTGACATGACACCATACACTTCTACTAATATTTCTAAACATCAATGTACATGTCATTATGCATGAAATCCATATTGTCAACTATCACCTCTACCATTGCACCATGTAATGCTACTATTATTCATAAACATCAATATAAATGTCATGACATCATACATGAAACCCATTGCTTCATAGCTGTCACCCTTTGCCATGACACCATACAAATCTAATATTTACAAACAACAATATACATGTCATCATACATGAAATGCATGCCCTCAAATGTTACCCTTGCCATGGTACCATACAAATCTACTAATATTTATAAACATCTATATACATGAAATCCATATCAACTGTCACCCCTGCCATGACACCATACATACATACTACTGTTTATTTGTGTCCTCATACCCAAAATTCATATACTCAACTGTCACCCCTGCCATGACACCATACATATCTGCTAATATTTCTAAACCTCAATGTACATGTCATCGTGAAATCCATATCTGTAATGTCACTATTATTCATAAACATCAATATAAATGTTATGACATCATACATAAAAATCCTCTTCTTCGTCACTCTCACCCCTGCCATAAATGCCCACTACTATTTATATACATGAAATCCATATCATCAACTGTCACCCCTGCCATGGCACCATGTAATGCTACTACTATAAACAATATAAATGTCATGACATCATGCATGAAACCCATTTCTTCATCACTGTCACCCCCTGCCATGACATCATGCATACCTACGACTATTTATATACATGAAATTCATATCATCAACTGTCCCCCTGCCATGGCACCATGTAATGCTACTACTATTCGTAAACAATATAAATGTCATGACATCATACATGAAACCCATTTCTTAATAGCTGTCACCCCCTGCCATGACATCATACAAATCCACTGATATTTATAAACTTCAATACATACATGTCATTATGCATGAAATCCATATCATCAACTGTCGCCCCTGCCATGGTACCATACAAAGCTACTAATCTTTATGAACATTGATATGCATGAAATCCATTTCATCAACTGTCGCCCCTGCCATGGGACCATGCAAAGGTGCTATTATTTATAAACATGTCATCATATGTAAAACCCATAATGTCACCGCTGCAGTGGCACCATGTAATGCTATTACTATTCCTAAAAATCAATATACATGTCGTGACATCATACTTGAAACCCATGGGGTCGTAGCTGTCACCTTTTTGCCATGCCACCATACAAACCTACCAATATTTATAAATCTCTGTGTACGTTATCATACGTAAAATTCCTATAATCAGTTGTCGCCTCTGCCATGGCACCATGTAATGATACTACTATTTATAAACCTCAATATAAATGTCATGGCATCATATATGAAACCCATTTCTACAAAGCTGTCACTCTTTGCCATGGCACCATACAAATAATCTACTAATATTTATAAACATCAATATACATGAAATCCATATCAACTGTCGCCTCTGCCATGGCACCATTTGATGCTGCTACTAGTCATAAAAATCGATCTAAATGTCATAATATCATACATGAACCCTATATCATCGTCACTTCTTGCCATGGCACCATGCAAACCTCATAAAATGTATAAACAGAACACTCCATCTCAGGATGAACTATTATTAGTATATAAAACATTTTCTATCAATAATTTCAAGAAAAAATGGCAAGCATAGTTAGACAACCCGAGAGCCTCTAAATACCTGAGGATTAGCGATATATGTAACTCCTTATTATTAGTTCTTTAATTGTTTATTGTATAATGATCTATGTAATATGGTAAGCAATAACAAATAATTGTAATCATTTTTTGTTTGAAATTATTTTGTCAAAACCTAATAAAAATTTAAAAAAATAAAATTAAAAAGGTATAAACATGGATATACGTATCAGCTGTCACCCCTTGCAATGGGACCATTCAACCTACTAATAATTCTAAACACTGATATACATGTCATCATACATGAAACCCAGATCATCAGCTGTCACCCATTGCACCAATCAAAGCTACTTCTACTTATAAACCTCAATGTACATGAAATCCACATCATCATAGCCTTTGCCCCTTGCCATGGCACCATGCAGACCTACTGTTCTTTGTAAACACTGATATACAATACATGTTATGATATCATACATGAAATCCATATCGGCTGGCATCCCTTGCTAAGCCATCATGCAAAAATTTGTCAATGTTGATATACATGAAATGCGTGTCATAGGTGGTACCTATTGCTATAGTACCATGCAAACGGGTAATATTTTATTATAACAAATACACATCATTGAAAAATACATGTCATCAGCTGACACACCTTGACATGCCACCATTTAAAGCTTCTAATATTTAAAAACCTTGAAATACATATCATTTATAGCCCCTTGCCATGGCACCGCAAATTTATATAAATCCTCATATACATGTCATTATACATACAATCTATATCATCAGCTGTCACCCCGTGCCATGGCACCATGCACGTCCTAATAAGATTTGTAAACATTGATATACATGAAATCCATGTCATAACTGTCACCCATTGCACCATGCAAATTACTAATAGTTTATGATCATTTTTACACGTCATATCAAAATACATGCAATCCATATATATCAGCTGTCACCCTTGCCATTGTACAATGCAAACCTACTAATATTCATAAGCATCAATACACATCATGTTAAAGTGGAGGTTCACCCAAAAAATACATTTTTAACATTACATTCAGCCGAGTTGTCCTAATGACAATCGGCTGTTTTTTTTTCCCGTACATACCTTATTTTCACCGCCGCTTCCGGGTATGTCTTCTGCGGGACTGGGCGTTCCTATCTGATTGACAGGCTTCCGACCGTCGCATACTGCGCGTCACGAGTTGCCGGAAGAAGCCGAACGTCGGTGCGCATGCGCCGTATAGAGCCGCACCGACGTTCGGTTTCTTTCGGAAGCCTGCCAATCGGATAGGAACGCCCAGTCCCGAAGAAGACATACCCGGAAGCGGCGGTGAAAATAAGGTATGTACGAAAAAATAAATAAAAAAACAGCCGATTGTCATTAGGACAACTCGGCTGAATGTAATGTTAAAAATGTATTTTTGGGTGAACCCCCGCTTTAACATGAAATTCATTGCTTCATAGCTGGAACACCTTGCCATGTCATCCGGCAACCTACTAATTTTTAAAAACATCATAGGACATGTCATGTCATCATACATGGAACACCCTACACAAGTCCATGGCATCATGAAAACCTACAAATATTTATAACCGAAAGAAAAACTCTAGGACAACATGCACGCCACCCACCATCCTTGGGCAAATCATCATCCCAAGCACCAAAGTCAAAAGCCTCGGAGTCATCTTTGACTCAGACATGACGATGGACGCACAAATAGGATCAGTAGTCAGCGGATCCCACCATCTTCTCTGCCTGCTGTGTAGACTCATCCCCTTCATCCCGGAAGAGGACACAGCAGTAGTAGTTGGAACAATCATCAATTCCCGACTCGACTACGCAATCTCCCTCTACCTCGGACTCCCCAAATACAACATTTTGCGTCTACAAGTCGTCCAGAACACAGCAGCCAGACTGGTAACGGGAAAAAAAACCTGAGAATCAATCGCCCCCGTCCCTGAGGACCCTCCATTGGCTAGCTGAGAAGGATCGGGTTACATTCAAGTCCCTCTGCCTCACTCACAAATGCACACAAGGAAACGCTCCTCAATACATATGTAAACACTAAATAAAACACTACACCCCCAATCGCGCTCTTCGGTCAACTAACCAAAACCTCCTCCACATCCCCAAGACCCGCTACAAATCTAAAGGAGAACGAAGATTTGCAGTCCGCTCTACCCACAGACATCTGCATTGAAAAATACCATCGGGCCTTCAGAAAAAAAAACTTAAGACCCACCTCTTCTGAAGACACAGGACGGCACTGGGTGCAAAAAGCGCCTTGAGGCGATTTAGTTTGCATTTGTAGCGCTATACAAGTAAGGGCTCTTTCACACGGGCGGCCCGTTCAGGTCTGCCTGCCAGTTTTTTTGGCGGACCTGAACGGGCGCTCCGTGCTCCTCTATGGAGCCACGGATGTCAGCGGTGACATGCCCGCTGACATGCGACCCGCTCCGATCGGGTGAACACGGACAGACGGTCCGTGTTTTCATCCGACCCCCCCCCCCCATAGGGGAGAGCGGAGAAAAGACAGGGCGGTCCCTGCACAGTGTGCGGGGACCGCCCTGTCATCCGCCGGCTCAGCGGGGATCAACGGAGCGATCCCCGCTGAGCAAGCAGAGGTTCACAGGGCAGATCATTACTGATCCGCCCCATGTGAAAGGGGCCTTACTCGTTCACTCAACCATCACTACACACGTCATGTCAACATACATGGAACCCCTATCATCATAGATGTCACCTTTGCCATGGCACCATGCAAACCTACTACTATTTATAATCTTCAATACACATCATGTCAACATATGTGAAATCCAAATCGTCCTAGCTGGCAACCCTTAACATATTGTCATGCAAACGTACTAATATTTATAAGCATCATAGTACATGTTATGTCATGGAATCCATATCATCAGCTGTCACCCTAACCTACTAATATTTATAAACGTCAACATACACAAAATCTATATCATCGTGCCATGGCATCATGAAAACCTACAAATGTTTATAACCATCAATATATATAATATGTCATGGCATCATACATGAAACTTACTTATTCATTGCTGTCACCCCTGTCATAGTACCATGCATACCTATTACTATTTATATACATGTCATCAGCTGTCAACCCTACCGTGGCACTATGCATACCCACTACTATTTATATTCATAAATGTTAATGTCATGACATCATACATGAATCCCACGTGGGCCCTCACCCCTGCCTTGGCACCATACAAACCTACTAATATTTATAAACCTCCATTATCTATGGAATCCATTTCATCAGCTGTCAGGCTTGCCATTATACCATGCAAACCTACTAATATATAAAAACATTGTTATAAGCCAAATCCATATAATCATAGTTGTCACCTTTGCAATGGCATAAGACAAGCCTGCAAGTGCAGTAGGTATAATCATCAATACACTTGTCATGCCAACATACATAGAATCTCTATCATCATAGTTGCCACCCCTGCCATGTCTTAAGCAGATCTACTACTGTTTATAAAAATCCATATACTTAAAGGAGTTGTAAACCCTCAAGGTTTTTCACCTTAATGCATTCTATACATTAAGGTGAAAAACCTTCTGGGCCTCAGCTTCCCCCCAGAGCCCCCCTTTTTCTTACCTGAACCCGATCATTCCAGCGACGGGGACAAGCACAGTAGCTCCAGCTGCTGTCTCGGGTCCTCATTGGAAAGATTGATGGCAGCAGGAGCCATTGGTTCCCCGCTGCTGTCAATCAAATCTAGTGTAACGGGAGGCTGAGTCCTGCTGTCTATGTCAATGGATGAAGCAGCAGGACTCGGGAGCGTGCCCACACGGGTGCCCCCGTGGAAAGCCGCTCTCTGTAAGGGCACTTGACGAAGAGGAGGAGTCAGGAGCGCCCCCGACGGACCCCATAAAAGAAGGATCAGGGCCGCTCTGAGCAAAACCCTTGCACAGAGCAATCACTTTAAAGCCTCGTACACACAATTGGATTTTCCGACGGGAATTGTGTGATGGCAGGCTTTTGTCGGAAAATCCGACCGTTTGTATGCTCCATTGGACAATTGGTATTTTCCAACAACAAATGTTGGATAACATGCTTTCAGATTTTCCGACAACAAATGTGTGATGTCAGATTATCTGAGCGTGTGTACAGAAGTCCTTCGGAAAAAAATCCAAAGTACAAACACGCATGCTCGGAAGCAATGCTAACCATATGACAACATTAGCAGAAGTTGCCCAAATAGTGGTGCTAAAGAGCTGAAAAACCACATAGTTTAGTGTTTGACGACAATTCTTTGCCGTTTCTATGGAAGACAAGTTCGCGTCCAACGCCCTTCGGGCAAAAGTCCTACACTTTGTCCACGGAAAATCCGATCTTGTGTACCAGGCTTTAAGCCCGCTCGGATCCGCCAGTCCGTTTTTCAGGTGGATCCGAGTGGGCCTCCCATTGACTCCTATGGGCAGTTGGATGTCAGCGGAGATGTGCCCGCTGACACCCGTGTGCCATCGTATGCGCTAAAATCGGACCATACATTCAGCCATCCGTCTATCGGATCGGATGAGATCTGATGAAAATGGACACGCTGTCCGTATTCGTCCAACCTTCCCAATTAAATCAGCGGGGCTCTGACAGGTCCCGTCCTGCTCAGTGAGCAGAGATGGACCTATCATCCGCCTGCTCAGTTAAGATCCAACGGATCGATCCCCCTCTAAGAGGATCTGCCCCGTGTGAAACGGGCCTACCATGTCAGCATATATGGAATCCATATCATCAGCTGTCACCCCTTGTGATGGCATCATGCAACCTACTTATAAACCTTGATATCCATGTTATATCAACATAACCATACCTGAAGTCCTATATCAGGGGTCCTCAAACTATGGCCCTCCAGGTGTTCAGGAACTACAATTCCCATCATGCCTAGTCATGTCTGGGAATGTCAGGGTTTTACAATGCCTCATGGGACGTGTAGTTCCGCAACAGCTTGAGGGCCGTAGTTTGGAGATCCCTGTCCTATATGGCCCAATTCACAATGCCTTTACGCAAGGATAAGTCTTTTATTTTTTAGCCATGTGACTGTATCTTTCAAATCTCATCTGAAAACTCCCTTAAAAAAAAAAAAGATCCTTATCACGGTGTGTTATGTGTGTGAATTGAGCCTCCTAGCTCATATATGAAATCCTCTGAGCCGAAGGCTTGATAGGGATTGGTGTTACGGTATGTTTAGATTTCAGCCCAGGCTTCCATGGTAGATTAGCATTCGGCTGGCAATTGCACTGTATGACGGTCTTCTGTTCAACCAAAAGCAATAACCCAGATTGGTGATATTCTGTATTAAAAATAAAGATGTTTTGCCACCCCATTTACTGTGACTATTGCTGCCAGTATTTTAGGGCAATATGTCGGTAGTATTTTTGGGCAGAATTGTCTTTTATTTTATTTTGTTTATTATTTTTTTATAGTTTTCCATCATGTTTAAATAGTTTTTTCTTATCTATTTCTTATACATATAATTGCATTTGTATTGTGGTTTTTTTTTTTTCACAATCTTAAATACATTGTTGCTTTTGCTGCTGTTTGAGGAATTGCTACCCCGAAGAAGTGAATTTCTTTTAAACAAATACCAATTCACACAAGCTTTACCGGATTGTTAAATCTATTGTCTTTAAAAGAAAACTTGCGGCTTACGCAGATTGAAAAGAGCGCTTTCAGAAACAAAGATTTCTGGTATGACCACTCCCGAACGTTTTTCTTTTTCTTAGGTTACCTATAACAATAGACGATGGCACGTGCTAAGCTGTAATTGTCCTCTCCCATAATCTAAGACATGAGTGCATGATTTGCTGTAAATTGAAATATTTTGTAACGTTCTGTGACCTCTCCTTCGTAATAGAAGTGCTGGTAACATAGTCAGTGCTGTTGGTTGTGTTTGCTCAATGGGTCTGTCTGCTGTGCCACAATTGTGTTTTTTTTTTTTTTTCCTGCTTACTTTTCTGTTCGCAATGCTGCTTCTTTGTATGCAGTAACGTGCGGGCGGAGAGAGTAAAAACCACTGGCTTTCTCGTCTTTCAAATGAAGCTGTACTTGGCACTATATCTAAAAACAAATGTCACCTAAAGTATTAAACTACCGGCAGATCACTTTATACTGAGCCTCTGTGAAAGTGACCTGTCTGTAAATATGGTTTTGCTGTCTACGCATTATTTTTACTGGCTGACTTTGTGCCCCATCGGTAGTGGTGTACAAGATACGTATTATTTTTTTCTTTGCTATATTTAATTGGGTAATCACATTCTTGTCCTAGTTTCACATTCAGATGGTCTTATCTAGGGAAGTGGTGGTCAACTTGGGTGACATGAAGTACCCTTTAACCACTTAAGACCCGGACCTATATGCAGGTTAAGGACCAGGCCCCTTTTTGCGATTCGGCACTGTGTCGCTTTAACTGACAATTGCGCAGTCGTGCGATGTGGCTCTCAAACAAAATTGGCGTCCTTTTTTTCCCACAAATGGAGCTTTCTTTTGGTGGTATTTGATCACTTCTGCGGTTTTTATTTTTTGCGCTATAAACAAAAATAGAGCGACAATTTTGAAAATAATTCAATCTTTTTTACTATAATAAATATCCCCCAAAAAATATATTAAAAAAAAAAAACGTTTTTTTTACTCAGTTTAGGCCGATACGTATTCTTCTACTTCTTTTTGGTGAAAAAAATAAATCGCAATAAGCGTTTATTGATTGGTTTGCGATAGGGTTGTCCCGATACCGAGCATTTGTGCGACTACTTGTACTCGCACAAATGCTCCCGATCCGATACCCGGAAGTCGGCGGGCGGAGAGGGGGCGGAGCCAGTGGGGTAGCGTGGACGGCACCAGGTGCATAACTTTAGTCAAAAAGGATTCGCCCCGGGACTTTAAATGAAGTGGGTAACGTTTCCGCCAGTAAAGATAACAGTAATTGTATAATATATAATTTATTCAAGTAAAATTGTTACATACATAGATAACACCAACAATTGCCAAATGAAACCATACATAAACAATAAATATTAGTACACAAGTATAATAGTGGACAGAGTACACAGGCATCGTACTACCCAACTAGCCTAGTTTCGCAAGATCCAGCTCGCTCTTCAGGGGTGTGTAACACTGTACCTAGGATGAAAGAGTATATATGTTTGGCAATCTGGTATTAGTTGCAAAGGCAGGGCTTTTTTTCAGCAGGAACGCGGGGGAACTCAGTTCCGGCACCTTCCGAACTGAATGTATGTAATGGAAAGAGGTTCTGGGGTGTGCTGGAGAGTCCATTGATGCTGGCTTCTGGGGGGTCTATTGTTGCTGGAGGGGATCTATTTTGCAAAGGAAGGCGGTCTATCGTTGCTGGGGGGGGTCAGTCAGTGCTAAGAGGGATGTACTGTTGAGGGAGGGCTCTTTGTTGCTGGCTGCTGCAGGGTCTATTGATGCTGGCTACTGGGGAGTCTATTGATGCTGGCTACTGGGGAATCTATTGTTGCTGGAGGAGGGGATATATTTTTGCAGGGGAGTCTATTGTTGCTGAAGGTGGGTCTTATGTTGCAGGGAGTCAATCATTGCTGGGAGGGATCTGCTGGCTGCTGGAAGGTCGATTGATGCTGGCTGTTGGGAGTCCATTGTTGCTGGGGTGGATCTATTGTCGCTGGGGTGTCCATTGTTGCTAGATCTATTTTACTACCTTTCTTGTTATCATTAACAAATTCTATACAAAATACTTAGCATCACAAAATGATACTTGTTTCTGCATTCTCTAAAAGGGGTGGTACTGGGAGGTGGGTAAGGGGTGGAACCAAAGTACGGTGCTCGGAGGTGGGTAGGGGGTGGAGTCAAGGGTGACTTGGAAGAGAGGAGTTCCTGCACCTATTCTCTGAGAAAAAAAGCCCTGTGCAAAGGCACAGGGCAGGAGGGGTTGTGGGTCCCCATACTCACCACTGAGCTTAACCATGGCTACAAGTGTGCGGCCCCAAGACGGCAGCAGCAGGTGCCTCAAACGGGAGCTGAGGGGGCGGAGTCAAAAAGGGTCCCCTCCAGGGGCCAAATGGAGAGCAGGCATGGCATAGGTATAGTGATGTATCCATAGAGACCTCATAGTCCATAACAAGTATAGGCTGTGAACAAAGGTATGTTTTATCAGACATCTAAAGTAGTAAAGTAGAATCAATCAATATTAGCATAGAATTATGTCTGAATGAAAGGCCTGGGCCAAAAATGGTAACAAGATGGTTAGAAACATGACATATCATGAGATATCAGAGGGATACTAACAGATGACAGGATAGAAGAGAGAGGTGAATGTGTGTGTGGTGTTGTGTCGCTAGAAACCTTTGTTAATCCATACAGGAGTATAGGCTAGTCGGGTAGTACAATGCCCAGGTACTCTGTCCACTATTATACTTGTGCACTGGCGTAACAACCGGGGGGGCAGGGGGTGTGTCTGCTCCGGGCGCTGAGCTGAGGGGGGGCGCCGGCGACCGGCAGCTCTGCTAATAGTATAGTGAGCGGCTTCTCCACTGAGCGCACAGCCCCCCACGTCGGTACCTCCCAGCGGCCGGCACGGGCACGCCTGGAAGGATGCAGGGTATGCCCTGTTTGGCATTACACCGGCACGCGCTGCGGAGGCTCCAAGATGGCGACGCGCTCTGCAGTCCGGCGGCGCCTACAGGGACTCCGGATCAGCCAAGCAAGTAAGTGTCGCTGGGATCTGTGATGCCGGGTGGGGGAGAATGGTTTAGCAGAGACAGGGTGTGCGCTGGGGAAGACCTGGGACAGGCTGCCTGTCCCAGGTCTTCCCCAGCGCACACCCTGCCTCTGCCACAGGTTGAGGCAGGGACTCTGCTGGAGTAGAGTGCTGGCTTGCTGGTGCTCGGGGCCCGGGATAGGGGGAGGGTAGACTCAGACACCGGCTCCTTGCGGCAGAGGCGATTCTGCCCTCAGACAGTCTCAACATGTGAGTTTTCATTTGTTTTTATGGTCTCAATTAAACGTTCTTGCACCAGAGAGCACTAGATTTCATCTTCTTTTTCCTATATGGAAGAAAGGGGGGGGGTTACTCCTGCGTTGATCTGTCTGAGGCAAAATTGATGGACATATATTGACAAAAAACCAAGCAGCAACATAAACATGTGATAATCATGAAAAAGGCAAAAAAACAAATAGATAGTTGCGCTAAGTGATACCAAATAAGTGAAAAAATGGATAAGTGAAAATAACGTTAATAACAAATGAGTGAAAACTGTGAAACAACTCAACAGCAGATAATTAAATAAGCATACATCTATATCGCAAGATATCTGCCAGTGTAAGATAAAAAAACTAGTAACAATAGTGCTAGGCAGCATACAAGTGTAAAAAATAAAATGTGATATTAAGTGTCCAAGGCAGGACAGCCAGTAAATTCCGAACAAATCAGAGTGTATCCACATACAAGGATTGTTCAGAATAAATACAATAAAAAACAGTCCAATAAAAGGGAGGAAAGATCAGAACTTCAAGTATACACTGATAGATGTGTCTTAAGACAGGAAGTAGAGCTGTCATCCGCCACCACAGCGATGAAATATTCTCCAGTGCCACACAGAGTAGTAAAGGGGGGACCCTTACCAGAACTGTAGGAGTATAAGGTCTAAAATCGCCTTTGCAGATATAAACCTCTGCAGGGGTTATAGTGGATCCTCCGACCTCCAGGCTCCTCAGGGTCTCCACGGAAAGTCCTCCTCTGAGACCGGTAGTGGGAGTGGTAGTAACTAGTCCACCGAATGCCAGTCCATAGATCATAGAGGGTAGAAGAAAATGAGCAGCATGTGCGTTATCTCCTTTAAAAGTTGGTAATTTATTGTAAAGCTTAAGTAGCGTTACAGCAATTTAAAAAAAACAAGTCACAAAATAATTGTTAAAAGCCGACGTGAGTTTAAAAAACAAATAGTTGCGAAACACCCGTGCTTCCGGGGTCACTGCGGAGCCACGCAGTGACGTCTTCACGCTCCCGCGTATTTAATGCGCTCCAACGACAAATGCGATGCGTTCCAGGGGATTTACGACACTGCACTCCAGTGAACCCATCACAATTTGTCACGGAAGTGACGTATTATCATAGACGGAGCGGGGGGGAGAGAGACACACATTCAGAGCGAGAGAGAAATGGAGATATAGAGATACTGAGATACATTCACAGCGAGAGAGAAATAGAGATATAGAGATACTGAGATACATTCAGAGGGATAGAGATACTGAGATACATTCAGAGGGATAGAGATACTGAGAGAGAACCGGGGCTCAGGGAGGGGATTACCTCCCCTATGTGCATTACTTCCCTTATATAAAATATATGTACACAATCTCTCTCTCGCTCTGAATGTATCTCCGTATCTCTATATCTCTATTTCTCTCTCGCTCTGAATGTGTGTCTCTCTCTGTCTCCCCCCGCTCCGTCTATGATAATACGTCACTTCCGTGACAAATTGTGATGGGTTCACTGGAGTGTAGTGTCGTAAATCCCCTGGATCGCATTTGCCGTTGCAGCGCATTGCGCATGCGCAGTTGGCCGCCATGTGACTTCCGCAGCATTTTACGATAGGCAGCAGAATGTGACACTGCACCAGCCCGGTCCATAGCTTAATAGGGAGCTCCACACTGTAGCCCTGATATCGTGTTTATATAAGGGGGGGCGGAAAAAAAATTCTGCCCCGGGCGCCCATGACTCTGGTTACGCCACTGTACTTGTGTACTAATATTTATTGTTTATGTATAGTTTCAATTGGCAATTGTTGGTGTTATCTATGTATGTAACAATTTTACTTTACGCATTTAAACATTTTTACTTGAATAAATTATATATTATACAATTACTGTTATCTTTACTGGCGGAAACGTTACCCACTTCATTTAAATTTGCGGGCGAATCCTTTTTGACTATATGTAATAGGGATGGAAGTGTGTCACTGGGGACACCAGACCTTCTCTTTTTTCGTTTTTTGGTGCATAAATTTAGGGGGACACCAGGCAGTGTGTGTGTCACTGCCGTATTCGTCCCCCTAATGTTCCTGTGAATGGTCATTTCCCGGGGCGGCCGGGGCTGTCGTGATCGCGGCAGGGCTGGCCAATCCGTGATCACGGCGGGGTTGGTCCCGCCTCCTTCTAGCCTCCGGACGATATGCTGTCTTCCCATCCTCCAGGCTCCCCCTCTCCTCCGGACACCCTCTCTTCATCTCCCCCAGGCTGATGGAACACACAAGCTGCAGGTGAGTCTGTCAGCCAGAGAGAGAGGTTAGAGGAGTTTAGACGAGTCCGTATGTAGTGGACAGAGCAGTGGTCAGTAGTGCCATCCATCCGTCAGTGCCCCCCCTGTCAGTGCCATCCATCCGTCAGTGCCCCCCTGTCAGTGCCATCCATCCGTCAGTGCCCCCCCTGTCAGTGCCATCTATCCGTCAGTGCCCCCCCTGTCAGTGCCATCCATCCGTCAGTGCCCCCCTGTCAGTGCCATCCATTTGTCAGTGCCATCCATCAGTGCCCCCTGTCATGCACATTTTTAAAATTGTCACATGACATTAAAAAAAAGTATCGGTATTCGGTATCGGCAGGAACTTGAGAAAGTGGTAACGGGACAACCCTAGTTTGCGCAAAAGTTCTAGCGTCTACAAAATAGTGGATAGTTTTATGGAATTTTTATTAATTTCTTTTTTTTACTAGTAATGGCGGCGATCATCGATTTTTTTTTTTTTTTTTTTTTTTTCCGTGTCTGCAACATTATGGCGGACACCTTTGACACATTTTGGGACCATTGTCATTTTCACAACGAAAAGTGCTATAGAAATGCACCGATTACTGTGAAAATGGCCGTGAAGGGGTTAACCACTAGGGGGCGCCCAAGGGGTTAAGTGTGCTCTAAGGGAGTGATTCTTGCTGTAGGGGGGTGGGGCTGGACGTGTGACGTCGCTGATCGTCAATCCCTATAACGGGGAACAGACACTGCCACAGAGAAGAAAGGGGAAGGTGTGTTTACACTCGCCTCTCCCCGTTCTTCAGCTCCTGTGACTGATCGCGGGCCCCCGGCTGCGATCGGGTCTGCGGGTCCTGGAGCTTCAGACCGGGTCGCGAGCGCATGCCCGCCCCACGGCTGGGCTCTTAAAGACGATGTACGTGCCTGTGCCCAGCCGTGCCATTCTGCCGACGTATGTCGTCGTTAGGCGGTCCTTAAGTGGTTAAAGTGTCACTAAAACCACATCATAAAAAAACTATCAATAAACAGTGTATTGTATTACATGCTGTTCATACTCAGCAGGGTGGATTTGATTTAAATCAAGTCGATTTAAATCATAATTTTTAAAATGCAACTGTCATCTCTGTCCTGCAGTGGCTCCTCCTCTGACCCGTTGTTGACTCACTGACAGTCCCATTCACTTTAATGGGATGGCTGGTGATACGGCACTGACACAAGGTGAGGGACGTGGTGGCAGCAGGTGAGTGGATGCCCGCTAACAGGCGCTACCATGATAGATCTGAAATGACAGGTGCTCTTTAAATGTAAGGACACATTCTTGCTGGTACAATTTGAACCTCAGATTACAAGCATAATCTGTTCCAGGAGAATGCTCGTAATCCAAAGTACTCGCATATCAAAGCGAGTTTTCCCATTGAAGTCAATGTAAACGAAAATAATTTGTTCCGCATTGACTTCAATGGTATGCAATACTGCATGCGGGCAGAGGTGGGGGGGGGGGGCGACAAAGAGCGCTGAAAACGTCCGAAAAGGCCCAAGGACACTTCAGCTCATTTCCTGCGCCCCTGTACCTCAGGCCAAATAAGGTACTGCAGGCCAATGTTCGGCTTTTCTTGGCTCCTGTACCTCAGGCCAAATGAGGTACTGCAGGCCTATTTTCGGCTCTACTCGGCTTCTGCGCCCCCATACCTCAGGCCAAATGAGGTACTGAAGGCCTATTTAGCTTGAATTCTGCTTGTCTTGCGATTCAACATTCGCAAACAGAGTCTGAATTAAAAAAACAAGTTGCTCGCAAATCAAAACGCTCGCAAACCAAGTTACTCTTATACCGAGGTTCCACTGTAGTTGGAATCTTTTAAAATTTGCAAACAAAATTAAGGTTTCCTATTTAGAATTTTTTTAATTTAAAAAAGTGTATTTTTCCCCCAAAAAAGTGCGCTTGTAAGACCGCTGCCCAAATACGGCGTGACAAAGTATTGCAACGATCGCCATTTTATTCTCTAGGGTGTTAGAATAAAAAAATATATAATTTTTGGGGGTTCTAATTAGAGGGAAGGAGATGGCAGTGAAAATAGTGAAAAATTTCATTAGAATTGCTGTTTACCTTGTAATGCCAACGGCTCACAGAAGGAAGAGCTTGGGACTTCACAAAGCCGCAGCCTCAATTACCGGCCGTCGCGGGCCCGCCGCGATCGTGCGGCGGGGGAGGTGGGGGCGCACTGAGACACAAGATCCTGTGCCTCGGTGCGCCCCCCACCTCCCCCGCTGCGCCATCGCGGCGGGCCTGCGGCGGCCGGTAATTGAGGCCGCGGTTTGGCGGCCGCCAAGCCGCGGCCTCAATTACCGGCGGGCGCGGGCGCCAGGTCACAATTTCTTGTCGCAATTGCGACCTGGCGCCCGGATATTGTCGACCCCTGTTTTTAGATAGATTTTTACTCCAAAAGCATTTTATTAAAATAAATTGGATAAAAATCAAAAAAATAAACAAAATAAATAATCTGATTTTTATCGTTGACTTTTATCCACCCTGTCATGTGACAGCTGTATATTGATTAGGATTTTTTTTTTATTATTAAACTAACTACAATGCCATCATCTACAGTGAGGAAAATAAGTATTTGAACACCCTGCTATTTTGCAAGTTCTCCCACTTGGAAATCATGGAGGGGTCTGAAATTGTTATCGTAGGTGCATGTGCACTGTGAGAGACATAATCCAAAAAAAAAAATCCAGAAATCACAATGTATGATTTTTTTAACTATTTATTTGTATGATACAGCTGCAAATAAGTATTTGAACACCTGAGAAAATCAATGTTAATATTTGGTACAGTAGCCTTTGTTTGCAATTACAGAGGTCAAACGTTTCTTGTAGTTTTTCACCAGGTTTGCACACACTGGAGGAGGGATTTTGGCCCACTCCTCCACACAGATCTTCTCTAGATCAGTCAGGTTTCTGGGCTGTCGCTGAGAAACACGGAGTTTGAGCTCCCTCCAAAGATTCTCTATTGGGTTTAGGTCTGGAGACTGGCTAGGCCACGCCAGAACCTTGATATGCTTCTTACAGAGCCACTCCTTGGTTATCCTGGCTGTGTGCTTCGGGTCATTGTCATGTTGGAAGACCCAGCCTCGACCCATCTTCAAAGCTCTAACTGAGGGAAGGAGGTTGTTGCCCAAAATCTCGCAATACATGGCCCCGGTCATCCTCTCCTTAATACAGTGCAGTCGCCCTGTCCCATGTGCAGAAAAACACCCCCAAAGCATGATGCTACCACCCCCATGCTTCACAGTAGGGATGGTGTTCTTGGGATGGTACTCATCATTCTTCTTCCTCCAAACACGGTTAGTGGAATTATGACCAAAAAGTTATATTTTGGTCTCATCTGACCACATGACTTTCTCCCATGACTCCTCTGGATCATCCAAATGGTCATTGGCAAACTTAAGACGGGCCTTGACATGTGCTGGTTTAAGCAGGGGAACCTTCCGTGCCATGCATGATTTCAAACCATGACGTCTTAGTGTATTACCAACAGTAACCTTGGAAACGGTGGTCCCAGCTCTTTTCAGGTCATTGACCAGCTCCTCCCGTGTAGTCCTGGGCTGATTTCTCACCTTTCTTAGGATCATTGAGACCCCACGAGGTGAGATTTTGCATGGAGCCCCAGTCCGAGGGAGATTGACAGTCATGTTTAGCTTCTTCCATTTTCTAATGATTGCTCCAACAGTGGACCTTTTTTCACGAAGCTGCTTGGCAATTTCCCCGTAGCCCTTTCCAGCCTTGTGGAGGTGTACAATTTTGTCTCTAGTGTCTTTGGACAGCTCTTTGGTCTTGGCCATGTTAGTAGTTGGATTCTTACTGATTGTATGGGGTGGACAGGTGTCTTTATGCAGCTAATGACCTCAAACAGGTGCATCTAATTTAGGATAATAAATGGAGTGGAGGTGGACATTTTAAAGGCAGACTAACAGGTCCTTGAGGGTCAGAATTCTAGCTGATAGACAGGTGTTCAAATACTTATTTGCAGCAGTATCATACAAATAAATAGTTAAAAAATCATAAATTGTGATTTCTGGATTTTTTTTTTTTGATTATGTCTCTCACAGTGGACATGCACCTACGATGACAATTTCAGACCCCTCCATGATTTCCAAGTGGGAGAACTTGCAAAATAGCAGGGTGTTCAAATACTTATTTTCCTCACTGTATATGCAGAAATAGAAGGGACAAAATTCACATTTTCAAAGGGCCACTTTGGGGGGGGGGGGGGGACAGTGGGGGATGTGAAAGACACGGAGGGGGAGTGGAGGAGTAAGCGCTACCTCTCTCATCTCCCGTTTCTTGTGCAGGAGTAATTGGAGCGCGCTCTGTCACTCCTGCACATGCACTTCAGTCTCCCCTGGCACGAGGCTCGTCCTCGCAACGCTGGCTGGCCAGGGGAGTGTAGCAGTGGGCGGAGGAGTCCTCTGACATCAGGACTCCACCCACCGAGCGCCGGGAATCAGAAATGCCCACCAATTCAGCGATATTGTGGGGCTCCTTACAGCTGAGGGGGTGAGTAATAAAAAAAAAAACAATAAATGCTGGAGGCATGTATATCATTATAGATATTAAATATGTTAATATCTTGTAAATGATGGTAGTGGGTTTACATCCACTTTAAGTACAGATTCTTGTATCTTCCATGTCCCTGATATACATTGGTGTAGTCCAGAACTGGCAATACCTGGTCCTCAACATGGAAAGGACTCACCAGAGTCCTCCTGCTGGCATTAATCACTCAGTGCCTTGTTTTGGTTGGGAGATTATCATTAGAACTGAACTAGAGCGATTTCTATCTCTAGCGATAGCTCTCTGTATGCAAGGCCAGAGTTCCTCTGCTGATCTGATGGGGTCCGGTAGTGGAGGACTGCCTGTACCCCCTATTGGTCGTCCACATGGCAGGAATGCAAATCAGTCAGATCATTTGAGGAGGGAGCAGGGGGTGGGGCTGTGCTGTGTAATAGTCTGTAGATGCACACAGCCCGGCTTGGGTGGGAGCCTGCATGTCTGCCCCAAGCAAGCGGCATGCTTTAGGGAGGCAGACACAGAAGAAGAGGAACAAACCGCAACAAACGGGAGACCCCAGAAGAGGAAGTTTGGGGTAGCTCTGTGCAAAACTATTGCACAGAGCAGGCAAACCTACTGTAACGTGTTTTAATAAAAAAATAGGAACCTTTTACATCTACTTTAACCACTTCCCAACCGCCTCATGTACATATACGTCGGCAGAATGGCACGGACAGGCACATCAACGTACCTGTACGTGCCTGCCTAGACGTGGGTCGGGGGTCCGATCGGGACCCCCCCCCCGGTACTTGCGGTGGTCGGGTTCCCTCGGGGAGCGATCCGGGACGACGGCGCGGCTATTCGTTTATAGCCGCTCCGTCGCGATCGCTCCCCGGAGCTGAAGAACGGGGAGAGCCGTATGTAAACACGGCTTCCCCGTGCTTCACTGTGGCTGCGTATCGATCGAGTGATCCCTTATATAAGGGAGACTCGATCGATGACGTCAGTCCTACAGCCACACCCCCCTAAAGTTGTAAACACACACAAAGTGAACACTAATTCCTACAGCGCCCCCTGTGGTTAACTCCCAAACTGCAACTGTAATTTTCACAATAAACAATGCAATTTAAATGCATTTTTTGCTGTGAAAATGACAATGGTCCCAAAAATGTGTCAAAATTGTCCGAAGTGTCCGCCATAATGTCGCAGTCACGAAGAAAATCGCTGATCGCTGCCATTAGTAGTAAAAAAAAAAAATTAATAAAAATGCAATAAAACTATCCCCTATTTTGTAAACGCTATAAATTTTGCGCAAACCAATCGATAAACGTTTATTGCGATTTTTTTTTTTTTACCAAAAATAGGTAAACGAATACGTATCGGCCTAAACTGAGGAAAAAAATGTTTTAGATATGTTTTTGGGGGATATTTATTATAGCAAAAAGTAAAAAATATTGCATTTTTTTTCAAAATTGTCGCTCTATTTTTGTTTATAGCGCAAAAAATAAAAACCGCAGAGGTGATCAAATACCACCAAAAGAAAGCTCTATTTGTGGGGAAAAAAATACGCCAATTTTGTTTGGGAGTCACGTCGCACGACCGCGCAATTGTCTGTTAAAGCGACGCAGTGCCGAATTGTAAAAACCCCTTGGGTCATTTAGCTGCGTATTGGTCCGGTCCGGTCCTTAAGTGGTTAACAAACCTCCCGTGGCCATATAAATGCCATATTATGGAATGCCCTGTTTTCTGAGGTTTCATGTTACCATTTCAGTAGATTTTTTGGATTTCAAAAGTAACGTTTTCTTTCCTAGAAGAAATGTGTGCGCTCCTAACGCGTTCCCCCCTCCCCTGGTGACAGGTGTACTGTGCTGTCTTGTGTTGACATATTGGGCTTCATCCCACTCATCCTGGCATGTAAAGATGAAGAGATTTACGCTTCCAGTAGAAGAGAATGGCTGATTTGGCATTGGTTATTATGGGATGGCTACATACTGAGCTGCAGGCTTTTGAATGTAACAAGCCAAAAATAAATTGAGACTGGTTAAAAAAAAATGTCAATGTCAGATTGGTGGGCAGTTATACATTATGATGCAAGAAGTTATTTCTGGTAAAGGGGCAATAACCGCTTCAGTGGCCAAGGTTGTTTATAAGTTTTCAGCAGTTTTACATTACATATATTGAATTTATTTTTGTAAAATAAATGATAGGGTGCATTATGCTTCTGTTCCTATTCAGGTGTATCACATTTATCAGAGGGCACCGATTGAAGAAGAATCTAATGTTTACTTGGTTGAATAACTTCCATGGGGTGCATTTATTTTTTGCATGATTATATATGCAAGAGAGAGATTATTGCTGTGTGGTTGCCTTCTCAGAAAACTTGAAGTAATGATGATTGACAGATTTTAAAAGAAATGAAAACTAGTATAAGGCACACAGAATTTATGTAAAACCCTAATTTTATGCCCTCCTCTTCTTCTTTTTTTTTTTTTTTTTTTTTTTTCACTTTTTTGGGGGGGGGGGGGGTGTATCTGGTTTTGACAGGTACCCCCTCCCACTTCTATTCAGAACACCATGGAGATTCCACCGGAAGTTCAACTTCACAATGGCCACCTCCCACCCGTGCCTGTAGCCTTCTGGGACACATCTCATGCCGCATACACACGGTTGTTTTTCGTCATTTAACGTAATTTAAAATGATTGTGTGTGGGCTTCACATCGTTTTTCGGCTTCTGAAAAACGACCAAAAAAAAAATTCGAACATGCTGCATTTTTTTTTTTTTTTTTTTAAATTGTTTTTATTCAGATTTTCAAACAATACAACAAAAAGACATTAGACAAATACACAGCTCATATGCATATACCATGAATCAATTTGCATGTCATCATAGATTTCATCCATGTGCTACACTTGACAGATGAATATCGGCAGGGGGGGGGGGGGGTAAAGAGCGCCCCCCAACCCCTATCATACTCCCTCGACGTGCCGGTGCACCAGTCGGCACATTAGTAGAAGGGCATTGTCTAGGCCCCTAGAGCAAGCACGTCAGTCACCTCAGGTATTCAGCCAGCAGTTTCAGATTCAGCCAGCCAGGCTCGCCATATCTTGTCGTATTTCTGGGGGCACCCTCGATTAATGTATGTGTCCTTATACAAGGGAAGGCTGGTGTTCACTAGGCGTCTCCACTGCACCAGGGAGGGGGGTGTAGGCTTCTTCCAATGCATGGCAATGTTTTTCCGGGCATAAAAAAGCAGTAGGCTGATCAATGTGCGTTTAGCAGAGGACTGAACTACATTCTCAACAATACCCAGGAGACACACCTCCATTGCTAATGGCAGCTGAACTGCCGCAATCTTATTGACCGTGTTCAGTATCTCTTCCCAGTACTGTTTTACTGCGGGGCATCGCCAAAAAATGTGGGAGAAGTCACCTGGGGAGGCACTACATCTCCAGCATTCCGGGGGATGAGCAGGGTTCATTTTGTGAAGTCTATACGGGGTGAAATAAGCTCTGTGGACAATCTTAAACTGTACTAGTCTGTCACGGATGGAGACCAGAGCACGGAAGGGGAGATCCCACACATCGTCCCAGTCATCAGCATCCAACGTGGGAATATCGCTCTGCCACCTGGACCGCAGCCCATCCAGAGGAGGAAGAGACACAAAGATCAGGTAAGAGTACAGGCGCGAAGTAGGCTTCGCCTCACAGCAGAACCTAAGTGTTCTCTCCAACTCCGACTGGGCCACGATGCAGGACGACAGCGGGAACTGTGCCGCAAACGCATGCGCCACCTGGTGGTATCGGAAGAGATAGTGCGGGGGCAAATTAAATGTTGATTCAAGCTCTGCGAAAGGTATTAGTTTGTTTTGCGAGACGATGTGCGAAACCAATTTGATACCGCACCGCGACCACGCAACGGGATCTAGAAGTTTATAGAAATGGGCTAGGGTTGGATTCCCCCAAATGGGGGCATTGGGAGAGACCTCAGTGGGTTTGCACTTCTCGATGGCCAGTCCCGTCTTCCACACCCGGATAGTGGTAAGCATGGAAGGGGTCAAGGGGTACGGCGCGCGGGGGCCACGGAACAGCAAAAACTGGAGGGCCTCCAGCGAACCGACCACCGAGGCCTCTAGGGCAGTAGAGGTGTTAGTCCCATCCGGTCGTAGCCACCAGGCCGCGGTCACCAATTGAGTTGCTAGGAAGTATTTGTGACAGTCGGGGAACGCCATTCCCCCCTGCGT
The DNA here is from genome assembly GCF_905171775.1 of Rana temporaria. Classification (NCBI taxonomy): domain Eukaryota; kingdom Metazoa; phylum Chordata; class Amphibia; order Anura; family Ranidae; genus Rana; species Rana temporaria. The sequence continues at coordinate 370,906,611 of NC_053492.1, read as the reverse complement.
TCGCGGCCTCATCAGAGTCGCAAGTTTGTATCTGGGTGGAGAGGGGCCCCAGATAAAGGAGGAGAAAATCTGGTTCAGTTTACTGAAAAAGGATTTAGGTATCCACTGCGGGGAATGGCGGAAGAGGTATATCAGCTTGGGAACTATCTTCATCTTAATGAGGTTTACCCTCCCCCATACTGACAGCGGAAGATTACTCCATGCCTTAAGCCTGGACTGGGCTTCTAGCAGGACCGGGGACAGATTTAGCGATATGTAATCAGAAGCCGAAGCAGAGACCTGTACACCCAGGTATTTAAAGGAGCTAACCCAGCACAGAGGGCTATTAGGTTGGGAGGTAGATCTGGCCGCCTGGTCAATCGGGAAAAGCAGCGACTTGGACCAATTCACCCTGAGTCCAGTGACCATGGCGAATGTGTCCAGCACGGTCAATGCACCCTGCAGCGACGGACCCGCGTCATTCAGGAACAGTAACATGTCATCCGCGTACAGGGCCACCCTCTCCTCCAGCAAGCCGACACGAAGACCTCTAATAAGCGGTGAGGAGCGTAGAGCTTCCGCCACCGGTTCAATGGCAAGGGCAAATAGGGCCGGAGAGAGAGGACAACCCTGTCGCGTTCCCCGGAAGAGCCTGAAGGGGGCTGATAAGCCACCACCCAGGCGCACCGAGGAGGTGGGGGCCCTGTAGATCACCTGAAGCCATTTGATAAACAGTAGCGGAAAACCCATCCTACGCAAGGTTTCCCATAAGAAGGGCCACTCGACAGTGTCGAATGCCTTTTCGACGTCTAGTGAGGCCACAGTCCTCGTCCCTATATTAATGTGTTGAGTGTGTATGTTGGTGAAAAGTCTCCTGAGGTTAACGTCCGTGGACCTTCGGGGCATAAAACCAGTCTGGTCCGAGTCTATCACCGTGGGCAGCATGGGGTATAGCCGAAGGGCGAGGAGTTTAGTCAGGATTTTGAAGTCTGTATTGAGCAGGGCAATAGGTCTGTATGAGGCACAGGTAGTTGGATCTTTGGGAGGCTTATAGATCAATGTCAAGTGGGCGTGGTACATGGAAGCGGGGAGACTGCCGTCCGTCATGGATGATGTATATAGCTGAGCCAACAAGGGGGCCAAAAGGCCCACATGTGCTCGGTAAAAATCTAACGGGAGTCCATCCGGCCCAGGCGCTTTGCCCGGTGGGAAGGATTGGATGGCCTTCTGCACCTCCAGAGCTGTGAATGGTTGAACCAAAGCCTCCCTCTCCTCATCCGATAACCAGCCTAGCGCTAATGAGTCCATCAAAGTAGTCAGTGTCTCAGGTCGAAAGTCAGCGGGCAGTCCAGAGGAGTATAAAGTCCTGTAAAATTCGCTAAAGGTCTGGAGAATCTCCTGGGGAGAGGACACGTTGCCACCCCCAGGCGTTCGAAGGAGAGAGATTGTCGTAAGGGGGTGATCATGCTGGGCCATCATGGCCAACAGGCGGCCATTCCGGTCCCCCTGCTCAAAAGCACGTTGTTTGTTTTTGTGGAGCTCGAGGCGAGTTGCCTCTGCCACATGTAGATGTAGGTCTCTTTGGGCCGCCATCATTTGATCGAAGTGGTCCGTGGTGGGGTCCAAGTTGTACCTGTCGGTGTTGTCAGTAATTAATTGCTCTAGTTCTCGAGTCTGAGCTGAATGTTGTTTCTTAACACTAGCTATAGAGGAAATGTATTGCCCTCTGGTGTAGGCCTTAAACGCGTCCCACACAACTTCTGGAGAGGCAGTACCTGTGTTACGTTCCCAAAATTCAGTTAGCAAGGGGGGCATGGCGTCAGTTATGTCTGGATGAGTGACCCATTGCGCGCCCAACCGCCAAAGCGCAGCGCTGCGCAGTGCCGGAGAGCGGAGCACTACCACCAAGGGGCTGTGGTCCGACAGACCGCTCGGAAGATAGTCCGCCCCCAACACATCCGCTAACAGTGCGGGGTTGGAGAAGGCCAGGTCTATCCGGGATGCGGTCTTGTAGGAGGTCGAGAAGCACGAGTAGGCCCTCACCCCAGGGTGCTTCCACCTCCAGACCTCCTCCAAACCCACCGCCTGAGCCCAGGCAGGTAGGTCCGTACATCGATGCTTAGATGGCGTCGGTCTATCCAGGTCATGGGACAGAATGGCGTTGAAGTCTCCCATCACCAACACCTTTCCAGGGCAGAAGGGCGTAATCTTGTCCACAACCTCATATAACAAGTCTGGTGAGAAGGGAGGGGGGATGTATAGGTTTACAATAATATACCTCTGTGCCCAAAGCGTGAAGACCAGTATCACATATTTACCTTGGGGGTCCAGCCGGACCTCCTCAATCACACAAGGGAAATTTTTGTGAATAAGGATTGACACCCCCCTGGCATACGTGGAGTAGGTAGCATGTAATGCCTTTTGTACCCAAGGTTTCTTTAGAGTCAGGATCTTGCTGCCCATGAGGTGGGTTTCTTGGAGTAAGATAAGCTGGGGCGAGTGAGCCTTTATATATTGGAAGAGGGTGGAGCGCTTAAATTTAGAGTTGAGGCCTCTAACATTCCAGGAAAGAATGGTAAAGGAATCAGGTGAGCGGTCAGCCATCTGGTAAAGGGGGCAGGAAGTAGGGGGGATGACCAACTGGACATACCCCGGCGCACCCCAGGAGCAGCAAGATCCCAAGCACACAGTATTGTATACCATAAACATTTGAACATGACATATTTAGAAAACAATAGCAGGCATAGAGCTGAGCGAATACAAACAACATTAAACAAAACCAAATACCCAGGCACTGAGTACCTATCCTACTATGTCCCGGCTCCCTAACAACGGTCAGGAGGGCGGGAATAGTTTTACCCCAAAAACAGATATTAAACAGTGTAACTAAGCCCCTAAAAACTGGGGGCTCTACACAGTAGACGCCAGGTCGTCCACATCGGTACTCGGACAGCTGGCGTTTCAGCGACCACCGGTCAGAGTCCAAGTTCCGGCTAGCAAAGGGGGACATGATGGAGAAAAAAAGGAAAACAGAGACATAAACAAAATGGGGGAGACCAAAAAACACAGGGGAGGGGGGGGGGCGGCAGTCCTGGAGTGCCGACACACTTGCAGGTCGGGGTGGCGTGCATCCTAGTTCGTGGACTGAGCATCACACCTCCTACCAACTGTAGAGGGGACCGATTCCCGGTCAGAGCGAAGCATAGTGGCCGGTGCCTAGGGCCGACTGAGAGGGAAAAACAAATAAAACGATAAAGGCCGAGGGGCAAGTGCACCGGCATGTGGGGGGGCAGAAGGAAAATTCCGGATCATGGGCCAGATATCAGGCAACTTCAAAGGGAACATGACGTTTCTGCACACCCAGCAGTGGAGGGGGAGAGGAGGGGGGCAAGGCAGCGGCTACCACAGCTGGTACCCAGCAGCTAAGGGACAGACAAGGATTTCTCATGGAGTAAAAGTAAACATGGCAGTTCTGTGGGGAGCGCCAGCCCGGGCGCCGTGCCAGTGGGCCAAACTGGGAGAGGCGGGTGGCCCGCATGGAGTAAACTTGGTAAAAGACAGTGTAAAAAACCGGGGGAGGTACTTGCCATAGGGTGAGGGCCCTCACCGGCTCTCCAGCCACGCCATAGCCGCCCCCGGGTCCATGAAGAAGCGGGTACGGTCGCCGTCAATCACACGTAGCTTGCTGGGATAGAGTAGGCTAAATTTGAGACCTTGATCCCGCAGGCATCTTCTCACCTCAGTAAAGGAGCGGCGTTGGTGCTGTACTTCTGGGGAGTAGTCGGGGAAGAGCATGATCCTTGCTCCATTGTAGAGGAGATCCCGTTTTTCCCTGGCGGCAGCAAGGATTCGATCCCTATCCCTGTAATTGAGCAGCCGAAGTAGGAAAGGCCGAGGAGGGGCTCCAGGGATCGGAGGCTTCGGGGGGACCCTGTGGGCCCTCTCAACCACAAACGTGGGCGGCATGGGAGGCAGGCCCAAGAGGGAGATCAGGAAGGCTTCGGTAAATTCTGCAGGCCTGAGGCCCTCCGCCTTCTCAGGAAGGCCCAGGACCCTGACATTATTCCTCCTGAGGCGATTTTCGGTGTCAATGGATTTCTCCTGTAGGGCTTTGACCTGGATTTGCAGTGCATGTAGGTCCCTGGAATCTGCCCTTGTAGAGTCCTCCAGCTGCGATATGCGGCCCTCCGCCTCCACGAACCGGGCCCTAAATTTGTCCATGTCGTGGCGGATAAGACTGACATCCGCCACTAAGTGGTCAATCTTGACCATCACCGAGTCCCGACCCTCCTTGATGGCCGCCAGGAGCTCGGCATGCGATGCGGCGTGGGATGCAGGTGGATCGAGGGAGGCTGGAGCGCTGCCCGACATCTCCTGTGCTGGGAGCCTCGTGGGCAAGATGGCCGCCGCGACCCTGTCACCGATCCCGGTGGAGGAACGGAGCTTGCCCGGAGATAACGGAGGAGCCCTCGGGGTGCCGGGAGCCTTCTTTCGCCCCAGGGTGTCAGAGAGGTGGTTGCTGGAAGCAGGAATCGGCGCTGGAAACAAGGCAGGATTCTGGTAGGAGCGGAGCTCAGTCAGCACACGTCTGCTCCTGTTCACATCCCGGCCACGCCGATCGAACATGCTGCATTTTTTAATGCCGTTTTTTAAAATGTCGTTTTTCGGGTTGTAAAAAATGATCGTGTGTGGGCTAAAACGATGTTTTAAACCCGTGCATGCCCAGAAGCAAGTTATGAGACGGGAGCGCTCGTTCTGGTAAAACTACTATTCATAATGGAGTAAGCACATTCATCACGCTGTAACAGACACAAAAGCGTCTTTTACTAACAAGGAATCGGCTACAAGCAGCCCAAAGGCGAATAGAACTTCCCCTTCAGAGTGCCGTCGTACGTGTTGTACGTCACCGCGCTTTGTTCATAATTTTTCAAAAACGATGGTGTGTGGGCAACATCGTTTTTAATGATGAAGTTGGAAAAACTTCGTTTTTTGGACATGCTGAAAAATGTCATTTTTTTTCATGCCGAAAAATGACCGTGTGTACGCCGCATCAGGACCCAGAAGGCCACAGGATCATTCACAAAGTGGTGCGCGGCTCGCACATATGCAGTGGACAACCAGCCACAGTAAATATGCCAGCGCTACAGACCCGAAGACTGACGAAGAATTGGTTCAAGTCAGGATGTCTCTGGATCCCTGGTGCAGCCTCGGCTTTTATATTTTACCATAAAATTGGGTAATTTATTGCGTTTTCGTGCCCCCTAAAATTAACTTTTAATTTGTGGTTGGTTGTTTTTTTTGTTTTTCTGAAATGTTTTGCTTCGTAGACCTTTGCAGTAATTTCATGAAAATTGGAACTACCACCATTTTATTTTCTAAGGTGTCTTCTTTTAGAAAATATACAATATTTGGGAGTTGTATTTTATGCTGAAAGATTATATAAAAAGAGGAAATTTGTCAAGCTCAAGCCCTGATGCATGCACTTTGACCACAACTGTTTCAAAATGTACATGAACACCGTGATAAACTGTTGGGGTTCTTGAGTTGAATTGGCTGGGCCAGCCAGTTTTAGATCAATAAGCAGTTGTTTGAAACCTACACCACTTGTAGATCCTTTTTCATTACAGTATAATGATTGACCTCAAATCATTTGGCAATCTTTTTAAATCCCTTTCCAGACACAATCCTCTTTCCGAGGTCCTTAGAGAGCTCTGTTAATCTTGCCATGATGACTACACATGTCAATAGCAAAGAACACCAGTCCCTAGATGTCTTGAGTATAAGACGGGTTCTACCTGCATGCAGGAGGTCATTGGCAGCTAATCTGGAACATCCGTTTCTAATTGCATGAATTTTAAATGGTAGTAAATGTTGGAGTGTAACAAAAAGTATTTTCATTAAGGCTGCTTTCACATTCAGGCGTGGAGCCGCGGTGACGGTATAGCCGCGCTATTTGTAGCGCTGCTATACCGTCGTATTTACCGCGATATTCGGGCACTAGCTGTGAGGTTTTAACCCCCGCTAGCGGCCGGTATTACCGCGCTTTCCCATTGATTTCAATGCGGTAAAGATGCGGCTAGCAGGACTTTTGGAGCGCTCCTGCTAGCGCACCGCTTCAGTGTGAAAGCCTTCGGGCTTTCACATTGAACACTACAGGGCATGATTTTTCATGCGGTATAGCAGCGTTATTTTTAGCGCTGTACCGCATGAAAAACGCCTCAATGTGAAAGGGGCCTTAAAGCAGAGGTTCACCCGTACAATATACTTTTTCCCCTTAGATTGATGCTCGTTTTGTCTAGGGGAATCGGCTAGTTGTTTTAAAATATGAGCTGTACTTCGGCTTCTTTCGGCTACTAGTGACGCGATGGATGCGACCGTCGGAAGCCTCTCGGAAGACTGTCAATCAAGAAGGAACGCCCGCTCCCGAAGACCCATACCCGGAAGCGACGGAGAAGATGCATCTCGAAAACGGGTAAGTACAGCTCATATTTTAAAACAACTAGCCGATTCCCCTAGACAAAACGAGCAGGAATCTAAGGGGAAAAGGTCAAAAAAGAAATAAATGGGTGAACTCCCGCTTTAACTTAAATCATGAAAATGAATATCCCATATGAATGTTATGTGTCATTTTATCTGTAGGCACAATTTGAATCAAAGCCTTATATTTGCCTGTTCAAATATGTTGAAGAATTCAACATTCAGTGTATTTACTTTATCACTTGACTATACAGTATCTCATAAAAGTGAGTACACCCCTCACATTTTTGTAAATATTTTATTATATCTTTTCACGTGACAACGCTGGAGAAATGACACTTTGCTACAATGTAAAGTAGCGAGTGTACAGATTGTATAACAGTGTAAACTTGCTGTCCTCTCAAAATAACACACTTGGGACCCAATTTGGACATTTTCACTTAGAGGTGTACTCTCTCTTGTTGCCAGCAGTTTAGACAATAATGGCTGTGTGTTGAGTTATTTTGAGGGGACAGCAAATGTACTATTATACAAGCTGGACACTCACTACTTTACATTGTAGAAAAGTGTCATTTCTTTAGTGTTGTCGCATAAAAAAAATATATTTACCATATCAAAAGCAAACGGCATAGGTGTGTACTGAGCCTTATGCTGGCCACACAGATCAATTCACCCTCTAATAGTATATACAGTATATCTAATCTGTCAATTATTCTCAGAGAGGATTAGAGATTTTGTTCCCTAACCATATATCCATATATTTGGTTATATTTACCATTGCATGGAGATATTCAAGAATAGATTGCCTTTTTTTTTTTTTTTTTTTTTAGGTAATTAACCGATTAATCAAAATAATAAATCGGCCAACTAAGCGATTATGAAAATAAATTGTAAGTTGCAGCGCTAAGTGAGTACACCACTCACATTTTTGTAAATATTTTTTTTTTAGACATGAAATTTTCACAACATGTCAGAACAACCCATGCATTTCATACATACAAAGAAACCAAAACAAATACGTTCAGAAGTGAAGTTATTTGTAATATTATGGAATGACACAGGGAAGAAGTATTGAACACATGAAGAAGGGGAGGTCCAAAAGGCGTGGAAAGCCAAGACAGCAGCTAAACGCTATCAGTAATTAGTAGGGTTGTCCCGATGCCACTTTTTTAAGACCGAGTACAAGTACCGATACTTTTTTTCAAGTACTCACCGATGCCAATTACCGATATTTTTTTTTTTTTTTAATGTCATGTGACAGTGGCAGTATTTTTTTTTTACATAGATTTTTTTTTTTAGGGGGGGGGTTGATTGTCAGTGTTTTTTTTTAAAAAAAAATTTATTGCAATTTTTTTTTTTAACCACTTAACCCCCGGACCATATTGCTGCCAAAAGACCAGAGCACTTTTTGCGATTCGGGACTGCGTCGCTTTAACTGACAATTGCTCTGTCGTACGACGTGGCTCCCAAACAAAATTGGCGTCCTTTTTTTCCAACAAATAGAGCTTTGTTTTGGTGGTATTTGATCACCTCTGTGGTTTTTATTTTTTGTGCTATAAACAAAAATAGAGCGACAATTTTGAAAAAAATTAATATTTTTAACTTTTTGCTGTAATAAATATCCCCCAAAAATATATCAAAAAACTATTTTTTCCTCAGTTTAGGCTGATACGTATTCTTCTACATATTTTTCGTAAAAAAAAATTGCAATAAGCGTTTATTGATTGGTTTGCGCAAAAGTTATAGCGTTTACAAAATAGGGGGTATTATTATGGCATTTTTATTAATATTTTGTTTTACTAGTAATGGCGGCGATCAGCGATTTTTTATTTTTCCGGTACTGCGACATTATGGCGGACACTTTTGACACATTTTTGGGACCATTGGCTGTTTTATAGCGATCAGTGCTATAAAAATGCATTGGATTACTATAAAAATGGCAGTGAAGGGGTTAACACTAGGGGGCGGGGAAGGGGTTAAGTATGTTCCCTGGGTGTGTTCTTACTGTGGGGGGGGGGGGCCCTCACTAGGGGAAACACTGATCTTCTGTTCATACGTTGTATGAACAGAGGATCAGCATTTCCCCCCTGACAGGACCGGGAGCTGTGTTTTACACACACAGCTCCCGGTCCCCGCTCTGTAACGAGCAATCGCGGGTGCCCGGCGGCGATCGCGCCCGCGGGGCACGGGACTCGGGGGCGAGCGGGGGGCGCGCGCGCCCCTAGTATCCTGCGAGAGAGCCGACATAGAGCTACGGGCTCTCACGCAGGAGAGCCAACCTGCCTCCGTAAAACGACGGCGGCAGGTCGGCAAGTAGTTAATCAGCCCTGTTGGGGGTCTTTGGAGAGATATCAGGGGTCTTAACAGACCTCTGACATCTCCCCTTTGAGACAGAGAAAGGGACTAGGGACACAGATTCCCCAGTTCCTTTCTCAGCAGACTCAGCTAAAATGAATGGAGGGAAGCTCGGGCACGGGGAGTGGGGGGAGAGAAGACGGGCACGGAGCGGGGGGAGAGAAGACGAGCATGGGGGAAAGATGGGCATGGGGGAAAGACAGCACGGGGGAGAAGACTTGCAACTCGCCTGCCTGCCCAGGTATCGGGTGAGGCATCGGAGCACTTCCCCCGAGTACAAGTACTCTGGGAAATGCTCGGTATCGGTACCGATACTAGTATCGGTATCGGGACATCCCTAGTAATTAGAATGAAATCCTGCCCTATGTCAGTGCAAATTAATATCAGCTGGTTCAGTCTCAACTGATGGACTATAAAAATGTGTCTTAGGCCCCTTTCAGACTGAGGCAGGAGCTGCGGTGGCGGTATAACGCCGCTAAAAATAGTGGCGCTATACCGCTGGGATTGCCACGGGAATCAGCCGCTAGCGGTGCGGTATTAACCCCCGCTAGCGGCCTATAAAGGGTTAATACCGCCCGCAATGCGCCTCTATAGAGGCGCATTGCGGGCGGTATTGCCGCGGTTTCCCATTGTTTTCAATGGGAAGGAGCGGTGAAGGAGCGGTATATATGCCGCTCCTCTCACCGCTCCAAAGATGCTGCTGACAGGAGATTTTTTTATCTCCCACCAGCGCATCGCCTCAGTGTGAAAGCCCTCTGGCTTTCACATTGAGTCTGCAGTAAAGGAGTTTTTCAGGCGGGATAGCAGCGCTATTTTTAGCGCTGTACCGCCTGAAAAACTCCTCAATGTGAAAGGGGCCTTATTCGCAAGGTGTCACACAAGAAATTTTTCATGATGGGTAAAGCAAAGTTGCAAAATATACTAATGGCATTGGTTTTAGAAGGATTTCTAAACTTCTGAATGTCCCAGTTAGCACTGTTGGGGCCATAATCCAGAAGGGGAAATAACCTAATTTCACCATAAACCAGCCACAACCAGGTGCTCCTCACAAGATTTCTGACAGGAGTGAAAAGAATTCTCAGAAGAGTTGTCCAAGAGCCAAAGACCACTTGTGGAGAGCTTCAGAAAGACCTGGCGTTAGCAGGTACAATTGTTTAAAAGAAAACAATAAGTAATGCACTCAAGCGCCTTGGCCTGTGTTGTTCCATTTTATCACACATAACCTAATTTCTGAACTTCTTATTTTTTTTGTATGGGTTGTTACCGATGTGATGAAAATTTCATGTCAATAGCACTCGTAGAAATAAATTTACCTAGAAAAATGGTCCAATGCTTATTTTACCCACTGTATATACACTTGGTAACAACTAAACCCCAAACGTTAATAAGCATTAAGCACAAACAAGCTACTAGCAGCGTCCCAGGAAAACTGTAAAAATGAATATGGACTGCAGCATCCGCACAAGCTGACCTGCAGAATGCTTTCAAAGTGAAGTGTACTGGGCCATTTGGCTATAATACAATTCATTGGCAATTGGCAGAGAAGAACACTCAGAGGCTGCATGTGCCAGATACCAGACTTTGGAACCCCAACTGAACACAACACAAACTTCAAGGGATGGGCCTGTATTTAACAAAGCAGACAGTGAAAGGACACCTAATTTGGATCAATGGGTGGAGTTGTATGTTGCAGAAGCTGTTTTTTTTTAATGTAAAAAACCTTCTGCCTTTACAACTCCTTTTATCTTAATGCATCCTATCCGACGCGGAATTTCGACGAGAAATGCCCCCAGCGGCGGCCGAGGTACTGCATCCTAAGATCCGACAGTGTAAAACTATTACACCTGCCGGATCTTAGGAATATCTATGCGTAACTGATTCTGTTCTTCCAGAACACTGAAGATGTGTTGTGGATGTGTCTTTCAGCACGACAATGACCCCAAAAAAAATGATGGTGGGAGCTGAAACTTCGTATTGCCAAGAGACGGCCAAGAAACTTTTAGGATTTAGAGAAGATCTATTCAGAAGAGTGGACCAAAATCCCTCCAGAGATGTGTGCAAACCTGGTAACCAACTACATGAACCGTCTTACCTCTGTGCTTGCAGTACGTGATCTAACACTTCCAGGTCTGGGTCATGCGCGCGCCACCAGCAACCTGCTCCTGCTGTGATTGGACACAGCGGGAGCCAATCAGAGAATCTGGTGGACTTGATTTCCACTGGGACACAGGCAGAACGGCAGACTGCTGTTCTGTGAGAGGGGAATGTACTGATCCTGTGTTCCTGCTAAGCAGGGACACGGATCTTTACCTCCCCACAGTCAAAACATCTTCCCCACAGCAAGAATTTTTTTTTTATTGGATATGTTTTATAGCGGAATGTAAAATATATATATATATATATATATATATATATATATATATATATATATATATATATATATATATATATATATATATATATATATATATATATATATTTTTTTTTTAAATTGTCCATCCTTTTTTGTTTATAGCACAAAAAAAGAAAAAACGCAGAGGTGAGCAAACACCACCAAAAGAAAAGCTCGGTTTGTGGGGGGGGTGGGGTGCAAGGCAAACATTTTATTTGGGTACAACGTCGCATGACTATGCAAATATTGGTTAAAGTAACGCAGTGCCGTATGGCAAAAAGTAAATGGCCTGGTCATGAAGGAGGGTAAACCTTCCAGAGCTGTAGTGGTTAAAATACACCTATTATAAAAATGATAAACCCTTCATTTCCTTGTAAGTGGACAAACATACACAATTTGCAGGGGAGCAAATAATTATTTTCCCTGCTGTATCTTTTGCCGAGGAGCTGCAGGCTAATGTGTTCCAGTTAGACTCATCCCAGCTGATCATCCACCCAGCACAGAGTAAATCAAGGGGCAAACACCACTGAGACTATTGTATTGCCCATCCACTTTTATTTAAAGTGGATGTAAAGCCACTCTCATCCTTTCTAAACTACTGCCAATATGCTGATCCCTAAGGATATAGATGCCTCCTGCATGTATCCTTGCCTGTCAAATGTTTTCCCTCTGTCTGTTATAAGAACTGAAAAACTGCAGATTCTGTGGGTGGGTCTGTTGTCTGGAGCTTGGTGGGTGGAGTCGTGATGTCAGTAAACTCCCCACCCTCCTCTACACTCCCCTTGTCAATGTGTATTCCTTACACTAAATTCTGCTATGATCACTAACATCCAGTCAAAATCCAGAAAAGTAACCACATGACTTCAGAAAAGGAGTGGTGGTGGGAATTAAAAAAGAATGCCTGTCTCCAGGCTAGTGCATGAGATATGTAAATAACCTGTCACTCACAGCAAGGGGGCGGAACGGACTAAGGTTTTTCTCTGTAAGTCTGTTTTATTTCACTGAACAATAAGAGGATTGCTCAGAGCTGGATTAACTCTGTGTGGCAAGACTGGGCACAGATGATTGGAAATATTATACTGTACATTGTGACATCAAAAAATAAATACATTTCGGGTTTACATCGTGCGCTGTTTTACTTGTCTATTCGCAAAGGCTGGTTCATATTTTTAGGGAAATTAGTGCAATGCCTGCCTAAGGATCATCCGACCAAACACGTTATAATCAGCATAGAAGTTTGCTGAAATCCTTGTGGTATATTTATGGCCCTCTAGAGAATTTTTAACTATCGGTTTGAGCTAGCAACATCTGAATTAAGATCTGCCTTTGTGAGACCAGCCTTGGGCCATGTACAGCATAATTGCATAGTATATAACAAACCACTTCATCCAAAACTGATTTTATTGTTTTTGCATGGAGTGGGGCAGACCTTTGCGGTTGTCCATGACCTGTCTTGAATAGCTCTGATGAAATCTGCCATTTTCTCGTAGGCTCCATGGTTTTTCTGAGGCAGTAAAGCTGCCCCTTATACCTTCCAAGCTAGTGAAGGGGAAAAGGGAATATCCGCTCCAGGTGGGAACCCAGATGAATATCCTCCGTTGCAGACAACTCAGGTGCAGGCAATGCACTTAGCAAAGCAGGAACAAAGATTGTCTCTGGACAGCCGCACTCTGAACAAATTGTAGCCTTTTATTAAAAGAAGGACAGCACTACAAGTCGCAGCAAAATAAAATAAAACCTGACTGCTGACGCGTTTCGCACTGAAACTAGTGCTTAGTCTTAGTTTCAGTGCGAAACACGTCAGTAGTCAGGTTTTATTTTATTTTACTGTGACTTGTAGTGCTGTCCTTCTTTTAATAAAAAGGCTACAATTTGTTCAGAGTACGGTTGTCCAGAGACAATCTTTGTTCCTGCTTTACCTTCCAAGCTAGTGATGTTGCTGCTATGCAGTAAAGATATTTTAGCATTGTCACAGATATCCTTTTAAAGGATTTTCTACTTAACTAGAAGATCTCCCTCTACCTTAACATAGATGTTAATCCAATTAGGCCACTAATTTTTATGTTTCCACTTACCCCGATTGAACTCTTTTTGCACAGATAACATGCTTATGCTGCAGTTCAGTACCTAGAGACAGACCTGTCATTGATCAGAGCCATAGAAATGTGCCAGCCCATGTCAAGGTACCTCAGTTCTTAATGACATGGAGCGCTGTCAGAGAGCAGCCGCAACTTTCATGTGATCTGTCACAGAGCAGTGATCAATTGGTGTGCTGTCTACAAGGAGTGCATGAGATATGCACTATCAAGCAATGTTTGGTTAGATGCTACAAACAGCAGCTGCAGCCCTTATGTGGTTCATATTGTATTTGTTTAACCGCTTAATCACCGTCCTATAGACGAAAGACGTCTACAAGGCGGTTTCTTAACTCTGGGAGGACGTCCATGGACGTTCTCCCAGAATCGTGCGCCCCATGGGAACGGGAATGTCCATGACCGCCGGGTCCGGAGGTCATGGACATTGACGGAGCGATCACTTGTAAACAAACCGGCGTCATGTGATGACGCCGGTTCCTTCCTCCCCTCTCTGTACCGAACGGTACAGTGTGAGAGGAGAGGGGAGAGAGCGCATGCAGCACGAGTGCTGTGGGCTGGATCTGTGACAAATGCAGTCACAGATCCAGCCATCCATCCATCCCTACATGCTCAGCTATCTCTGCCCATACTGTGCAATACACAATACCCTGTGCAATACTCCTGCAATACCCTACACTACTCTGCAATACCCTACACTACTCTGCAATACCCCACACTACTCTGCAATACCCCACAATACCCTGCAACGTCGCCTATGGGGATTTTTAAGTAGCGAAGTTTGGCGCCATGTCACAAGCGTGTGCAATTTTGAAGGGTGACATGTTGGGTATCTATTTATTCGCCGTAACTTCATCTTTCACATTATGCAAAAGAATGAAGAAAAAAATACTAAATTTGCTAAATTTTATAACAGAAACAAAGAAAAATTCATTTTTTTTCCAGAATTTTCAGTCTTTTTTCTCTTATAGCGCAAAAAATAAAAAACCCAACGGTGATTAAATACCCCCAAAAGAAAGCTCTATTTGTGTGAAAAAAAAGGACGGACATTTCATTAGGGTACAATGTTGTATGACTAAGTAATTGTCATTCAAATTGTGAGAGCACCGAAAGCTGAAAATTGGTCTGGTTATTAAAGAGGTGGTTCAATTTTTTTTTTTTAATATAGCATTAAATTAGGCATAGTAGCGCGAGCTACAGTATGCCTGTATTGATTTTTTTAGCCCGGTACTCACTGTGCAATCCTCTATAGAAGATTCCGACTCCCCGCGGGGAATGGGCGTTCCTATCAATCTTCACGGCGCCTGCGCATAGTCTGTGCGCAGGCGCCGTGAAGAGCCGAGACCTGTTCCAGCTATCTTCGGGGAGCGTGACGTGCCATAGCCGGCCGTCAATCATCCTCCCTCTTGATAGGAACGCCCAGTCGGAATCTTCTATAGAGGATTGCACAGTGAGTACCGGGCTAAAAAAATCAATACAGGCATACTGTAGCTCGCGCTACTATGCCTAATTTAATGCTCAAATGTTGTTAGTGTGGGTGAACCACCTCTTTAAGTGGGTTTACGTGCCTGGTGGTCAAGTGGTTAAATACTCCTATATAATAGTTTCCATTATCCCTTTGTAGTACTGGGTTTCTAGGTTTGATTTTGAGTAGAATCGCTGTATACAGGTCCATCTGTATGTTCTCCCGGGGTTTATTGGTATTTGCATGTCCTCCATAACCAAAAACCTACCATTAAGACCCCTTTCACACTTGGGCGGTTTTCAGGTGCTTTAGCACTTGCAGGATGTTCTGAGAAGTCCTGCAAGCAGCATCTTTGGGGTGGATTGGGAGCGCTGTATTTATCGCTCCCAAAATGCTCTGCCCATTGGAATGAATGGGCAGCTAGTCAGAAGCACCTGGAAAGCGTGGAAAATAATAAAAAAATAAAATAAAAAAATATTGTACAATCATATATACCCAATTCTATACCCACAGTTGATCCAGATGAAGGCAAAAAAAAAACAGCAGCGCATGCTCCAATTTTGCTACAGCAGGGGGAAAAAAAATCCTTCCTGATTCCCTGACAGGCAATCAGATTTTCCCTGGATCGACTTTACCTATAAATGTTAGTACCCAGTTATATTATGTACATCTAGGAAAGTTTCCAGACCTTTCCCTAAAGCAATCTTCTGAGCTGGCCAGAACCCCCTCTGGAGGGAGTCTGTTCCACATTTTCACAGCTCTTACTGTGAAGAAACTTTTCCGTATTTGTAAATCTTATTTCCTCTAGACGTAAAGAGTTCCCCTGTGTTTCCCTGTGTCCTCTGTGTTGACCGTAACGTGAATGACTCAACACCAAGTTCATTATATGGACCCCTTGTATATTTGTACATGTTGATCATATCCCCCCTTATTCTCCTCTTCTCAAGAGTGAATAATTTCAGTTCCTCTAATCTATCCTCATAGCTGAGCTCCTCCATGCCTCTTATCAGTTTGGTTGCCCTTCTCTACACTTTCTCCAGTTCCCGGATATCCTTTTTGAGAACTGGGGCCCAAAACTGAACTGCATATTCCAGATGAGGTTCTCACATCAACACTGACAATCCCTCCTACGGAGCCGTTGTGTTCTCCCTGCGGAGGAACCCGTGCCCGCCGGGAGAACACTGTGATTACTGCGGGGGGAAGCCGTCCCGCCGGACAAAACTGTGATCATTGTAAATAATCGTATGCAAAATCCAACAGGCTGGTTGTACCCAAGTTAATCGTTTGAACCTGCCCATACATGGTTCAAATCTGCTGTACCGTCTGATTCCAGTCTGTCTGGCTTTAGGTAAATATTTGTTTCGCCTTAGCGTTTAGGAGTTCAATGTTAGACGATTTTAAGCTCTTCCAAGTGCACTTGTAGTGCAAAGTGGATTTGCCTTTTGTAAACAACCCCCAATGTTTTTAATACTGAGCGGCATTTACAGTAAGTAAAGTAAAGACGCACTTTCCTAAATAAAGGTTTTATGTGATTAAAATAATTTATGCCAACGAGTGTCATAATATATGCAATTGTTTAGTAGATCTGCCAGCAATCTTTCAACCAGTGAATGGCGTTGTAACAATAACCCAATAATTCACTGGCCCTATTCCCATTGGTCTTAATGCTGTGTCTCTATTAATGAAGAGGCTATGTGAAAGAGACTGTGTTTCTAGGCAACTGTCACTTTTTTTTCCCCCCTTCCATGTGATTCAGTTAAGGTTAGGCATGTCAAAGAAGTTGTACCTAGAGAAAAAAGGAATGTAATACAGTATAATATATAGTAAGCTTGTTGTTCGACTCCATATATATTTATAGGTCATAAAACTCCTAATTAACCTTAATCCAGTTTTGTGCAGTTCAGTTACATTTTATCCAAGGCAAGGTCTTTCCATCTAGATGGTTTACCCCCACTGACAAGTATACATTTAATTGTAGAACACTTCTAGAGGTTCAGGTTACATGGCTGCACTAGTAATACAAGCAATTTACATAAGTGTATGCTGAGTATGAACCATTGTAGACATGCATAATTGTACAATATATGTAGATCTGACATTTTTTTTTTTAAATCAGAAAAATGGTTTATTGTGCCAAAAGATAAAATACAAAAATATAGACCAGCATATATAAAAATTACAAAATACCATCAAAGGAAGACATGCATCTTACATATGCTAGAACAGAGGCACCAGAAGATTACACAAACCACATACAGGTGGTTCTCAAAAAATTAGCATATTGTGATAAATTTCATTATTTTCTGTAATGTACTGATAAACATTAGACTTTCATATATTTTAGATTCATTACACACAACTGAAGTAGTTCAAGCCTTTTATTGTTTTAATATTGATGATTTTGGCATACAGCTCATGAAAACCCAAAATTCCTATCTCAAAAAATTTGCATATTTCATCCGACCAATAAAAGAAAAGTGTTTTTAATTAAAAAAAAGTCAACCTTCAAATAATTATGTTCAGTTATGCACTCAATACTTGGTCGGGAATCCTTTTGCAGAAATGACTGCTTCAATGCGGCGTGGCATGGAGGCAATCAGCCTGTGGCACTGCTGTGGTGTTATGGAGGCCCAGGATGCTTAGGTAGCGGCCTTAAGCTCATCCAGAGTGTTGGGTCTTGCGTCTCTCAACTTTCTCTTCCCAATATCCCACAGATTCTCTATGGGGTTCAGGTCAGGAGAGTTGGCAGGCCAATTGAGCACAGTAATACCATGGTCAGTAAACCATTTACCAGTGGTTTTGGCACTGTGAGCAGGTGCCAGGTCGTGCTGAAAAATGAAATCTTCATCTCCATAAAGCTTTTCAGCAGATGGAAGCATGAAGTGCTCCAAAATCTCCTGATAGCTAGCTGCATTCACCCTGCCCTTGATAAAACACAGTGGACCAACACCAGCAGCTGACATGGCACCCCAGACCATCACTGACTGTGGGTACTTGACACTGGACTTCAGGCATTTTGGCATTTCCCTCTCCCCAGTCTTCCTCCAGACTCTGGCACCTTGATTACCGAATGACATGCAAAATTTGCTTTCATCTGAAAAAAGTACTTTGGACCACTGAGCAACATTCCAGTGTTGCTTCTCTGTAGCCCAGGTCAGGCGCTTCTGCCGCTGTTTCTGGTTCAAAAGTGGCTTGACCTGGGGAATGCGGCACCTGTAGCCCATTTCCTGCACACGGTGGCTCTGGATGTTTCTACTCCAGACTCAGTCCACTGCTTCCGCAGGTCCCCCAAGGTCTGGAATCGGTCCTTCTCCACAATCTTCCTCAGGGTCCGATCACCTCTTCTCGTTATGTAGCGTTTTCTGCCACACCTTTTCCTTCCCACAGACTTCCCACTGAGGTGCCTTGATACAGCACTCTGGGAACAGCCTATTCGTTCAGAAATTTCTTTCTGTGTCTTACCCTCTTGCTTGAGGGTGTCAATGATGGCCTTCTGGACAGCAGTCAGGTCGGCAGTCTTACCCATGATTGCGGTTTGGAGTAATGAACCAGTCTGGGAGTTCTTAAAAGCCTCATGAATCTTTTGCAGGTGTTTAGAGTTAATAAGTTGATTCAGATGATTAGGTTAAGAGCTCGTTTAGAGAACCTTTTCATGATATGCTAATTTTTTGAGATAGGAATTTTGGGTTTTCATGAGCTGTATGCCAAAATCATCAATATTAAAACAATAAAAGGCTTGAACTACTTCAGTTGTGTGTAATGAATCTAAAATATATGAAAGTCTAATGTTTATCAGTACATTACAGAAAATAATGAACTTTATCACAATATGCTAATTTTTTGAGAACCACCTGTACTGTCAATGGCAAAGTTTAAACAGTGCTGGGCAGGCAAAAAACAGCCTCACCCCCCAACACAACTAAACACTAGGCCAACAGGCCACAACTGAAATTCTGCACTCCACAGTCTGCCCATACAATTAGAACCACTTCCCACCAACAATGAAAGTTTTTGTGCCCACAGTATAATGCATTTTTACCTATACTTCATATGTGGTCAGGCTTTGCACCCAGAGAGAAAATGTCACCTAAACCTGCAACAGCCGAGTCAAAACCAGTCTCGGAGGTGCTAGTCCAGGAGTCTCCAACCAGGGCTGCCAAATGGAATTAAGGGCTCTTTCACACGGAGCGGACCGTTTCTGGGTCCGCTCCGTGTGTCCGCCAAAGCTCAGCGGGGATCCCCGCTGAGCTGTCGTCGGATAGGGCGGTCCCCGCACACAGTGCAGAGACCGCCCTGTCTCTGCTCCGCTCTCCCCTATGGGGGATCGGATGCAGACGGACCGTCTGTCCGTCTGCATCCGATCCGTTCCGCCGAAAGGAAGAAAAATAGGGTTTCTTCCGTTCGCAAAAGCGGATCCCGACGGACGCAGACGCTAGCGGATGCTCCATCCGCTAACGGACGCGATCCCATAGGGATTCATTACAAGTCCGTTAACGGACTTGTAATGAACGGACGAACGGTCCGCTCGTGTGAAAGGACCCTAAATTTCCGGGTTGCATTTCTATGCTGATATGTATAGTGCTCTCTCACAATAATAAGGTTTACTTGTTCGACACAGTTTACACTCTAAAAAGTGAGTGTTTTACGCCAATAAATACAGTATATATATTTGGTTTGTCTGGTTCTTTTTCTATTCTATCCTTTCTCTCATTTCACTCTGAACCCATATGTTGTTTGTCAGTGTGTTTTGGCAAATTTCAAAGCGTGTTTAAAAATGCTACTTCACTTGATCCGTCTTGATCTCTGTTCTAACTAGTTACTGCAGACGTGTTTTTCCATGTGTAATAAAGCATTGGTGGTAAATTCTTCTTGGGTAAGTGCTCAGTGTTGGGTGGGGCAGCTGAAGAATCTATTTGTGTAAACCACCGCCAGACAATGAAATAAAATCATGCAGTTGCCAGGAGACTGGCTGCACATCTTTGTGCTATGAAAGCCATAGAAATATTGACTAAGGTCCACAAACTCTGGTGTGCAATTACAACCAGAACAAAAGACCTTGTAAAATTCAGTGTTGCGTATTTTATAACTGCGGTATCAAAACAGCAAGCAACTACAGCTATTTACGTGTGATTTTCAAAACCACCCATCCTTTTAAGGAGAAAATTCTCTTTAAAATATACCAATGATTTTGACCATGTGATGCCTCCTCAGCTTTATTTGCTAAAGGCTGCGGAAACAAAACTGCACTTATTATTTTTATTTGCGTTTAAAGCAAACCTGTTGCATGTAAAATCAGTGTTGCAGAACAGACTGAAGAAATTGCTTTAGTTGTTTTTCACACATGCTGCCATTGCAGAGTAAGCAGTAGTCAGACAAATATTGGCTTTTTATGCCATTTGTATCTCTAACTAAAGCTGGCCATACTGTGATTGAAATGTGGCCAGTCCAGTAGGGATTGGCCGAATTTATTCATTGTTTGGGCTCTTGTTTTTTCACCCTGGGGTGCCTACTGGGTTTGTCCAAAAATGTACACAAATTGGCCAAAAATAGACAAGCCAGCGAGTGAATCAAGCTTTCCTTTTTGTTACACAAAGCCACAGGTTTTTTTCGTGCACCATTACAACCTTAGACCCTGTGTGGGCCAGCAGCTGGCATCCTAAAAACTCATGATGTCATTGGTTGATAAGGAGGACATCCGGCATTTGCACAGCATCGTTGTTTGCCTCTCTCCTGCCCCTCTCTGTCAGCACTGGGGGCACATTAGCAGAGAAGGAGAAGAGAAACACTAGAATACTCGTCCATACTAGTTTGCAACGGTAGAGGAAAAAATCTCCTTTCACCACTTCATTACTGGGCACTTAAACCCCCTTCGTGCCCAGACCAATTTTCAGCTTTTAGCGCTGACGCATTTTGAATGACAATTGCACGGTCATACAACACTGTACCCAAATTATATTTTTATCATTTTTCCCCCACAAATAGAGCTTTCTTTTGGTGGTATTTGATCACCTCTGCGATTTTTAATTTTTTGCGCTATAAACAAAAAAAGACAGAAAATTTGGAAAAAAAACAAAATTTTTTACTTTTTGTTATAATAATAAAAAAAGGGGGTTTTTGGGACTTTAAATGAGATGCGTTTTTAAACAAACAGTAGTATAAGTAAAATAGTAAACGTTTATAACCAGGCTCTTACTTGGTAAGTAAGAGCCTGGTTATAAACGTTTACTATTTTACTTATACTACTGTTTGTTTAAAAACGCATCTCATTTAAAGTCCCAAAACCCCCCTTTTTTTGTATCCAATAGGGATGGAGGTGTGTGTTTTTCATACGCCTCATTTAAAGTCCCAACCCCAGTTTTTTTTTTTTGTTATAATAATAGGCCATTTAAAAAAAAAAAAAAAAATAACAATTTCCCTCGGTTTAGGCCGATACGTATTCTTCTACATATTTTTGTTAAAAAAAATCGCAATAAGCGTATATTGATTGGTTTGCGCAAAAGTTATAGCGCCTACAAAATAGGGGATAGATTTATGATTTTTTTTTTTTTATTAGTAATGGCGGCGATTTGCGTTATTTTTTGTCAGGCCTGCGATATTGCGGCGGACGTATCGAACACTTTTGACACAATTTTGGGACCATTCACATTTATACAGCGATCAGTGCTATAAAAATGCACTAATTACTGTATAAATGTGACTGGCAGTGAAGGGGTTAACACTAGGGGGGTGAGGAAGGGGTTAAATGTATTCCCTGGGTGTGTTCTTACTGTGTGTGGAGGGGGACTGACTGGGGGAGGTGACCAATGCTGTGTCCCTATGTAAAGGGACACAGATCGGTTTCCTCTCTCCCTGACAGCACGTGGAGCTCTGTGTTTACACACAGAGCTCCACGTCCTGCTGTCACCAACGATCGCGGGTTACTGGCGGACATCGCGCCGCCAGGCACTCGCATCGGGGAACAACAACAACAGCGCCCCCAGGGACGTCCACCCGGCACTTGAGAGCCACGCTGTGGACGTCTTTTGTCCATAGCGCTTGCCAACCAGCTGCAGTAATTATATACTGCAGCAGAGTGGCTTGTACAGGAATCCTAACATACCTGTATGTCACGGCTTTCTTTTGGGTTCAGGGAGCCTGCATGTGACCCCGCCCGCCAGCTCTGCTGTGATTGAACACACAGGGTCTTAGCACGTCCTGGCCAATGATTCATGGCCAGGACCTGCTGATCGGCTGTGTCCAATCATAGCCCATAGCCCTGTGTTGATGATCAACACAGGGCTGTGTACAGAGGGAGCAATATCATCAGAAACCAAGAGATATTTAGTAAAAAGTGGACAATTATTACGTACATTACACATTGTTGGGCACACATTTAACCCCTTGATTACCCAAGATGTTGACCCCTTCACAGTCCGTGTCAATACAGTGACAGCGTATATTATTAGCACTTATCACAGTATTAGTGTCAGTTAACCAGTTCCCACAAAGTGTCAGATTGACTGACTTACAGTCAGTCCCACTACAGGCCCACTATAAATCGCCTAAATTTATGAAGACATTTTTTTATTTTATTTTATCTGATATGTTTTTATAATGGAAAATTAGAAAAAAGTGTGTGTGTGTATGTATATATGTGTGTGTGTGTGTGTGTGTGTATATGTGTATATGTGTATATGTATATATATATATATATATATATATATATGTATATATATATATATATGTATATATATATATATAATGTATTACAGAGTGGGCACGGAAAGTATCCAGACACAGCACCCCATATTGACAGAAAAACACAGAATTGTTGCCATTTTTGCAGATTTATTAAAAAAGGAAAACTGAATAATAACATGGTCCTAAGTATTCAGACCCTTTGCTCAGTATTTAGTAGAAGCACCCTTTTGATCTAATACAGCCATGAGTCTTTTTGGGAAAAAAGTTTTTCACACCTGGATTTGGGGATCCTCTGCCATTCCTCCTTGCAGATCCTCTCCAGTTCTGTCAGGTTGGATGGTAAACGTTGGTGGACAGCCATTTTTAGGTCTCTCCAGAGATGCTCAATTAGGTTTAAGTTAGGGCTCTGGCTGGGCCATTCAAGAACTGTCACGGAGTTGTTGTGAAGCCACTCATTTGTTATTTTAGCTGTGAGCTTGGGGTCATTGTCTTGTTGGAAGGTAAACCTTCGGCCCAGTCTGAGGTACTGAGAACTCTGGAGAAGGTTTTTGTCCACGATCTCCCTGTACTTGGCCGCATTCATCTTTCCCACGATTGCAACCAGTCGTCCTGTCCCTGCAGCTGAAAAAACACACAGCATGATGCTGCCACCACCATGCTTCACTGTTGGGACTGTATTGGACAGGTGATGAGCAGTGCCTGTTTTTTTCCACACATACCACTTAGAATTAAGGCCAAAAAGTTCTATCTTGGTCTCATCAGACCAGAGAATCTTATTTCTCACCATCTTGAAGTCCTTCAGGTGTTTTTTTTTTTTTTAGCAAACTCCATGTGGGCTTTCATGTGTCTTGCACTGAGGAGAGGATTCTGTCAGGCCACTCTGCCATAAAGCCCCGACTGGTGGAGGGCTGCAGTGATGGTTGACTCTACAACTTTTTTCCATCTCCCGACTGCATCTCTGGAGCTCAGCCACAGTGATCTTTGGGTTCTTCTTTACCTCTCTCACCAAGGCTCTTCTCCCTCGATAGCTCAGTTTGGCCAGACGGCCAGCTCTAGAAGGGGTTCTGGTCGTCCCAAACGTCTTCCATTTAAGGATTATGGAGGCCACTGTGCTCTTAGGAACCTTAAGTGCAGCAGAATTTGTTTTGTAACCTTGGCCAGATCTGTGCCTTGCCACAATTCTGTCTCTGAGCTCTTCAGGCAGTTCCTTTGACCTCATGATTCTCGTGAGCTGTAAGGTCTTATATAGACAGGTGTGTGACTTTCCTAATCAAGTCCAATCAGTATAATCAAACACAGCTGGACTCAAATAAAGGTGTAGAACCATCTCAAGGATGATCAGAAGAAATGGACAGCACCTGAGTTAAATATATGTGTCACAGCAAAGGGTCTGAATACTTAGGACCATGTGATATTTCAGTTTTTGTTTTTTAATAAATCTGCAAACATGTCAACAATTCTGTGTTTTTCTGTCAATATGGGGTGCTGTGTGTACATTAATGAGGAAAAAAATGTACTTAAATGATTTTTGCAAATGGCTGCAATATATAATTCCCCCGATTTTGTAGATCCATTATCAATTGCGACGCCAATCAAAACCTCCAGTCCCGACGAAGGCTCCCGCCATCTGGCAGTTCTTAAATAACTAAGAGGTGGGGCCACCCGGTGACGTCGCTAACCGAGGGCATACCAGGCTATTGAATTGGAGGAGCAGCATTTAAGAGGATCAGAATTCAGTTTGAATTGTCAGCAGAAATATGGTCTTTCTTGTAAAAAAAAAAAAAAGAAATGTGATCAAATGCCTTGCTTTGATTATGAAGGGCACCCACGATCACTCGTGACAGAGTAGAGCTGCACGATTAATCGCAGAGAGAATCGCGATTTCCATGCAGGATGACCGGCGATTCTTTTGTTTTCACCGCTGGTTCCACGTAACCAGCGTGGAACGCAAAAGCCGCCGATATCAAAACCGACGTCAGCAGCCTGCAGTAGTTTGTATCCATGCGCCACCCAGTGGTTGCCGGCGGTACTGCTTGTGATGTATTCATCCTTCTCACAGTTCTGTACAACTGTGTGTATCCATGCGCCACCCAATGGTTGCTGGCAGTACTGCTTCTGATATATAAAAAAAGAGACCAATGATATGTCTATAATGTTAAAGACCATATAGCTCCTATGAAAAAAGCAGAATCAAAGTTTGATTCTGCTTTTTTCATAGGAGTTATATGATCTTTAACATTATAGACATATCACTGGTCTCTTTTTTTATATATTCATATTTTTCAGATAAATCACAGGTTTATTTATAAATGTATTTATTTTTTTTGGGGGGGGGGGTTCTGGCATAAATTTTTTGAGAATCGTGAGAGAATCGTGATCTTTAGTCTAAGCAAAAGAATCGTGATTCTCATTTTGACCAGAATCGTGCAGTCTTATGACAGAGCGAGAACTGGGATCTGTGTGTCTGTAAACGTACAGATCCTGGTTTTCTCGGGAGAGGAGACTGATTGTGTGTTCATACAATGTATGAACGCCGATCTCTCTCTCTTCCCTTAGTTGGTCCCATATCCCCTACAGTTAGAACACAGTTAACCCTTGATCGCCTCTAGTGTTAACCCCTTCCTTGCCAGTGACATTTATACAGTAGTCAGTGCATTTTTATAGCACTAATCGTGATATAATTATCCCAAAAATGGGTCGAAAGTGTACGATGTGTCTGCCGCAATATCGCAGTCCCGATAACAAAACGCTGATCGCCAGCATTACTAGTAAAAAAAAAACTAAAAATGCCATAAATCTGTCCCCTATTTTGTAGGCGCTATAACTTGTTTCGCAAAGCAATCAATATACGCTTATTGTGTTTTTTTTTTTTTTTTTTTAAATATGTAGAAGAATATATACCGGCCTAAACTGAGGAAAAAATTTTTTTTATATTTATTATAGTAAAAAGTAAAAGATATTGTGTGTTTTTTTTTTTTTTTTTCAAAATTGTCACTCTTCTATTGTTTATAGCTCAAAAAATAAAAAACACAGAGATGATCAAATACCACCAAAAGAAAGCTCTATTTGTGGGGGAAAAAAGGACATCAATTATGTTTGGTTTCAGTGTCGCACGACCACACAGTTGTCGGTTAAATTGACGCAGTGCAATATCGCAAAAAATGGCCTGGTCATTGAGCAGCCAAATCTTCAGAGGCTGAAGTGGTTAAGGGCACCAACTTTTGTGGTGGTAAATAGGGACACTGTAACTGGTGTGGCGGTGATTATGGACAATATAGTGGCATGGCACTTGCTTTGGTAGCAGTATGTTAAAAAAATATATATATGTTTTTTATTTTTTAGCTTTTTTTTTTTTTTTTTGCACATGCTGTTACCAGAGTAGTACAGTGTCACCATAGTAACTCTGTTCTACTCTAGGCAGCTGTTTTTTTTTTATTTGTTTACACTATGATTGCTTATTAAACTTTGTAATGGTATCCATTCATAACACTATTGTATTTGTATTGTACATTGTGATTGGCCACAGCTATTACATGGTACATGCTGCTGTGATTTGTCCTGTACCATGTATCATACCATCTGATTAGTAAGCAAAGTTGTCATGAATGACAGCCATTGTTTACAACTGAACATATGATCACTGTGTTTGGTCACCAGGACAAAGCATAGTGGCCCGTTCCAACGATCAGTGACCCACTGTGTCTGGTAGACATGGCGGTCACAGATTGAACTTAGGGGTGCACACAAGGTGTACTTCTGAGAGGACGTGTGGGTGCGTTCTCCCAGATAACACTTGTCCCACCTGGCCATATATGTACAGTGGCCAAGCAGGAAACCTTTAAATACTGTGCACCTTTTGTTGTAATTGGAATGTCGTAAAGCCAAGTTAAATCTGCATATATTTTTCCTTGGTTCCTCCTTTCCTCCTTCATCAACATACTAATTACATTTTTAAAGAAAATCTTTTTGTTTTTTATTACATACCTTCATTTAACCACATCAATACCAGCCCATTGTAAAATGACGTCCACAAAGGACCTCTAACGATCCGGGTGGACGTCATATGACGTCCTGGGCTTTGTGGGAGGATATCTGAATGATGCCTGCAGCTAGAGGCATCATTCAGATATCCTTCTCTTCTGCCGGCGATTCTGCACAACGTAAGAACAATCATAGCGGCGATTCCGCCGCTAGATCGTTCTTTCAGGCGGCGGGAGGGGACATCCCCCCCCCCCCCTGCCGCCATCTGGTGCTTCTCCGGGCTCTCCCGTGCCATCGGGGGCCGGGAGAACGAATCGTCCGCCGCTGGCAGGAAGCATAGAGATGACTGGTGACCAGATGGTCACCAGTCATCTCTATGACCGTCGGAGGACCCGGGAGTGATGTGATGACGTCACGCCCGGGTCCCCGTAAGTAAACAAAGCCGCAATTGCGGCTGCTAAGCAACAGTAATCATGAGATCGGTGAATTTTTTTTCACCGATTTCATGCTTTCCAGCCTGGAGGAGAGATGTGGGGTCTTATTGACCCCGTATCTCTCCATAAAGAGTACCTGTCATACACATTCCTATTACAAGGGATGTTTACATTCCTTGTAATAGGAATAAAAGTGATAATAAAAAATAAAAAATAAAAAAAAAGTGTAAAAAAATAAATAAACATGTAAAAAAAAGAAAAGAAATTAAAAATATTTTTTTTAACGCCCCTGTCCCCTGTAGCTCTCGCGCAGAAGCGAACGCACACGCAAGTCCCGCCGACATATGTAAACGCCGTTTAAACCACATATGTGAGGTATTGCAGCGTGCGCTAGAGTGCCAGCAACAAATCTAGCACTAGATCTCCTCTGTAAATCTAAACTGGTAACTTGTAAAAAATTTCAAAGCGTTGCCTATGAAGATTTTTAAGTACCGAAGTTTGGCGCCATTCCATTAGTGTGTGCAATTTTAAAGCGTGACATGTTAGGTATCTGTTTACTCGGTGTAACATCATCTTTCATATTTTACAAAAAAATTGGGCTAACTTTACTGTTTTTTGTTATTTTTTTAATTCATGAAACAATTTTTTTCCAAAAAAAAGGCGTTTGAAAAATTATTGCGCAAATACCGTGCAAGATAAAACGTTTCAATGACCGTCGTTTTATTCCCTAGGGTGTCTGCTAAAAAAACATATATAATGTTTGGGGGTTCTGCGCAATTTTCTAGCAAAAAAATTATGATTTGTACATGTAGGAGAGAAGTGCCAGAATAGGCCCGGCATGGATGTGTGTATAACAGCCCTGTATGGAAGCGGTTAAACCCATTGATATCACCACTGGGTGTCTGTTTTTCTCTGTAAAATGCAGGCAGATCATGGCTGGTGGGAGGGGCCAGCAGTGTGCTGTACATGGTCCCTGAAAACATCATAGCCTCAGTATTCTTCAAGAGCCCTCAGCCCTGATGCAAGCAGTGGGCTGGCTCTTGGGAGGAGTTATGCAAATATCAATATGTCTGGATAAGTGGGTGTCAGTCTGGAGGAGTGGGTGTATTTGCATGCAGGCCATGCTAGGTAACACCCACATGTGATACTGAATCTCCATGATTGAAATAACTGGTATTCAATAGATGAATTGTATGGGCCAAGGACAATCAGTCTGAGAAGGAAGAGGCTAGTAGGGATGAGCTCCGGCGTGTTCGCACAGTCCACGTGCAGAGCCCACCAGAAAGTCTGCATGGCGCTGCGCTAACCACAGGCAGGGAGACATTTCCCGATCTCTGCAGCCAAGCATCGGGACAATGTCTCCCTGCCTGTGATTAGCGCAGTGCAGACTTCCTGGCGGGCTCTGCACGTGGACTGTGTAAACACGCCGGAGCTCATCCCTAGAGGCTAGCAGGGGTCTTCAAACTACGGCCCTCCAGCTGTTGCAAAACTACACGTTCCATGAGGCATTGCAAAACTCCGACATTCACAGTCTAGGCATGATGGGAATTGTAGTTTCTGAACAACTAGAGGGCCATAGTTTGGAGACCCCTGCTAGATGATGATGAACATCCTCCAGCCAGGAAGTGAGACTGGCATCAGACGCGTTGCAGCTTCAAATGCACAATATAAGAGGTTCACTGTGTGCATTGAAATTGGTATAAGCCATTTCAGTACAGGAGATGAGCCTGTGCAACTGTGCAAGACTGAAGGGAAGACCAAAGTTCAGCTTTAAGCTGATTTAAACTGTGGGTTCAATTGGGCTTTAAATTTTCCCTACAGTTCTGTGCAGACATCTGGGGAAAGCAGTGAATCAATTACTCATGCAAGAAATGAGATTTCTGAAAGTGTTCTGGGCACAAACCGTGTTACCACAACTTCAGTGTTGCTGTGGTTAATGGGAAGTAACATTTTAATCTTTATAGCTGCCTGTAGCTTGAAATGGAAGGATAATAATTAAAGATGACCTGTACTATAGATTAATCTTACTAATTTACCAAACCTTGTTCTGAGCTCTGGCACTTTGTGGAGGCAGCTGTCTTACTAGAGAAGCAGAGCTTTGCTTCCTGATGCCAGGACTGCCCCCTGATGACTATTGATCTGGTGGGGTGATGACCAAGAAACTGCAGAAGAGGTGAAAAGGAGGAAGAAAACAGACACAAAATGAATGAAACTGACACAGGCTTTGCAGGTCCCCACGTGAACACGGCCCTATTGAGTACAGTGTGTATTTATGCCCGTTTATGCTTCCCTGTGTGGCGATCTGTGACGCAACCCACCCATCCTTTGACTCCTTTTCCAGTGGCTTAAGGAGGAGGTCCAACCTAGGTGAAAAAAAATGAAGTCAGCAGCTACAAATACTGCAGCTACTGACTTTGAATATTGGGACACTTACCTGTCCTATTGGCACCCCAGCTGATCTTCGGATCGACTCCCAGGTGCTGCTGCCGCCCTTCCTATCAGGCTGCATTCACACCTCAGCGTAGGTAATCTGCCGCGTATTGATGCGACATCAAATAGGCATTTTGACCGCGATTTGCGGCGACAAAACGCGACGTTTTAAACATTGTTTTTTGCTGGAGGGGTGATTTTTTACATGGTCGGCTATGCCCGAACGCCGAAGCCGCCCGAAAAAAAGGGTCCGGGACTTGTTTTGAGCTTTCGGCGTTCGGCGTGGAGATGTGAACCATTTCCATAGCCGACCATGTAAAATCACCCCTCCAGCGTATTGGGGGCTGCTGCGGCGTCGCGCTTCAGGCGTATATACGCCTAGGTGTGAATGGAGCCTTAAGGGAACTTGGCAGTAAAGCCTTTTGGCTTCACAGCTGGTTCCCTACTGCATGTATGTGAAGCGCGCTGTGCTTTCTAATTGGCCTGACAGTGGCATCTCCTCACAGAGACACAGCTAGGTATGTAATCAGTGCCCTGATTACAATTAAGTGCCAGCAATCCGTACCAATCTGTGCCCACCATCACCACCAATCTGTGCCCACCATCGCCACCAATCAGTGGCTATTAGTGAGGCCAGTCAGTGCTGGCTATCACTGCTGCCCATCCATGCCACCCATCAGTGCTTATAAGTGCGGCATATTCATGCCTCCTCATCAGTGCCCATAAGTGTCGCTTTATCAACACCCATCAGTGAAGGAGAAAAATTACTTATTTACAAAATTTACTGACAGAAACTAAGAAATATTTTTTTTTTCTAAATTTTTAGTCGTTTTTTAGAAAAAAAAAACAGAAGTGATTAACCACTAGAGAGCCGCGCTATAAACGAAAGACGTCCACAGCGCGGCTCTCAAGTTTTGGGTGGACTTCCCTGGACGTCCTGCTATTTACATTCCCCACGCGCGCAGCGGGGAAACACTGTGCCCGGCGCATCTCTAGGAAGCCGATGCGCGTGCCTGGCGGCCACGATGTTCGCCACGTACCTGCGATCGGCGGTGACAGCAGGGACGTGGAGCTCTGTGTGTAATAGGGACACAGCATCGGTCACCTCCCCCAGTCAGTCCCCCTCCACACACAGAACACACCCAGGGAATACATTTAACACCTTCCTCACCCCCTAGTGTTAACCCCTTCCCTGCCAGTCACATTTATACAGTAATTGGTGCATTTTTATAGCACTGATCGCTGTATAAGTGTGAATGGTCCCAAATTTGTGTCAAAAATGTCCGATATGTCCGCCGCAATATCGCAGTCCCAATAAAAATCGCAGATCGCCGCCATTGCTAGTAAAAAAAAAAAATCATAAAAAAAAAAATCATAATTCTGTCCCCTATTTTGTAGGCGCTATAACTTTTGCCCAAACCAGTCGCTTATTGCGATCTTTTTTTTTTTTTTTACAAAAATACGAGAGAATTTTTTATTTATTTTTTATTTAAATTGGGATATTTATTATAGCAACAAGTAAAAAAAATATATATATATATTTTTTTTGTCGCTCTTTTTTTTTGTTTATAGCACAAAAAATAAAAACCGCAGATGTGATCAAATACCACCAAAATAAAGCTCTGTTGGTGGGGAAAAAAGGACGTCAATTTTGTTTGGGAGCCACGTTGCACGACCGCGCAAATGTCAGTTAAAGCGACGCAGTGCCGGAAGCTGAAATTTCGCCTGGGCACGAAGGGGGTTTATGTGCCCAGTAAGCAAGTGGTTAATAAATATTACGTACATGGTTTTATGCTATGTGGAGATATTCTTTGTTTACATGATAAATCTACTGGATTGGAAGCAAAGTTCTATCCTGAGATGCGTGGAATGTGATTATTTGGCCCATCACTCACATAGTTTCGGAGAGCTTAGTCTCCTTATGCCTGCTTGACTCGTGCACCACGGACACAGATCGTTTTGTACTATTGAACTGTTCTAATAGGAGCTACTCAAGTGGCTCCGACTTAGAAAAAGGTTCCTGAACGACTTTGGGATGACTTCAGTGCGACTTGCATTGACTTCAATACAGAAGTCATTTTGCAAGTCGCCTCTGAAGTCGTGGGCAGATCGCCTTGCAGAGTCACGCTGCAAGTCGTTCTGCCCCAGTGTGAACTGGCACTTGGCTTTTGGGATTTATAACGTTTTTATAAATAAACCAAAATGTTGCTTTTTTGACAAACACAAGTCCAAATTTTAAAATATAAAAGAAAAGAAAAAAAAAAAAAACGGAAAACTCAATTGGCTGTAATGAATATATCACCAACATTAAATATGAAGAAAAAAATAAGAAAAGCCTTTTTCTTTTTTATTTCTTCATCTTAGTAGATGCCCCCTATTTATTCTTACCGTATGTGGTAGTGCAGTGTTTTGACATAAAATTTCAATTCAGTTTTAGTCAGTCTTTTTACTAAAATGCCATTTTAGTTTTAGTCGTATTTTAGTCTACTAAAATCGTGTTAATTTAGTTGACTAAATGAACACTGGTGATCATAATGGTATGGCTGATTGGTGTAGGTTTAGTCACTTAGGCCTCATAGAGAATATTTTTTTTGTGTTGTATTTAAATTTGTTAATCTTGCGGTTTTTCTGTAAGTCTTCTTACTCCCCTCGGTTTTAATGTGTCCTGATAGTTTTCTTCCTGGGGGCCAGGTTTATGCTATTGTAAAGTTGCTTTGATCTTTCAGAGCTCTGTTTTCTACATAAGTAGGTATTTTCTATGCAACACTGTAGTTTGTCTTCTAATACCAGATTATACAAAGATTTCCATGCTCCTTCAAAGATCTATGGGATGTTTCTTTTAATTGGATGGGTGTCATACCTCAGTTTTTGAAAAACAACACAATGGCTTTTCAGACCAACCATTTTTTAATAAGTAAATGACCTGCATCACTGTACAACAAATCGGTAAAATCTGAATAAAGCCTGTGTGTATTTAATATTAATACACACATTTTACCTTTAATTTTAAACTGAAAGGGCTGTTTTACAAGATAAGGGTTCACATATACTTTAAAGTGGAGGTCAGCAACAGGTGACTGGTAGATCGCGCTCTAGGCTTGCTGACCCATCATTCCAGAGCAGAGTGCAATGCAGAGGGACTACTTGGAAAGTTGGAGCTGTAGTAGGGATCAAGAACCGCATAAGCCAATGCCTCCTCTGTAGTTCTGGCTCCTGTCCCATGCGGCGTGAGACCAACTGAACTCCACCTCTTATCCCGGCTAGCGGTCTCCAGAGTGGTGCCAGTAGCAGGAAAGAAGAAATCTTCAGGTCAGTGTTAAGCAATACACTGGGCATAATAGTACAGGGCTGCTTTCACACTTCTGTGCTGCAGTTTGCCCACATCGTGGGTGCAGGGCAGTGTACCTGCAGCTTTCCTGTGGGTTTTCTGTGCTTGGCCATAGACTTTTATTACCCTGCGGGTTTGGTGCACTTTCTGAAAGCGATATGTTGCCTCCTCCACCTGATTTAAACCCATGATTGCCTGCAATGCATATGATTGCGACACGGTAGTACAGCAATTGGAGGTTTAAATCGGGTGTAAGGAGGAGACACTGTCTCCGGTAATCTTTGACTTCTCCCATGTTGTTCAAGCAAATCTCCACCTCTTTAACCAGTTGCCGCCCACCCACCCACCATCAAATGACGGAGGGACAGTGCAGTTCTCGTTCTGGGTGGACGTCATATGATGGCACACCTGAACCCGCGCACCCCCACGTCGTGTTGATAGGACATGGCGCGGCCTCGATCTCTGTAAAGAGCTACTGACCTAACTCTTTAACCATGTGATCGGCTGTGTCCAATCATCGCAGATCAGTGAAGGAGAAAAATTACTTGTTTTCAAAGTTTACTGACAAAAATTAAGAAACTTTTTTTTTTTTTTGCAGAAGGGATAAGAAAATGTAATGCAAAAACATAGCAAGCAAAAAATGCATAGGCTATGTCCTCAAGACGAGACATGAGGACCAACCTAGGTACTTGAAATATAGGCTGGTGAGTGTCTAAGAGAAGTTTGCCCTTGCAGATATACACGTGCAATGAGTGCGCATCTACACAAATAAAAGTCCCCAAACATCAAGTGAAAAACATCAGTGATGTGCAAATCTTCAAAAAATAAAAATAAAATTTAAAGTCCAGGAACAAGTGAAAAGATTAAATTATCCACGGACTCCGTGACTGAGAGAGACGACCAAGACACTCATGCCTTTCACCAAAAATAAGGTTGGCCTCTTACCAAATATGAAAGATTCTCACCACAGAGATCAGCCAGGTATGTAATTAACAGACCTCCAGACATTCATCAGAGGCAATGCAGGACACCAATGTTTGGTTCCAGTGATTCCAAGGATCAGAATGTCACATCAGGCCACATTTGCATTAATAGAGGAGAACAGAGACCACACATAGTGTAAAACCATCAAAAAATGTATTTAAAACACTAGATGGGTACACTCATGACCAAAAATATTGACACCCCTGCATTTCTGTCAGATAATGCTCCACTTCGCCTGGAAAAATGTTGATATTACAAATGTTTAAGCATTCTCATGTTTATTTCTTTTGTTTGTATTGATTTGGCACAAAAAATGGAGAAACAAAAATCTAAATCTGACACATTCCATGCAAAATTCCAAAAATGGACTGTCAATACTTCCTCTGTTCAGATCCAGCACCTTCCAAGCTTCTTTAGCCCCCCAGTCAACAGACAACACCTCAGTGTAGGGTGGCAAACATCAAGCTGATTTTTTTTTTTATCTCTCTTCAAAACGCTTCCCTCCCACCCTTGGGAAACAGGGCGGGTTAAACTGTCCAATGACAAGTCAGGTGTGTTTAACTTCTCATCAGTGAACAGTCTTAGCAGGGGGCTGTTGGAGGAATCCCCCCTCCCTTTTTCCTCACAGCAAACACACTTACACATCCCATAATAGTTGAAGCAGGTAGCCACAATAGAACAATAGAATACGGTCACACCCCAAAACATCACAGCAAATGGTCCAACAGCATGGGACAGCACACATTATATATACAGCACACATTATATACATATTACAAGGTTCTAGTGTGGCTGTAAAGAGAGTCCGACTAGTACAGATCAGACTGGGGTTCTCATTCACCCTGCGCCCCTATTACACAGGGAGACACGGGGAGCTGGACAAGGAGCCTCCAGAACTCTCCAGGGCAAGCTGAGCTGCACAAACCCCCGACCCAAAGTCACTCCTGTCACAGCATCCTATAACATCTATAAGTTAGAGGTGAGAGGTACGGTTAAAACGTGTATGTTTCTTACACCTTTCTTCTTTTGCCAACTGCCCCAGGTCTCTCAGATTGGAAGGATTTTTTTTCCCAACTGCTGTTTTGTGATCTCTCCACAGGTGCTCTATGGGATTTAGATGTAGACTTATTTTGAGCAAGTTCAGTTCTCTCCAGCACTTTTGTCTTTAACCATTTCTGGCCATTGGCATGCTGTAAGACCCAGGGCTGCTGACGGAGATCCAACTTTCTGACACACATTGCGCCCCAGAATTCTTTGGTTGTCTTCAGATTTCATAATGCCACAGTCAAGACATCCAGTGCCTTAAGCACAAAGCAACCCACATTTGTGACTCTACACCATGTTTGACTGTAGGTACGGTATTCTTTTCTTTAAAAGCCTCATTTCTTTTTCTGAAAACAGTAGAATGATGGGCTTACCAAAAAGATGTAATTTTTATTGCATCTGTCCACAGTACGTTGTCCCAAAAGGATTTTGGCTTTGTCAGGTAAACTTGGCAAACTATTTTTCTCTTTCACCCACGTCCGGGGAGATCACCTACAGCGCCATCTGCTGTAAACTTCTTGACAATGTTGCACACAGCGGACACAGGAATATTAAAGGGGTCGTAAAGGTAATTTTTTTCCCCCTAAATAGCCTCCTTTACCTTAGTGCAGTCCTCCTTCACTTACCTCATCCCTTCGATTTTGCTTTTAAATTTCCTTATTTCTTCTGAGAAACCCTCACTTCCTGTTCTTCTGTCTGTAACTCACCACCGTAATGCAAGGCTTTCTCCCTGGTGTGGAGAAATCCTCTTGAGGGGGGAGGGGGCGAGCAGGAGTGTCAGGAAACTCTCTACTTTGCAGATAGAGAAAAGAGCTGTATGTTAGCGGGTGTCCTGACACTCCTGCTCGCCCCCTTAAGAGGCTTTCTCCACACCAGGGAGAAAGCCTTGCATTACGATGTGTAGTTACAGACAGAAGAACAGGAAGTGAGGATTTCTCAGAAGAAATAAGGACATTTAAAAGCAAAATCGAAGGATGAGGTAAGTGAAGGAGGACTGCACTAAGGTAAAGGAAGCTATTTAGGGAAATTTTTTTTTACCTTTACAACCCCTTTAAGCAATCTGGAGATGGACTTGTAACCTTGAGATTGTCAATGCTTTTCCACAATTTTTGTTCTCAAATCCTCAGACAATTTTTTGCTTCTCTGTCTCTTCTCCATGCTCCATGTGACACACAGAGACAAAACAGAAAGGTTGAGTACATTTTTCACCATTTCAACTGGATACCAGTGTGATTTCTACATTATCAGCACCTGTTAATTGATCAAATTAATTGATACAAACTTGGAATGCAATTTCTTCTTACAATTTTGAGAAAGTTCCAATAATTTTGTCCAGTCCATTTTTGGAGTTTTGCGTGGAATGTTTCAGATTTGGCTTTTTGTCTCTCCACTTTTTTGTGTCCTACCAATACAAACAAAATAAATAAACCTGAGAATGCCTAAACATTTGTAATTGCAACAATTTTCTGGGCAAAGTGGTGCATTATCTGACAAATGCAGGGGTGCTAATATTTTTGGCCATGACTGTACTTGGGGGTAAAGGAAAATTACAGCATGTACTAGCCACGCAGTGAAAGCGCTGACATCACAAGTTAAGCCTCGCCCAGCACGTTTCACCGTCAAATAGCATCATCACAGGAACAATTAATACATTGTTGTTCAGTCGTTTAGCTGCGTCTGACTCCTCGTGACCTCATGGACCATATAGCATGCCAGGTTTTTCTGTCCTAAACTGCCTCCCGGAGCTTGCTTAAAGTGGTATTAAAGGTTCAGTTTTTTTTATTACATTTTTTTTTTTAAATAACAAACATGTCGTACTTGCCCCCACTTTGCAGTTTGTTTTGCACAGAGTGGCCCTGATCGTCCTCTTCTGGGGTCCCACGGCGGCTCTTGCGGCTTCTCCAATAGCTAACACCCTCTGGGAAGCTCTCTCCCGAGGGGGTTACCTTGCGGGCGTGCTCCCCAGTGATACACTCGGCGTACATAGCTGCCAAGTGTATGACTCTGCCCAACCCCCCCCTCTCTCCCGGCAGCCACGTCATTGGATTTGATTGACAGCAGCAGGTGCCAATGGCTGCGCTGCTATCAATCTATCCAATGAAGAGCCGACAAGACATGGGGAAAGCGATGCTGGATCGTGCCCATGGAAATTTGGGGCTCAGGTAAGTAAAACGGGGGCTTAGGGGGGGGGGGGGCTGCCAGGCACAGCAAGGTGTTTTTTCACCTTATTGCATAGGATGCATTGAGGTGAAAAAACACAAGGGTTTAAAACACCTTTAACTTCATGTTCATGGTTTCAATTATGCTATCTATCTATCTTGTTATCTTGTTTTCTGTCATCCTCTTCTCCTCTTTCCTTCCATGTTTCCTAGCATCAGGGTCTTTTCCAATGAGTCCTCTATTCGCATTAGGTGGCCAAAGTATTCAGGATCTGTCTTTCCAGTGAATACTCAGAATTGATTTCCTTCAAGATTGACTGGTTTGATTTTCTTGCCAGTCAAGAGACTTTCAAGAGTTTTCTCCAACATCATAGTTCAAAAGCGTAAATTCTTCAGTGTTCAGCCTTCCTTATGGTCTAACTTTCACAGCTATAGGTTACTACTGGAAATACCATAGCTTTGACTATACGGCACTTTGTCGGTAGGGTGATGTCTCTGCTTTTTATAATGTTGTCTAGGTTTGCCATTGCTTTCCTCCCAAGAAGCAAGCGTCTCCTAATTTCAAGGTTACGGGCACCGTCTGCCGTGATCTTGGAGCCTAGGAACATAAAATCTGTCACTTCTTCTATTTGCCAAAGAGTGATGGGACCGGTTGCTCTGATCTTAGTTTTCTTAAACTCTCCTTTTTCACCTTCATAAAGAGACTCTTTAGTTCTTCTTCACTTTCTGCCATTAGTGTGATAATTAATACATTAAAATAAGGCAAAAACAACAGCAGGATCCCCGATACAAGGTACGCCCATCATCTATAAATACTGTCTGGGTTGGTCCATACTGAAAAAAAGAAGGGGGGAGGTTTGAGGGGTTGTTATATCTCCAAAATTACTGTGGGCTACCAGGTATCCACCCAGTGCCCCATGCAGAGGTTTATTGGTCAGTGGTCCATCGTCCACCACTTCCAATACAGGCAGCCATCTAATCCAGGTCGGGGCTCAGCTGACTAAGTCAGCCATATAATCTGGCTAGAAAGTATAATTGAACCAGTAAAGACTGTTTTTTCAGTATTGTTGTTCTTTATAATTGGAAGATGCTAATATTTCTAACATAGTGCAGATTTCCTGACGTTGCATCTGCTTGGTTGGTGGTTTCATTTGATGCCAGAACTGCCTTGGCTGTGTTAGGCTGCATTCACACCTGAACGTGGCGTATTGTAGCGCGATTTGCTGCGACAAATTGCAGCGTTTTGTCACGCGATTTGCCGCGACAAAACACGTCGTTTTACAGCCTACAATACGCCGGAGGGGTGATTTAACATTGTCGGCTATGCCGAACGCCGAAAGCCGCCTGAAAAAAAGGGTCCGGGACTTGTTTTGAGCTTCAGGCGTTTCGGCGTTCGGCGTGCAGATGTGAACCATCTCCATAGCCGACAATGTTAATCACCCCTCCAGCGTATTTCAGTGTCGGGCGTAAAAACGCCTAGGTGTGAATGCAGCCTTAGGCATTAAGTGCCAGTTTTGCGCTTGCCATGTTTTATTCTTGCATTTGACTGTTGTTGAATCCATAGCAGGCTTACATTTAATTAGATGCTATGAACTCGAAGTTCCTTTTGTAAACTATGTGCAATATATTTTCTTTTATTAGTGAGTTATATTGACATTTCTCAGGTTCATGGTAAACCAGGGAACATATATAAAGCAGCAGTGATAAGAGTATTATTAGACGCCTTCGGACATATTTTAATGAATAATATTTTTTTTTGCTTTTGTTTTGTAGGCCACCACAAGATTTCACCTGGACCGAAACGCCTCCTCAGAATTCTCCACTGCACAGCACTGCCAAAGTCTGCTTTATTAAATTGCCCTTTGTTGCAGGCAGCTATGCAAATCTCTAACATCACTGTACCACTTCATCACTCCCAACAGGAAAAAATAACTGAAATGTGTGCCAATGCACCGCCCAGCGTTCAGTAAACCAGAAACAAACCCTTGGTTGGATTTTTTTGTTTTTAGGTGAAATGCCAAGAGTTTGTAGCCAGCTGAAAAGGAAACTGGAAAAAAAAACACTACTAAAACATATAATTAAAAAATGGTCAAACGTGTATGCTACAAACTATCAGAGGCCAGTAAATAGCAGCATCTAATGTGTGCTGATGGTGTGGAAGGGAGCACGTTAAAATAGACAAGTCTGGGCATTCAGCTGACAAATAGACTTTACTGTGCACTGTGTGAACTGGGTCGTGAAATTAATTTACTTTTTTTCCCTTCATGTCTTTTACTCGCTCTCTTCTCACTTCCTTAGATGGTTTAAATGCCATTTAAATCATAACTTGGTGGTTGACTGGTTCTCGAAAGGAAAGAGGCATGCCTGATGTCTCTTACTTCATCCTTACAAACTATCAAATATATTTGTAGGGCCAGTGAAAGGGCTGCAAGCAAACAAAAAACTGAGTTAAAACAAGAAATTTGGTTTCTTAAACTACATTGACCTCCCAAAACTTTTTGTATCTTTTGACATTTTGTCAAACTTGCTGGCAGTATAAGACTTTTGCACTAGCAT
Source organism: Rana temporaria (assembly GCF_905171775.1). Lineage (NCBI taxonomy): Eukaryota > Metazoa > Chordata > Amphibia > Anura > Ranidae > Rana > Rana temporaria. The sequence continues at coordinate 370,867,254 of NC_053492.1, read as the reverse complement.
TCATAGTAGTAAAGCACTAGTGGCAGTGGAAAATGAATGTGCTGGTTTATAATCAGTGTTTTAGAAAATATAGGGGACACTCTAGCTAGCAGAAAAATCAGCTGCTTCAAACTAACATGGGAGAGCTATTACTTCTGCACTACTGGTTAATCGGATCTAGGAAGGGACGTTGTGTATGGGTGGTCCGCATTTCTGATCATTCGTCTTTAAAGAAAATTGTTGGCTGCATAACCAAAATAGGGTTAGCAATAGCTGTACTGTAGGGTTGTAACAGGCATTAAAAAAAAACAAAAAAAAACATTTTTTTTTTTGCACAACTGGATAAATCTTAAAGCCGTTCAGAAGGAGAAGACGAAAAAAAAGTCGGCCTGGAAAATTTGCACAGTTCATGTGCCTTTTTGCTTCTGCTTTTTATGCAAATATGTGTTGGCTGTAAGAACCTGCCAGAATGTGACACAATGTCAGATATATGTTAAAGCAGATGTGCATTTGAAGGACATCGGTGTATGTACACGAAGCCTTAAAATACTTGAAACCTTTACAATCCTCTCCTTTGTGGGAACATGTCTGTGATCTTATTGAGCAGGTCTAATTTCATCCTGGAACTGGAATCTCAGGCTGTGTAAACTATTGCATAGTAACTTGTTGGTAAAGTAAACCAGGCAAGCAGAAAGGAAACCCGACCAGTAACCATGACTTTCCAAAGGGAAACTAACCACACAACCTTCATGGCAAGAATCCAGACTGCTGGGTCATTTTTTTAAGCCAAATCACCATCGTCATTTTGTACATGGATATCTGTTACTATGCATTAAGAGGACCTTTGTCAGAACTGACCTTATAAAACACTGAAGGTCAGCTTTAACATTTAAAGAACTTTGATTATTTATTTATCTTTTTTTTTTTTTTTACATCTTTGAGGGTGTTAATCTAAAACTTTGTGACAGCATGCATGCATCCGTGGAGCATGGGCCTGTGCTTTGCAGCGATTCCAACATATTATGCCTCTCTTGGAAGGGCAGGGTTCCAAAAAGTGAAAAGGAAAAGCCAGTGTGTCGGAGACGCTACTATGAAGAAGGGTGGCTGGCTACTGGAAATGGAAGAGGAGTTGTTGGAGTAACATTTACGTTGAGTCATTGTCGGAGGGACAGGAATACACCTCAGAGGACCAACTTTAATCTACGAGGGCATAACAGTGAGGTAAGCGGCTTTTTACTTTTCTGTTTTTTTTTTTATTTTATTTTTTTACTTTTTGGTTTGGCTTACTGGCATGTACCGTGTAAAATGAGTGCTACAGAAATACCCCAATTGTGAACAAGTTATTTTACAATTTAACCACTTGCTTACTGGGCACATAAACCCCCTTCGTGCCAGGCGAAATTTCAGCTTCCGTCACTGCGTCGCACTTGTGCGGTCGTGCTACGTGGCTCCCAAACAAAATTGACGTCCTTTTTCCCCACAAATAGAGCTTTATTTTGGTGGTATTTGATCACCTCTGCGGTTTTTATTTTTTGCGCTATAAACAAAAAAAGAGCGACAATTTAAAAAAAATATATATATTTTTTACTTGTTGCTATAATAAATCTCCCAATTTTTTTTTTTTTAAAAATATATTTTTTCTCAGTTAAGGCCGATACGTATTTTTCGACGTATTTTTGTAAAAAAAAAAAAAAAAATCGCAATTAGCAACTGGTTTGCGCAAAAGTTATAGCGCCTACAAAATAGGGGACAGAATTATTTTTTTTTTTTTTTTTTTTTTTTACTAGTAGTGGCGGCGATCTGCGATTTTTTTATTGGGACTGCGATATTGCGACGGATGTATCGGACACTTTTGACACAAATTTGGGACCATTCACATTTATACAGCGATCAGTGCTATAAAAATGCACTAATTACTGTATAAATGTGACTGGCAGTGAAGGGGTTAACACTAGGGGGTTAAATGTGTATCCTAGGTGTGTTCTAACTGTGTGGGGGGAGGGGGGTGAATGGGGGAGGTGACCGATGCTGTGTCCCTATGTACAAGGGACACAGATCGGTCTCGTCTCCTCTGACAGCACGTGGAGCTCTGTGTTTACACACAGAGCTCCATGTCCCTGCTGTGTTACCGACGATCGCGTGTACCCGGCGGACATCGCGGCCGCCAGGTACACGCATCGGCTTCCCAGCGTTGCGCCGGGACAGTGTTTACCCGCTGCGTGCCCCCCAGAGGCACGTGCGGGTAATGCACTTTAAATGACGTCCAAAGACGTCCAGTTGGCACCTGAGAGCCGCGCTGTTGATGTCTTTTGTCAATAGCGCGGGTCTCAAGTGGTTAAACAATAAATGGGTTGCGCTAACCTTGAAACTGTACACCAGATTTGTGAGCACCCTATTTTTATGAAGAAAACCCGTAAAGTGTTATCCTATATTCACCATTCAGGGAACTGCCATTAGGCTTTAAAGGGGTTGTAAAGGTTTGTTTTTTATTTTCCAAATAGGTTCCTTTAAGCTTGTGCATTGTTGGTTCACTTACCTTTTCCTTCGATTTCCCTTCTAAATGTTTTTTTTCTTTGTTTGAATTTATCACTTCCTGTTTCTCCTCAGTAAGGTTTCCACCATCATCCGAGCGGTGGAAAGTCATTTAGAACAGCTTACTGTACACCTTACTGAGGAGGAACAGGAAGTGAGAAATTCAGACAAAGAAAACAAAAAAAACATTTTTTAATTTTCTGGCAGTGCCCCTCCCGAGACTAGACTCTGGATCCGCCCCTGGTGAGAGCGAGAGAGAGAGAGGATAGTGGACAGAGAGGAGGACAAGAGAGGCACAACTTGTAAAATAACTTATACGATAAAATATAGATGTTACTGGCGCAAAGAAATATATATGATGGATTTGTAGCTTATTATTTATTTGCTGCAATCAGAAATGCACGTCACCCTTGAATGAAATGCTAAGAAATTTAAACAATAAAAGGATTGCGCTAACCTTGAAATTGTACACCAGATTTGTGAGCACCCTATTTTTATGAAGAAAACCCGTAAAGTGTTATCCTATATTCACCATTCCGTGAACTGCCACTAGGCTTTAAATGTGCTTATTATACAAACCTAGAAAAATATTATTGCCCTGTTGCCCCCCTGGATCTGCCCCTGGCTGTCACATCCTGTTTCTGTCTCTGCTCTCATCCTTCTATCTGTTTCTCTGTCCCCCGTCCTCTTTCTAGCTTATCGTCTCTCTCGTTCCCCCTCTCCCTCTCTCATTTTGCCTCTTCTCTCATTCTTTCTCTCCCTCTCTTTCTCGCTCTCTCAACTTCCCCTCTTTGTTCATTTGAAAAAAAAAAAACTCCATCCTGCTCCTAATTTTTTTTTGTCACTGTAGTTGAAAACAAATGTCTGTTTGTCAACACTAACAATTATAAAATCAAGCAAATGTTTAAACTATAAATTATCACCAAAATTTTTTCGGCTTAAGCTGCTCTCCGGGGAGAGCAGCATCCTATCTGGCAGTGTCAAAATAAAAAAATTCTAATAAGCGTTTGAAAAATCACTGTGCAAATCCTGTGTGACATAAAAAATTGCAATGACCCCCATTTTATTCTTTAGGGTCTCTGCCAAAAACGATAAATGTATATAATGTTTGGGGGTTCTAAGTAATTTTCTAGCAAAAAAATGTTTTTTTTACTTGTAAACAAAAAGTGTCAGAATGCCTGGTCTTCAAGTGGTAAAGCTCTCTGTATTGACCCCACCTCCCCCCCCCCCCCAGTGTTTCACCTTAATCACACCCTTTCACTCTTATCCGCTCTCTTTTTTTCACAATATATATTTACGAACTCTATTTTTATTTTTTATCTCTGATGCGGTTCTCATTCTTCAGCTTGGGAAAAACAATATGGTTAGCAGGTTAACTTCCTGGCAGAAATGTATTCAGTCAAAATATTATTAATTTATAAAAAAAAAAATTCTAATTATAAGTATAAAAATAAGATTAATTAGATAAACTAATTGGATAAGCTTAAATTAGCCAAACCAGATCAGCCAGTTCGCATTGTAGAGTACAGATGTTTTTGGCAACAACACTTGTACATAAAACAGTAAGCCATTCAGAAAATAAAGAAATATACAAGTGTACACAATCTCGCAATAAGATCCTATCCACAAGGAGATCCGTGGGACTGAGGCCCAGAGTGTCCAGCCAAGGAGCTAATAATTTTTCTCAAATTTGCCAGGGCATTCCTTATGCTGATAAACTAGATGTGCTTGCCTAAACATTTCACGCATATATTTACCCATTTAGCGTGGTTGGGTGGGTCGTGGGACTGCCAGTGTATAAGGCTGAAGCAGAGCCCAAGTAATGGCCTCTCTAGTCAAGTTCTCCACTTTCAGGTCATCCAGGATCCCCAGAAAGAATGTTTTAGGGCAGGGGTGCCCGACCTTTTGAAGGCCGAGGGCCACTTAAGTGACTTAGTAACCAGTCGCGGACTACAATGAGCGGAGTGGGCAGATGACCAGTCTGTGTCCAGTCTGCATATGCAAAGTAGACACAGCCTAATCTACTCTATGGGCCCTCTGATCCAATTAGGTGGAAGGGGACAGATCCACTGTCGGATTGGAGGTAGGCAGGTTTAAACAGAAAAACGTCAGTTTACATCTGCCGCTCCATAGAGGTGAATGGAGGGTCTGATTGGGTCAGACCGATCGTGTGAAATGGGCCTAAGGCTGCTTTTAAACTGTTGGTCTGCAGTCTTTTGCAGCGCAGTGTACCTATGGTTTTCCCGCCGGTTAGCTGCACTTTGCCATAGACATCTATATCCTGCAGGTGTGGTGCACTTTCTGAAACACCGCTTGCTTCCTCTACCGCCAGCTTCATTTACAACACTGATGCTCTCGGATAGCAGGTCGACAACCTGCAATCTGGGCTTGCCAACCAGCCATCCTAGAGCAGGAGGTCACGGGCCACATCAGAGGGCTCTGCGGGCCACTGGTTGGGCACCCCTGTTTTAGGGTCTACTAGCAATGTTGTGTGGAACACCCTATTAAGGGTGGTCACTACAGTGTTTCCCTGAAAATAAGACACTGTCTTATATTTATTTTTCCTCCAGAAATCACACTATGGCTTATTTTCGGGGGATGTCTTATTTTTTTTTACAGGCAAGTATGGTACAACAGTATGGTACAACAATCTACATTTATTCAACTATCCCCTGGTGTTTGTGTGGGGTGAGAGACTGTTGCTGGTCAGTGCTTGGGAGAAGCTTTACTTCTTCCCCTGAGTACAGAGCGTCCTTCTCCTCACTTCACTGAGTAGACTTTTTACTTTCACTTTCACCTGACAGGGGGAGCCGACCTTACCGTATTTATGGGGCTGCCGACCCCTCTCCGGTCACTTAGAGATACCGTGGAGCAGATAAGAAGGGCTGCACGACTTCTTTACAGCTCCTGAGCTCCGCACCAATACAGTACACCTATCACGTCTTGTTTTCCCGCCCGCGCCGCTACGCATACGACACGCCATCACTACGTCTTATTTTCGGGGGAATGTCTTATATTTCGATCTTGCGTCGAATTCCTGCTACGGCTTATTTTCGGAGTACGTCTTATTTTCGGGGAAACACGGTATACCTCTCCAGTAAATGTGCAATTTTTTTGCAGATCCATGATAAGTGAATTGGGTCATCATAGTTCCTTTGACATTTTATACATATAGGTTTAGGTAAACCACCCATTGTACAATTTGTTGGAGTGTAATAGGCCTGCAGTATAATAAAGATCTACATATACCTTTGTGTGACATTTAGGGAACAGATTTGAGTTGTCTCAAGTGTCTCTAAATTAGAGTTTAAATGTAGATTTCGCAATAGAATGTAAAATTGTTTTTTTGTTATCCGTTATTTTTCTGATGCTGCATATTCTAATTCTCCTTTCAGCTTGCAGTGTAAATTCCTATTTTACCTTGTATGTAGCTTGAAGATAGTTTGCTATTACTGTGCTGTATTTTTTTAAACTATACCTTTTGATCAAGACGACACTTGTTTTTACTGTGAAATAAATGAACATGTACCTAAAGGCTTCCAGTGAATTCTTGCATACTTGATCCAAAACCGAGGGCAAGAGAAAGTTTGCAGCAAAAACCTAATCCACAGCTATTTATGGCTTTTGCTCTTGATGGATTGAATTGCAATTTGGTGTTCCTGAGGTCTGAAAACTGAAATGTTTGAGAATTTATTATGGTATAATTGGGGAATTTGGTCATAGATTATATGTTTCAAGCCTTCAATTCCAATTCCTACAATTTTGTTTCTGAAAGGAAAAGCTATTTTGAAACTTAAAAAGTGTACTCGTTACACAAAAGGTGTAAAAAAAAAAAAGAGGAGTCTAGGTAGTTATGTTAACCACTTCAATACTGGGCACTTTCACCCCCTTCCTGTCCAGGCCAATTTTCAACTTTCAGCACTGTTACACCTTTAACCACTTAAGGACCGCCTCCTGCACATATATTTCGGCAGAATGGCACGGCTGGGCTCAAGCACGTACCTGTACGTCCTCTTTAAGTGCCCAGCCGTGGGTTGCGGGTGCGCGCATGACCCGGTCCGAAGCTCCGTGGCCGCCGGACACGCGGACCCGATCGCCGCTGGAGTCCCGCGATCGGTCCCCGGAGCTGAAGAACGAGGAGAGCTGTGTGTAAAGAACGCTTCACTGTAGCGCTGTCATTGATTGTGTGTTCCCTGATATAGGGAAACACGATTAATGATATCACACGTCCAGCCCCGTCCCCCTACAGTTAGAAACACATATGCGGTCACACTTAACCCCTTCAGTGCCCCCTAGTGGTTAACTCCCAAACTGCAATTGTCATTTTCACAGTAAACAATGCATTTTTATAGCATTTTTTGCTGTGAAAATGACAATTGTCCCACAAATGTGGCAAAATTGTCCGATGTGTCCGCCATAATGTCGCGGTCACGAAAAAAAAATCGCTGATCGCCGCCATTAGTAGTAAAATTTTTTTTTTTAATAAAAATGCAATAAAACTATCCCCTATTTTGTAAACGCTATACATTTTGCGCAAACCAATCGATAAACGCTTATTGCATTTTTTTTTTTTAAATAGGTAGAAGAATACGTATCGGCTTAAACTGAGGAAAAAATATGTTTTTTTCTATATTTTTGGGGGATATTTATTATATCAAAAAGGAAATATTGTTTTTTTTTCAAAATTGTCGCTATATTTTTGTTTATAGAGCAAAAAATAAAAACCGCAGAGGTGATCAAATACCACCAAAAGAAAGCTCTATTTGTGGGAAAAAAAGGACGCAAATTTTGTTTGCGAGCCACGTCGCACGACCGCGCAATTGTCAGTTAAAGCGACGCAGTGCCGTATCGCAAAAAGGGGCAAGGTCCTTAGCCTGCATATTGGTCTGGGTCTTAACTGGTTAAGATGCAACTTGGTTAGCTCCTGGCTACCTGGAAGTTTTGGGTGACCCTACCCACTACCACCTCACCTGTGATTTCTGTTGAATACTTATATCTTAAAATCAAAATCCAGAAAGGATGATGGGAGCCCCTCATAATGGGCACAACAGATGTGCAGAGCCTGGAACTCCCATCACTAGGTTCCTAGGGAGAAAAATAAGAACCGTCAGGGTTGTCTTAAAGTGGTATTAAACCCAAAACCAAAAATGTGGTATATTGCAGCTTACCAGTTCTTTGATGTGGTGGCTACATCAGTTTTCTTTTCTTAGGCTTTTTCCCCCTCTGTTTTTACCTGATGATCTGGCCAGTAACACGCCTCTTGTGTTAGAGTGCCCCTACTCCGGATGAAGGAACACAGGGAGCACCTTTGGACTGCAGCATTGTCAGTCAAGGGCACATGTGTCAAACACACGGCTATAGGTCGAATCCAGCCCACCAGGTCGTTTCATGTGGCCCTCGTATTTTTCCTGCAGCTCTAACAGCCCATTTACTCAGCTGTCACCAGCAAAGAGATGGACAGAACTCCTCCTTTAGATCCTGCACTTCTCCGTGCAGCGGCAGAGAACCCCTCTGTCATTTCAGCAGTCAGCAGCAGAGAGGAGGACTGGACTCTTGGGCCCCTTTCACATTGAGGCGTTTTTCATGCGGTACAGCGCTAAAAATAGCGCTGCTATACCGCATCAAAAATCATGCCCTGTAGTGTTCAATGTGAAAGCCCGAAGGCTTTCACACTGAAGCGGTGCGCTAGCAGGAGCGCTCCAAAAGTCCTGCTAGCCGCATCTTTACCGCGGTATAGGAGCGGTGTGTTCACCGCTCCTGTACCGCGCCTTCCCATTGAAATCAATGGGAAAGCGCGGTAATACCGCAGTATTAACCCTTTTTTGCCGCTAGCGGGGGTTTAAACCTCACCGATAGCGCCCGAATATCGCAGTAAATACGACGGTATAGCCACGCTACAAATAGCACGGCTATACCGTCACCGCGGCTCCACGCCTCAATATGAAAGAGGTCTTACAGATCCTGTGCCTCTTTGTGCAGCTGCAGTCGGCTTGCCTTCTTCCTATACTGCATCCTGGTGATATCTCTTCTCCAGTAAAAAATTTGCTTGGCCATCCACAAGATTTAACAGACCATTCATCAGACCAGGCAACCTTCTTTCATAGCTCTGCAGTCCATGTCTGATGCTCACGTGTCCATTGTAGGTGCTTTTGGCTGTGGGCACGGGTCAGCATGGGCACCCTTACTGGTCTGCTTCTACTCAGGCCCATACACAACAAATTGTGATGCACTGTGTGTTCTGATACCATTCTATTGGAACCAGAATTAACTTTTTCAGCAATTTGAGCTACAGTAGTTCTTATTGGATCTGACTACATAGGCCAGCCTTCTCTCGCCACAAGCAGTAGTGAGTCTTGGCCACTCATGGTCCTGTTGTCTGTCTACCGATTTTTCCTTTGGGGGGACCAATTTTGGTATGTCCTGACCACCTCAGAAAAAAGTAATACATTAAAATTGTTAAAGAATACACTCTCTTAATCCCCAGGTACCAACAAATATATTGAATACAGTGGATGACATTTGCTTTTACTGCTTGAACATCGGGGGGCATGATGTCAATTAGAATTTTAATGATCACAAACCTGCGAAAATGTCACACTGCAGTTTTTTCCCCCCAAGTAAACCCAAATTAATCTTATCCTAATTACACAAACAGTTTGCAATAATGGTTGAAAACTTTTGTTTTGATATCTCATTGATTGCTTCCTAATTATTACTAGAACATGTACAAAAACAAGGCTGTTTTTATAGCTGAAATTTTAAGGCAGTACAGTGGAAAGCTGGAGCTAGGAATATGAGTTGGGGGTGTAAGAGAGATGCTCTAGGAAGTTTATTGAAGTTTTTAGGTCATATCTCCTAGGCCTGGAATAAGTTAAAGTACACCAGTAATGAGAAAAAAAATATATAGGCGTTTTATATTTAATCACTGAAAAAAAAAATTCCGCTGCATTTCGGTCCTGCCACAAAAAGACCAGCTGACATGTCCGTAAATTCTCTCATTAACACAGGTTTACTCGATGCTTCATAGCAAATCGGAACCGATAAAACATTTTTTTTTTTTTTACAAGAATTCTTACAAATATTCTCGTACAACAAAGGCTTTGTTTGTTTATTGTTTCTGATCATGCGCAGTCTTTCTTTTCTGATTTTTCTTGTACATGTACACATTAAACGAAAATTGTTAGTTCTTTTCCCGTACGGGGAAAAATTTGAGTCTGTACCTTCAGGAGAGTTTGTATGAAAATTCGGAAACGGCCATCGAAAGTTGTGTACACACTATACGAAAATTCTTTTGGGCGAAGATGTTTGCCCGATTTTCTTATAGTGTGTACAAGTCTTAATGCTGATTGAGTTAGAACAAGAGAATGAAAGCTTTAAAAAGAGGGTGGTGCTTGAAATCACTGTTCTTCCTCTGTTAACCATGGTTACCAGCAAGGAAATACATGCAGTCATCATTGCTTTGCAAAAAAATTGATTCAGAGGCAAGGATATTGCGGCTACTAAGACTGCACCTAAATCAACCATTTATCGCATCATCAAGAACTTCATAGAGAGAAGTTCAATTGTTGTGAAGAAGGCTTCAGGGTGCCCAAGAAGGTCCAGCAAGTGCAAGGACCATCTCCTTCAGTTGATTCATCTGTGGGATCGCGGTATTCGGATGAGGCGAAGACTTTTGAAGGATGACCTGGTGTCAAGAAGGGCAGCAAAGAAGCCACTTCTCTCCAGGAAAAACATCAGGGACAGACTGATATTCTGCAAAAGGTACAGGGATTGAACTGCTGAGCACTGGGGTAAAGTAATTTTCTTTGGATCGCCTTACCAGAAAAGGTGAATGCTACCATCAGTTTTGTGTCATGCCAACAGTAAAGCATCCGGACTGAGACCATTGATGTGTGGGGTTACTTCTCTGCCAAGGGAGTGGGTTCACTCACAATTTTTCCCAAGAACTCGGCCATGAATAAAGAATGATACAAAAACATCCTCTAAGAGCAACTTCTCCCAACCATTCAAGAACAGTTTGGTGACAAACAATACCTTTTCGAGCATGATGGAGCACCTCGCCATAAGGCAAAAGTGATAACTAAGTGTCTTGGGGAACAAAATATCGACATTTTGTGTCCATGGCCACGAAACTCAAACTCAAACCTTAAAGCGGGATTCCACCCGCAATTATTATTTTTTTTAAAGTCAGCAGCTACTAACAGTGTAGCTGCTGACATTTACTAAGGACACTTACCTTGTCCTACGTGCCCGCGCTGATGGCCCCCCCCGATGCCGATCCCACGATCGATGCAGGTCCCGCGCCGCCATTCACACTAGGGGAAACAGGCAGTGAAGCCTTACGGCTTCACTGCCCATTTCCTACTACGCCTGTGTGAGTCTCGTGCCGGCTTGTGAATGGGCGGCTGCTCTCTGAGAACACACACAGTTCCCAGAAAGCAGCGCGCCCCATTCACTAGGAGAAGAAGAAGAAGAAAACATTCCGCGGTGCCGAAGAGGCAGATTACGGACTTCCGCATAGCAACAGGTATTTCGGGTGAGTATAATTTTTTTTTTTTTTTTCACTTTTATTTTATTTTATTTTTTTAATACTTTTGGCCAAATGTTGTTTTCCTGGGTGGAACTCCGCTTTAATTCCATTGAGAACTTGTGGTTAATTCTCAAGAAGCGGGTGAATAAACCCCCCCACAAATTCTGACAAACTCTATTGATTATGCAAGAATGGGCTGCCATCAGTCAGGATGTGGCGCAGAAGTTGATTGACGGCATTGCAGAGTGAATTGCAGAGGTCTTGAAAAAGAAGAGTCAACACTGCAAATATTGACTCTGCATAAACTTTATGTAATTGTCAAAAAAAAAAACGTGACACTTATGAAATGCTTGTAATTATACTTCAGTATACCATAGTAATATCTGACAAAAAAGATCTAAAAACACTGACGACTTCACAAAGACTCTGTGAAAATTAATATTTATGTTTATTCTCAAAAATTTTAGCCAGGGCTGTACAAAGACCTCCTAAGCTTTTCTTCGTTCGGCCTGCTGGGTTGAACTAAAATGAACTTGCTGTGTACCACTCATTAGTTTTAATTGCACAACACATATATAAAGCACATACTGCTTACATTGGTTATAACTTTTAGTTATAGTGGTTATAACTTTTATCAGGTTTTATTTCGTTGCTTTTGTCCCACTGACAAAATTGCAATGGGCAGAGGTTTTACATCAAAGGATCTCCAAAAATGCAGTTTACCCCATGTTTGAACGACCACACATGCTTCTTTTCTTTTTCTTTTTTTTTTTTCTTGTTTTCCCCCGTTAGCAGTAATTTTTATCTTTTCTCTGGTCTGGTGTCGGGCAATAGGAAACGCTCATGCCAATTAATTGATAAGCATTTTCCGCCGATTTGCAGGGTTCCCGCATCGCACAAGTGTGAGCCGAGCCTTACACGATCCATTCATGTAAGTGCAGAGGAGTTATCTATTCACTCAAATCTGTCAAAGCAGTGCGGTGCAATTCACATGCAATCTCGCAGAGCGCGCTGGTGTGAACCGGTGTCCTGTCGAGAAATGCCGCCTGCGCACAATAGCTGACATTGTGCCACACAATCCCGATGCTTGTGCAACTCTGCAGGGGGCTGATTTCTTTATGATGGGCACGTGTGAGGGGCGGATGCCTACAGAAGGGGGCATATTTTGTAATGATGGGCAGTGCTGCTAAGATGGGGCGGAATTTGGCACGAAACTCAAACATATCTCCTAAACAAAAATATCTCTGCTATTCTTCCTACACCTGTGTGTTAAGGAAGAGTTGCAGAGATATATTTCTTTAGGAGATGTGTTTGAGTTTTGTGAAAAATTCCGCCCCCATCTTAACAGCACTGCCTATCAAATATGCCCCCTTCTGTAGGTATCCGCCCCTCACACATGGCCATCATCATGAAATCTGTCCCCTGCAGAGTTGCACAAGCATCGCAAGCGTGTGGCACAATGTCGGCTATTGTGTGCAGGTGCTGTCTACAGCTGATCGTGAATCCTGATGTTCGGAGGTTTTTGGCAGCTCCGTACGGCGCAAGCGCAGTACCGGGCGGGCATTATTCGACAGTGGGCTTTTCTCGTCAGAACACCGGCACTAAATGCTGCATAGAGATCGTAAAGGAGGGTTGAATCGAGATCACAATTTTTTTTTATACGATTAATCGTGCAGCTTTCATACAGGCACATATTTGCTGACAGAGTATTTTTGGAAGACCATAGCATAGAGCTGCACGATTTAATTGTTAACAAATCGCAATCTCGATTCAACCCCCCTCACGATCTTAAAGCGGAACTTAAACTTTCCATATATTAAAGCTTCTGCCCTTGTTGTTTTAACTTTGGATAGTAAACATTTTTTTTCTGCCATTTAATACCTTATACAGCTCACTTCCTGTTTCTTGTCTGGTAAAAAGCCTAGGCGTATGACATCATGCACAGCTCTCTCTCTCACTCTTGTGAGAGCTTGCCAGGAAGGTAGGGGGAGAAGTCATAAGAGGGCCAATGAGAGCTGCAGTGCTAAAGGTGTGCCTCTAAGTGTCTGTGTAAATCCAGGAAGTGAACAGGCAGCAGCTTCAGCTGCCCACAGTTAAAATATCTGCATCCAGACTTGGTGGAGGGAGATTTCTGCAGCATATTTAGCAAGAACAGGATTACAGTTTATATAACATAATATGCAAAGTAGTTGGTGAGAAGCTTCAGAATGGCAAAGATGTTTTTATTACAAATTATGTGAGCAAGCTGCATTTCCTCTTTAACGTTGTCTAACGCTACAGAGTGGCTAAACAATTACCACTTTGCATCGGTTTGCTCTAGAAGTAGTATACATGCACACTACTTTGCATTGATACAAGTATTTATCGATATTACACTATGAACATTCCAACACTAAAACTTGGAGGAAAAAATATCTAAAGATTTTTGTTAATGAATTATGGAATTTGTGTTTACCTGCAGATGTTCTTTAGGGCAATATCATATTTATTGTAGTATAAAAATAAAAAAATGAAGAGAATAAAATGAGAAGGTCTATAGTACTATTGACTTGAATGACCCTTCCTGCATTTGCTTCATCAGCAATCCTGTTCCATTTTGAAAACTATTTCCCAGGATAAATGGGGAATTGTTATGTCAGCACCTCAATTCCTTTCTTTTAGATTGGTTCCACACTCTTATTTAGGAAGCTACTGGGGTCAATGGATGCCAGGTTTAGGACTTTTTATTTCTAACACCAGAATTATTGACAAGGATCCTATTCAAGGGACTTAATTTACACATTAAATTCACATATGGTACTTTACTGCCCTTGGAAACTTTAATTTCAAAATTTACACTGCAAAGTAGCTAACACCTACAGGTCACTTATTAGAAGGGGAATGGTATAAATATCACATCAGGACAACTAGCTCCCAACTTGGCTTCCAAACTGTATTCTTATGTTTAGATCTACAATACTGTTAAAAAGTTTTAGGCAGGTGGGAAAAAATGCTTTAAATTAAGATTTCTTTCATAAATACCATATTTTCCGGTGTATAAGGCGACCCCCTAATTTTACAGGTTTTTAAGATTTTTTGCCTGTACTCACCGTATAAGACGACCCCCCTTCCGAGGCTTCCGACGCTTCATATTTCTTCCTTCTGGAGCCATATTCCTAATCATTTTTGCTGGAGCCATATTCTTCTTCTTTCTTTCTGGAGCTGGAGCCAATCACGACGAGCGATGTATTCTATTAATGCAGGGGTTGACAAATTTGTTTGGAATCTAGGAGCCAGCTAAAAAAGTTAGGAGCCAGAAAACGCACCCCGTCCCGACGAGCTTGCACGCAGAAGCGAACACATATACGTGGGCAGCGACCGCATATGTAAACAGTGTTCAAACCACACATGTGAGGTATCGCCGCGATTGGTAGAGCGAGAGCAATAATTCTAGCCCTAGACCTCCTCTGTAACTCAAAACATGCAACCTGTAGATTTTTTTAAGCGTCGCCTATGGAGATTTTAAAGGGTAAAAGTTTGTCGCCATTCCACGAGCGGACGTAATTTTGAAGCATGACATGTTGGGTATCAATTTACTCGGCGTAACATTATCTTTCATAATTTAAAAAAAATGGGGATAACTTAACTGTTGTCTTATTTTTAAATAAAAAAAAAAAGTGTATTTTTTCCCAAAAAAGTGCGCTTGCAAGACCGCTGCGCAAATACGGCGTGACAGAAAGTATTGCAACGATCGCCATTTTATTCTCTAGGGTGTTAGGATAAAAAAATATATATAATGTTTGGGGGTTCTAATTAGAGGGAAGAAGATGGCAGTGAAAATAGTGAAAAATTACATTAGAATTGCTGTTTAACTTGTAATGCTTAACTTGTAATACCAACGGCCACCACCAGATGGCGCCAGCTTACACATCTGTTGGTAATAACTTGCAATACCAACGGCTCACCACCAGATGGCGCCCCTTCCAAGCCAAGTCGCAAGGACCCCATTTCTAGTCGCCATGGCGACCTGGCGCCCGGGATTTGTCGAGCCCTGTATTAATGAATAAAAAGCCTGCTTGGATTGGCAGAGGCTGTAACATCAGCCCACGCCTCTCTGATGCCGCGTACACATGATCATTTTTCGGCTTGTAAAAAACAAAGTTTTTCAGCCTCTAAAAAAAACGATTTTTTTTTCCAACTTCATCATTAAAACGGCCTTGCCCACACACGATCGTTAAAAAAAATGCACTAGCAAAGCGCGGTGACGTACAACATGTACGACGGCACTATAAAGGGGAAGTTCCGTTCGGATGACGCCACCCTTTGGGCTGCTTTAGCTGATTTCGTGTTAGTAAAAGACGATTCACGATTTTCTGTCTGTTACAGCGTGATGAATGTGCTTACTCCATTATGAACGGTATTTTTACCTAACGAGCTCTCCCATCTCATAACTTGCTTCTGAGCATGCGCAGGTTTTTCACGTCGTTAAAGCCCACACACGACCATTTTTTACAACCCTAAAAACGACATTGTTTAAAACGTTGTGAAAAAATAGAGCATGTTCGAATTTTTTTTTTTACGTTTTTCAGAACCCGAAAAATGCTGTGTAGCCCACACACGATCGTTTTAAATTACATTTTTAAAAAACTTTGTTTTTTACAAGCAGAAAAATGATCGTGTGTACACGGCATGACTCTCAATGTCAATCCGAGAAGGCTACTATATGTAGCCTGCTCAGATTGGCAGAGGTTGTTACTCCAATCCGAGCAGGCTCTGTATTGATTTGAATACATCGCTCGCCGGGATTGGCTAAACGGTATATACTGTATGTAGCCAAAGCTACATACAGTATTACCGCACATCCAGCAGGCATCCGAGCAGCTGACCCGGCGTATAAGACGACCCCTGATTTTTGGACAGTTTTTTTTAAGTGCAAAAGGTAGTCTTATATGCCAGCAAATACAGTAGAAGTGTTAATAGTTTATTTTTTTTTTATTTTTTTTTATCAATTAACAACATGGACATTAAATGAAAAGAAGAGGAATCCAAATCAAATCAATATTTGGTCTGACCACCTCTTGCCTTGAAAATAATCTTCTAGGTACACTTGCACACAGTTTTTGAAGGAACTCAGCTGGTAGGTTGCTCAAAACATCTTGGAGAAGTAACCACAGATCTTCTGCGGTTGTAGCCCCCCCTCAATTCCTTTTGTCTCATCATGTAATCCCAGACAGACTCAATGGTGTTGAGATCAGGGCTCTGGGGGGCCAAGCCATTACTTCCAGGATTCCTTTTTTACACTGAAAATAGTTCTTAATGTCATTGGCTGTCTGTTTGGGGCCCTTGTCCAGCTTGCAGAATAGATTTGGGCTTAATTACACGCCTCCCTGATTGTATGGCATGATGGCTAAGTATGTGCCTGAATTTCTCAGCTTTAAAGACATCATAGATCCTGACAAAATCTCCAACTCCATTTGTAGAAACGGAGCCCCAAACTTCCAAGGAACCATCGAAGCTTGACTGTTGCATACAGACACTCATTATTGTATCGTTCTACAGCCCTTTGTGAACAAACTGCCTCCTTCTACAACCAAATATATCAAATTTTTACTCCTCAGTCCAGAGCATCTGCTGCTATTTTTCTGCACCCCAGTTCCTATGTTTTTATGCATAGTTGAGTAGCCTTGTTTGCATATCCTATACCCACCCCATGTTGAGGGCCTGTGGTCTAGTATGATTCAGGAAGGGACTGCTTCTCAGTTTCTGGTTTTAATGGCAGTATTGCAGCCTAGAGGGGGTTCTTGAGTCTGTGATTTCTACCTTGTTATTACCGCACCTGGGAATCCTTATTTTTTCCTGGTGTGAAAACAAGTACTTCAATCACAGATATTACTCTGTTCCTCACATTCTGGCTTTGGTCTTGACCAGAAATTGGCCTGAAGTACTCTTAAAGGTCTCGGCCTTTAGCCTTTCTTTTTCAAAGATTTGTGGCTTTACTCTCCCATATTAGGCCCCCTTTGCAACACCCTATCCTTCCTCTTAACTTGTTCTCTTTGATCTGCATCCTTAGATGCGATGTTCCTCTAGAATGCAAAGTAGCCTCTTTGGTTATCACGTCTGCCAGCCTTGTTTTTTAACTGAACTGGCAGCTTCTTTCTTGTAAAAACATTTCTTCATACTTCACAATAACAATAGTTCTCTTACACCCAATGCCATGCTTTCTTCCCAAGGTGGTCTCAGCATTCCACCTCAGTTAGGAAATTGTCCTCCCTTATGCCCTGCTCTTAACGTGGTGCTTCAGCCCCCCCTCTCCACCAAAAAAACAAATACTGTAGCTGCTGACTTTTATTATTATTATGACACTTACCTGTCCAGGGATCCCCCAATGTTGGCTGCGCATGCACGTAGCGTGCTGCGTTTTCTGAATGGCCCGGTGGTGGTGGAAAGAGGAGTGGGGCAGAACTTCCAGGGGACCTCGTTGGGGCGAGGTCTCCCAGAATTGGGGACAAGTACCTGTCAAAAACAGGAAACAAGTAGAGCTTCAATTCTTGGGTGGAGCTCCGCTTTAAGCATCCAAAGGAAATCACTTTAAAGTGGTTTTAAAGGCTAAAGGTTTTTTACCATTTGCATTCTCTGCATTAAAGGAGTTGTAAACGGAAAACAAAATTCACCTTAATGCAATCTATGCATTAAGGTGAAAAAACATCTGAATATGCCGGCCCCCCGAGCCCCCGTTTTACTTACCCAACCCCTCGAAAGTCCCACGCTCGGTCCTGAGATCCTCTTCGCCGCTCAGCCTGGCCGCTGATTGGCTAGAGTGGATGGATTGAGAGCAGCACAGCCATTGGCTGGCACTGCTGTCAATCGCATCCAGTGACGTGGCGCGCCGAGGGGCCGGGCCGAGTGATACAGTGAGTGGCTATGACCGCTCGCTGTATCACGGGAGCGCGGCCGCAAGGACTCACCACCATGCAAGCTCTCTCGCATTAATGTGGTGAGTTCTTGCGGGGAGGACCAGAGACAGCCGCTGAGGGACCCCCAAAGATGTGGATCGGGGCCACTCTGTGCAAAACGAACTGCACAGTGGAGGTAAGTATAACATGTTTGTTATTTTAAAGAAAACAATATTCCTATAGTGACCCTTTTAAGGTGAAAAAGCTTCAGTATGCAGCCCCCCCCCCCCCCTTATACTTACCTGAGCCCAATCTTTATCCAGTAATGTGCATGAAAGCAGTGGCATTCCTGGCTCTCTCCCTCCTCATTGGCTCAGACACAACAGCAGGTGCCACTGACTACCATTGCTGTCAATAACAGCTAGTGAGGATGTAGCGGGGCGGGGCCGACTCACATTCTGTTTGTATGGATGCACACAGCCGACTCAGGAATAAGCCTGCAAGTGTGCCCCCTCTAGCAAGTGGCTTTCTATGGTGGGCACTTGGAGGGTGGAAGGAGCCAGTAGTCCAGGTGGAGTACCTGAGAAGAGCAGGAGCGGAACTGTTAATGCTGCCCAACAAATATAGCAACTCTGCTATTGTCTTATGTATTGTCCATTCAACGTCTTGTAAATTAAAGCTAAACTCTAGTCAAATATACAAGCTCAAGTACAACCATAATGAAAAAAACATAAAAATCAGCACAAGGACATAACTTACAAGTCCGTAGTGCATGTCCCTTGTGCTGATGCCTCTTCTGTTGTGTGAAATCTTCCTCTGTTCATGTGCCCCCGCCACTGTAATCTTCCAGTGCGGCAGGGGTTAAAAGAACTAAGGGGCTGTTACAGACTTTCATCAAGAGATTTCAACTATGCCTGCCCTTTCTGCCCAGCTCCACCATTAATGGAAGCCTTCAATGAATGAAAGAGGATATCTGTATAGAGTAAGGGGACCTTGCAATCGTCTGCCGGTCCTCCATTAGTTGATCACTTTGCTGTCATGGAAGCAGTAGTACGGCTTCTTTGAATGTCTGAGCTTGATGGAAAGGCTGAGCATAGTAGAGCATTCTTGATGGAAGACCGTGTTGTATAAAATGCAGCAGGAAAAGGTTGTCGCTGAGCTGGCAGCAAGGCTGTTGAAATCTCAGAATTTCTATCTTGGCTGGTAATCTTGTTTCTGTATATGTTTTCAAATGTATTGAGCTGTTATGCACTGGCAAAATCTGTTTTGTCTTTTGAATTAACAGTATGAAGCCTATTTGGTTGGATTAAGAAAACCTGGGCTTTTTTTATTCACATGATTTGCAAGGCAGTATGAGCAGGGAAAGACCAGTTGTGCTCTCTCTCTCTCTCTCTCCCCCCCCCCCCTCTCTCCCTCCCTCTCTCTCTCTTTATCTTATCTAGATAGACAGATAGATAGATAGACAGATAGATAGACAGACAGATAGATAGATAGACAGACAGATAGACAGACAGACAGATAGATAGACAGATAGATAGACAGATAGATAGACAGATAGATAGACAGATAGATAGACAGATAGATAGATAGATAGATAGACAGACAGATAGATAGACAGACAGATAGACAGACAGATAGACAGACAGATAGACAGACAGATAGATAGACAGATAGATAGACAGATAGATAGACAGATAGATAGACAGATAGACAGACAGATAGACAGACAGATAGATAGACAGATAGATAGACAGATAGACAGACAGATAGACAGACAGATAGACAGACAGATAGATAGATAGATCTATAGATATATATATTCATAGATGAAAACAAGTGCGTAGACTGTAAAGGATAAAAAATAAAGAAAAATGTAATATTTGAAAGGCCTACAATTTTATTGTAATTATTAAAATGTGTTGAAATTTAAAAAAAGATTCTTTGTATCATCCTAACACAGTGGTTCTCAACCTGGGGGTTGGGACCCCCTCGGGGGTCAAATGATGATTTGCCAGGGGTCACCAAATCCTGGGCTGTTCCTGAAGCCTGCACCACTCTCTCAACCCTCTTGCAGCTGCTCAGCGGGGCTGTCTCCGGAGCCGATGGCAACCCAGCTGGGCTGTTCCTGGAGCACACAATCGCCCACTCAGCCTCTTCGCAGCCGCCCATTCAGTTCACGGCATGACTGGGGGGCAGAGACTAGAGGTCCGCTGACTGGCGAGGATTGTGAGGTGGGAGGGGCTGGAGGAGACCCTATATCCTGATTTCAACATAGGTGTCAATGCTACGAGACACCACAAAGTCGGAGACACAGTGAGTAACACTACATGTGATGCCACTGATCCCAACCCCCACCAAGGAGTAAGAGAAGGAATTAAAGTAGAGAATACGTGGAAGGGAGATGAAAAGAGGGGGAGGAAGAAAGAAAAAGTGAGAGAAAGAATAAGAGCAAAAACAAGAAAGATGGTTAGAGAGAGGGATGGGGAAAAAATAAGAAATTAGGATAGCGAGAGATAAAAGGGGAAAAAAAAGGAGAACAAAGAGAAAGAGAGATACATCCTAAAATGTACCATATGAGGTTTCAATACTGTACAAATGGAGGACTCAGGGAGCGCTAAGTGTCCGTGGGTTAGGGGCGCAAATTACTTGTCTTGCCTTGGGTGCTGATAACCCACGCTACGAAAATAATTTTACTGTTAGGGGTCCCCACAACTTGGCAAATTTTATCAAGGGGTCACGGCACTAAAAGGTTGAGAACCACTGTCCTAACATAAACCATGCAGTAAACAAATATAAAGACTATTATAATAGGACTCGTTATGCAATAATACATTTCTTTACAATTGATATCTATGAGGTATAGCCTTAAACTGCCCGCGTGATTTTCCTAGTGATAGTGTTTTTTTTTTGCAGAATAATAGTAGTTGTTTTAAAGCTTATCTATTCTGTGTCTATAGTGACTAACCTTTTTGTGATGAAAAATATTCCAATTTAATTCCCATAGCTGATGAGCTGACGTTAAATATTTTTTTCCCTCTATTGCATAGCATCCCTTTCATGTAAGTAGTGCCATTGATTCTGGCTCTATTGATCATAATCTGTGAGCTTGTGATAAGAACCATTCTTGCTGAATAATTCATTATCTTATCTGGTAATTGACATTTGTTTCATGAAGAAGTAGGATGAAATTGGGTAAGAAAAATAAAATACTGTATATTATTTAGCATTAAAGTGGATGTAAACCCCAATTTTTTTATTTATTTTTTTGATATCACAATGTACAATATAAGATTTCCTATCATCTGTGCCCAGTCTTGCCACACAGAGTTAATCCAGCTCTGAGCAATCCTCTTTTATTGTTCAGTGAAAAAAAACAGACTTCCAGATAAAAACCTGTCTAAATAAAAATTCCTCTCTCCTTGCTTTGAGTGACAGGTTATTTACATATCTAGCTTTGACATGTTTATCATATGTTATGTTATGTTTATCATAATATGAGGTGATCCACAGGTCATTGTATATTACCAGGATGTGTTATGTGGGGGAGGGGTGGATTTCTCACTTTTTATACTGTGGATCACCTCATATTATCCACTTTAATGTTACTTTACACCTTGGCATCCAGTTATAGGGGTCATATGCTGCTGCTGGGTTTTATTTTATTTTTCTCAAACCTTTTACCATACAAAGCCTGTGAGCTAAGGTAATGTAGCTGCAATCTCAGCACACCACAGTTGTCATGTGTACGCCAGCCAAAAATAGGCACCATACAAGACTAAAGGGGGATTGTTTAGAGCAGTGGTCTCAAAGTACCGGCCCGCGGGCCATTTGCGGCCCGCGGACCAGTTATAAATGGCCCGCAGGCAGGGTGGAAGTGAGGGGAGCAAAAAAAAAAAAATTTTTTTTATTTTTTTTTTTATTTTGAGCTGGAGCCATCTGGTGGTGAGCCGTTGGTATTACAAGTAATTACCACCAGATGTGAGCTGGCGCCATCTGGTGGTGGCCGTTGGCATTACAAGTTAAGCATTACAAGTTAAACAGCAATTCTAATGTCATTTTACACTATTTTCACTGCCATATTCTTCCCTCTAATTAGAACCCCCAAACATTATATATATTTTTTATCCTAACACCCTAGAGAATAAAATAGCGATCGTTGCAATACTTTCTGTTACGCCGTATTTGCGCAGCGGTCTTACAAGCGCACTTTTTTGGGAAAAAATTACACTTTTTTAAATTAAAAAATAAGACAACAGTAAAGTTATCCCCATTTTTTTTAATATTATGAAAGATAATGTTACGCCGAGTAAATTCATACCCAACATGTCACGCTTCAAAATTGTGTCCGCTTGTGGAATGCCGACAAACTTTTTTACCCTTTAAAATCTTCATAGGCGACGTTTAAAAAAATCTACAGGTTGCATGTTTTAAGTTAGAGAGGAGCTAGAATTATTGCTCTCACTCTACCAATCGCGGCGATACCTCACATGTGTGGTTTGAACACCGTTTACATATGCGGGCGCTGCTCACGTATGTGTTCGCTTCTGCGCGCAAGCTCGTCGGGACGGGGTGCGTTTTCTGGCTCCTAACTTTTTTAGCTGGCTCCTAGATTCCAAGCAAATTTGTCAAACCCTGACTTACACCAGTGCTGGTGGTAATAATGCGCTCGCTGACACCAGTGCTGGTGGTAATAATGCGCTCGCTGATACCAGTGCTGGGGGTTAATAATGTGTTCGCTGACACCAGTACTGTTGTTTTTGAAGTTTGAAAGTTTGCATGCGGCCCCCCATGGCATATGAAAACTTGTCTTGTGGCCCTCAGGTAATTTGAGTTTGAGACCCCTGGTTTATTTGAGTTTGAGACCCCTGGTTTAGAGACTAGCAATTTTATTTTGAACTATATACTAAAGAACACAATTTTCACAATAAAATGGTCTGTTTGTTTAGAATTATAATTGTAATGAAAGATACACTAATAGAAATATATTACATGTTTACAGTGCTTATGAAGGAGACCATTTTCAGAGTATATTGATGAGTCTATCATTGCAGGTCTTCCCTTTTGGCTAATTTCCTGGCTGTCACAATGACTAGGGATGAGCTCCGGCGTGTTCGCACAGTCCACATGCAGAGCCCGCCAGGAAGTCTGCACGGCGCTGCACTAATTACAGGCTCGGCTGCAGAGATCGGGAAATGTCTCCCTGTCTGTGGTTAGCGCAGCGCCGTATAGCCCTCCTGGTGGGCTCTGCACGTGAACTGTGCGAACACGCCGGAGCTCATCCCTAATGATGACCCTCTGAATTCAGTTCTTTGAGGTGCTAACTCAGAATCGCATTAAGACTCTATCTGCATAGTTCTGACTTTCCTGGTCTGAATATTTGCTACCAGGAAGCCGACACTGCACACGGCTAATCACAGACCTGTTGGAGATCCCACCTACCCGATCCCGCCAGGAAGCCGACACTGCACACGGCTAATCACAGGCCAGTTGGAGATCCCGTCAGGAAGCCGACACTGCACATGGCTAATCACAGGCAGTGAAAGATTTCTTGATCTGTGCAGCTGTAGATCAGGAAATGTCTCACTGCCTGTGATTAGCACGCCGGAGCTCATCCCTAATGATGACCTTCTGAATTCAGTTCTTTGAGGTGCTAACTCAGAATCGCATTAAGACTCTATCTGCATAGTTCTAACTTTCCTGGTCTGAATACTTGCTACCAGGAAGCCGACACTGCACACGGCTAATCACAGACCTGTTGGAGATCCCACCTGCCCGATCCCGCCAGGAAGCCGACACTGCACATGGCTAATCACAGGCAGTGAAATATTTATTGATCTGTGCAGCTGTAGATCGGGAAATGTCTCACTGCCTGTGATTAGCGGTGTACAATGTCGACTTCCTGGCGGGATCGGCAGGTGGAATCCTGAACACACCTGAGCCCATTCCTACCGATGACATTGGGGAAGATTTTACTAAAACGGCAGCACTCAATATCTGTTGCAGCTGCGCATAGTAGCCAATCAGCTTCTAATTTCAACTTGTTCTAATAAGCTTTGACTATAAAACCTGGAAGCTGATTGGTTTCTATGCATGCTCCAGTTTTAGTAAATAAACCCCCATTGTGTCCATTAAATAGCCTGGCAACTAGGTTTTTTTAGAAGGAGGAGGGCTGGGGCAGCCTTCATGTCTGCATTAGGTAAGATTTACGATACAACCCTTACAGGCATAATGCTGTAGAGGTGAACAAGAACTGAAATAAAAGCATTGTCTATTTGCTTTGATGCAGTGGTATGAAACGTGAGTTATTCCGTAGAAGCTTGTTTTGCACTTATTTCTATGAGACATTAAAGCGGAGGTTCCCCCTAAAAACATTTTTCTAACATTACATTGTGCTCACTTCCAACATTGACAGTATGCTGAATGAAAATTGGGTGATGAGCGCAAACTGAAATGATGAAAGAAAACAGTGTAGCAATAATACAGTGATCACAATCTAAAATATGAGGTCACATATGTGATAAAATGTCACATATAACCACAAGGAACAAACAGTGAAAAAAATTTCCTTACAATGGAAAATCAAAAATAAGGGAAAAAAGTCCAAAATTGGGTGAGTGCACAAAATAGTGTAACAACTAATGATGAAGTGACGTGACGTGACGCAATGCGTAAGGTTCTAGACGTGACCGGATGTGACGTGTTACCCCGACCGTCCCACCAGAAGTGCCTATGTTTGGCGTTTTTAACCGTTTTTCTTGTAAGCAAATTTTGGGACAGAATCTGGTCCTCTACTTTCAAGTTTTCCAAATGTGTAACTCAAAGGGAAACATCCATTAATATTTTTAATGTTTTGGTATAAAACCCCTGATGTCATTCACAAATATGATTCCTCAGTCTCGGCACACTGCTGGTTTTGCGGGACTGACAGATATTTTATTTCATATTTTCTGGCAATGTTGTATGATCCAACCCTTTTGGCATGAAATGATGCTACTAATACAAAAGGTAGTGGACGTGTTCCTTCCACTTGATCCCTTAAATTATCTATTGGGTCTTTCAGGCATAACCAAAAAAGTCAATCGGCTAATTTCCTATATTTTGTGAGCTGCCAAAAGACTTATTTACGGTCCTCTCCTCTGTGGCCGCCCCCTGCAGGAACAGCTGACCCGGTCGCCGGCGGTGTCCCACGATCGGGTCACAGAGGAACAACGGGGAGAGGTAGGTGGAAACAAACCTCTCCCCGTGCTTCCTAGTGTGACTGTCACTGATGGTCACACGCACAGCCACGCCCCCCCACAGTAAGAACACTCCCTTAGGGCACACTTTACCCCTACAGTGCCCCCTCCTGGTTAACCTCTTCACTGCCAGTGTCATTTTCACAGTAATCGGTTAATTTTTATAGCACTTTTCGCTGTGAAAATGACAATGGTCCCAAAAATGTGTCAAAAGTGTCCGATGTGTCCACCATAATGTCGCAGTCATGAAAAAAAATCACTGATCGCCGCCATTACTAGTAAAAAAAAAAAAAATTAATAAAAATGCCATAAAACTATCCCCTATTTTGTAAACGCTATACCTTTTGTGCAAACCAATCAATAAACGCTTATTGCGTTTTAATTTTTTTTTCTTTACCAAAAATTATGTTTTTTTATATATTTTTGGGGGATATTTATTATAGCAAAAAGTAAAAAATATAGAAAGAAATAAAATTGTCGCTCTATTTTTGTTTATAGCACAAAAAATAAAACCGCAGAGGTGATCAAATACCACCACAACAAAGCTCTATTTGTGGGAAAAAAAGGACGCCAATTTTGTTTGGGAGCCACGTCGCACGACCGCACAATTATCAGTTAAATCGACGCAGTGCCGAATCGCAAAAAGGGTCAAGGTCCTTAACCTGCATAATGGTCCGGGGCTTAAGTGGTTAAAAACCCAATAAAAATACAATTTTGAAAAAAATAATACTATGCAAAGTGGTTGGAGGGACGCTTCAGAATGACAAAGATGTTTTTATTACAAATTATGTGAGCAGACTGCAGTTCCTCTTTTTAAAAAAATTGCACTTGTAATTACATGGTAATACATTTATATTGAGTTGTAATCGTGTATACATGATTCAAGATGTGATCAGCTCTTTATCAAAGTTTTAAAAATAGATAACAAGACCAAAAAGACCCCTTTCACACCGGGGCCGTGACCACGTTCGCGTTTTAGAGGTGCTGTTTAACCGGCGCTTTTTGGCTGCTAGCGGGGCGCTTTTAACCCCCAAGAAGGGGTTAAAAACTCCTGTGTTGCGGCGCTTCCAAAGCCCTTTTCAGGCACTTCGGAAGCGCTGCCTATTCATTCCAATGGGCAGGGTGTTTTAAAGCGGGAGTTCACCCGAAATTTTTTTTTTTAACATTAGATTGATGCTCATTTTGTCAAGGGGAATCGGTAGTTTTTTAAAATCGAAGCAGTACTTATCGTTTTAGAGAGCGAACTTCTCCGCCGCTTCCGGGTATGGTCTTCGGGACTGGGCGTTCCTATTTGATTAACAGGCTTCCGACGGTCGCATACATCGCGTCACGAGTAGCCGAAAGAAGCCGAACGTCGGTGCGGCTCTATACGGCGCCTGCGCACCGACGTTCGGCTACTTTCGGAAAATCGTGACGCGATGTATGCGACCGTCGGAAGCCTGTCAATCAAGTAGGAACGCCCAGTCCCGCAGCCCATACCCGGAAGCGGCGGAGAAGATGCATCTCTACAACGGTAAGTACGGCTTCGATTGTAAAAAAACACCCGATTCCCCTTGACAAAACGAGCCTCAATCTAATGTTAAAAAAAAAAGGTTTTTGGGTGAACCTCCACTTTAAGAGTGCTAAATACAGCGTTCTCAAACCGCCCCAAAGATGCTGCTTGCAGGACTTTTCAGTACATCCCACAAGCGCACCGCCCTAGTGAGAAAGTCAATGAATGGGAGGCAGTTTGCAGAGGCTATTTCCAGGGCTAAAGTGCCTGAAAACCCCCCCAGTGTGGAAGGGGTCTAAGAGAGTTAATCACTGGTTTTATTTACAGTGTTCAGGAATTCATAGGGGTCGATTTTACTAAAACTAGAGAGTGCAAAATCTGGTGCAACTGTGCATGGTAGCCTATCGGGTTCTATCTCATCAATGATTGGAAGACCACATTCCCAACATGCCCAATCACTCAGATTCTATGACAGCACAATAATCGGATGTTACTACGACCCGCCAATGCGAGGAAACCACATGCAATTCGGACAGTAATCACAACACCTTTCTGTTCAAATCACATGCGGTTTTTTAAAGTACTATTTTAGCCCATTCATTTTGTATGGGCTCAAATCACACTGCAAGTTATACGTTTCAGGTAGGGTTGTCCAGATACCGATACTAGTATCGGTATCGGGACCGATACCGAGTATTTGCGGGAGTACTCGTACTCGCGCAAATGCTCCCGATACCTAAATAGAATACTTTTTTTGTATTTATCAACATGTTCTATGAAAATTCTTTGAGTTTTTAACTACTGCGTGACAAGCAAATAAAACATTTTTATTCATTTTTACTCATTTTTATTCTTTTATAATGTCTTGAGTTATAGTTCTTCATAATTCTAAAGAAAATATCCTTAGTCTGTATTGTGGTATGAAAACTGTCACATGACATTTAAAAAAAGTATCGGTATTCGGTATCGGCGACTACATGAAAAAAAGTATCGGTACTTGTACTCGGTCCTAAAAAAGTGGTATCGGGACAACCCTAGTTTCAGGTATTGGAGCATTTGTATGAGTACTAGTTTCTGTGCAGAGCTACACCAGATTTCGCACTCATATACAATTTTAGTAAATCAACCCCGTAGTCTGATAACCTGCATATTGCTCTGGGAATTGACGATTCTTATTGGAAAATGTGATCAAAGAACAAACTGGGCCATGACCTAAAGCCATACTTTGCACCTATGCCACCAAGATAAATTGCGGCAACCACTAATCTTTTGCACTTTGGTCAGTGACAGATACTTCTACCTTGGCTTGACTGTGGTTCTGAAATACTTTTAGGTTCTCAATTTCTGCTCCCCGGGTCTTCTGTGCTATGCATTTCGAAGGGCATGCCCCCCAAACCCCCTTGCCTAACCTACAGTTAATAAACTAAAGATTTCCTGCATATAGGCTTACTTACATTGGAGTGGAGTCAATGTGATAATTCATCAAGCTCTCTTGGAATTGTTTTCTGCATATCTTTAAACCGCACACATTTTGTATGCAGTGATAAAAGGTTGACAGTTTCAACTTGGAAAGATAAATTAGAAGTTAATGAAT
This sequence comes from Rana temporaria, assembly GCF_905171775.1. Taxonomy (NCBI): domain Eukaryota; kingdom Metazoa; phylum Chordata; class Amphibia; order Anura; family Ranidae; genus Rana; species Rana temporaria. The sequence continues at coordinate 370,839,020 of NC_053492.1, read as the reverse complement.
CATAACAAGTGTAGATATATTAGGATCATGCAGCCTTTGGTAATGTTGATTGATCTTGTTTGTGTTGTTTTTCAGGTGGTGTTAGTGAGATGGAACGAGCCATTCCAAAAGCTGGCAACGTGCGATGCAGATGGAGGGATATTTGTATGGATCCAATATGAAGGCAGATGGTCTGTGGAACTGGTCAATGATCGGGGAGCACAGGTGGGCAGCACACTGGAACTCTTGTGGATGAATGTGTCATGTTACTTTATTTTACTACTTTACAATAAATGAGCTTTTAATTGTATTTTGGCTAATTCTATAAATGAGCTTTTACATTATATCATTTTGGTGTGTGCAGATTTGTTGTATTGTCTATATTGTTAAAAAAAAGTGTGCTTTTTTGTAGTTACATAATTTTCCTTATTTGTTTTTTAATCAATTTAGTGCTCTTATCCCTTGTGTTTGAATAGGTAGACATACATAAAACTAGGGCTGCAACTAACGATTATTTTCATAATCGATTAGTTGGCCGATTATTGTTTCGATTAATCGGATAATAGCCTTAAAAAAATAAATAAAAATGTTTTATTTTTTTTCGGGCCAATTTGTTGTTGGGCAGATTACAAAACACAAATTGCCGCAAAAACACATTCTGCAGCTTCTCCATTGAAGTATATTGAACCAAAAAAAAAAAAAAAAAATAGCACCGTTTTGTGTTAAAAAATCCTTGCCTTTTCCAAATACGCAGCAGCTGAAAAAAAATCATGGGTGTGAAATTGTGTCCCATAGGAAAACATGTAAATGAACTGTAGTGCGTTTCTTCAAAAAGCACCAAAAAACAGAGGTGTGACCCCAACCCTGAGATGTTTAGTAACATAATGGGGTAAAAAAAACAAAAATAAGTACAAAAAGAGCAAATAATCGCTACTGTAAGGGGTTCATTTTTTTACTGTGGGTCAGTGAAAGTAATATTTACAGTAGTGATTTGCTTTTTTGTACTATAAAGGGCTAATTTTTTTTTTTTAACCCCATTATGTTACTGGCCGATTAATCGATTTTGAAAATTGTAATCGATTAATTTCATAATCGATTAGTTGTCGATTAATCGATTAGTTGTTTCGGCCCTACATAAAACAAACCTGTGTGTTCCCATGTTTGGCAGGTTTAGTTAGTGAGCCCCCAAAACTACACATAAAAAAATTAGCCAAATGAACTAGCATTTTCATGTATAGAGACTCGAATGATTAATTCTCCTTCCCCCTACATAATTGCACTGATGCTTTAGCCTCATGCACACAATGAGAATATATAATTGATGATAAATTATTATATATTTTTTTTTGCATGCTAGTCTCATATCGTAAATGAAGAGATTACTAAAGTTCTGACATTTTTAGTACCATACAACTTCAGAAGTGATGTAATGTGTTGTGTTGAATCGTACGAGGGGCATTCAAGGCAAACCGGGACTTTTGAGTTTATATAATGTAATCAATTTCAAGAAGTGGAAACTGCGTTTATTTTTCGACATGCTTCCCTGCTACATTTATACACGTATCCCAGCGTTAAACCAGTTCCGGACCGCCCACCAAACTTATACTGCAGCCAGGGCCGCCATCAGGAATTATGGGGCCCCTAACACAGCTTCAGGCATGGGCCCCCTGGAGTAGAGAACTGGGGGGGGGGGGGGTGCTGCCACATGAAATTGAGAAGGGGGGGCCCTTTACAAAAAAAAAGAAGAAATATAGAAAAATATATATAAAAAAGGGGGCCCTTAATAAAAACAAAAAAAGAAATAAAAAATATAATTTAATATATATATATTTTTTTAAAGAAATTACAAAAAAAAAAAGGGGGGTTGCCAATCCGGGACCTCTGGACTCTTTAATAAAAAATAAATTAAAAAAAATATATAAAAAAAATTAAAATAAACATTTATAAAAAAAAAAAGGGGGGGTTGACATCCAGGGCCCTGGGGACCTCTGAGCCTTTTAATTAAATATATATATATATATATATATATATATATATATATATATATATATATATATATATATATATATATATATATATATATATATATATATATATATATATATATATATATATATATATATAAATAAGAAATAAAATAATATAAAAAAAAAAAAAAAATTATATGAAAAAAGGGGGGTTGCCCTGGGGACCTCTGGACCTCTAAAAAAAAAAATTAAAAAAAATTGGCCCTTTAATAAAAAATAAAATAAAAATATATTTAAAAAAATAGATATTTTTTCTAAAAAATAAATAAAAGGGGCTTCCGGGCCCCTGGGGACTTCCGGACCCCTAAAAAAAAAAAATAATAATAATATTTTTTTTTTTTTTAAAAGGGGGTTTCCATCCGGGCCCCTGGGGACCTCCGGGCCCCTTACAGGTGTACTGCCTGTACCCCCCTGATGGCGGCCCTGACTGCAGCAACCTGTACGTTGTAAGCGCTCCCTGGTCTGGCCCCCCCTCAATTGTTCTCGGGAATGACAGAACGGCGGTCTGCCTATGCAAACAAGGCAGACTTTCATTCTGTCACTAAGAGAGTGCTCTGTGATTCCTAGTATTCAGGAACACAGATCTCTTGTCCAGTGTCAGCATCCCCCACACAGTTGGTAAACACACCCAGAGAACACATGTTAAAGGGGTTTTAAAGGTTCATGGTTTTTCACCTTAATGCATCCTTTGCATTAAGGTGAAAAAACACCTCGCTGTCATGCCCCCCCCCCCCCAGCCCCCCTGTTTTACTTACCTGAGCCTGTTCACCTGCTGTGCGTGTCCTCTTCTCCACGGAGTATGGCCATTGATTGGATAGATTGATAGCAGCGCAGCCATTGCCTCCCGCTGCTGTCAATCACATCCAATGACACGGCCGCCGGGGGCGGGGGCCGAGCCATACACTTGGCTCTATGGACGCCAAGTGTATGACACAGGAGCGCACCCAAAAGCTAACTCCCTTGGGAAAGAACTTCCCAGAGGGGGTTATCTTTAGCGGGGGGAGGTGCAGAGACAGCCGCCGTGGGACCCCAGAACAGGAGGATTGGGGCCACTCTGTGCAAAACAAACTGCACAGTGGAGGTAAGTATGACATGTTTGTGATTTTTTTTTTCCTCTTCTGTTCATGGACAGACACAGCAGCAATTGACCTTAGGGTATTATCCTCCCTTTTAGGAGATTGACTAGGCAGAAAAACAGCATGTTAAGTGTTAAACACTCCACACAGCATAGTACCTCCCAGGGGGCGGTTCCCCCGGGTACATCCCCCATTCTCTGTGCTGTAGCCTCAGTTTTTTTCTCCCTAGCAAGGAGATGACATGGCTCCTCTGGGCCCATGTGCTCTGAGGTCTTTTTTTGCAATTTTCTTGCTTTTCTTTTTTGTTTTTCCTGCATTTTTGGATCCTGAGATCTACAATCAACTGCCGACTGGGTGACAGGCTGGATCCTCGATCCTTGTAGTCCCCCCAAGTTCGGCCATCGAGCCAGCCTTTAGCTACGCGCTGGGCCGTCCACGACATGCCTCGTTGCTCCACGGGTGGTCAGTGAGCTATACGCTCCAGGGCACACATATGGCCGGGCTCTATGTCCGTGTCACAGTGTGTCGGGCCGACAGCCATGCCATAACTGCGTGGACGTTGGTTCTGTCCGGGATGCCTCCAGCCGGTGGTCACAGGACGGGTAAGTAGCAGTCCCCTTGCTTTGGCGGGGTCGTGCGGCTGGTGCATTCCTGGGGAGGTCGATCGGGGGTCCGCCCTGCTTTCCTCTCCCTCCTTCCCCGCGTTCTGGGTGGTCGGCTGTGAGGTGGGGGGTCCGCCTGGGGGGCTCCATCCTGTGGCTGGGGGCTGTGTCTGCTATCGGGGGTGCTGTTTTACTGCCATGTGTGCGGAGGGGGGCCTTCTGTGTGTTTTTCACTGTGTCACTGTGTGTGTGTTTTTACTGTGCATCACGGCCGCCATTTTAGCGGCGCCCGTCGCCTTTATTCGAGTTCGGTGGCCATTTTCTTGTAGCCCACATGCTCTATTTGCATGTCGGTGGCCATTTTGGATGGGGTTTTTGCCTCTAGTGGCTAGAATAATGGCGTGAACGGCACACTTCCTAAGGGATGGCACAGCACGGACAGCGCTCTGGGGCAGACAGCAGCAGTACAGCCTGGTCGGGTGGTGAGTCCTCTGGGGGGTCCCCTGTTCTCTGCTGCGGCCGGGTGGGTGGCCTGTGGATCTTGCCTTGCAGTCTAATGCCGCGTACACACCATCACTTTATGTGATGAAAAAAAATGACGTTTTTAAAAACGTCACTTTAATTGACTGTGTGTGGGGGAAAACGTTGTTTTATGTCTTGTAAAAAAACGACCAAAAAAAATTGAAGCATGCTTCAATTTTATGTGTCGTTTTTTCAAAAGTGCACTTTTTACTTCACAGAAATTGACCGTGTGTAGCAAAAAACGTCGTTTTCTAAGACGTTTTTCATCCACGCATGCCCAGAAGCTACTTATGAAGCAAGCTTCAATGGTAAAACGTGGTGGAACGTAACCTCACTTTGCAAGATCATTGTGAGAAAACGATGGTGTGTAGGCAACTTCGTCTTTGAAAATTGAAGTTTCAAAAACTTCGTTTTTTACTTCACAGAAAGTGTCGTTTTTTTTCATCACATAAAGTGATGGTGTGTACGCGGCATTAGGGTGGCTATTGGGTGGGTCAGCATGGCGTCCGAACCGGATGCTTCTCCCCCAGACATGCCGGAATTAACCCTTAGTGCCCCTGTTCCTGCGGCCTCTGTGGATGCTATGACGGCAGTCCTTGAGGCATTTGTTGCCAGGATTGAAGCGGCGCGTGGCCAGAGGGGGGGTAAAAAGCGCCTGCCTTCTTCTGGGGATGCCTCTGACATGGAATCTGCCCTGCTACTGCTTCCGCCCCTGGTTCTGAGGTGTCAGAGGATGCAGGCCTAGTCCACACGGACAGTGAGGATGACTCTGCATCAGGGTCAGCGCATGATAGGGCGTTAGTGGGAACTCTTATCACTGCGGTGCGGGATACTCAAAAAATTGAGGATTCGGCGGAGACATCAGAGATGTCAGTTCCTTTTGGGTTTCCGCAAGCCGACCCGCACTGCAAAAGTGTTTCCTTGTGTTCCTTATCTGAAAAGATTTTTGTACAAGGAATGGGGTCGGCTGCAAAAAAAATTTCTTTTCCGAAATGCTTTGCGGTCCATTACCCTTTTGAGGAGGACTTCCTGAAAAAGTGGACATCTCCTCCGTCAGTGGACCCCCCTGTGTCTAGACTGAACAAGGCTACCATGTTACCTGTGGAAGGGGCTCCCGCTTTCAAGGACCCCACAGATAGGAGAGCTGAGGCTGTGGCCCGCTCCATGTTCACAGTGGTGGGGTCGGCGGTGAGACTGGTCTTGGCTGGGGCTCTAGTGTCACTACCGAACGGGCAAAGTTGTTGCTTCAGGAGTTGGAGGAGCATGGTGCACCTTCGGACTGTGCCGCCCAGTTGGTGCAGGGCCTAAAATTTGTCTGTGAGTCGGCCCTGGATACGCTTCCCTTGCTCTCCAGGGCCTCGGCCTACGCGGTGGTGTTGCGCCGCCTTGTCTGGCTGAAGTGTTGGTCTGCAGGCCAGTCTTCAAAGAAGGCCTTGGTGGATTTGCCCTTTATGGGTGAACGGCTTTTTTGGGCGTCTCTGGATGACAACATAAAAGATGCCACGGAAGGTAAGAGCACTCTGCACAATCTGGTAAAGGGAATGAGCCTTGCTGTATGCAGGGGCCCTCCTTTACCGCCCCCAATAATTTGTTTCATCCGCCCGGTGCGGCAGGTAAATGTTCCCAGGGCGCTAAGGCGCCCGCTGAAGGGCAGAAGCGCCCCTGATTCCGCAAGCCTGCGGAAAAGCCTGCTTCCGCATGAAGGTCTGCCCCCGCCCGTCTCTCGGGTGGGGGGCCGGCTTCGCAAATTCGCGGCTCGGTGGAGGTCTCTTCTTTCCGACCGGTGGGTTTGCGAATCAGTTTACTCGGGGTACAAGATAGAGTTTCTCTCTTGTCCGCCAAAAACAGATTTTTTCCTTCCAACCTCTAGCTTCCTCCGGGTTGTTAGCAGGCCCTGTTTGGGGCTGTTAAGGATCTGCTGGTCAGGGGAGTGATCGTGCCGGTTCCTTTACTGGAACGGTTTCAGGGGTTTTACTTCAATCTGTTTGTAGTCCCCAAGAAGGAAAGGGTCCGTCCAATCCTGTATCTCAAGGCCCTCAACTGTTTTGTCAAAGTGCAAAAGTTCAGGATGCAGTCGGTTCGCTCTGTAGTGGCGGCCTTCCATCAGGGGGATTTTCTGGCGTCCTTGGATATTAAGGACGCGTACCTGCATATCCCCATATGCGCAAAGCACCAGAGTTTTCTGCTCTTTGCGGTCGGGGGGGGCCACTTTCAATTTGTGGCCCTCCCTTTCGGCCTGGCTTCGGCGCCAAGGGTTTTCACCAAGGTGCTTTCTGCGATTCTGGCCCTGCTTAGGCAGCGCGGGATTGCTGTTGTGGGATACCTGGACGATCTTCTTCTGAGAGCTTCTTCTAGCTCAGAGTTAGAGGTGGATGTGTCTATCACCTGCCAGACCCTCCGGGAATTTGGTTGGCTGCTAATTGTTCAGAAGTCAGTGTTGGTACCGTCTCAGCGTCTGGAATACCTGGGGTTGGTCCCGTCCATGAACGGAAGAGAAAATAGGATTTTTGTACTCGCCGTAAAATCCATTTCTCTGAGTTCATGGACGGACACAGCACCCACCCCTCCTTTGTTCGTACTGCTTGTTTACGAACTGAGGCTGCAGAACAGAGAATGGGGGATGTACCCGGGGGAACCGCCCCCTGGGAGGTACTATGCTGTGTGGAGTGTTTAACACTTAACATGCTGTTTTTCTGCCTAGTCAATCTCCTAAAAGGGAGGATAATACCCTAAGGTCAATTGCTGCTGTGTCCATCCATGAACTCAGAGAAATGGATTTTAAGGTGAGTTCAAAAATCATATATTTTTTTTTAATCTAACCTATACTGCCCATTTAACCCTTTTATTGCCCCTGATGTTAACCCCTTCCCTGCCAGTGTCATTTATACTGTTTGTCCACTGCAATGTCACAGTCCCACTAAAAATCACTGATCTCCCCCCATTACTAGTAAAAAAGTCCCTAAATCTATCCCATTGTTTGTGGATGCAAACTGTTGTGCAAACCAATCAATATACAACATAAACTGATGAAGAAATTAGATTTTTTTACATATTTTTGCTGGATATGTTTTATAGCAGAAAGTAAAACAAATTTATTTTTTTTCCAAAATTGTTGCTAATTGTTTTATAGTGCAAAAAAAAAAAAGGGGTGATCGAATATCACCAAAAAAAACTCTACTTGTGGGAAAAAAGGACATCAATTTTGTTTGGATTCAACATCACACAACCATGCCAGGGTGGATTTGATTTAAAGCGGTGGTTCACCCTCCTTCACATCATTAGACCATTACATTCGGCATCGTAGCGCGAGCTACGGTATGCCGGTCTTAAATTTTTAATCCCCGTACTCACTGTGCTATCGATGATTGAAGAATCCGACTCTCGCGGGGAATGGGCGTGCCTATGGAGAGGGAGGATGATTGACGGCCGGCTCTGGCACGTCACGCTCCCCGAAGACAGCCGGAGTAGGTCTCGGCTATTCACGGCGCCTGCGCACAGGCTATGCGCAGGCGCCGTGAATAGCCAAGCCTATTTCGGCTATTTCCGGAGAAGCGTGACGTGCCAGGGCCGGCCGTCAATCACCTTCTCTCACCATAGGAACGCCCATTCCCCGGAATCTTCAATGAGCCATAGCACAGTGAGTACGGGGATAAAAAATGTAAGACCGGCATACCGTAGCTCGCGCTACGATGCCGAATGTAATGGTCTAATAAAAAAAAACATTTTTTTTTTTTTTTTAACAGGGTGAACCCCCGCTTTAAATCAAGTTGATTTTAATCACAATTTAAATCACTAGTAAAATAACTTGTTTTAAATCAACTCAAATTAAATCATAATTTTTAAAGAGCAACTGTCACCTCCTCTGACCCGCTGTTGACTCACGATGGTCTCATTCGCATTAATGGAACGATTGGTGATGCGGCAGTGACGCCGCAGGTGAGTGGGTGTCCGCTAACAGGCGCTGCCATGATGGATCTGAAATGACAGATGCTCTTTAAATGTAAAGACCTTATTCTGTCTGGAAGTTAGAATCTTTAATATTTGCAAACAAAATGAAGGTTTCCTATTTAGTATAATAAACTGTCAGATTAGTAAAACAAAGATATCGGAACCGATTCAATCATACAGTTTAAAGTGTACATAGATTTGTAAAACAATGGGATAAAGGAATATTCCTGAACTTTGTTTTATGTCATGGTTATAGTAAAATTGTGTGAATGCATCAATGCAGTACATGTTATCTCAGCTAGCAGAGCTTGGATTCATTGAATGAGTTTACTAAATATTTATATATTGCAGGATATACAGCCTCATTTTACATAGCTAATCTCCATTTAATGCTGAATAAATGAAATGACTAATGCATCTTAAATAGAAAACTTTTCAGATAGATATTTACTCCAAAAGCATTTTATTAAAATAAATTTGATCAAAGTCAAAAAAATCTATTTAAATCCAAAAAATCTGATTAAAAAAATTGTTCGTTAAAGTAATGCAGTGCCCTATCGCAAAAAATGGCCTGGTCATTAGAGGGAGTAAATCCTTCCAGGGCTGAAGTGGTTAACCAATGCCTGGAAATCTTTGGCATAGAAAGATTTGTCAGTACGTCTGAACCATCCTAGGACAGCCTGCTTCACTTGTCATCAGTGCTGAGATGCAAAACTCCGAGAAATTATTTTAGGGGTCCAAACAGGTGGAAGTCACTTTGAGTAAAGTCCAGACTGTGAGGGGATGTGGCAATACCTCCTAGTTGAGTTGCTGTAATGTGCACGTAGTGTGATGACCAGTATGAGCTTGTGCTTTGTCCTGGAGAAACACCCTTGGTGATCAAACCAGGCCATTTTTTCCCACAGACGCACATCACTCAGAACACAACAGTAATATTCACTGTTGATAGTGGCACCACAGGATAGGAAATCCACTGCTTTGGTGCTCGTTTTGATTCTGGAGTGAAATGTGCCCAGGTTTTGTCACATGTAATGATACAACCCAGAAAATCCTGACCTTCCCTGTCAAAATGCCTCTTTAGCGCAGTGCAGATTTCAACTCTTTTGTGCCGGCCAAAAGCAGAAAGCTGTCTTGGTACCCGGCGTACGCTAACGTTTTGAAAATGCAAATGTTTGTGAATGATTGTGTTCACTGTTCCCACAAAAAGATTTGTCATGACAGGTTATGCATTGATTATCCAGGATCAGGCGTTCCAACCGCTAATTGTTCACAGGAATGACTGCTGTGGACTAAGAACTACCATGGCTGGGACCATCACTGACGGACGTACGACCATTTTTTAAATGTTTACACCATTTAAATGTCTTACTGCGTCTGGGTGTCTCCTCACCATACTATGCTTGAAGTCTTCTGTAGATGTCTGCGGGTTTTACATCTTTGTTCATAAGAAACTTCATCATCAAGTGCTGTTTCATGCACGCACGAACACTGTTGTCTGCCATCTTGATTAACGGTCTCTAGACTGGCCCTTGACTTGTGTGCCACCTATCACTAATAGGACACATTTGCCACTTACTAATGTGTGTAATACCTCCACGCTAGCACCTTTTTTTTGTAGACCTACCCCCGCAGGAGCCGCTGGTTAGATTGGGTCGGCATGTTAGGTTACCTATGTGATATGTCTAGGGATGATGATGATGATGATGAAAGCAAATGACGGAATGTCCAAACAGCAGAGTGTCGTTTTCTGTGCTTTTATTCTTGCCCAACACGGCAAACAATTAACTTTAGGTAGATAGAGATAGGTTGGTGAAAGGAGAACTTGCAGACTCAGGCCTATGGATGGCAGAAACAATCCTGCTTCCAATGGGACTCTAAGGCCCTGTACACGCGGTCAGTCCATCCGATGAGAACAGTCCTCATCGGTTAACCGATGAAGCTGACTGATGATCTGATGTGCCTACACACCAGTTTAAAAACCGATTGAGTCCAATGCGGTGACGTAAAACACAACAACGTGCTGAGAAAAATGAAGTTCAATGCTTCCAAGCATGCGTCGACTTGATTCTGAGCATGCACAGGTTTTGAACCGATGCTTTTGCGTACTAACTGTCGGTTTTGACCGATCGGTTAGGCGTCCATCTGTTCAATTTTAAAGCAAGTTCTACATTTTTCGACCGAAGGATAACGGACCGATGGGGCCCACACACGGTCTGACAAGTCAGAACGGGACCTCTGCCACAGGTCCCTTCTCCAGAACATAGATAGTGAGGTAAATCCTCCTTGGTAGGTTAGTGCCTGAATCTCCCTCAGGTAGTCTCTCAAATGGTCACCAACTGACAGGTTGCCATCAAACAAACTGTCAGTGTCCACTCCCCTCGATCCCCGATGGTTTGTCTAGGCCCTGTTGGATCACCTGCCTCCGGGTTCACCTCAGACTGACTCCCCATTGAACAGCACAACTCGCTTGGGATCTTCTTCAGAATTCTGGGGACCCAGTGGATGACTGGGGCCCCGCCATAGCTTCAATTGCTCCGGGCCCTGAGGGCCCAGAGCCGAGAACTCCACGTAGCACGTGCGCCCCAGCCTGGTGTAGGCCATATCGCCGGGGCCCGTGATGTGCACGCACCCTGAAGGTGGGTGCCGCACCCGGAACCTGGAACAGAACACCCTAGAACATGGCGTCCGCTCTAGAAGTACCCTCCCCCAGCATGCCCCGCGAGGGAGAAACTCCTCTCCTCCTCCAAAATTAATATTAAAAGAGTTAAAATTCAGCCCCCCAAAACAGTTTGTTTCTCATTTGGCCCCCCTGGGAAAATGTATTGCCCACTCCTGATCTAGCCTATGCTTTGGGCGGCACAGGATTTAAAGCACATCTAATGCATAAAAAACGCCTTTTCTTTAGTTTTGGATTAAAGCGGAGTTCCACCCAAAAGTGGAACTTCTGCTTGTTCGTCTCCCCCCCCCCCCCTCAGGTACCACATTTGGCACCTTTCAGGGGGAAGGGGGTGACGGCTGCACCCGACAGCCGATCCGAGGAACGGCTGTGGTGCTAACAATGCGGGCACCCTGGACAGGTAAGTGTCTGTCTATATATTAAAAGTCAGCAGCTGCAGGATTTTGTAGCTGCTGACGTTTTTCAAGGGGTGGACGGACCTCCTCTTTGAGGCTCCATGCACACTGGACTTAAAAAACGTTGATTCTACAGGCGTTTTTTTCTCCTGCCTCTAGAAGCACTTCTATTGTGCTCTGTGTCTTTGCACATTATTGACTGCTACAGGCGTTTTCTGTCAGGGACGTTCAGAGGCAGGGAAAAAAACCCTTCTCTATCGCGTTTCCTGGAGGAGTTTAGGAGCTGTAAAAATGTCAGTCTCTCCTAAACTCCTCTTATGTCTTCTGAACGTCAAGTGCCAACGTTGTTTTAGGTGTGTTGTGGGAGTAAAAACTTTTGCAGAGGGGAGTGTAGTGCAAAAAACGCCTATAAACTAAACTCTCATAGACTCGCCTAAACTTTGTACAATATGCTTTCATTTTGCGTCTTTTATGCCACGTTTTTCAAGCTAAAAACGTTGAAGTTTTTTCTGCTCCTAGTGTGCATGGAGCCTTAGTAGGAAGGGTTATAAATCATGAAATTTGAGGGGAAATGCTATATTCATAGTTGTCATTGGAGCAGGATTAGAGAAAACGGTTTCCAATAGGGACAATTTTTGTGGTTTACTCGCTATGAAGAAATCTCCACTCATTTGGTAAATTGAAAAAGATGGATTTTTAACCCTTTCCTAGCTAAAAAAAAAAAGTTTGGATTTTAGATCTACAAAGCACTTAACATCATCCAGCACTTCTTGCAGACTCTTCGGAGATTGGCACATCAGCAGAACAGTGTTTTTGTCAGGCTATTCACTGGACATGCTTACAATAAATGTGATGTTAATTTTTTTTTTAATTTTTTTTCAGATGGTCTTGGGTATTTTCCCAAGCCATGATTAAGCACTAGCTCAGTGCGAAACGCGTTGGCTATCTACCTGTTCCTTTGTTGCACCTATGAAGTGATGTACTTGCTGTGCTTTTTTGAATAAAAGACAACCGTTTGGTCATTGGAGTGCGGCTATCCATCCTCTTTTTTTGTATCTTATGCATGGTCAGTGCATTGCCAGCACTCACGGTATCCTGAGTCAGTCCATCTCTACATAGTGACCCACCTGGAGCGGTGATCCCTTCTCTTCTCTATTGGGTATTTTCTTCTTTGGTTTAGCTAAAGCAGCGTCCCAGCTAAAAATAACAAGATAAACATGTTTGGCCCATGAACCACTTGCCAACCAGTAATGTACCTGGTATGTCACCGGACTTCAATTGGCTTTTTTTTAGAGCCAACGGTTGGCTCTCTGGTAAAAGCAATCCTACCGGCTAACTAGATTACTTTTCCAAGCAGCAGGAGAGGACATCCAGTCCCCACCCCAACACCCTGCTGCCTTCAACGGCTTTACCGAAATCACCCGTCCCACTGGAAGTCCCGATTGACCAGCCCATTGCTTTTGCCAGCTGATCGGAGACCCGAACAAAGGCCAGATCGACTTTGTTTGGCTCTGGGCTATGGTAACCCGGAAGTAATGACCTGACATCACTTTCAGTTTAATCGGATGTCAAGGCCACCATTTTCAAAAATCCAAAGCATTCAAAGGTCTTGGTGGGATCAAATGCTTTTAAGGGCAAGTGTGTAATGTTTGCTATCTATTTTCCGGCGTAACATCATCTTTTATATTTTACCAAAAAATTGGATTCTGTATTGTTTTGTTTTTACATTAAAATAAAAGTGTATTTTTAACAAAAAAAATGCATTTGAAAGACCACTGCACAAATAATGTGTGACACAAAAAAATGCCAAAACCCACTAATTTATTCTCTAGGGCCTCTGCTGCTATATAATGTTTGATGGTACTAAGACATTTTCTGTCAACAAGTAATTAAAGTTACAAACCGTTTAACAAAAAGTGCCAGAAAAAGCCTGGTCTTCAAGTGGAAATAACCAAACCAGCTTTTGGTGTAATATTCCCATTTAATCCGGAGATTCTTCCTGCAGTACTTTTTGTGACACTAGATGTGTTCAGTCTGATGACCAGCATCATTCAACCCACTTCTTCTGAGCTAAGGTTGTACTGGGCACACCCTGGTCTGTGATTGAGCAATGAAAAAAAGCAGCACCATGATTTTCTCATCTCCCTGTCCCTCTGCTTTTCTTCCAACCAGCATATTTCTTGTCAGTACATGAAGTGATTTGCTCCTTGTACTGCTTTTTCCTCTCCCACCCCAACCCTACTTACAGGTACTGGAAGGGGCTGATGCCAGGTCAGATGCAGGGGCTTACACCGCTTGCATTTTAAAAATAGGGGGCCAGATTCACAAAGCAGATACGATGGCGTATCTCCTGATACGCCGTCGCATCTGTTGTTCTATCTATGCGACTGATTCATAGAATCAGTTAAGCATAGGTAGCCAGAAGATCCGACAGGTGTAATAGTTTTACACTGTCGGATCTTAGGATGCAGTACCGCGGCCGCTGCTGGGGGGAGTTTGCGTCGTAAACCAGCGTCGGATATGCAAATTAGGAGTTACGGCGATCCACAATGCTTTTTCTCGTCGTTACGTCGCCGCGAGTGTTAGTTTTCTGTCGCAAAGATAGTGCACCTTTAACAAAGTGGAAAATTACTCCACCATGTTAAAGTATGCCCGTCTTTCCCGCGTCGCTTTTGAATTATTTTTAAATTTTCCCGGCGTAACTATTTTTTGACGTCGCGATTCACAAAACGTTGGCGCGTCGTAATTTCGCGCAAAGGACGTCGGGAAATTTGCGACGGGAGCATGCGCAGTACGTCCGGCGCGGGAGCGCGCCTAATTTAAATGGTACACGCCCCATTTGAATTGGCCCGCCTTGCGCCGGACGGATTTACGATACACCGCCGCAAATTTCCAGGTAAGTGCTTTGTGGATCGGGCACTTAGACAGAAAATTTGCGGCGGTGTAACGTAAATCGGTTACGTTACGCTGCGCCCGCTGTACGTGAATCTGGCCCAGGATGTATTAATGATTATAGCGCTGCATTGACTTTTGGCTTTTATATCTGCCTAGAGCTCAGCTTTAATCTTCATGTGTGCATTTTATCACTGCCTGCCTATACATATTTTAAATGTTTTTTTAACAGCATATTAATAAAGCAGGACATAAACATAATTCTCTAACACAGAATACTCTTTGCATCTTCAGAAATTATTCTAGACATTGATGTCATCTTGTTGCCTGCAATAATGAAGCTAAGCATGGTAGCCTGAGCATAATAATCTATTTAATGGGCTTTTACATGAGGCCATCCATCTAAATTAGCCAAACTGGATCAAATATCTATAATTTCTCTTTTGATGGAATTGCTTGCTCTAATACCAATCATTTAATTGAAATGCAAAGCATGCAGTTCCTTTGAATGACATTATACCGGAGGTGCAAATCTGCAGAACTGTTTTGAGCAGGGTAATATATGTAAGAAATTGCCATTAAATGTAGGTTAAGTTACACGGTATAGATGACAATATACTGAAGATGCAAGTTTATCCCCAGACATATTTTAATAACCAAGTGAAAGCAGCAGTAAAGCTATAAATACAAGTAAAATAATATAAAACATAGGATGCATCGCTTTTCATTTAAAAAAAAGTAAGGCGCATGACAGGTCCTTTTCCCCAAAGAGAAGTGACAGCTTGATGCAATAAACAAGACCTACAATATCATAAGTATTATATAGTACAGGGCTCAAAATGTTCAAGTCCTGAGCTACTAGCCAGGCCTTAAGGCCTCATTCACACTTGGCGGACTCCGTCGCTACGGAGTCCGCCTGCTCCCGTCGGCTCAGCGGGAGATCATTTCGCAGATCTCCACTGAGCCGACGGATGACAAGCTCCTCTCTGCTCACTGAGCGGGGAGGGGCTTGTCGGGGCACCACTGTCTCCCTATGGAGCGATCTGATGAAAACGGACAGCATGTCCGTTTTCATCAGATCTTACCCGATCCGATCCGCATGGACGGATGGGGACGTGGCCCCCATACATCTGTTTTTAGCGGGTCGGATGTCAGCGGACATGTCTCCGCTGACATCCGACACTCCATAGCGATGCATGGAGCGGACGTTCAGGTCCGTGACAGACGGACCCGAACGGCCCTAAGTGTGAATGAGGCCTAAGAGTTACTCACCACGAGTTGCCCCACCCCTAATTCCACCCCTAAACACGCCCTCATAAATTATCTCATGAAATGACACTTAAATGTTTTATGCAGAATTAACCACTTTGCGCCCAAGGTACGTCATATGACGTCCTTGAATTTCAGTGGGGATATCTGAATGATGCCTGCAGCTACAGGCATCATTCAGATACCCATTTTTTCAGCCGGCAATTCTGTGCACCATAAGAACGATCATATCGGCAGTTCCGCCTCTTGATCATTCTTATAGGCGACGAGAGGGGACGTCCTCCCTTCCCGCCACCATCTGGTGCTTCTCTGGGCTCTCCCGTCAAATTGGGGACCCGGAGAAACGATCTGCCAGCGCCGGATGGGAAGCATAGGGATGACTGGTGACCAGATGTTCACCAGTCATCTCTATGACCGTTGGCGGCCTAGGCGCGACGTTATGATGTCACACCCGGGTACCTGGAAGTAAACAAAGCCGCAATCGCGGCTGTGAGCATGAGATCGGTGATTTATTTTTCCCGATCTCATGCCTTCCAGCCTGGAGGAAAGATGTGGGGTCTTATTGACCCCGCATCTCTCCATAAAGAGTACTTGTCATTAACCATTCCTATTACAAGGGATGTTTAATAGGAATAAAAGGTTTAAAAAAAAGTGTAAAAATAAAAAAATTAAGTAAAAAATAAATAATAGTAATAAAAAAAAAATGAAAAACGCCCTGTCCCCAGTAGCTTGCGCTCAGAAGCGAACACACACACTTAAGTCCCGCCCACATATGTAAACGTCCTTCAAACCACACATGTGAGGTATTGCCGCATACGTTGGAGCGCCAGCAACAATTCTGGCACTAGACCTCCTCTGTAACTCTAAACTGGTAATCTGTAAAAAAAAGAATTAAGCGTCGCCTATGGAGATTTTTAAGTACTGAAGTTTGGAGCCTTTCCATGAGTGTGCGCAATTTTAAAGCGTGACATGTTGGGTATCTATTTACTCTGGGTAACATAATCTTTCACATTATACAAAAAAATTGGGCTAACTTTACTGTTTTTTTTTTTTTTTTTAATTCATGAAACCGCCCCCCCCCCCCCCCCCCCAAAAAAAGGTGTTTGAAAAATTATTGCTCAAATACCATGCGGGATAACAAGTTGCAATGACCTCCATTTTATTATGATTTTTGCATGTAGGAGAGGAGTGCCAGAATAGGCCCGGTAAGGAAGTGGTTAAGGTACAAATATAATTAACAACTTTATCAGTGCCCATGAATGCAGCCTCACCTGTGCCCATTATTGCGGCGTGACCAGTGCCCACCAATGCAGCCTCATCGAGGAAGAAAGAGGGCGGCTGGATCATCACAGGGAAATAGAGCGTTGAGGAAGAGGAGAGCTGGCCAAATCACAGAGCTGGGATTACCCGCTGTAACAGCTTACATTTGAATTGCCTCTGTTCGCGGTCACACACCGTCCCACCTCCTGACCCGGTGCCTGTGACAGGCAAAACACAACCACACCGGCCTTGGACCAGTGTTCTGTCTGTCACAGATGCTGGGTCAGGAGGCGGGACTGTGTGTGACCACAAGCGGAGGCAATTTAAAAGTAAACTGTTGCAGCGGGCTATACCCGCTCTAATTCGACCATCCTCTCTTCCCCTATGATAATCCTGCCACCCTCTCTCTTCCTCCACGTTCTCTTCCCCATGGGCGACCAGATCCCATTCAATCCCTCCTGCCGGCGGTGCTCGCCCTTTCTCCCCAGTCCCAGGCTACCCTTGCTCACCAGCCATCATTTTCCACTCGCAAGATGCGAGTTGTGCGTAAAAAATTTTGAGTGCTGATATAGTACATCTAATTTTTTTCCTTTTGAGGGAAATTAGAACTGATCGGGATAGGCAGGAACAAAATTCCAGATTGGAGACACACACAGCCTCTTACCAAATATAGATGACCACTCTATTACAGAGGGTCAAACACACACAAATGTGATCTTTAGGCAGCTCCCAGGGTGGTCCCTTCCTCTGATAACTTTGTCACATATAGTTCCTTCCAAATTCTGATGCTTACACCAGAGATGATTCTCCCATAAGCACACCCAGATTGATCAACAGTGTGTGTCTTTAATTGAGAAAAATAAAGCCTCTTGATAGCGTAATATGTTTTAAAACACCATTTCATGAAGATAAGAAAAAGCCACTCACGTGAACTCCAATAAAACAGCATTGAATGTACTTAGAATAATTTTCCAACCAAAAATATGGCCGTGCTACGCTTAGTTCCTGGTGTCACGATGACGTCACACGACAGGCTAAATACATCATCCCCCATGGAGCTCTGTGACATCTATACATTCTATATGTGACAGAACTATAGAATACCTCCGATCATCCCACTATCCCCCCTATATACATTCCTGTATCATCCCATACATTGTATGTTCTATACAGGACATCACAGGATACTTTCTATCATCTCCTATAGAGTACTGCATGTTATACTTCCCACTATCCTCTATATATATTTCTGTGTCATCCTATACATTCTATTTTCTATCACCCCCCATGGAGTACTGTGTCACCCTATACATTACTCCGTTATACTTCCCCCTATCATATATATATATATATATATATATATATATATATATATATATATATATATATATATATATATATATATATACTTATAGAGAGAGCTCTGGGCGATCTATACACTGTCCTGAATAACTCTTACTTTACTACCATTACTCTGTATAATACTTCCCTTTATCCTGTGTGATCCTATACATTACTACTGTAACGGAACTATGTATTTTAGAAGATGGGACATTACTGACAGTTCATTGCAGAAGGTACTGGACACATTACAAGTGGTTAATTTTGTCCTGACTAGGTCAATAGGACAATGACCATTCAATGCTTAGCTCAGTCTATTGAAATGCTAAGTGGAGCCGTCTTGTGAAATACCTTTTATTGTGTTCTGCAGGTTGAGAGCGGTTGTCGGAGACGGGATGTCTCTAGGAGAGAATTATCTCCTCTAAATGACTTTTAGAATGTGTGTTTGAAGATGTATGTGTTTACGCTAAGGGACTTTGTATTGTTCTAAAAGAATGTAACCTCTCAGAGGTAGTAATTAAGTAGACCGGGTTATTGTGTACATTGATTACCCCCTGGGGCTTCTGTCTCAATACACAAGTCTTTCTATCCAAGCTATTGGACCAATCCCTGTTGACTATTTCAAGTCCTCATTTGCATGGTCAAGGAGGACCTGAGTGAAGACTGTATATACTTTACAATTGACCAATGGGAAAGCGGTTGTTGGGGGTGGGATGTTCCAATTTCTGTATAAAAGTGTGCTGTGTACTGGAAAATAAAGTCAGTCTTGTTTGACCCTTCAACGTAGCCTTGTCTCGTTCGGGAAGGGGAATTCTCTCTCTCTCTCTCTCTCTCTCTCTGGATCTATTGGACGGGGATACCGGCGGTACTTGCATATCGCAGCTTGCCAGGGAAAAGGACTTCTCCAACGGCTGAGACCCTCTCCCTAGCTGGGTAGCCGTTACCTCTACTATACTAGAAAAATACTTTTTGATTTCACCTGTACAATGTTGTACAATACTGAACATTACTCTATAATAATACTGACCATGATCTTTAGATTATTCCATATGTGAAGGACCCGGCCTTGGGGCGGCAAAGGGAGTAAATCTGGGCCTGCCTGTATCATCCCATATTATTGTATGTTCTATACAGAACATCACAGGTTACTTTCTATGTAATTTTATGTGTCCATACACACACAGGCTTTTAGGAGCTGTAAGTGGAATAGGTGTTTTCAAGATGCAAAAAAAAAAAAACAGGGCCAGTCTGTTCTGAGGACCAGCGTTACAGCTGTAAAAATGGCTGATGCTGGTAAAAGCTGCTGTTAAATGTGGCTTAACGCTGCATACAGCTGCGTTAAGCCTCAAGTGTTTTTTTTTTTTTTTTTCATGTCAAAATGAGTGGTTCCCTATGAGAGCCCATTAATTTGAATAGAAGTCACACCAGAAAGGTGATCGTGATGATCCAACTTGCAGTGTGGCTTGTGCGCTGAGGATCTTAAAGGGGAACCCTCGCCAAAAAAATAAACTGGCAGACCCTTATCTGAGCATGCAGCCTGGCAGATCAGCCCCCCTCCTGGACCATAACAGGCCACATGCCCTCATCATGGGTTGGTTGGGTGCCTTTGGAAGGTGGGCCGCATGCTTGGATTAGTGTCTGGTATGGATTTTTATTTTTTATTTTCATTTTGGCGAGGGGTCCTCTTCAAGATCCTCAACGCACTAGCCACACTGCAAGTCGGATCATCATGATCCAACTTCTGGTGCAACCTCTATTCGAATCAGTGGGCTCTAATAGGGAACTATTGATTTTGAATAGAGGCAGAGAAATGCTGTTAATCACAAATGTCATCTAAGTTGAACCCTACTTTCACTTTTTTGTGTATTATGCAGACTCTTCATGGGAGTCTTGTTGCCGTTACGTTGCTACACATTTACCTATTAAAGTGGAGGTTCACCCAAAAAAATTTTTCTAAGATTACATCCAGCATACTAACGACATGTAAAGTATGCTGGTATTTTAATTTTTTTCTCCGTACATACCGTGTAATTGTTATTTTCGCCGGGCTTCTGGGTTCTGATTACTGTGGGACTGGGCGTTCCAATTGAAAGCTTAGCTGATTGACATCTGGTGAAAATCTTCCCATGTCGCATACACCGCGCATCACCAGTTTTCCGCAAATAGCCAACATGCGAGTCGGCGCTATACGGCGCCTGTGCCCGCCGTGTAGAGCTGACTGCGCAGGCGCCATATAGCAATTACACGGTATGTACGGAGAAAAAAAAATGCCAGCATACTTTACATGTCGTTGGTATGCTGGATGTAATCTTAGAAAAAAAATGTTGGGTGAGCCCCCGCTTTAAGTTAAAGTGGAACAACACTGCATCTGAGCACCACAAACCGAAAACGCATTTTAATTTATTTTTAGGTTGGGTTCACAGTATTGTGAACTGGATGCAGGTTTCCCCACAAAAATGTGGGCTGAAATCGGACCTGAAACGACGAACAGGGACACACTGTGATCTGAATGTTCAAACTAAAGCAGGCCATACACGGTCAAATTTCGAACAAATTTTCTTTTCAAAATCAGAAAGTTTGTTTTTTTGTGATCCGATGATGCCACCATTGATTTTCGAAATTTGGCCAACCAAACCATCATGTTGCCGGGAATATTCTTTTCTCTCCGGGAATATTCGTTTCTCTCTGGGAATACTCTTTTCTTGCACATGCACATTTTTTTTTCTATTACATTTCTCGCACGATTCTCCCCATCATTGATCAGAAAATCGTTTGTTTTTCAAAAAATTTCCAACATCGGATTCCTCAAATTTGACTGCCGCACGAAAATCGGCTGTTGCTGCAGTCCACTAACGATGCGAAATTAGTACGAAAATTCTTTGATACGATTTTCGAAAGAAAATTCTTTTGAAATTCGAATGGCCGCCTTTACAAACCCATCTGTACATGGAGGGTGTGCTTAGCTGAAAAAAAAAAACCTCCTATCCTCCTGAAGACTCCTGGGATGTATGACATAATATGCCTAGGCCTTAAAACCATAAAGTAGCTGAAGAAATGTAAAAAAATAAAGTTTAAAACAAGTAATTACGATATACTTTTCTATCCATTTTCTAATGCTAGCAGCATAAGTAGTAAAAATAGTAAATGTTGACTGAGAGTGTAAAGTTCCGCTTTTAGTGTTAATACACATGCCCATCAACTCCAAATAATTTTGTTTTACTCTTTATCCATTACAGGTTAGTGACTTTACCTGGAGCCATGATGGCACTCAAGCTTTGATCTCGTACCGCGACGGATTTGTGCTCGTCGGTTCAGTGAGTGGACAGAGGCATTGGTCTTCGGAGATTAACTTAGAGAGTCAAATAACCTGTGGGATCTGGACACCTGATGATCAACAGGTAAGCAATGTGTTTATAATATTTACTGCCTCCTTTACATTAACCACCTCTATACAGGGCACTTACACCCCTTTCATGCCCAGGCCATTTTTCAGCTTTCAGCGCTGTCGCACTTTGAATGACAATTGCGCGGTCATGCTACACTGTAACCATGTGAAGTTAGCATTTTCTTCACACAAATAGAGCTTTCTTTCGGTGGCATTTAATCACAAAAAAAAAAAGACCAAAGATTTTGAAAAAATAAATAGTTTTTCTTAGTTTGTCAGTAAATTTTGTAAATAAGTAATTTTTCTCCTTCACTGATGGGTGCTGATGAGGCTGCACTAATGGGCAGCGATAGGCTGCACTGATGAGGCGGCACTTATGGGCACTGATGAGGAGGCATGAATATGCCGCACTTATGGGCACTGATAGGTGACACAGATGGGTGGCACTGGTGGGCACAGATGGGTGGCACTGGTGGGCACAGATAGGCAGCACTGGTGGGCCGCATTGATGGGCAGTAGTGATAGCCATCACTGACTGGCATCACTTGTGGGCACTGATTGCTGGCAGTTGTGGGCACTGATTGCTGGCACTGGTGGGCACTTAATTGTAATCGGGGCACCGATGATCGTGCCCTGATTTCACACCTAGCTGTCCCTTGTGAGGAGATGCCGCTGATCAGCTCTCCTCTCCTCACACTCTTTACTTGTGACTGGCTGTGATTGGACACAGCCAATCACATGGTTAAAGAGCTGCGGCTCTTTACACAGATCGGGGTCACGCCGTGGCCTAGCAACATGGTGCACAAAAGCGTCGTTCTGGGAAGCTGTCGTATGACATCCACCCAGAACAAGAGCAGCACCACCCAGCCGTCAATTGACGGTGGGCGGGCAGCAAGTGGTTAATTACTTTTTATTCTTGTGTGACTAATTTAAATACCCATTAATTTAATTTGCACCTGCTGGTTCATTACAATGACTTTTTGCATTATGTAACTGTGATATTATACAGTATAAAATGTTTGTTTTTTTATCCCAATGGAGCTGGTCCCTCCTGCCCTTTAAGGGGTTTAGGAAGCTATTAGACGGTCTTTATGATCATGTGACCGCTTTAATTGGCTGCTTGCGATCGGGTGCCTTCCGTTGGCCGCTGGTAACACTGCCGGGTGCGCACAAGGCATGCACTCTTGGCACAGCTGTATTTGCACTAATGCACACAAATATGCAGCCGCTCGGCACTAAGGCCCACCTGCCTAGATATGCGTGCGGCTGGCACCAAGAGGTTAATGCTTACAAGGCACTTTCTATATGTGGACTTTGACAAGTAACATTATCCACCACCACCGTTAAAGGAGCTTCTTTGTTCTGTAGAGGGAGTGCTCAATTTTCTGATCTGTAAGTTCTACTTGAAGGTCTCTGTGCCATCCAATGAAGAGTGACAAAGCAGTATTCAGTATATTATATAGCTGACCGTTTTAGTTTTACTTTGAGCCTTTCCACAATTTTTTTTTTTTGTAGTTTTCTTTGAAAAGCGGCTCCCATAATTGTAAGTCATTGCTATAGTAACTGTATTGTTTGCATAAACACAGAGGCTTAGCTCTCCATTAGTCAGGAAGCACAAGAAAGAATATTGCATTATATGAGCAGAATCTCTCAGTTACTAATACATCTTCATTACTAAAGTACTGGTCTGTGTGGTTAATCTATGTGCAGGCAAGAGAGCAACTTGTAAGCCTGTGTGTGTAAAAAGTAGGGATGAGCTCTGGCGTGTTCGCACAGTCCACGTGCAGAGCCCACCAGGAAGTCTGCGCGGCACTACGCTAATCACAGGCAGGGAGACATTGTCCCGATGCTCGGCTGCAGAGATCGGGAAATGTCTCCCTGCCTGTGGTTAGTGCAGCCGCCGTGCATACTTCCTGGCGGGCTCTGCACATGGACTGTGCGAACACGCCGGAGCTCATCCCTAGTAATAAATACAGTACTGTGCAAAAGTTTTAGACAGGTGTAAAGGAATGCTTTCAATTTTAATATAGCTTGTTTATTTTTACCGGTTTTATAAACTTGATAGAAGAAAAAACTGACAAAACATCAATCCAAACATCGACTGCTAAATTTATGAATTGGCCGTTCAACTCCAACAATAACCCAAGGGTCAAACAAGGCTCATCAGATAGTCAGATAAGGAATCCTGCTGCTGGATCTGTATGTAGCAATAGGGAATGGGATTGGAAGACCCCGTGCTGCTCCCAGATCCCTCCACTGTATATTGAATGTATCTGATGCATACATTTGCTACAGTGCTAACAGCAGCTGCATTTCTTTGTAATCATTCATTTGAGCTAGCTTGGCCCAAACAAACTGTTTAAAGGAATACAAAACATGGAGTAAATCCAGTCATATATGGTTTCGAAACCTTGACCGGTTCAGCCGAGTGCCATCAATCAATCGACTTGGGTACAACCAGTATGTCAGATTTTTACATGAAATTGCCAAAGGCTATAACCGCTAGCAATAATCCTTGTGTTCTCCCCACGCCCTCGGCTTGGAGAACACAATAGCTCTGCCAGAGGGATTCCCTCATCAACACTGACTGTGTTGATTGGGGAATCGAGCGATTTTCTTCTCTGCAACCTATGAGGATGCTCATCAGCGCCCTTGTAGTTCATTAAGAACTACAAGCCATCTTCTGCAGTGACAGATGGGACTTATAGTTTATTCATTCACACATTACAGATTGTAAATAAATGAATGTATTAATTTAAAATGTGCCAGCGGCTGTGGAGGAGACGTTTCCCCATACACTGTCACAGGAAAGGGGTGAGTGAGGCTTGAGCATGTTACACCCTAAATACAGGTGGTAAATTTTCCAAGGGTGAATCTAGTCTTTAACTGCTGTATACTTGCAGGTTGTGATGTCTAGAATGTCAGTAAAGGAAAGATTTATATTCATTACAATACTGTTTATTTATTTTTTACCTTAAACCGGAGCTCCACCCTAAAGTGGAACTCACGCTGATCGGAACCCTCCCCCCCTCTGGTGTCACATTTGACACCTTTCAGGGGGAGGGGGGTGCAGATACCTGTCTAAAGACAGGTATTTGCACCCACTTCTGGCTACACAGTTTCGGGAAAACTGCGGGCATGACGTCACCTCCCATCCTCCCCCCGTTGTGCTCTGGGAACACTCGGCTCCCAGAGCACAGCGGGAGCCAATCAGCGGGCATGCGCCAATCGCGCATGCGCCGTAGGGAACCGGGTAGTGAAGCCGGAGCACTTCACTTCCTGGTTCCCCTTACTGAGGATGGCGGGGGGAGCAGCAGAGTGACGAGCGATCGCTCGTCCTCTGCTGCGGACTGCGCTGGACTCCAGGACAGGTAAGTGTCCTAATATTAAAAGTCAGCAGCTGCAGTATTTGTAGCTGCTGGCTTTTAATATCTTTTTTTTAATGGCACATCCCCTTTAAAGTGTTTGTAACCGTAACAAAATTATTCACTGTCAGTTCCTCTCCGTTATCCAGCGTTAATGCACAGTGCAAGTGTTTACCGAAATATATGCCTCTAAATACTTTTTTTTTCTCGTTAAAGATCTTCTGGCCCGTCATGTGACTCCTGGCTGCTCTGCTACTCTGATCCCTACGGGAGGGGCCGAGCTCCCCATCTGATGTCAGCCGAAAGGTCACATGACTGCCATGCTGGCTGCTCAGCCCCTTCTGCTGTAACCCTGATTCGGAGTAGCAAAGCAGCCGGGAGTCACGTGACCGGCCAGAAGATATCTGAAAAATGTATTTAGAGGCTTTGTTTTCAATAAACACTTGCGCTGTGACACATGGAGCTCATAGGCAGGGAGGCGAGGGGGGAGAAGACAGAGGAAAGCTGCAGATGAAGGAGGCACATAAACTGACCACAGGATCCGCAGCCATGATAAACCGTGGTCAGTTTAGAGGGTGCAGGACAGAAACTGTCAGGATCAGCCTGTTTTTTTTTTTTTTTTTTCAACTTCCACAGGGGCAGGTTAGACAGCACAAGCACTGTGCAGTTTAACCTGCTATAAATATTTTCCAGGGTTACAAACATCTTAATGTATTCCCTGCATTAAGGTAAACATGCCCCTGTTCCTAAACAATTATCTGACTCCTTCACTGATCCAGCACTTTGCTGTCTGCAGCAGTGCTGCTCCCATTTCCTGCTCTCACAGGGAACACTGAA
This sequence comes from Rana temporaria, assembly GCF_905171775.1. Classification (NCBI taxonomy): domain Eukaryota; kingdom Metazoa; phylum Chordata; class Amphibia; order Anura; family Ranidae; genus Rana; species Rana temporaria. The sequence goes on along the minus strand of NC_053492.1, from coordinate 370,813,445 downwards.
AGCAGCAGGAGCCAAAGGCTCCCACTGTTGCCATTTAAATCCTGTGAGGAGTAAAAGGGGGGCGTGGCTGAGGGGGCACCCATAGGAAGGAGGAGCAGAGAGTGTTGGCAGGGGATCACCAAAGAGGAGGTAAGCTACCACAGAGCAAGTAAGTATACCATGTTTTTATTTTAATAAAAAAAGAAAATAGCCCTAAATATCGCTTTAAGTACACACAGGCAGTCATAGGCTGCTTTGTACAGCAATAACTGTCTAAAAATATATTGTATAGTGTATTTTAGTTAGATATTTTTTTTTAGTTATTATAGCAGTGTTTAATCTGAAGTATGACTTAGGTGCTTGTTCTTTCATATATTTGTACTAAATATAGATGCTTGTTGATTAACCGACAGAGTATGCTTAATTTACAGTCACTTTGCCTCCCTTCTTAACTATTAAAACACAATATTTGCAAAAAAGGCAGTATATTTTCTGTAAGTCAGCTGATTTAAATATGCATTGTAAAACTTAGTCCAGTACTGCAATTAGCACCACAAAGTAGGAAGCAGAGGCTGCATATATAAATGTGTACATACAGAATTACAAATTCTATGTATTTAAAAAAAAAAAAAAAAATCACACATGTACACAAGATTGCTTATTTACCGTATACTTTCTCCGCATTCCATTAAATTCCCTTCAGTTGCTTTGCTTTCCAGAGCTGTTTATGTGCTGTGTTTACAGCCCCTGACTGCTTCAGTTTATTGACCTAGTTATAGCTGCCAGCGGAGGACAAAAAGCCCCCTCAGCTCTGGCTGCCCATGGTTTTCTATGAAAGAAAAGTGGAACTCTTTGCTATGGTTGCCCAAGGCACAGAGTGCAGAGGCAAAACATTTTAAGAACACCTTGCCCACTGTTTAGCATGGAATTTGTTCTCTTCAATTTTGGGATGGTATAACAGCCAACAACGCAGAAATTGGGGAGATAGACGCAAGAATAGATCTACTATGCCTCAAGAAATACAGAAGATTAATGGTCTATGGTCCATGGTCAGTGAGGAAACTGAAGCTGGAAAGTGGTTGGATGTTTCAAGAAGACAATGTTCTGAAACACAACTCAAAATCGGAGCATTCCATCTCTCTGACCATTTCATATTATACCCATACGTTCACAGTCTGCAGTGTCCATCTCCAACCCCCTAAGAGGGGCCTGTAGTTACTAATGAAGCACAACTGCGGTGATGTCACTGCATTTGTAGTCTATTGATAGTCCATTATAACCCATTGATACTTCCTGCAGCTCCATGACTTGGTATGAACCGGCCAAAACATTGCACCCACGATCTACCTGCAATGCCAAAAAAATTATAAATGCTCTTTTTTTATTTTATTTAGTCAGTGTGTGTATGCAGTTGAGTCCATGTAAATTTCCTACGTTTGGCTCTGTATGCCAATAAAATTAAAACCAAACGGTCCAAATGAATTTGAAGTGCAGACTTTCAGCTTTAATTTAAGGGGTTGAAGATAAATCGAAAGTACACATTTTAGCAACTGCAACCATTTTTATACACAGTCCCCCCATTTTCAGGGGCTTAAATTACTATAATCATAAAAAAAGGTTAATTTTTAATATTTTGTTGAGAATCCTTTACTTGAAATGACTGCCTCAAGTCTGGAATCCATGGACATTACCAGTTTCCTCCTTTCTGATGCTTTGCCAAGCTCTAACTGCAGCTGTCTTCAGTTGTTCTTTGTTTGTGGGTCTTTCTGCTTTTAGTTTTGCCTTCAGCAAGTGAAAATGCATGCTCAATTGGGTTGAGATCAGGTGATTGACTCGGCCATTGCAGAATATTCCACTTCTTTTTCTTCAAAAGTTCCTGGGTTGCTTTTTGCAGTGTGTTTTGGATCATTATCCATCTGTACTTTGAAGCACCATCCAATTAACTTTACTGTATTTGGCTGAATCTGGGCTGAGTATATCTCTAAACACTGCAGAATTCATCTTGCTGCTTCTGTCATATCATCAATAAACACCAAGCTTTGCCAAATGGCACCTTGAAGATTCTGAGGCCACATGATAAAAGTGATTGCATGTGCACTTTCTTGAGGCCACATTGGAGAATTTGTGATATTGTTGCATGCACACAATTACTACTCTTTGTCATAAATTCCTGCAGCTGCTTCAGAGTTTCTTGTTGGCCTCTTGGTAGCCTGTCTGACCAGTTTCCTCCTGGCTCTTTCATCCAGTTTGGAGCGACTTCCTGGTCCAGGGAGGGTCTGTGTTGTACCAGATACCTTATATTTCTTAATAGACTTCACTGTGCTTTTAGGCATTAATAAGGCCTTTTGAATTATTTTTTTAGCATCCATCTCCTGACTTGTGCTTTTCCACAACTTTATCCTGGAGATCGTTTGACAGTGCCTTGCCACCCATAGTTGGTTGTTTCCTTCAGTTGCACTATCAGGAACTGAAATGCTCCAGGAAAGCAATTTTCATGCTGATCCAATCCAAATGACCACAGCTAATCACAGTTGAAAGCCAAATTCCTTTTGTGTGCTATTGAGAAGGTGATTAGCTACACCTGATTGAGTTTACAAGCAATTTTTAGGAGGGGTGATCTTTTTTCCAACTCAGTGATTCTGTTTTTGTTATTTATTTTTCTGACATTTTGGTGTTATAGCCTTCACTTGGATGTTATAAGTTGCACTGAGTAAATACAGCTGGATAAAACAAAAACAATGTCTGTCTTTGTCTTAGGCCCCTTTCAGACGTCCGCTCCGCCTGTCCGTTATTACAAGTTCATTAACGGACTTGTAATACATCCCTATGGGATCGCGTCCGTTAGCGGATGGAGCATCCGCTAACGTCCGCGTCCGTCGGGATCCGGTTTTCGGACGGAAGAAAACCCTATTTTTCTTCCGTCCGGCGGAACAGAACTGATGCAGATGGACACACGGTCCGTCTGCATCCGGTTCCCCATAGGGCAGAGCGGAGCTGAGACAGGGCGGTCTCTGCACTGTGTGCGGGGACCGCCCTATCTGCCGACAGCTCAGCGGGGATCCCCGCTGAGCCGACGGAGACACACGGAGCGGACCCAGAAACGGTCCGCTCCGTGTGAAAGAGCCCTTAGGCTGCAAAGCAACAAAATGTGCATGTGTATATATTTTTTTTTGCACCCTGTTGATTGGTACTTGGAAATGCAGCCTTTATCCTTGGCGGCAACAAGTTCCCTGTCTGTTATGAAGTGGGTATTGAAGGACCAAAATGAATTGTGCAATGACGAGCCTGTTCTGACTGATTCTCTTCTTTGTGAAATACTGTATCTTACAAATCTGTGAACACCATTACAGTATGCATCTGTTGAGGCCAAATGATGCAGTATGATGTAGTGAGAATGGTTAATAGTACATCTATTTCTGGAATTGGCCATATGTTAGAAACTGATATCTCAGGAGCAGTTATTAACCTAAATTTGCTCTCTGCCTCTAATTGTCAGAACATCATTAAATCCTGCTTGTCATCAGCCATCTGAATTATCTTCATATACACTCATTTAACTTGATTTCCCATGGGAGATTAAAAGCATATTTATCTGTAGAAAACAGAAAAATTGTAAATGGCTTTCTTTGCATCTCTAATGTGTTTCAGGTCATATGTAGGCTTGAAATATTGCCCTGTTAAAAATAGTGGATTGTCCTTTCTAAGCCCAATGGGTTAGTCATCAGCTGCCTCCCTTTACTCCTATATTCTACTGAAAAGAGGGACATGAGCTAGCCTAAACCCCCTCCTCCAGCTTTTTGTTTTTAACCTGCACGGTGAAGTTATAATGTGCTAGTATGCATCGCATACTGGCACATTATGTGAAACTTCCCTTAAAGGTGTTGAAAAGGTTTGTTTTGTTATTTTTTAAATAGGTTCCTTTAAGCTAGTGCATTGTTGGTTCACTTACCTTTTCCTCTTCTAAATTATTTTTTCTTTGTCTGAATTTCTCACTCCTGTTCTTCCTCAGTAAGCTTGCCCCCATCATCCGAGCCGTTCTGGCTGGGGGTTAGTCAGCGTGCTCGCCCCCTCCCTTGGGACTACATCCCAGCGGGGAGATGTTGTGAATCACAGCATCTCCCCGCAGGGATGTAGTCCCAAGGGAGGGGGCGAGCACGCTGACTAACCCCCAGCCAGAACGGCTCAAATGATGGGGGCAAGCTTACCAAGGAAGAACAGGAAGTGAGAAATTCAGACAAAGAAAAAAACATTTAGACAAGGAAAAGGTAAGTGAACCAACAATGCACTAACTTAAAGGAACCTATTTAGAAAATAAAAAACAAACCTTTACAACCCCTTTAAAATGAAGCCCTCCACTGATGCACTGTCATCGCTGACAGGGCTCCCATTTTCACTCGTCTTCTTTCCAGGTTCACGCCCTGCGGTCATCTGATCTCCCTACGGTGACGTCTCTTCCACGCATCTGCGCGGGAGTCGCTATTCACGGCACAGTACTTTGAAGGAAATGCTTGGGCATGCCGCTTCTTCAGAGCGCCTGCGCCTGTGATGTCGCTGGCCCTTAACGGTGCAAGTTTTAGGAGATAATTACTGTACCTATAGGTAAGCCTTATTATAGGCTTACCTGTAGGTAAATGTCAACCACAGGAGTTTACTCCCACTGCACTGAAAACGTGATCATCCAATCATGTGCTACCAAAAATCCATTATTTATTTTTTTCTTACACATTATCGGGTATTCTTGGTAATTTTCATTTTCTCCACATTTACTAAGCAAAGGTAATGTTCCCTTGTGAAGTGAACCTGCTTCTACTTCTGTAGTCAATCTGTCCACTGTGTGTAGGAAAAGAGCTCTTTGGTGATATAGCTTTGGGGGCATACCTTCATTAATGGGAACAGCTGCCCTGCAAACATTTTGCAAGCCCCGTTCTGTCATAGGGCATAATAAAAACTGCTTTTCACTGCAGGAACAAAGTAAATTGAAGAAATAATGCCAGCATACGCTTTAGAGGGAAGAGGGGGGTTTTGGGGGTAAATAATTGTGGGTTATACCTGGGCATATGCTTTTAGTTTGAGGATTTGTTGGAGCAGCAGTCCAGTTCAAATAGGTTGCCTACATCAAAACTATGTGAGAGCTTGTTAAAATGTCAGTGTAGTGCACGGTTTCTGTGTGATTGAGCACCAAGGTAAAGGATAAGTTTACTTAGATAATAAAAAAAAAATGTACATTTTTTTTTTTTTTTTTTTTTTTGCAGATTCAAAAATACGCATGTATTTTTATTTTATTATTTCCTTAGGCGCCTGTAGAGCGACACATTTGCACCACTTTACCTATCATGGTCTTTTGTTTCTTACGAATCGCACTCTACATAATGTTTTGGCTAATTATTCCTGCAGCTGACATTGCAATAAATAATTCCTCCGCCTCTGGAGACTCGCACCTCCACGATTAAGCCCCGTGGGCGGGGTGAAGCGCGTTGTTGGCATTTCTTTCAATGAAGCTGGCTGAGACTGCATTCACCTGTTTACTAATGGCTTTGTTAGGTGTGCGGTGTTTGGGGCCTTTCTCTATGCATATCCACACTTTAGCTTGCCTGTCATACAAAAGTCCCCAGGTTCCTGATTTGTCCTTGGCATTTATCATGTAGACACAGGATTTCAACGCCAAGTACAAATGTGAATTACACATGAAGCAATCATGGCCCTGAAGCCTATCCTTAGCGCTCAACATTTTAATACTTAAAGTGGTATTAAACCCAATATGTGTAAGCAGTACTAGGCTCCTGTACTTTATACCTCTGAGCAGCTTTTCTTTCTTGTTAAAGTTGGTCAACCAGCCTTAGTAACCAGGACTGCCAATTTGAAATATGATGCATTCTGGGGCTGCTGGTTAAATTCTGAAGGTCCTTAAAGCGGGGGTCCACACTAAAAAAAAAAAAAAAAAAAACATTGAGAAAAGGCTCCAAAAAATGATTTCTTTTTTATATACCGTATTTATCAGCATATAACACGCACAGGCGTAAAACACGCACCCTAACTTTAAGAGGGAAGTTTCAGGAAACAACTTTCCACAGCCCCCATCACATAACACACAGGCCCCCTGAAAATAGAGGGTAAACTACCCTCTATTTTCAGGGTAAAAAAGTGAGTGTTATACGCCAATACAGTACTTACCAGAAATGGCTGTTACTAGGCAGATCCTCCTAATCTGCCACTTCCTATTCTGCGGTAGTCTTCCTTCTTGTCCTCCTCACGTTGTCTTCTGGGATATTTGGGCGCACTGTCTTCTAGGACCTGTGTGTGCCCCAGAAAGCAGCCGGCTATTCACAAAGCGCCGTGCGACTCGTGCTTGCGGCTTCACTGCGTGTTTCCCTTACTTCGAATGGCGGTGCCGGGACCCGATCTGATGGATGGATGGGCCTCGGGCGGCCAACATCGCGGGAACACTGGACAGGTAAGTGTGCTTATTAAAAGTCAGTAGCTACAGTGTTTGTAGCTGCTGACTTTTAAAAAAAAAATTTTTTACAGCTGGACCTCCACTTTAAAATGATATTTGCAACCAGGTCTGTCACTGTAGAGGAAGTCACATGCATAGACATGAGGTTTTGACATTTAGTTTGCCATTAACCAGTCACAAGGCTATAAAAAGGCAAGCTCATCTTCTCAATCCGGTTGGAGTGAAGCATGTTAGAACCAGGAGGCAGGTAGATTGGTTTGTGCTTGAAATACTTTAATAACTTTACACCAGGTTTTTAATAAAGATAAGTTTCTTTATGGAGAGGCCAGTGACCGCTAGAAGCTAGCATCCATTGTCAGAGGAGTATAGGGGTTTGTAAGCCTGCAGCAGGACAGGACATTTTCCTGCATATAAAAAGGCAATGCCATCTCCTTGAGCAGTGGCAACTGTGACATAGTCTTTTATATTATATAAGACTTTTTGTAGAACTTGTACCCTTTGTTACAAATCCATACAGTCTTCAGGATTCAAATGAAAAAGTAAGAGAAGTTTACTTACTGACAACATGCATTTATTTTTTGTGAGTTTTGTATTGCTGGTATTAAAGTGTTACTAAACCCAAAACAGTAAAATCAGTTTGTATATGCAGTAAAGCATGCTTGTTATACTCACTATGGAACCTAAGGGGTTAATCCTCTGCGTTGTGTAAGGCTGTTTGATCCTGTCTTCTATGACCCTCCCCTTCCCTGATCCTCCCCTTCCACTGTCTCCAATCCATCTGACGATAAGACAGAGACTTTGGAGTTACTCTGCACATGCTCTGTTTGGTGTGTATTGCTATAGAGGTTTTTTTTGGGAAAGTGCATGTGATCGGCACAGGGCCATTCAGCACTGTCCAGACAGAGGGTCAGGGGTCCTGCTTTCTCATAGGACAGTTAGAGCAGAATAAAAAACTCCTCCTACACTCTTTAACCAGACTGTACTGTGGGAGACAAGATATTGTGAATGCAGGGGCCAGGGTTTAGTAACTCTTTTAAATTTCATTGGTCTGTCATTGTACAAAAGAAAGAAAAACACTCCATATGGTTGTCGTGAACAAAGCAATTACGATGATGTCTAATGGGCCTTGTTAAGAAATCTGCAACTTTTTTTTTTTTTTTTCCTTTTTCTATTTTTTTATCTTTTTTTTTTCTTGCTTAAGGTTTTTATTGACGAAACCACGATAAGTCAAAAGTACAAAGAAGAATGGGTTATCCATTTTCAAAGGAATAAGTATAACATTATACCATAGACCCCAAAAGTATAAAAACTATTCTTCTGTTATTTCAGAGGTGAATGAGAGGAGCAATAAGCCCCAAAAAACATTCAGGTAGTGCAGTGCTAATATTCCATCAGACGAGGATAAGGTAAAAAAACAAACAAAAAAATAACAAGCATACTATGTAAACCCCAGTTACATGGCGAATTTCCATTGATGTCTATGAGATGGTTCACATCTCACACCGAAACGCCGTACGCCTGCCGCCTGAAAACAAGTCCCGGACCCTTTTTTCAGGCGGCATTGGCGTTCGGCCATAGACATTAATGGAAATGGTTTGTGAAAAAATAAATAAAAAGTTACACAAATCGCGGCAAAATACGCCGCATACGCGGAGTTACAATGTGAATGCAGCCTAAGACTGTAGCAAAAGCAGGGAAAAAGAAGGTAAGGAAGAAAGAAAGGCCAGTACACACTATAAGAATATTGGACGACTGTCCGGTTTTCCGCGATGTTTCAGAGCAGGTTGTACCCGAGGATGGTACTAATTGTACGAAAATTCTCGAACGACAAAAACTTTTTTTTTTTTTCTCGTTTTTTATTGCTGACCTTTCTTGTATGAAAACTGTACAAAAACAGTATACATTAAACACAATTTGTTAGTTCTGTTCACATACGAGAACATTTTTGGAGTTTGTCCCTCTGGAAAACAGTTTTAGTCTCGAAGCTACAGAGTGACGGAGTACTCCCCCCCCCCCCCCTTTTTTTTTTCCCCAATCTTGTTTTTATTGCAACCTGAAAGTAAAATTTTCTCTATACACAAATGGATCAAAAGGACATGACACATAATTATAACTATTGTAATTCACTTTCCTTATTCTTTGTTGTCGTCAACCTGACTTGCTGGATAATTATTGTCAGGGAGCTTTTCAACATATGTAGAGGCAAAAAATGAGATATGTGCCAAATTAATTGTTTGTGATTGATTGATAATACCTGTCCAAAGTCAACAGGGACTTGATGAAGGCAGCAGGGAATCATTTTGTATTCATATAATTGTCCACAGACAAATTGGTATCATTGATGAATTGCTGCATTGTATAATTCATGTGGCATGAAAATTAAACTATTCATCTCCTGTCCTATTTAGGTACGTTGGATTTTGATGTCAAGTACATGTATTCATTGCCTGTATGATCAAACAAAGGCATGCTAAGTTAACTTGTCATAAGTAATATATTTAACCACTTCAATACCAGACACTTTTACCCCCTTCCTGCCCGGGTAAACTTTCAGCGCTATCACACTTTGAATGACAATTGTGCGGTCATGCAATGCTGTATCCAACACCATTTTTATAATTTTTTGGGACGGATAGAGCTTTCTTTTGGTGGTATTTAATCGCCACCAAGTTTTTTATTTTTTGTTAAATCAATAAATAAAAGGCCGACATTTTTTGAAAAAAAAAGTTTTTTCCTTGTTTCCGTTATAAAATGTTGTAAAATTTGTAGTTTTTCTCCTTCACTGATGTGCACTGATAATGCTGCACTGCACTAATAGGCGGCACTGATGAGCAACCTTTTATGGGCACTGACAGGCATCACTGATTGGCACTGGTGGGCGCTGGCAGGCATCACTGATGGGATTGCACTGATTGTTTTTGCACTGATTATACGTGCAGATCCCCCTGTCAGGAAAGCCACTTATTGGCTCTCTTCCTACTCACATGCTGTCAGCGTGAGTAGAGATAAACGGCCCTTCCTGGTTACACTGTGATCAGCTGTGATTGGACACATCTGGTCATGAGAGCATACATCGTAGGCTCAATACCGTGATCTGAGATGGATGTGATTGACAGCTGCGCTGCTTTTAATCCATCCGCTCTAGCCAATCAATGGCCAGGCTGAGCGGCAAAGAGGATGTCGGGGCCGAGCGCGGGACTTTCGAGGGGTCAGGTAAGGATAGCGGGGGGCCGGTATAGTTGGAAGTTTTTTCACCTTAATGCATAGAATGCATTAAGGTGAAAAAAACTTTTACCTTTACAACCCCTTAAAATCTTGGTTGGCTTTGTGTATTTCCTTTAGATCTCTGCAGTAATCAAGTTTGAACTTTGCCCCTGTGCTGATGCTTCCAGTAATAAAGATCGGTCACTACTGCTCTCTCTCCTTGTGCAGGGTGACTGGTCTTGTATCTGCCCCTTCCTGTAGATTTCTGCAGGCTGTCTGTAGTGGGTGGACCTGTGTTGGTTCTTTTCCAAAGCTTTGCTCTCTACAGATGAACAGCACAGTGATGATGACACTGCTATTTTTACCAGGTAATTAACTGGGTTTGCTGAGGCATTTGGGGCATACAAAGTGAATTGTGGCAATTAAAGCGGTGGTTCACCCTCATTACCAACATTTTAGCATTAAATTAGGCATAGTAGCGCGAGCTACAGTATGCCTGTATTTATTTTTTTAGCCCCGTACTCACTGTGCAATCGTATAGAGAAGATTCCGACTCCCCGCAGGGAATGGGCGTTCCTATCCAGAGGGAGGATGATTGACGGCCGGCTGTGGCACGTCACGCTCCCCGAAGATAGCCGGAGTAGGTCTCGGCTCTTCACGGCGCCTGCGCACAGACTATGCGCAGGCGCCGTGAAGCACCAAGTCCTATTTCGGCTATTTCCGGAGAAGCGTGACGCGCCATAGCCGGCCGTCAATCAGGCTCCCTCTGGATAGGAACGTCCATTCCCCGCGGGGAGTCGGAATCTTCTCTATACGATTGCACAGTGAGTACGGGGCTAAAAAAATAAATACAGGCATACTGTAGCTCGCGCTACTATGCCTAATTTAATGCTAGAAAAAAAAAATTGTTTTATTAGGGTGAACCCCCTCTTTAAGGAATATATTTATTGCTTTTGTACCCAGAGTTCAGCTGTAAGTTGGCAAAACACGTTTGATAGCCCAAACTGAAGCCATGGGTGGCTTTGCTGACACCGTCCAGTAAGATTTGAAAATGAAGATCCTTAACCTCGTGTTTTGTAAATTGAGCCCCTAGTGGGTGTATTGTCAAATTAATGCAATGTTCTTTTAACCACTTGAGACCCGTGCTGTAGACAAAAGACGTCCACAGCGTGGCTCTCAACTGCCGGGTGGACGTCCTTTTATTTGTATTCCCCGCGCGCGTAGCGGGGAAAAACTGTTCCCGGCGCATCGCTGAGATGCCGATGTGCGTGCCTGGCGGCCGCGATGTCCGCCAGGTACCCGCGATCGGCAGTGACAGAGCAAGGACGTGAAGCTCTGTGTGTAAACACAAAGCTCCACGTCCTGTCAGGGAGAGAGGAGACCTTGTACATGGGGTCACAGGTCGGTCACCTCCCCCAGTCAGTCCCCTCCCCCCACAGTAAGAATCACTCCCAGGGAATACATTTAACCCCTTCCTTGCCCCCTAGTGTTAATCCCTTCCCTGCCAGTCACATTTATACAGTAATCAGTGCATCACTGTTCGCTGTATAAATGTGAATGGTTCCAAAATAGTGTCAAGTGTTCGATGTGTCCCCCGCAATATCGCAGGCCTGACAAAAATCGCAGATCGCCGCCATTACTAGTAAAAAAAAAAAAAAATCATAAATCTATCCCTTATTTTGTAGGCTCTATAACTTTTGCGCAAACCAATCAATTAACGTTATTGCGATTTTTTTATTTTTTTTTACCAAAAATATGTAGAAGAATATGTATTGGCCTAAACTGAGGAAAAAAATAGTTTTTTTTAAAAAAAAATTGGGATATTATTATAACAAAAAGTAAAAAATATTGTGTTTTTTTTTTTTAATTTTCTGTCTTTTTTGTTTATAGCGCAAAAAATTAAAACCGGAGAGGTGATCAAATACCACCAAAAGAAATCTCTATTTGTGGGGAAAAAATTATAAAAATATAATTTGGGTACAGTGTTGTATGACCGCGCAATTGTCATTCAAAATGCGTCAGGGCTGAAAGCTGAAAATTGGTCTGGGCAGGAAGAGGGTTTAAGTGCCCAGTAATGAAGTGGTTAAAGTCCATCTCCAGCCAACCGGTTTCGATTGCCATCTATGACACTGTTGAGAAGACCATCCTACACTCCTAGACTCATTAATTTATTTCATCATATATTTTTTATTTACTAATACATTAAAAAAATTATATTTTATGAAATTCGGACTGTAAAGTGATACATGCATAAGTTAGTGATACTAAAGGCAAATATTTTACACCAGTCATTCTGAAATTTCAAGTATACTGCAGCACTGTTTTTTTGCACTACACTGTGCATACTATAATTATTTCTGGTCGCATGCTTCACTCTATGCATGGTAAAATTCCCATAGTCTGCAGGTAGATGTGTATTCTATCTTAGGGGTGAACAGGAAAGGGTGGCTACTTTTACATACACAAGGAAAACATAGAGAATACAATTAGTTAACCTAGAACAGCAAGTCTGGGAACAGCAGATAAAAGCTTGCATTTCAAGGATGAAACAAAGAAAGAGAGAGATGGAAGGTACATTTTGGTTATATTTTGACATGTTGCATTTAATTTATTTTATAAAAAAATGTATCCAGAGAGGATCACTCACATGTAAATGCCATATAAGCGATTACATGCAAGTGGCCACGATTAGCTGCAGGAGCTGACGGCCTTCCATTGCTTTCAGTGGGGTTGCCTCCTGCAGCTAATTTCCCCACAGGCATTCTGGTATGTATCCGGCATCGGGTGCATTCACAATTGTCAATGTCTGCCGGTGTCCCGCGATGGTGTCACAGAGCTGCAGAACAGGGAGATGCCTGTGTAAACAAGGCATTTCCCTGTTTTGCTTGTGACAGGACACTAATCTACTGCTCCCTGTCATCGGGAGCAGTGATCAATGTCATTTCACTGGTAGCCCAGCCCCCACACAGTTAGAATCACTCCCTAGGACACATTTGACCCCTTCCTCGCCCCCTAGTTGTTAACCCTTTCCCTGCCAGTGTCATTTACACAGTAATCAGTGCATTTTTATAGCACTGATCGCTGAATAAATGACAATGGTCCCAAAATAGCGTCAAAAGTGTTCGATGTGTCCGCCATAATGTTGCAGTCAGGATAAAAATCGCAGATCTCTGCCATTACTAATAATAAAAAAAAAAAATGCCATAAAACGATACCCTATTTTGTAGACGCTATAACTTTTGCGCAAACCAATCAATATACGCTTATTGCGATTTTTTTTTTTACCAAAAATATGTAGAAGAATACATATCGACCTAAACTGAGGAAAAAAAATGTGCTTTTTTTTTGTCGTTTTCAGGGATATTTATTATAGCAAGTAATTTATTTTTTTCAAAATTGTTGCTCTTTTTTTGTTTATAGCGCAAAAAAATAAAAACCGCAGAGGTGATCATATACCACAAAAAGAAAGCTCCTTTTGTGGGGGAAAAAAAACTTCAATTTTGTTTGGGAGCCATGTCGCACAACCACACAATTGTCAGTTAAAGTTGTTCTTGTTGGACATCTGTTGTTCTTGTTCTTGTTGGTCTAAATTGCAAGTACCTAGTAGTAGAGGTGTACCGAATGGAAATTTTGCTGCTGCAACTGCAACTGAAAATGCAGGATGCACTTGGCCAAAAACTGAAAATTACAGTTTTTAAAAACGATATATTTTTGTATATAATTGTATTATATTCAACTTTTTAATTAATATCATGAACTTAAATGAATATGAATTGATTGGTGACCATTATTGGCACCTTTATCTCAAGAAAAGCTTGAAAAAAATGTATCCCTTTAAATTGTACAGTTGTGCTCATAAGTTTACATACCCTGACAGAATTTATGATTCCTTGGACATTTTTCAGAGAATATGAATGATAACACCAAAAACTTTTCTTTCACTCATGGTTAGTGTTTAGCTGAAGCCATTTATTATCAATCAACTGTGTTTACTCTTTTTAAATCATAATGGCAGCAGAAACTACCCAAATAACCCTGATCAAAAGTTTACATACTCCAGTTCTTAACCACTTCCAAGCCACTGTACGACTTTATACGGCCTAACTTTAAAGATGGATATCTCGGTAACGGCAGCAGCTGCTGCCACAACCGAGGTATCCATCTTTAGTGTGAGCGGTTCTGTTAACGATAACGGCGGTCTCTGCGGCGGATTCGCCGCAAGATCGCCGCTATCGGCTGCGGGAGAGGGGCGCCGCTCTCCCGCGCCCTCCGCCGCTTACCGGAGCCGTCGGTAGCGGCGGAGGAGATCGGGTCCGTTCGGCAGCTGTGTGGGTTTGCGAGTGAGGGAAAAATCGCCCCCACCCGTCCCCATAGCTCTTCTGCTGGGCGGAGTGGATGTCAAAACGTCAGTCCTGCCCAGCGTCTTAAAGAAACATTTTTTTTTTTGTCATTTGAAAAAATGACAGTTTAAATTTTTTTTTTTTTTTTTTTGCATTTTAGTCTAAATATGAGATCTGAGGTCTTTTTGACCCCAGATCTCATATTTAAGAGGACCTGTCATGCTTTTTTCTATTACAAGGGATGTTTACATTCCTTGTAATAGGAATAAAAGTGATCATTTATTTTTTTTTATTTTTTTTCAGTGTAAAAAATAATAAAATAAATAAAAATAAATAAGAAAAAAAATAAAAAATTTAAAGCCCCCCGTCCCGACGAGCTCGCGCGCAGAAGCCAACGCATACGCGAGTAGCGCCCGCATATGAAAACGGTGTTCAAACCACACAAGTGAGGTATCGCCGCAATCGTTAGAGCGAGAGCAATAATTATAGCCCTAGACCTACTCTGTAACTCAAAAAATGCAACCTATAGAAATTTTTAAACGTCGCCTTATTCTCTAGGGTATTAGAAAAAAATATATATATATATAATGTTTGTGGGTTTTAAGTAATTTTCTAGCAAAAAAAACTGTTTTAGTCTTGTAAACACCAAATCTGAAAAACACCCAAAGTAGAGAAGTGGTTAATATCATGTATTGCCCCCTTTAACATCAATGACAGCTTGAAGTCGTCTGTCGTATTTCTAGATGAGGCTCTTTATCTTCTCAGATGGTAAAACACACCTCCATGTTGAAATGCATTGAAAACGCAGCAAGAGCGCATCAATAACACACCCATGTTATGTTTTTGATGCGTTTTTTTTTAGTCACATGACCTATGAGAAAAACACATAAGGACAGTAAAATGGTGGTTAAATCGCAGTAAAATCACATTTCTGGTGCCATTTTGGCTGAGATTTCAGTGCATCTCTATTTAGTAAAACCATGAACTAGAACCTACTTCTTCACACCGAGTTGATACATGAGGCCAGTTTACTGCATAATGTAAGGTACAGTTTACTGCCTTTAAATAACTGAGTTTTCTAATTTTATAGGTGTTGTTCGGCACTGCAGATGGCCAAGTTATAGTAATGGACTGCCATGGCAGAATGCTTGCTCATGTTCTCTTACATGAATCTGATGGTATAGTGAGCATGTCATGGAATTACCCAAGCTTCCTAGTGGAAGACAGCAGTGAAAGTGACACAGACTCTGATGACTACTCACCTCCACAAGGTAATTCATTTTTCTTATATATTTTTTGTACTTTTTTATACCATGCCTATCCATAGCATGACCATGCTAGGTTCACACTAGTGTGACTGCGATTTAATCTGAATTTCAGCGTGATTATGTAGTGCCTTTTTGATACTACTGTCAGCCAGCAAGGATGAGTCATTGATTGTTAGGGAGCCTGCACCCACCCACCCATTGACTCATCTGTGCTTTCACCCGGGGGGCTTCACTGCTGACAGCAGAAGATAAACCAATGAGCCTTTCGGAACAAAAAAGGGGGAGGGGTGTAGAGAGCACCCCACAATATATACCCGGCCCTTTTGGTCTGGTATGGATGTTAAGGCAAACCCCACGTCAAAACTAAAATCTTAAAAAATGGTGTGAGGCCCCCCTCAAAAACTATACCAGACCCTTATCCCCACATGCAGCAAAGTAGGCTTGGAAGGGGGGTGGGGGACGAGCGCGACACGAGATCACCACAATCAACCCAACCCACCCCAACCATACCAGGCCACATGCCCTCAAAAAAATACCCAAAAAACTGAACTGAATTTGACAGCTCACAGGCACTTCTGTAAACCGCTGTCGGCCATGCCCCGCTTCCGCATTTTTATTTTTAAATAAATAACTTGTCAAAAACAGTGTTGTGTTTTTATAAAAATGTTACCTTTTTCTTGGTGAATGAATTGGGGTACTACAGTATGTACCCCATATTCATTCATATGAGAGCGGGGCTAAGATCTTCCAGATCCAAATATGTTACCCCTCCACACCACCACCAGGCCAGGGTTGTGGGGAAGTGGCCCCTGTCCTCATCAACATTGGGGCAAAGTGCTTTTCCAGGGGTTACCACACCTGGCAAGCTACCCCCCACTTTGTTGAGGGCATGTGACCTGGTATGTTTTGGGAAGGGGGGCTCGTTTCATCCCCACTCCTGGCCTGCTGGGCTGCATGCACAGATAAGGGTCTGGTATGGATTTTGAGAAGGGACTTCAAACTTGTACATGTGTTTTTTGTATGTTTCCATTAAATTCCTTTTTGCATCGCACTGAAGTAGCACAGGTACTGTCCCCAAGGTCACATTGCAGTTGCGTTGCAGGCACCACTGAAATCAACGCGATTTCCATTCATGTGGCAGATTCATTCATCTGAAATCGCACTAGTGTGAATCAGGCCTTATATATGACTACCATAAATACCTGAATCTGTGTTGAGCTCAGAAGTTTGATATGTCCTGTACAATAAAGCTAGTACTTCAGAAAGAGGTGCCAGTATAGAGTGGTGTTAGACTCGCTTTTTGAACATACATACAGGAATAGAGAGCAAAGTGATAATCTCATCAATCAATATTTCGTGGTTTGCTTGCACTTCAAGTTAAGTCTTTCAGGTAGTTATTAATAAAGCAACTTTTACAAAATGAATGCACCAAATTATAAAAAAAAAATACCTCCAGTTCACAGAGAACGATACAAGGGGTAAACAACATCAACTGTAATTTGGATACAGGGAAAGGCAGAGTTTCTGTCCCGGTATGCATTGTTGTGGAGCGGCATACTTGCACCGCTACTCCTTCCTGTCACTGGTTGTTAAGGATGCCTCTTAGCAACAAGTGGCACTGCAGTGGTTAAAGCCTGATAGGGAAGCTGAGATACTAACTCTTCATCAGGTCCACTCTCGCTTGTGATTGACACCAAGCAGTGGTTGGATTCTATATCAAGAAGCAGGCTGTCTATTGGCGAAGTATCCATTCCTTTGCCTGTTGGTCACAAAGAGAACAGACCTGATGGGGAAACGATGTCTGAATAAATCGTCAGGCTCTTCATGTTGCAATTATCGGCCATTATCCATGAGGTGTCCCAAAGTTGGTAGGGGGTGGAGGGTGGATGCGTTTGTGAAGAAAGAAAGTGTCATAGGTTATATCACATTGGTTAATAAGTACTGTATTTATTGGCGTATAACACTCACTTTTTTACCCTGAAAATAGAGGGTAAACTGTGCCTGCGTGTTATACGCTGGGGTCTGTGGAAAGTTTTTTTTCCTGAAACTTCCCTCTTAAAGTTAGGGTGCGTGTTATACGCCGATAAATACGGTACATGTTTATAGAGAGGTGTATAGGTAGATGGGAGGGTAATTAACCATTTCCAGTCTGGCCAATTCTGATATTGCTCTCCTTCAAACTTTTTTTTTTTTGCTAGAAAACTACATAGAACCCCACCAAAACATATATTTTTTAAGCAGAGGCCATAGAAAATAAAATGGTGGGTGTTGCATATTTTTTATTTTTTTACCAATTGTTTGGTAGAATATAAAAATGATGTTACACCGAGTAAATAGATACCAAACATGTCATACTTAAAAACTGTGTCCACCCTTTATTGTAATTAGCCTTAACAAGTTAAGTTACCAGGTTAGGATGAAGGAAAAAAGCTGGGACAGCCGCACTCCAAAAAAAACTCCTCCTTTAATTAAAAATCACAAAATACATGCCACAGCAAAAAACAGCACAACAAAAGAAAAGCTGACGTTTCGCACTATGCCTTAGTGCTTCTTCATAGCTATGAACCTGCATTTTGCATCATCCTAACCTGCATTTTGATTGCACTGCCTGCACCCTTGGCTCGGACCACAGGAATCAGATTACCTGGTTCTCTTTGAGCGGTTACCCACTCTCTCAAGTTAAGTTACCAGTTTAGAGTTACACAGGAGTTCTGATGCTAAAATTATTGCTCTAACTCGGACGTTCGTGGCGATACCTGTGGTGTGATTGCTATTTTCATATATACGTGTGGAAAGTATGTGCTCAGTGGAACGGGGCGATTTAAAAAAAATAAAAACGTTTTCTTTTTTTAACTACATTTTGGCTATAACAAGGGATGAACAACATCCCTTGCAATAGAGCTGCACGATTAATCGCGAAAAGATTACGATTCTCCAGGCCGGATGACCCGCAATTTTTGGATGCGGCCATAGGAAAGTCCTTGGCTTCGGCCTAGCTCCGGATCGGCGGCCATCTTGGTACACCCGGCGGCGGCTGTTTCGTCGCTGCCATCTTGCTCCACCCCACACTCCTGCACAGTAATGTTAGTGAGAAGAGGGAAAGTGGACATCTTGTTACACCCAACAGAGTTTTAAATTTCACAGTTATTTTCAACACAAAACAGAGCTTATGTGCTTGAATACAGAATATGTAAATCTGACAGACTGTTTACATGTTAAATTTTAAAAGCAGCAGCAAACCTTACATGCTTGCTAATGTGACAGAACACCTCTGATTTTCACATTTAGTTAACCACTTAAAGCGGGGGTTCACGCTAAAAAAAAATTCTAACAATACATGGAGCCGACCTATGAGACCAACAGTATGCTGTTGTTTTTTTTTTTTTTTCGTACATACCATTATAGTGCGATTTTCACCCCGGCTTTCCCTCGGAAGTGGGCATTCCTAATCACAGGCTGTGATTGACGTGCTTCTGACCGGCGCATACTGCGTGTCACGAGTTGCAGAAAGAATCCGAACGTCGGTGCGCACGCGCCGTATAGAGCCGCACCGACGCTCGGCTTCTTTCGGCAACTCGTGACGCGCATTATGCGCCGGTCAGAAGCACGTCAATCACAGCCTGTGATTAGAAATGCCCACAATATTGATTGACAGGGGAGAAACTGCTGCGGTACTCCGCTTTAAGGACCCCCTTCTGGTGGTATTTGATCACTTCTGCGTTTTTTTTTTTTTGCGCTATAAACAAAAAAAGAGCGACAATTTTTAAAAAAAAACACAATTTTTTACTTTTTGCTATAATAAATATCCCATTTAAAAAAAAATTCTCAGTTTAGGCCCATATGTATTCTACATATTTTTGGTAAAAAAAAAAAATAATAAAAAAATCGCAATAAGCGTATAGTGTAATTGGCAAAAGTTATAGTGGCTACAAAATAGGGGATAGAATTCTGACATTTTTTTTATTTTTTTTTTTTACTAGTAATACGGCGATCTGCGAATTTTGTCAGGACTGCGATATTATGGCGGACACATCGGACACTTTCGACACATTTTTGGGACCATTCACATTTATATAGCGAACTATTAAAATGCACTGATTGCTGTATAAATGTGACTGGCAGGGAAGGGGTTAAATGTGTATCCTGGGAGTGATTCTTACTGTGGGGGGGAGGGAACTGACTGGGGGAGGTGACCAATGCTGTGTCCCTATGTACAAGGGACACAGCATCAGTCTCCTCTCCCTGACAGGACGTGGAGCTCTGTGTTTACACACAGAGCTCCACGTCCCTGCTCTAAAACTGCCGATTGCGGGTACCTGGCGGACATCGCGGCCTCCAGGCACGCGCATCGGCATCGCGCTGGGCGCCCCCCAATGGCCGGAAGACCCGAGGCCGTAAAAAGACGATTTATAGAGCCACCTGGAAGCCGTCTTTTTACTATGGCCCGGGACTGAAATAGTTAAGTAATTTTCTAGTAAAAAAAAAAACTGTTTTAATCTTGTAAACACCAAATCTGAAAAACAGGCAAGGTCCTTAAGTGGTTAAATGTGAAAATCAGAGCTGTTCTTTCACATTAGCAAGCATGTAAGGTCAGCAAGTTTGCTGCGGCTTTTAAAATTTAACATGTAAACAGTCCGTCAGATTTACATATACTGTATTTAAGGACATAAGCTCCATTTTGTGTTGAAAATAACTTTCAATAACATTTTTTTTGAGAATCGTGAGAGAATCGTGATCTTCATTTTATGCAAAAGAATCGCGATTCAAATTTTTCCCAGAATTGTGCAGCTCTTCCTTGCAATAGCATCTTCCGTACCAAGTCCTCTTTATGGAGAGATCTGTTAGACCCCAGATCTCTGCTCTGGTCCCCAATGCAGCCCATCAGACACAGATCAGTCTGATCAGCTGCTTTACTGGCCATTGACGGCCAGTTAAACAAAGAGCAGAAACGGGAAGTAACGAAATCCCCGTCGCTTCCCATTTTTGACATCTAAAGCCTCGTACACACAATCCAATTTTATGGCCATAATTGTCTGATGGTTGTATCAGATAATCCGACCATGTGTATGCTCCATCAGACAATTGTTGGCTGAATCAACGACAACAAATGTTGGCTGTTCATGGTCACCAACTGTCTGGCAATAAATCTTTTACGTCGGTTTATCTGATCGTGTGTACACAAGTCCGTCCAACTAAAATCCAAAGTACAAGCACGCATGCTCGGAACCAATGCTAAACATCAGACAACAATAGCAGAAGTTGTCCAAAGGGTGGCGGTAAAGAGCTGAAAAACCATGTGATTTGGTGAATGCTGACTGAAAATGTTGGGCCGTGTGTATGCAGAACAAGTTCACAGCCAACGCCCTTCGGACCAAAATCCACGGGAAAATAGATGGAAGTCCGATTGTGTGTATGAGGCTTTACACAGCGAGAGGAATCCTATCTGTGATACTGTTCCCAGAGCTGGATGTCCACAGTAGCATCCTTATAGGGCTCCCCGATCACACGGGAGAGCCCAGTTAAGGCAGCAGGAGGGGGATGGGACCCCCTTCCACCACCTGTAAATGTAATCCAGCAGCTTGTTACCCTCTAACATTGCTTTTTATTTTAAGGGGCCCAACAAAATTATATCTTGATCATCGCTGATATCACCCTTCCCGCACTGCGGTCAGGAAGTGGTTGAGTAGTTTTTTTAATTGATTAACTTGATAATAGATTTGATTTGATTGTTAGAGTGTCTTAATTAATTGGGTCCGACTAATTTTAGACTTAGTGTTTTAGTTTATTCGCTTAATTGTGGGTTAATTGATAGGCTAATCTAATTTAACTGCTCTGTTAATTAGTGTATATGATGGTAAACTAATGGTTCTGTATCGATTCATTTAATTCATTATTTTGTTTAAAGTGATTGTAAAGTCTCTTTTTTTATTTTTATTTTAAATAACAAACATATATTCCCCTGCCCTGCACAGGGCAGCCCAGATCCTCCTCTTCTGGGGTCCCTGGCTGGGTCTCCTGGCCCCTTCCTCCTGTTGAGTGCCCCCCACAGCAAGCAGCTTGCTATGGGGGCACCCGAGCCAAGCTGCAGCTCGGTGTATCCATTCAGACACGGAGCTGCCAGTCAGCCCTGCCCCCCCCTCTCCTGATTGGCTATATGAGTTGACAGCAGTGGGAGCCAACGGCGCTGCTGCTGTGTCTAGGCCAATCGGGGGGAGAGAGTCTTAGATGGCTGAGGCACTTGTGGACAGAGATGGGGCTCAGGTAAGTTTTAGGGTGGCTGCTGCACACAGAAGGCTTTTTATCTTAATGCATAAAATGCATGAAGATAAATAAAAACTCTGTATTTACAACTCCTTTAAGTTGTTTGGCCCTACAGCTTATTTGATTCTTGATTGACATTTTAGCGTTAATAATTATTTTCAGATTTAATTGTTTATAACTTATTTATTTACTATAATATATAGGATTGTTTATAGGTTAACTTATTGACCAGTAAGGCAGCTAATAAAACAGTGCCTATACTGTGCATGTGCGCAATACTTTCTCTGTGCATGCATAGACCTTGTTGCCCACCATCTCCTCTGCATCGGTTCTATGATGAGTTTCTTGCTGCCCTACAAGTGACTTGGTCACAGACGGCATTAAAGTAACCTTAACCTTAATGCATTCTATGTACCTAAGAACAGGTTCCCCCTACCCTATATATTCCCCCTTGCCTAATACGTGTGTGTGTGTGTGTGTGTGTGTGTGTGTGTGTGTGTATGTATATGTGTGTGTATATATATATATATGTATATATATATATATATATATATATATATATATATAGTGTATACATACACAGGAATGTTTTTTAACTGGATCTTTGGCAGTGATTTAATCATAAATGGCACCAAAGAGCAATTAAAAATGTAACAAAGTTTTATTCATACATTTAAAAAAAAAAAATTATAACATAAACAGCGAGGTTAGCAAATTGTCATTATATCACATAATAGATTTAGATGGCATATTGAGGATAGGTGATGATGAGATGTATATTATCCTGACATGTTTCGCCCAAGTGGGCTTACGCAGGGGATTAAATCAGACAGTCCTCACTATAAAAAGAAAGACAGAAAAAATATAATACATAAGACTATATATGCCATGTCCATCCATTCTATCGCTTACCCAAGCCAAGCCTCCACACTACCAAGTCAAGGAGCCAACGGGACGTCACAGACAAAACCAAGACAATCCGGGCGGCCGCAGAGGGCCCACATAGACCAAGCTATGACATACTGTATATGTTTTTTTTTACTATGGAGACATACATTTTAAAGATGGAGAAAACAATCTTCACCAAGAAACTAAAAAAATATATTATGTGTAATCACAATGTGAATTACTAACATAAGATTAGATGAAAGCACCAGGTATAAAGGAACTTGAAGCAGCAAGCCAGAAAAATGGCACAAAGTCACAAGAGTCAGAGAAAAGGGGGGAAAGAAATGCAAAAACTCCTTTAAGGTTGCACATGACATTATCCATGATATTTTATCAGCCCATAGAGCAGGGCGCAACATCAGAAAAAGAGAGACTGGGTATGAAGAGTAGAGAGCATAATGGTATAGGAATTAAATCTGAATTGCTTGGACAATGATTATACAAATCAATGGCATTTACTGCTGCTGAACGACACTGAACTAATAAAACATCTAGTTGGCAGCAGTAAGACATTTACATCATTCTAAAAAATATGCACTCCACGGTTGAGAATAGATGTAATAACCAAAACAGTCCCAAGTACTTGGAATATAGACCAAAATAAAAAGATACAAAGAGAAATAAAATTGCAAGGATAGGGTACAAAAACAGGGGGACAAACAATCGGTGGATTAAATACCTCTATAGCAACAACAGTCACAATGGTGACCCTCAAGCTTTACGTCAGCTGGAGTACTGGAACACTGGCTTTATGAACCCCCCATCCTGTCGGTGTCATACTTCGCCGTCTGGATGCAGACGCTTGGCTGCGGTGCACTCTGGTCACTGTAGAAATTGGTATGACTTTGGGCTCCAGCGTATGCATGGTGGACCATGCATACGCTGGAGCCCAAAGTCATACCAATTTCTACAGTGACCAGAGTGCACCGCAGCCAAGCGGCGGAGACTGTGCACAAAGGGCTCAAGGTACCTGAGCCAGAATGAGCATGCACCGAAACCCCAACGGGGCGGGCACCTGGCCAGTGCAGCAAGGATCTGAGCAGCCCCATATGAATATGGGGGCAGATTGTGATGGAACATGGCCAATGCCGGAAGGCAAAGGTCAAGGAGAGGGACAGGGGCACATAACTTGGGGCAAGGTGGCACCGCCAAAGTGGAAACCCCGCAAGTGCTCTGGGCATTGAAATGCAAAAGCCCTAATGGCTGTTTCATTTGGAGCAGCAAAGTCTCTCCACATCTTTATTCACAATCTTTTTCACAGTGTTTAATTATACTATTGGAGCATGGTATTATGGGTAATTCCAAAATATGAGTTTACAGGACCTTATCTCTTGAATTTCATTAGTCAGTCTGCGTCTTGACATAGGAGTGTGGGTATCTCCTTGATTCACACGTAATGATTCTCTGACAATACAGTCATTCTGTAAAATGTTGGTATATAAAAATGTATCTGTTAACTGAAGAAGAGTGAATAATGATAAGTAGATGATTGCATATTAACCCCTGTTCCTGGGCACCGGACTGGTAAAAGGCAAATGGGTTGGTTTTGACAAAGTGAGTGCAGTTGATATTTCTGAAGGGGAGGGCTTGCACACTTTTAACCAGGGTTTGACAAATTTGCTTGGAATCTAGGAGCCAGCTAAAAAAGTTAGGAGCCAAAAAACGCATCCCGTCCCGCCAAGCTCGCGTGCAGAAGCGAACGCATACGTGAGTTGCGCCCGCATATGTAAACGGCATTCAAACCACACATGTGAGGTATCGCCGCGATTGGTAGAGCGAGAGCAACAATTCTAGGGGTTCTAATTAGGGCCGAAACAACTAATTGATTAATCGACTGCTAATCGATTATGAAATCGATTACAATTTTCATAATCGATTAATCGGCCAGTAACATAATGGGGTTAAAAAAAAAATGATCCCTTTATAGTACAAAAAAGCAAATCCCTACTGTAAATATTACTTTCACTGTCCCACAAGAAAAGCGATTATTTGCTCTTTTTGTACTTATTTTTTGTTTTTTTAACCCTATTATGTTACTAAACATCTCAGGCCTGGGTCCACACCTCTGTTTTTTGGTGCTTTTTGCAGAAACACACTACAGTTCATTTACATGTTTTCCTATAGGACACGTTCACATCAATGATTTTTTATCAGCTGCTGCGTATTTGGAAAGGGCAAGGATTTTTTAATGCAAAACGGTGCTATTTTGTTTTTTTGGGTTCAATATACTTCAATGGAGAAGCTGCAGAAAAGCATGTAATGTGTTTTTGCCGCAATTTGTGTTTTGTAATCTGCCCAAAAAAATGTAAAAATTACATTTTTTTTTTAAAGGCTATTATCCGATTAATTGATCGAAACAATAATCGGGCAACTAATTGATTATGAGAATAATCGTTAGTTGCAGCCCTAGTTCTAATTAGAGGGAAGGAGATGGCAGTGAAAAAAGACATTAGAACTGTTGTTTTTTGCTACTTGTAATGCCAACAGCCACCACAAGATGGGCACTCCTAGATTCCTTCTGCAGGCCTCAGCTTCCTTCTGTGAAGGCCGCAAAGCCACGGCCTCAATTACCGGCGGGCGCGGGCCCGCCGCGATCGCACCCTGCGCCGGCCGGTAATTGAGGCTGCCGCTTTGTGGCCTTCTGCAGCCCTAAGCTTCCCCAGGCGCCAGGTCGCAATTGCAACCTGGCGCCCGGATTTTGTCGAGGCCTGCTTTTAACACATAGGCAGATCTGCTGAAATGAAAGATGTCTGTCCAATGGCTGCATAACTTGGGTTGGATTTAAACCCAATGGATTGGTTCACATTATTTTTACCATTATGATTTATTATGGTCATTTCTCATTGATGATATATGTTTGCTTATATATGCATTAATTATGTTTTTCCAGAAACAAAATATTTTTATTTGAAAGTATAAATGCACTTTGGAAGTAGATATAAGTATCCGCTTTGCACCCGCCACCTAAAGTATCCCCTGCTTCATCTTTATCCCATGGCACACCACAATGTTTACAGCCTTTTAAAAGTTCTGCGAGGCCACCTTGCGATGATTGGTAGACCGTTCCATAGCTGTCACCTGAAATACTGTTAACATTACAGTGAGATATGGTCATGGGTATCTGAAAGTGCACGGCTCCTTTTATGTAATAAAAAAAAATGACAATTATTTTATTATTTTTCTCTATTGTAGTATGTAGTTTACATTAATTCAGCAGGTTTGCCAGTTGCAA
Source organism: Rana temporaria (assembly GCF_905171775.1). Lineage (NCBI taxonomy): Eukaryota > Metazoa > Chordata > Amphibia > Anura > Ranidae > Rana > Rana temporaria. The sequence goes on along the minus strand of NC_053492.1, from coordinate 370,787,759 downwards.
TTTGCATATACTGATTTATTTTGATGTACTTCACAAATTCTAAGCATGTTTTATTATATATTTCTTTTGGGATATTCCTAAAATGCTGTAGTATAGAAAATTGTAGTCGTCCCTCAGTATTTTCCATAATATATCGTTATTTTTGTGCTTGTTATCTGGGAATACGGCTTTACAATATGCCCATTGTCAGTGTTTGACAGTTACATACATCAGGAACCTGTTGACATGAAAGTGAGTCACCTTGAGGAGTGGGTGGCAGTTTACAGCTATTTAACATTCTCTGAATCACTGTTTCTCTTTTCGAAGTACAAAATGGAAGAGTAATCAGCTATGTATATTGCAGTGTTGCTGCATGACTAGAGATTTTACTTCAAAAAGTGTCTTGAATATGCTTTAGTTGTGCATAGTGTTCCAAATATCGAAAAATCAAATGCTTTCAAATTTAGTATAGTATAGAAAAAAGCTGTAATAAATGCAGAAAGTTCAACCTGGTAACCATAATCAGAGTTCTGTGTAATTCTCTTCAGAATAAGCGCCCATTGCTCTGTACAGGATCAGGGTGGGGTAGTAAGTGTTCTTCCTAAAACTGTGCTTTGCAAAGCTGGCCACACACTAGACAAATTGCACATCCTATGTGGCTCTGTCAGCATAAAGGGGACAGGCAGAAAATTGTCGACTGAACAGCATGCTCCTTACATTATCTACTTTTAAAGGGTAGATAATGTCAACATTATTATTAATGTAATACCTTTTAAGTTTTTTTCTTTTTTAATGGCAAGCTGGTTTGTTAATGCAAGATTGAAAGACCTATCTATCATTGAGGCTTCTTTATTTCCACTCAGGCTACTTATTGTGGCATTTTGGATGGAATCTAAATGAAAAAGTTGGTAAACTCTCTCTCTTTTTTAATTATTTTATACCTAAAAAACAATATATCAGGGGTGCCCAACCAGTGGCCCAGGGGCCACGTGTGGACCGCAGGGCCCTCTGATGTGGCCCGTGACCTCCTGCTCTGGGATGCAATAAAATGGAATGCAGTGTATATAAGGGCATATCTGTTCTGCAGTGGTTACTAGGCTGCTTTCAAACTGATGCGCAGGTGCAGAGAAGTGCACCTGCGGGTTACCTGCACTGAGCCATAGACTTCTATAACCTGCAAGTTTGGTGAGCTTTCTAAAAAGTGCACCACACCTACAGGATATAATAGAAGTCTATGGCAAAGTGCAGGAAAGCCACAGGTGAACTGTGCTGCACCCGTGATGCAGGTAAACAACCTTGCATCTGTGTGAAAGCAGCCTTGGGCCCCTTTCACACAATCATTCCGACCAAATCAGACCCTCCATTCACGTCTAAGGAGTGGACTTGTGTCTGTTTACAAATACCTACCTCCAATCCCATCCGCTAAAAAAAAGGGAGCCGAGTGGGCTGCCATCCACCGGCTCCACTCATTGTGGCCTGCGACTAGTTTCCAAGTCGCTTAATTGGCCCTTGCTCTAAAAAAAAACTTGGGCACCCCTGTGGTATATCATGGTAAGTGTGTTCTGGTGTCAAGATTTTAGCAACGTGTAGTATCTTAATCATACTGTTCAGGGTACCGGCTGAATATTCATAGACCCTGGGTTATTGGTGGGTGATTGGACACTGGCAAAGCTTTTGAGGACATGCTCCCTGGGCATCCTTTCTGTAACTCTACACCACTCCGTGAGTCCTCCGTTTGTTGCTAGTGTTTCAGGGTGAAGGACCTCCTCTTCTCTATGGAGAAATCACTCTTGGCCAACTAGTTTACTATTTCACTTTGAATCTTCATTCAACTATTTAATCGATTTCTCACTGTCATATAATACAACAGTACAAGCAGTGAATGCGAATCAGTAGAACCTTGTCTAACTTTAGCCAGAACTTGCACCATTGAGATAGCAAGCATGCAATTCCCTGGATAAGACCACACTTTCTGCTGTCTGAAGTGACCTCCTTGATTCTTAGAACTCTAAAGGTTCCATGTGGTACAGCTTAAAAACCCCTGAAGTGCACATTTCCCCTCCTTTCTTCTCTTTGTTTCTCTTTTCTTTCTGCTTCTTGCCTTTACATGCTTCCTCCCCTCTTTGTGGAGCTCCTGTAAGCCCCAGATGAATAGCACAGGCCCTGGCCATCTTTTTTTTTTTTTTTTTATTTTGTGCCAGGCCTTCCCTTTATATCCTTCACTCATGTCACAAACTCGCTAGAACATTGATGGTCCGACACATGATTTTGATTCGATTGCCTGGATGCTGTCCTTTTTTGGTATCTCTTGCAAACAAACAATCTTTGTCTTTGATGTTCAACTTACTCTTACAAATTGATGTTCCACAAGTTCTGTCTTATGCATGACTTATTGCGGTATAAGACGGTTGCTGCTCTCATTTTCTATTTGGGGAGCAGTATATGTGCAAAGTGTATTGATATTATTAATGTTTACATCTTGTTTTTGTACCATTCCTATCTCTCTTGACATACCGGAAAATTTCAGTAAAAGAGATGGCATGTAATGTTGCTTTGGGCACTGGATTTTATATGGGCACTTTGTGAAATGTGTGTAGTTAGTCGCAGGGTGCAATACAGGTACAGAGCAATGGTCCATCCCTATGGAACCATGTTCCGCACACCACTTTGGGAGATACCCACTGCAATAGGCAAAGCCTGGACCCCATGGGACTAGTGACATGGACAAGGTAAGACAGGATCCCCCTGTTGAATCTTTAGTGTAGCTCCTAATCCTGAATAGTATGTGTTTTTATAAGTTATGACTATAAGGGACCTGGGCTCTAACCAGTTTAGTCTCAGGAAGATGATCCTCCCAGGACTCACTTGTACTATAGTCATGCAGGACCAAATTCTAACACCCGTCACTTCACCCAATTCTAGCTTTTTTTCAGGCACCTCTTTAGGTATTAAGAGACCAGCTAAATCAAAAAAGAAACTCCCCTTCAAGAACAGATACAGTTGTGTTCAAAATTATTCAACCCCCCAATGCTGTAAAGGGTTTTAGGGATTTTAGTGTACATTTGTAATTGTATTCAGAATGAAATCCTACAAGGACTTCTTAAAGAACCATATGCAACTAAAATGACATCATTTGGTTTTGTAATACAGTAGTAAATGTTTATTTTATGAATTCCTCATTTACACAATTATTCAACCCCTTAAAGACTACCACTCTGAAGAACAGAGGTTCATTGAAGTGTTTTCAATCAGGTATTGAAAACACCTGTGGATGTCAGGGAGCAGCAATAAAGCCTAATAAGCACCAATCAGGCAGCTTTAAAATGACTGTGATACTCAGCTCCTTCTAGACATTTACTGGTGTGGTTACAAACATGGTGAAGTCAAGAGAATGGTGCGGGAAGACAAGAGAAGAGGTGATTACTCTTCACAGGAAGGGCAATGGCTATAAGAAGATTGCAAAGATGTTAAACATACCAAGAGACACCATAGGAAGCATCATTCGCAAATTCAAGGCAAAGGGCACTGTTGAAACGCTACCTGGTAGTGGCAGAAAGAAGATGCTGACTTTGACTGCTGAGCGCTACCTGAAGCGTAGAGTGGAGAAAAGTCCCCGTGTGACTGCTGAGGAACTGACAAAAGATTTGTCAGATGTGGGTACTGAAGTTTCTGCTCAGACAATATGGCGCACACTGCGTAATGAAGGCCTCCATGCCAGAACTCCCAGGCGCACCCCCTTGCTGTCTCCAAAGAATAAGAAGAGTCGACTGCAGTATGCCAAAAGTCATGTGGACAAACCACAGAAGTTTTGGGATTGTGTTCTGTGGACTGATGAAACAAAATTAGAAGTGTTTGGGCCCATGGATCAACGCTATGTTTGGAGGAGGAAGAACAAGGCCTATGATGAAAAGAACACCTTGCCTACTGTGAAGCATGGCGGGGGGTCAATCATGCTTTGGGGATGTTTTGCTTCTGCAGTTACAGGGAAGCTTCAGCGTGTGCAAGGTACCATGAATTCTCTTCAGTACCAGGAGATATTGAATAACAATGTGATGCAGTCCGTCACAAACCTGAGGCTTGGGAGACGTTGGACCTTTCAACAGGACAATGATCCCAAGCATACCTCCAAGTCCACTAGAGCATGGTTGCAGATTAAAGGCTGGAACATTTTGGAGTGGCCATCGTAGTCACCAGACTTAAATCCGATTGAGAACCTCTGGTGGGACTTAAAGAAAGCAGTTGCAGTGCGCAAGCCTAAGAATGTGACTGAAATGGAGGCTTTTGCCCATGACGAATGGGCGAAGATACCCGTAGATCGCTGCAAGACACTTGTGTCAAGCTATGCTTCACGTTTAAAAGCTGTTATAACTGTAAAAGGATGTTGTACTAAGTACTAAGATTGAATGTCAATTGGGGGTTGAATAAAACTGATAATGATGTGAGCACAGAAAAGACATTTGTGGTTATTTCATTATAAATGTTATGTTATATTTGTCTGACCTACACGTGCCTCTTTGATTTAATTGTAAGCAGGATGACAGGATGATCAAAATCAATGTCAAACTGGGCAAAACAATCAATTTCAGTGGGGGTTGAATAATTTTGAATACAACTGTATAATGGGCAATTTATCATGATTTGGTCAGTCCAAAAAAGGGACTTGGTGTCAGGGACTCTCAAGGCTCAAAGGCTTCTACTAAAACTTGTTCAAAATACCAAAACCCTACAGAGTATTTGTCATATCCTTGACCTAAAATCCCAAAACAAATACATTCACAATTCCACATTGAATTTGGAAGGTCTGGGATTGCCTCTCTGAGACAAGGGGAATACCTGTTATCTGTAGACATCCAGGATTATTATTTTCATATTCTTTATACATGTGACAGTAGTAGCCAATCATTTATAGTAGGGAACAGCCCTCTCTGAGATTTTCAGTGAGAGTTCTGAGCCTCGTGGTAGCCTCTTTCCCCCAGTTTTATTCCAGACCTCTCTGACAAAACACTGGCATGGAATAAAATTGCTCCTCCTCTTTGTGTGTGTGTGTGTGTGTGTGTGTGTGTATGTATGTGTGTGTATATATATATATATATATATATATATCAGGAGTTTTCTGGTTGTAAAAAAACCCAGAACTAGTGGGGTTTAAATAGGAGTTTTTCAGCTGTAAAAACACTCCAACTCTATAAAACGCTGAAAACTCAGGTATTCAGCGTTTTTGGGCCATAAACTTTTGTGGAAGTATAGTTTTGCTAAAAAAAAAACCAACTAAGAAACACAAACGTTGAAAACGCTACTACAAATATGTTGCAAAACTCATTCTACAACTACAACTTTCTACAGCGAACGCTGCTGGCGTTTTTATGACATCCAGTGTGCCTGAGGCCTTTTAATCTGCTGTATCACTGTTTTAGACACTTTCTTAAAACTTGCAGACGAAACCAAATTGTTACCGATATGCACGTCATAACCCATAGTTTCCAACGAATGCTAATCTTTCAGCCTATTTGCCAGCTATTTTTGTAAAATATGGGAAAGTAAAAAGATTGCTTAAAGGCCAAGTCCACTTTTTTTTTTTTTTTTTTTTTTACAAATAATGCACATATGTTCGCTGGATAAAAATGTGCATTTCTTTTTCTTTTGCATAGAAGGCTGCAAAGCTTTGGATCACAGGTACAGTGCCAGGCTCCTTGCTGACTTTTTCTCCAGCACCTCAATACAGGCTTTTAGTTGGAGAGATGGAGGAAGTGTCAATGGACTACTAGTGTAGTAATCACTGAATTTGTATTCCATTGAGAACTACAAATCTGCCTGCCGCAGTGGAAGAAACAATTTGCAGTTCTATCATATACAGTAGTAGTATAGGAGGAGGGGACATTAAATGCAAAATGTTTATTGCACTGTCATAAGAAACTGTAAAGAAAGCATTAAGCGGATTTCATATTCATGAACTCACAACTTGACAGGTTTTTAGGAAGACTTGGTGGGCAGAAGTTGCGTATTCATAAAAAAAAATCATTTGGCCCGAAAATGTTTACTTACAAATATACTAGGATTTCTCTATAATATAAAATAATATAAAGTTTATCATATCAGATGATCTCTTTCCTGGTCTTAATTGCACATGCATATGCAAATAACCAGCCCTTCACATTCCCCTAAGGGCTTGAGGCTTTCCTAGGTTCTAAAGCTGGCCATGCATATTACAAACTTATTCCACAATCCCTGTAAAATCTTTAGATTTACTGAAACTATCTAATAAGAGTGTCAACCTTAACAATAAATTCTGCTTGCATCTAATCATACAGACCCTCAGACTAGATAGTTGCTTGTAGATCTAAAGGAGATTGTACAGTCACACTCTAAGGCAGGGCTCGACAAATCCTGGTCGCCAGGTCGCCATGGCGACTAGAAATAGGGTCCTGGCGACTTGGCTTGGAAGGGGGGCAAAAAAAAATTAAAACATTTTTTGTGAGCTGTTGGTATTAACAAGTTATTACCACCAGATGTGTAAGCTGGCGCCATCTGGTGGTGGCCGTTGGTATTACAAGTTAAGCATTACAAGTTAAACAGCAATTCTAATGTTATTTTTCACGATTTTCACTGCCATCTTCTTCCCTCTAATTAGAACCCCCAAACATTATATATATTTTTTATCCTAACACCCTAGAGAATAAAATGGCGATCGTTGCAATACTCTCTGTCACGCCGTATTTGCGCAGCGGTCTTACAAGCGCACTTTTTTTGTGAAAAAATTACACTTTTTTTAATTAAAAAATAAGACAACAGTAAAGTTATCCCCATTTTTTTTTTATATTATGAAAGATAATGTTACGCCGAGTAAATTCATACCCAACATGTCACGCTTCAAAAATGCGTCCGCTCGTGGAATGCCGACAAACTTTTACCCTTCAAAATCTTCATAGGCGACGTTTAAAAAAAATCTACAGGTTGCATGTTTTGAGTTACAGAGGAGGACTAGGGCTAGAATTATTGCTCTCGCTCTACCAATCACGGCGATACCTCACATGTGTGGTTTGAACACCGTTTACATATGCGGGCGCTGCTCGCGTATGTGTTCGCTTCTGCGCGCAAGCTCGTCGGGACGGGGCACGTTTTCTGGCTCCTAACTTTTTTAGCTGGCTCCTAGATTCCAAGCAAATTTGTTAACCCCTGCCCTAAGGTGTCTATACCCTTTACAGTCTATTTCATGCATTATTACTAAACCTATACTTTCCAGACATTTTAGAATCTAGTAATAAAGAGTTACGCTGGGCCTTTGAGAAATGTTATGGAAAGAACAGTGGAAAAGGATTATGAATGTGAAAGTCTTTTGTATGCGGTACAATCGATAAAAGATTTATGATGTAACACAATAAGTTGTCTATTGAATTGATGCAAGTGTATTTATTTCTCTTGGTTTCGTGGTTACCTTACCCTGATTTATCATTGCAGATGGCCCTGCCGCATATCCTATTCCAGTGGAGAACATCAAGCCACTGCTTACAGTTGGATTTACTTCTGGGGATATTAGTTTGATGAACAACTATGATGACCTGTCACCAACCATCATCCGCTCAGGGCTTAAAGGTACACTATTTTCGATTTATGACTTTTGTATAAATGTCAATATGGCACCATGGGTGTAGCCTGGGCTGGGACAAACTACATTGATGGAAAGTACAGTGTTCAAATTCTCAGGATAAATCCTATGGCTTTAGCAACTACTGAAGAATCCAATCCTGCACACTTAGCTCAGCACTTCTGAGAGACTGAAGAGATCTCTTAAGCCCTGTACACACGATTGGAATTTCCGATGGAATTTTTTGTCAGAATTCCATTCAAGCTGTCTTGCATACACACTGTCAGACCAAATTCCGACCGTCCAAAACACGGTGACGTAAAAACACTACGACGAGCCGAGAAAAATGAAGTTCAATGCTCCCGAGCATGTGTCCACTTGATTCTGAGCATGCGTGTTTTTTTCTACATCGGAGTTCCACTCAGATGATCGGAATTTCCGATAGGATTTTTTTCCATCAAAAATAAATAAAACATGTTCTATTTCTAAACTCCAATGGAAAAAAGTCCGATGGGGCCCACACACGGTCAGAATATCGGATGAAAAAAATTCCGTCAGACTTTTTTCATCGGAAATTCCGATTGTGTGTACAAGGCATAAGCGGCAAACGGACAAAGAGCAAAGTGAATATAGTAGTGAAAGGGTTGGTACTGGACTTTACAGGCACTGAGATGCACAAAAATTATAAAATATTTGAATTTTATTAACAATTTGATTAAAACAAGCACAACCAGAGACTAATTAAAAACTGCAAAGTAAAGATCGCCTATATGCTTTTAACAATACATAACCCAAACACCAAGATGTATATTTCTGAATGATTAGGACGAAACAACAAAATGTTATGTCGGGCTTGGTGTGAACTGATCATAGTGTACAGCAGTTTTGCTCCACATGTTGCGTGTGTGAACGCTTCTGTAGGAGCTTAGGCATGAATTCTATATAAAGTGAAAAAACAACAATAAATCTTTGAAACTACAAACTGGTGCACATCAAAAATCAATGTTATAACATATGCTGGCTGTTTATCGACCCAGACACATACTGACAGGGTACGTGGAACCCAACCACAGGGGAAACAGGCCACAACCACAAAGGTCAGTATGGGAGAATCTAAAATTGTATCATCGCAAAGATAGCACCCATAAATGGAAAAAATCCTGTATGCATTGGGAATGGCAAGCAAACTGATCAGATTTAAAACTTACACTATACACATCACCCAGGAGTGGATTAATAAGGTAGGAGAATAATAAGATACGGTGGAAGTTGCAAGCGGAGATCAACGGCTGTATAACTGGTCTATATAATAGTAAATAGTGAAACAAATATAAAAGGTATAAATATAGAGTTGCTTGCTATTTTTATTTTTGCAAAATGTGATATACGGCTAAGGTTATATTTTGAAAATGGGGGTATCAAAACTTTATCCATATAAGTGGAAACAGTATTGAGCCCCAGTTCAGCAATAATTACACAGCATACAATAGCATACTGGATAAAGGAAGGCATAGAAAAGGGCATATGAGCTTATAATCTGATAATATTCCCTATGTTCTGTACTCTGTGTAGTTTTTGTAGCTTGGTATTTGCCATATCCTTACTTGCTTTGTCAGTCTCTGCTGATCTATTTTGATTTTGCTTAATGCCTGTTAGGTACTGTTTGTCACTAGGACATCATCATCTCCTGTGTGAGCTTAATACCTGCTTAATTATTTTCAATTTCAGGGGCAGCACTCTGCAGCTACATGGCAATCCAGCGTTTTTCTATCGTTCACTCTCATACTGACTAGGAGATGCAGTGTATAGAGGTCCGGCCAGGGGGCGCTGTCCCCTAAACAGTCCTCCTCAGATCGCCACTTTGTGATCCTTTTTGGACTGCACTATGCGGCGCATGCGCGAACGGCGGCAAACGGCATTGTAACTTCACGGCTGGGCCGTCTGACGCCGCTGTGTGTGGCCTACAAGGCGTCTGGGTCTGAATTGGGTATTTAAATGGGCGCAATGGCGCTGTGTATTACATCCCCATCACCCTCTTGCAAAGGGATCGCCAGAACGGCATCTATCATAATGCAGATTCACACTATGGTATGTATATCTTGTCCTTGTGATCTGTAGCCTGCTGGCTTGAACGAAAAAAAATACATAATGTGTACCAGGCTTTAGACATCATAAGCATTTATCCTTACAGTGCAGGGAGGCCCTACTGCAATGATACATTGTTCCTAATTCCTGGAGCAATTTGTTTGGCATCATAGCTCACCGTACAGTTTTTTCTGCGACTTTGGACATGTCGTACCCCATAATTCCCAATGATAACCGTTAATATCTGTGTGACTTCAAGTCTTCACCGACTTCAAACTAGTCCCTGTACTTCTTTGGTCCGACTTTGATGCGAGTTGAGGTCCATAGACTTAAAGTTTACATAGGCATAACCTGAAATCGCATCAAAATCGTGTGACTTTCAAGTAGTGGCAGTGTGAAAGGGGCCTTAAACAAAATAGTTTTTGTTAATCTATTGCAAAGTTTCTTACCTGGAGATCCTTCCAGCAGAATTATTTCTTGTTGCAGGCCAACAAAGCTGAGCCACTGTCTCGCAATTGGCAGCAGCGTTGTCAGCCCTCCTGGCAGAACAAACAGTACAAATTCACATTGTCAGCAGAAATAAGAGACTGGTGTCATTACTTAAATTAAGAGATCTTTCTTATCAACATAAAAGGAAGAATAAAATAATTGCTGGTTTCACTAGTACCCTATTACAGGATTTAAGCAGGCTGTACAGTAATTGATAAATAATTAACCACTTCTGGTTGCTGATCGATTAAGGCTTCTCTGTTTGGTTTCAGATGTGGTAGTTCAGTGGTGCACACAAGGAGATTTGCTTGCTGTTGCGGGGATGGAGAAACCAAACCTTTTACCAGATCTTGTCAATGGTCCTTCTTTGAAGAGTGCTCTTATAAAGTTTTATAATGTGCGTGGAGAACATATCTATACTCTGGAGACTCCAGTACAGGTATAAAAGCATTGTAAAGAATTACAATTCCTAAGTCGATTATGAACACAAATGGGTGGTTGTATGTTACGTTTACTGTAAGCAAAAGACATTCTTTCAACAATTTAGTGAAAGCTTCAAGATGCATTTCAAAGCACCAGCATGTAGTGTGTGTGTATGTATGTATAGATATATAATACACACATATTTTATTATTATTATTTTACATTTTATTAAATCTTGGATGTACTGGGGATAAATTGCTTTCTAGAAAAACCTGAAAATTTGATTTCTGGCTCCCTCAAATTAGGTGAAGCCTGCTAAGATACCCTGAGAAACTTGGATGTCCACTAAGAGTCTTCCTTTGGGATTGTTTACTGCTAACTAGAAGGAGTCACTAGGAGTAACCTAGAGCAATGCTACAAATGCAGTGCCTTGTTACCTTGAATCCATGACCAAACAAAGCAAACTCTGGCCTCGAGTTTTGATCCTACAAACTTTCATTACAGCTACAATAACCCGTGGATGAAGGATGTTTCATAAATCAATAGGACACATACCTTCTAACACAGTTTACATGAGTTTGGAAGACACAAAATCACATTAGTATGTATGTGTGGCCTTGATATCAGGGGCTATAGCGATATGGCGTGTTGTATTGTATGTATGCAGTATGCAGTTGCTGTATTTAAAACATGTAGGCAAGACCAGACCAGACTATTGGAAGTGTTGGCCTTCATTTTAAAAACCTGATCAATCTGTATTGTGATTAAGGAACGGCACCATTTAGCCTTAGGACTTTGAAACTATGTCACCAAAAGTGAAACTCCTAAAAGGAAAAGCCTTGAATAATACTTGGCCAATGGCACAAACCGAAAATCTGATTATTTTTTCTGATCTTATTGTCATTCCTGGCCAGTTGTCTTTGCAAACATTTAAAACATTTATCAAAATTGACCAAAAAACATATTTCCCTTTTAACTTCTTCCCACCAGGCCACTGCGTATAAACTGCCGGGTGGGCGCTTCCTCCTGAGTGGACGTTCCTGAACATCCCTCAGGAGGAACGGGGCTGTGCGATCCCGATTCGCTCATGTCCCCCTGACACGGGCATCTCCGATTGGCAGGTGAGCTCTCTGATTGGCCCTTCTGATCACATGATGGTTGTGTCCAATCAGAGCCATCATGTAATGTAAATAGAGAGCCATTGCTAGACGATTGGCTCTCCTTCTCACATGAAGCCTGTGAGTCAGGAGGAGAGCGGATCTGCTGATGATCAGTGTGTATGAGCTGTTTTTTACAGCTTTTTCCACACTGATCACACAGCTAGTGTCCCCAAAACAGTGTCCTGTCAGTGTCCTCACACAGTAAAAATCACCTGTCCCATATTTGTCCAGTAAAATTCTGTCCCAGTGAACATCTGCACACATCTGTCTGTGATCATTTTATCACATCTGTCTGTGATCATTTTATCACATCTGTCTGTGATCATTTTATCACATCTGTCTGTGATCATTTTATCACATCTGTCTGTGAACATTTTATCACATCTGTCTGTGATCATTTTATCACATCTGTCTGTGATCATTTTATCACATCTGTCTGTGATCATTTTATCACATCTGTCTGTGATCATTTGCCACATCTGTCTGTGATCATTTGCCACATCTGTCTGTGATCATTTGCCCACATCTGTCCGTGATCATCTGCGCACATCTGTCTGTGAGCATTTGCCCACATCTGTCCCAGTGAACATCTGCCTCACATCTGTCCCAGTGAACATCTGCCTCACATCTGTCCCAGTGAACATCTGCCTCACATCTGTCCCAGTGAACATCTGCCGCACATCTGTCCCAGTGAACATCTGCCGCACATCTGTCCCAGTGAACATCTGCCGCACATCTGTCCCAGTGAACATCTGCCGCACATCTGTCCCAGTGAACATCTGAGGCGGACAGAATCCTAACAAATGTGATAGGTAGTCAGGAAATTAAATGTGTAATTTATGCCTTTAGAACGCCTGACGGTGCTACTTGAATGTTTGGCCTCTGTATGTGGCCAGGCTGTGGCAAAGTCCTCGCAGATGTGGCATCGCCATACTCTGAAGGAGTAGCAGAATGTATTTTGGGGTGTAATTTTTGCTATGTGCATGCTATGTTTTAGTAATATCTTATAGTTTGACAACTTTGTGTAAAAATAAATACATTTTCATTTTATCTTTTCACATTTTCCATAAACTTGTGGAAAAAAATTACATGTTCAAAGACTCATTTGATTTTCAAAATGGGGTCATTTTGTGGGCGTTTCTTTTGTCCTGGTGCTCCAGGGCCTTCAAATTGTGTAATTTAGGGCCCTTTCACACGGGGCGGATCAGTAATGATCCGCCTCCATGTGTCTGCTTTGCTCAGTGGGGATCCTCCGTAAAATCCCCGCTGAGCCGGCGGCTGACAGGGCGGTCCCCGCACACTGTGCAGGGACCGCCCTGTCTTTCCTCCGCTCTCCCCTATGGGGGGATCGGATGAACATGGACCATATGTCCGTGTTCACCCGATCCGCCAGTCGAAAGAAAAATAAGATTTTTTTCCATCCGCTGACACCCGCAATCACATAGGGACCAATGTATGTCCCGTTTTCATCCGCAACGGATGGATGAAAATGCGGACATACGGTCCGCACATGTGAAAGGGGCCTTATGCTTTTAAAACACCTGACGAAGCTCCCTGCATGTTGGGCCTCTCTATGTGGCCAGGCTGTGGAATAATCTCACACATGTAGTATTGCCATACATATATTTTGGGGTGTAATTGCAAGTTTACCTACTATGCCATGTGTGCGAAATAACTTGTCAATTTTGTGGAGAAAAAAAATCTTAATTTTCCAAACAATTGTGAGCAAAAAATTGCAACTTCAAAAAACTCACTATGCCTCTTACTAAATACCCTGAACTTTAATCTTTACAAAAATGGGTCATTTTGGGGGTATTTGTACTGTCCTGACATTTTAGGGCCTCAAGAATTGAGGCCCTAAAATAAAAGGAATGATCAATTTTCAGTGATGCATAGCATAGCTTGTAGAAACTATAGCTTTCACACAAACCAATTATCATACACATATCAGGTTTTTTTTTTTTTTTTACCAAACACATATAATAGAATACATTCTGGCCTAAATTTATGACGAAATTAGATTTTATTGGATTTCTTTTAAAACCGAAATTAGAAAATATATATTTTCACTTTTTGAAAAAAATAAATAAAACATGTGGTGAATAAATACCACCAAAGGAAGGCTCTAAATGTGTGAACAAAATGATAAAAATGTAGTTTGGGTACAGTGTAGCATGACTGAGTAATTGTCATTCAAAGTGTGAGAGCATGGAAAGTTGAAAATTGGTCTGGAAAGGAAGGGGGTGACATTTTTCAGACAGCAAGGTATAAAAAATATACAGAGGTTTGATTGTAGCCCAAAACTTGGGCATAGGTTTGCAGATATCTTTCCAGAAACAACAGATCCTGAGAGATCTGCTCTTCTTTGGGTTATACAAGCATCTTTATCAACCATGATGAAAGTGGTAATTTCATGCTTTACTCTGTAGCAGAGAAACGAATTGGGCCTTTTGCAAGAAGGTTTTTCAGTTGGAAAGGTTCTCTCACAGCCATGTACATGTTCTCCCACCCCCCCCCCCCCCCCCCCCAAGCACTAGGCTACCCAAAACTGGTTCATTGATTTATTTTATCTAGTCATTTAGAGATCTCCTTCAGTGATGCAAAATGTACTGTCTAGAGAATTGCCTAATATGTAATTTTATTCTGCAGCGTCCTATCACTTCCATTTGCTGGGGCCATAGAGATTCCCGCCTTTTCCTGGCCTCTGGTCCGGCGCTGTATGTTGTCCGTGTTGAGCACAGGGTTGCTAGTTTACAGCTTCTCTGTCAGCAAGCAATTGCCAGCTCCTTACGTGATGACAAAGATATCAGCAAACTAATTCTGCCTCCTCGGCTCTGCTCTTACCTCACCACCGCCTTTATACCTACCATTAAGGTAACATGTTTAATTATTTATGTGTTTGTTAGTAACTAAAATGTTATGTGGCAAGTAAAGTAATCCAAAAATTAAAATTTAGCACCTGTGTCAATGGGCTTTGGGCTTGTGTCAATGGCATTACTTTTACAGCCGTTCAAGGTGCTTGTGAGGTCAATCAGAATTCACTGACCGGTGCATCTGGTTTTGCATTCCTGCATCTTGGTATGGAAATTGAAAACCTTTTTGAAATGAACAAAAGCTTATTGACACAGGCCCTGAATTGGATTTGATCTATAGGAAACAATATATATTTTCTTGTACCGTGTGTTTAACACATTTGACTACTTTGATGTCTGTGAATAAGTAAAATTATTTTAGTCTTATGTTGATACTAAAAGCCCTTCTTTATTATCCATTGAGGGACATGGTAATTCTTAAACAGCCAGGTTATACTGCTGCCCACAGGGGTTTAGGACACTGGCAAAAATGTTGAAGACGGCCCCTTTATAACTTTTCTTCAAACTGTTATGCCTGTTTTTTTCTAGTGTAATAGAAGTTTGGACATCTTTTCTGCTGGAAAAAAGTCTTATACTTTGCTAGCCTTTTTAAAATTATACTTTGTTCTTCTCTTTTAAAGTAGAAGTCCACCCTAAAACTAAAATCCCTGCATCTACAGACATCAATGATCTAATACTAACCGTAAAGAAGAAATCAGTATACATACCTTTCCTGCAGCCCATCTGACCCAATTCCACGCTGAGCTGTCAGTCACGGCTTCACTGTGGAGGCGGGTAAAGAGGGCACATCTGAGAAGGGAAGCCCCATAGTAACTCTATGGGTGATGTCACTCCCCATTCATTTCACAGCTGTTGTCCGCTGTTTCCTCTGCAAAGTTTCTGTCGCTGGAGACCGGATCAGATAGTCTTCAGAAAAGGTATGTATACTGATTTCTTCCTTACAGGGCTAGATATGTTAGTCGTAAAACATAAAATCACAACAAAAAAATGGGGTGGTGGCGCTGGAAATCAGTGGTGCATTGAGATTAAGAAAATAAACATAAAAGTCAGTTTTGTACAAGTCCTTATGGTGTTGATATAAAATATTTAAAACACTGGGGATGGATCGAAGCAGCTTGAGGAAGAGAAGGGAGGACACTGTCCTATATGAAGCTGATGAACCAAGTCCAAAATCCGGGGCAAGCCTTCCAACAAGGGGGAGATGAGAGCAAAAACTCCAACATATGCAAAGAGAAGAGAAGGCGCCTCCAGGTTAGGAACAAAATAGCTTTAATTACAATAGGTAACAGCATCCACTTACATAACAAGTAATGGAGATCCAGCATGTAGATCCTAAGTAGTGGTCACGGATGTGGCGATCTTCCGCACTAGATGTTAGCTGGAACAGTGCTCTGGTGCCTCTCTATGTCTAACCGTCCGTGTAGCAGGAAGTCCGGCTGGGGTGGTGAGACCATCGGGAGCGAGGCGTGGAGTGCAGCGCGAGTCACGGTGACGTCACAGGAACCTTTAGCATGCGACGACGTTTCGGAGCTGGCGCTGCGTATAGCTGAGCGCGCTCCTTTATCAAGCATAAAGCTAGAATCACAACAGGTGCAGGTTTAAGAGATATCCACGGTAGCTACAGGTAAACCTTATTATAGGCTTACCTGTAGTGAAAAGTGGTCTGTAAAATACGGTGCCAGAAGTCCAAGCTTCTAAACATTTAAGCCTTTGTTAGGACAGACAGTGTTCACATTTAGTTTACAATTGATGATGAAGATCTGCCTGCACAATACAGAGGGTTAATTATGGCAAACACAGCTGCCCAGACACTCATAAATGACTTAGTAGGATTGCGCAGTGCTGGATTTTCCAGAAAAGAGCATATAAAAAGTTTGTTCTTTTAATTAGACATAGTATGTCTGTTTGATCTTCCCTTAAAGATCCACTTTCTTCTCTGAGTCTTGGTCCAGTAAATCTTTCTTGTTGACAATGGTATTTGTTGGTCAGGTTTTTCTCCCATTTGGGTAATGTTTTTGTTTCACCTGTTTTTATGGTGGATGATTGGTTGGTCCTCTATTTCACTGACTGGGGTCAATCTTTGCTTTAGGTACCAGTTTCTCATTGGCAGTGATTATCTGTCCTGGTCTGGAATATTAAGTTGATCCTTGTCCTCCCCTGGGTCATGGCAATTTCCATATATTGTATAGATTTGACCCATTTTTCATCTAGACTTGATTGGGGTTTTCATTCAGATACACTTTTGTACAATTATCCCTACACCTGTTGGACCTTTTAGTGGCTGATTCCTTTCCCTCAGTTGAACTGCTTTTTGGATGACATGAATGTATAAAGGGGTTGTAAACCCTTCTTTTTAAAAAAAATAATAAACATGTCATACTTGCCTCCACTGTGCAGTTAGTTTTGCACAGTGTGGCCCCTGATCTACCTCTTCTGGGATCCCCCGGTGGTGCTGGTAGCTCCTCCCCCCGCATAGGGTGTCCACGTTGGAGAAGCACTCTCCTTGGTGGACACCCATGCCGGCGTGCTCCTGAGCCCTGCTTTTGGGTGTATTCAGGCAGAAAGCTAGAATTCGCCCCGGCGCCCGCATCATTGGATTTGATTGACAGCAGTGAGAGCCAATGGCTGCGCTGCTATCAATCAGGACACGAGACACCAGCCAGATCTGTCTGCCGGAGAAAGACAGCGTTCAGGTAAGTAAAACTGCGGAGCTGCAGCTATACAGAAGGTTTTTAACCTTAATGCATAGAAGACCATTTTAAGAAATCCTGAATTTCTGTGTCCCTCAAAGGAATGTTAAAGAAAATAAGATGTGTGTACTTACTGTTAAATCTTTTTTTTCTTTTTTAATGCTACTGAGGAACCTGTGTGGGGCAGTATAGCCTGACTGTTTTAAGATTTACCAAATTTCTTGTTCCCTAGTTCTACCTAAAGCAGAGCTATGCTGCATCAGAGCGCCACAAACCAAAAATGCTATTTAACAAATTTTTAATATTCAAAGCAAACCCCCCCACCCATCCATGTCTCCATGCTTTATTTTGCTGAGAAATCAGTTTGAAAAACACCGCCTAGCATATCTGGTCATGGCCATTTTGAGTAAGGGCAGATGATTCATGTAGCATTTACTTCCTAGAATCCATGTACCCTTAGCTCAGGGAGGCAGACGTTCCATCAGATTAGGCGACCATTTTGGTACACCCCGCACTCAGCCGCAGTAGGGGTACAATGAGAAGGCGGCAAGTGGACATCCTTTTGCACCCACCGGAGTCTTGCATTTCACACTTCTTTTTAACAGTAAACTATAGTGAAATTCAGTATTTGGAAATCCGTCTGAGTGTTTTGATTCATTTTCTAGGCAGTGTTCTGTCAGAATAGCAAATCTGTAAGAACAGCATTTAAAAATCGAAATCCTGTATTTCACTACATAAGCTCAGTTTAGTGATAAAAATAAGTGTGAAATGCAAGACTCTGGTGGGTGTAAAGAGCCTTTTCACTGTATCCTTATGGTGGCCGAGTGCTGGGGTGTACCAAGATGGCCGTGTTACAAAATCTGACGGGTCGCCTAATTTGACGGAACACATGCAGCATATCTGAGAAAACCCTTGTGTGACATCATTTGCCTAGGCCTGGAAACCAGGAAGTAACTGTAAAAAAATAAAAGTTTAAAATGTAAATATGATAAACTTTCCTATCAGCATAGCAGTGTAAGAATTAAAAATAGTCCATGTTGATTGAAAGAGTGAAGTTCCACTTTAATCTTTTAAAATGGGTTTTAACTAGTGGAACTGTATGAGGCAAGTAGCAAAGTGTGACTATAATATAACTGCTATAATGTAGATGTGATTTTTCCAGGACTGCATTGTGTCCCTACCGATTATTGTGGAATATGTAATTAGTGTAGAACAATAAAAACTGTCAAAGCAGACCTATGTGTAGAATATTGATGTTTCAGTAAATAAACCTAATTTCATCAAAGGGCATAGTACAAAGGGCAAGTATAGTACTTCAACCATGTCATGACATTTCTAAATTGTTTTATTATGTTCTATCAAGCCTCCCATTCCTGACCCTAATAACATGCGAGATTTTGTGAGTTACCCTACGTCGGGAAATGAGAGGTTGCACTGCACTATGAAGAGGACAGAGGATGATCCAGAGGTTGGAGGACCGTGCTATACTCTTTACTTGGAGTACCTAGGTGGGCTGGTGCCTGTTCTCAAAGGGCGAAGAATAAGTAAACTGCGACCAGAGTTTGTAATTATGGATCCTAAAACAGATGGAAAAACAGGTATTTTTGTCTTCTCATTCATGGACTAATTTGTAAAATAATCTTAACTGTCTTTTTGTAGAAAATAAGTTTGAACACTTTCTACCCATTTGCATTTTGCAATATAATTAGACTAAACAATTTAATTAATTTTCCTGTTAGTCTAAAAGAGAAGCAACAATGTTTTTAGTGAGCATTAATTTTCTTTATTATAACATTTAAAGCGGGGGTTCACCCTTAGAGGGCACTTTTTCCCCTTAGATTCCTGCTCGTTTTCTCTAGGGGAATCGGCTATTTGTTTTAAAATATGAGCAGTACTTACCCGTTTTCGAGATGCATCCTCTCCGTCGCTTCTGGGTATGGGTCTTCGGGAGCGGGCGTTCCTTCTTGATTGACAGTCTTCCGAGAGGCTTCCGACGGTCGCATCCATCGCGTCACGATTTTCCGAAAGAAGCCGAACGTCGGTGCGCAGTATAGAGCCGCACCGACGTTCGGCTTCTTTCGGCTACTAGTGACGCGATGGATGCGACCGTCGGAAGCCTCTCGGAAGACTGTCAATCAAGAAGGAACGCCCGCTCCCGAAGACCCATACCCGGAAGCGACGGAGAGGATGCATCTCGAAAACGGTAAGTACGGCTCATATTTTAATACAAATAGCCGATTCCCCTAGACCGAACGAGCAGGAATCTAAGGGGAGAAAAAAAAAAATTTAATAAATGGGTGAACTCCCGCTTTAAGTAAAAGCACTTTCTGACATGGTTTATACATTATTATAATGCTTGCTTATGTTCATGGTTTTAGTGGTGCTTCCCCTAGAGCCGGCATGTCCAAAGTCCGGCCCATGGGCCAATTGCAGGCTGTGTTTCGGTTTAATGCGATCCCACTGGTAATTTGGATATATATATATATATCTTTTGTGGCCGCCAACGAATCCCTGTGGCACAAAAGATATGTACCGTATTTATCGTTCTGGCAGCCTCAGAGGGGGTGGGACGAGTGCCGTCAGATTACATACAGGAGAATCTCCTGTTTAGTTGGCGGGCCTCTGTAATAGGATGTCCTGTCTCCTGGGCTGGCATTGAACGACTGCTCTTTCTTTCATAGGAGGCAGGACTTTGTATTAAAGAGACTGCTGAGTAATTGGGAGATTCTCCTGTATGTAATGTGTTGGTGCTCGTGCCGCCCCCCATCCCTGTCCCCTCCTAGGCTGCAGATGGGCATCGATCAGGCTGCACTGAGGCAATGGTGAGGCTGCATTCAGAGGCTGTATTCATGTCAATGGTAAGGCTGTATTCATGTCAATGGTGAGGCTGTGTTCATGTCAATGGTGAGGCTGTATTCATGTCAATGGTGAGGCTGTGTTCATGTCAATGGTGAGGCTGTGTTCATGTCAATGGTGAGGCTGTGTTCATGTCAATGGTGAGGCTGTGTTCATGTCAATGGTGAGGCTGTGTTCATGTCAATGGTGAGGCTGCGTTCATGTCAATGGTGAGGCTGCGTTCATGTCAATGGTGAGGCTGCGTTCATGTCAATGGTGAGGCTGCGTTCATGTCAATGGTGAGGCTGCGTTCATGTCAATGGTGAGGCTGCGTTCATGTCAATGGTGAGGCTGCGTTCATGTCAATGGTGAGGCTGCGTTCATGTCAATGGTGAGGCTGCGTTCATGTCAATGGTGAGGCTGCGTTCATGTCAATGGTGAGGCTGCGTTCATGTCAATGGTGAGGCTGCGTTCATGTCAATGGTGAGGCTGCGTTCATGTCAATGGTGAGGCTGCGTTCATGTCAATGGTGAGGCTGCGTTCATGTCAATGGTGAGGCTGCGTTCATGTCAATGGTGAGGCTGCGTTCATGTCAATGGTGAGGCTGCGTTCATGTCAATGGTGAGGCTGCGTTCATGTCAATGGTGAGGCTGTGTTCATGTCAATGGTAAAGGCCGTATTCCTGTCAATGGTGAGGCTGCATTAGTGGCAGTGGTGAGGCTGCATTAGTGGCAGTGGTGAGGCTGCATTAGTGGCAGTGGTGAGGCTGCATTAGTGGCAGTGGTGAGGCTGCATTAGTGGCAGTGGTGAGGCTGCATTAGTGGCAGTGGTGAGGCTGCATTAGTGGCAGTGGTGAGGCTGCATTAGTGGCAGTGGTGAGGCTGCATTAGTGGCAGTGGTGAGGCTGCATTAGTGGCAGTGGTGAGGCTGCATTCGTGGCACTGGTGAGGCTGCATTCAGAGCAATAATGAGACTGCAGATGGGCACTGATTAGGCTGCATTGATGGGCACTGACCCTTATTTTACTTCACAGTTCTTTATTTAAAATGTTCGTTTTTTTCCTGAAACTTCCCTCTTAAAGCGAAGGTGTGTGTTCTACACCTGTGTGCGTTATACGCTGATAAATACTGTATATCCAAATAACTTGCCTGAGGTCATCTTTAGACTCTTGGCCCTCGCGCATGTTCACTTCATCAAATCTGACCCTCTTTGAAAAACGTTTGGACACCCTTGCCCTAGAGGCTACATCTGTATTTTTAGAATGCAGAATTAGACTGTGGATAGGGGTGTAGATACTTTTTAAATGCTAACTCAATCTTTTTAAGGGTGTAATATGATGCATGCACAGTATCTGCAGCTCCCCTCACTCAAGCCACCACCCCCCCCCCCCTTACAGAATTCTGGGTGCTTCTCAATGCTGGCTTCTGTCAAATTTATAATTCGTGAACGTCAATGTGAGGTCTTTAATTTTTTCTGCCCTTGACCAGTGTAAGGGATAATCCTTCCTGCCCCTTCTCCTCAATGTAGAGGGGCATCCTACCTGTCCCTGACCACCTATGAAAGGGAGAATCTCTCCTCTTTCTGATTACCTATAAAGGGGAGGTATCCTTTCTGTCCCTGACCACCAATGTAGGGGGCATCTTTTTCTTGCATCCTGACCACCAGTGTAAATCGAGCATTTTTACTTGCACTGGCCAGCAATTTAATGGAATTTTTCTTCCCACTGACCACCTATGTTAGAGGGGGCATTTAGACTGACCAATTTACCAGGTATGATTATATGGATTGCACATTTTAAAGGGGCCTTTGTCTTTTACTGCCCATTGGTATACATGGAGCTTTTATTTGGAAATGTCCACTTAACATCAATGTAAAGGGGGCAAAAATAAGAGGTTTATGAAGGCCACTAGTAAGGTGTTTTTATTATAGTACTAAAGTATTAAATGTTTAAGCCCACAGAGATTTCATCAGAAAGATGGGACACCAGGCCTTTTAGGGGACCTATTAAATGTTGCTTCGGGACCCACTCATTTGCAGTCATTTATACATTTCCATGCTGGGTCCACTTTGAGTAGGTTTTGATATTTATACACAAGGATAACATTTCAGGAATTCCCTCATTTCTGTCATGCTGGTGTTTTTCATACTGTCATGCTCTACTAATTCATTATTTTATTGTGTTTTCCAGATGAAATTTATGGCAATGGATTGATCTCTGCAGTTATTGACAGCTGTAATTGCTCAGATTCCAGTGATATTGAACTTAGTGATGACTGGGCAGCTAAGAAATCTCCGAAGGTTACAAGAGCTAGTAAATCTCCCAAACTCCCCAGGTTCGTATATGCCTTTTGTTTTTATGTATGTGCATGTGTGTGTATTACTATTTATAAAGCAGAACTCTAGATTTGATGGCCACTTTAGTTTTTATTTTTACCTGGTAATCCTGCAAATAACTACCCTCCTTCCTTCCTTTGGTGCCATGGCAGTCATTCACACTGGAATGTTTACATCTGCCTTTGTTCATCTCTATTACAGTGCCTTGAAAAAGTTTTCATTCCTCATTTTGTCATTTATTTGGATTTTTTGCGATAGACCAACACAAATTGGCACATAATTGTGAAGTAGAATTAAAATGATAAATGGTTTTCAATTTCTTTACAAATAAATATCAATATGTAAGTGTGGCATGCATTTGTATTCAGCCCCCCCTTTTTACTCTGATATTCCTAACTAAAATCTAGTTGGACCAATTGCTTTTAGAAGTCATCTAATTAGTAAATAGGGTCCACCTGTGTGTAATTTAAAGGGTCACTAAAGGAATTTTTTTTTAGCTAAATAGCTTCCTTTACCTTACTGCAGTCCTGGTTTCATGTCTTCATTGTTCGTTTTTGCTCTGATGTTGCTGTAATCCTTCTCTGTTCTGAACACTTCCTGGTTGTCTGTTTCCTGATGCAAAAAGTCATGGGAGCTTTCTCTCTGTGGTCACTAATCAAGGAGGTGTGATTACTGTGTGTCTAAAACCCCTCAACACCAATCAGTTTAGTTTTACAACCCATCACTGCCCTGTATTGGCTCTGAGTCTCTGTACATCACAGAGCAGGAAACGGCATGCAAAAACGAAACTGAAACTGTAGGTACATTATATGATTGATTTTTTATCTATTTTTATTCATTTTAAAAGGAATCAGTTAACTATTATGTCTCTATACCCTGTAAACAGTCATTTCAGCAAAAAAAAATTTTCCTTTACAACTCCTTTAATCTCAGTATAAATACAGCTGTTCTGTAAAGCCCTTGAAGGTTTGTTAGAGAACCTTGGTGAACAAACAGCATCATGAAGGCTAAGGAACACACCAGACAGGTTAGGAATAAAGTTGTGGAGAAGTTTAAAGCAGGGTTAGGTTATAAAATAAAATCCAAGCTTTGAACATCTCACGAAGCACTGTTCAATCCATCATCCGAAAATGGAAAGTGTATGGCACAACTGCAAACTGACCAAGACATGGCCGTCCACCTAATCTGACGGTCGGGCAAGAAGAGCATTAATCAGAGAAGCAGCCAAGAGGCCCATGGTAACTCCAGAGGAACTGCAGAGATCCACAGCTCAGGTGGGAGAATCTGTCCACAGGACAACTATTAGTTGTGCCCTCCAGAAATCTGGCCGTTATGGAAGAGAGGCAAGAAAAAAGCCATTGTTGAAAGAAAGCCATGAGAAGTCCAGTTTTCAGTTTGCAAAAAAGCCATGTGGGGGACACAGCAAACATGTGGAAGACGGTGCTCTGGTCAGATGAGGCCAACATTTTACTTTTTAGCCTAAAAGCAAAACGCTATGTGTGGCGGAAAACTAACACTGCACATCACCCTGAACACACATCCCCACTGTGAAAGATTGTGGTGGTGGCAGCATCATGTTGTGGGGATGCTTTTCTATGACAGGGAAGCTGCTCAGAGATGATGAGAAGGCAGATGGAGACAAATGCAGGGCAATATTGAAAAAAACCTGTTGGATTCTACAAAATACAAAATACTTTAGACTGGGGTGGAGGTTCACCTTCCAGCAGGACAGCAACCCTAAACATACAGCCAGAGCTACAAAGGAATGGTTTAGATCAAAGCATATCCATGTGTTAGAATGGCCAAATCAAAGTCCAGGCATAAATCCAATCAAGAATCTGTGGCAGGACTTAAAAATTGCTGTTCACAGACGCTCTCCATTCAATCTGACAGAGCTTGAGCTATTTTGCAAAGAAGAATGGGCAAAATGTCACTCTCTAGATGTGCAAAGTTGATGGAGACAAGCGAAAGGTGGTTCTACAAAGTATTGACTTAGGGGGACTGATTACAAATGCACTCCACACTTTTCAGATATTTATTTGTAAAGAAATTATTGAAAACCATTTCTCTTCCACTTCACATTTATGTGCCACTTTGTGTTGGTCTATCACATAAAATCCCAATAAAAACATTTACAGTTTTGGTTGTAACATGACAAAATGTGGAAAACTTAAAGGAGTATGAATTCTTTTTCAAGGCACTGTGTGTGTGTGTGTATATATATATATATATATATATATATATATATATATATATATATATATATATATATATATATATATATATAAATATACCGTATTTATCGGGGTATAGCGCGCACCCCTAAAGTTGCCCCGAATCCTGTGGAAAATGATTTTTTTGTACTTACAGTTTTGGTGTCAGGTCCGGCGTCCGTCTGCGGCTTTGGGTGTCCTCTTCGTCAAGTCTGGCGTCCTCGCGTCCTCCCCGCTCGTTTCCCGCGCCGAGTTTGAATACTGCGCCGACATATACAGAGCGCAGTACACTCGTGTATTGTCGGCAATGCTCGGCTACTCTCGCGCTGACGTCCTGTACGTCCAGAACGTCAACGCGGGAGGAGCCGAGACTGCCGGACAGTACACGAGTGTACTGCGCTCGGTATATGTCAGCGCAGTATTCAAACTCGGCGCGGGAAAGCGGGTATCGGCATATACCGCGCACCCACGATTTTGCCCTGATTTTCAGGGCACAAAATTGCGCGGTATACGCCGATAAATACGGTATATATTATATATATGTGTGTGTATGTGTATATATATATATATATATATATATATATATATATATATATATATATATATATATATATATATATTAAAAGAACAAATTTCAAATTGTTTGACAAACTCCCCTGCTATATTTGTACACTTATCCCAGCATTTAACTAATGTCTGGAAAGATTTGTCAGTTTCCCTGAACCATCCTTGGACAGCCTGCTTTGCTTAGTGATCGCTCCTTCACTGCAGTGCAGACCTCAACTCTTCTGTGATGGTCAAAAGTGGAAAGCTGTCTTGGTACCCAGCATGCACGAACGTTTCAAAAATGTTTGTGAATGAGAGAGAGGGGAACGGCGCCACTCTGAGTGCAGTATGTCAGCAAAAATTCAATGTTTAATAAAAGTAAGATCAACTCACATTTTGGTGAGATGTAATGTGCATGGCATAAGTAGAGCAGATGGCAGGAGCTCCACGAGGCATAGAGGAAATGGCTGTGAGAGGCTGTCCAGCAAGCGTCTGTCAGAAGGGGCAGGAGCCACGGTAGGGGAGCTGACAGGGATCAGACACATTAGCGGATGAGAGGTCTCCATCCAAGCCATACCTGTGAGATCCTGAAGAGGCCATCTTTGCTGCGTGCTGTCCCTCAGTTATGAGTGGAGGAGGACCTTGTGTTATATCCCTGAGATTTGGGTTCTCGGTTCTACCTGGGTTTACCCATATCCATGGGGTCAGTGGCTGCAGGTGTGGATAGAAAATGCAGGCCAGGAGAGGAGCTTCAGCACAGCACATCTGCTCCAGAGGCCATCCAAACCACTTCCCTAAATATTGAATTTTAACTGACATACTGCACTCAGAGTGGCGCCTCTCTCTTTCATCTATATCCACAGTCGCTTCTGCTCTCTTCATCTGGCTGTCCACACTGATGCAGACCAGAACCCCTAAACCCTGGTCTGATTTCAGCAGTGAATGAACTTTGCCTACTGGCACACCTGGTCCTTGGAACTATTTCCATATCGCGCTAGCTGTGTTTCTAGCGCTCCATCTTTCAGAATTTTAAATGTTCGTGAATGATTGTGTTCAAGCACAGTACGATGATGAGACGCATGTAGGAACGGCAAAGTCTTTTGTAGATATATGCGGGTTTTGCGCCTTCGTTTACAAGAAACTTCATAACCACGCGCTGTTTCATGCACGCTCTAACTCTGTTGTCTGCCATCTTGAATAATGGTCTCTGGACTGGCTCACGACATGTGCGTCGCCTATCAGTAATAGGACACACTTGCCACTTACTACTGGGTGTAGTCCCGCCACTCTAGCATCCCTTTTTTTTCAGCTGTAAAATTAAATGTTCCAGTTTGACTTGAACGCCCCCCCCATACAAAATTTTTGATTGTGCATAAGTAGGAAAGATATTGCACAAATGATTACAATTTAATTATTGCAGGAGCTGTTTATTGCTGCACTGTATGTGCAAACTTTAGGAATGTGTTTGGTTAATTCCTTCTGCTGAGCTTCTTGGCTAATTTTATTAGATCTGTACTACATAAAGGTATGTGATAAGGGTTACAAATTTGTCTTTTGATTGAAAGTCAACATTGTCATTTTGGTCTATAATTGTGCTGCTTTGATCCCACACCACTCAAATCCTTTTGTTTACTGCAGAATTAACATAGAAGCAAGAAAATCCCCAAAGCTATCCCGAGCCACTCAAGAAATTACCAGGTCTCCTCGATTACCTATACGAAAACCTTCAATTGGGTCACCAAGCCTAACTCGCAGAGAGTTTCCTCTGGAAGACATTACTCAGGTGAGACCTAACTGTCTTTAGTTTTTTGTATTTAGACTGACAGATTCAAACTCAGTTTCAGTAATGGATATACCTAAAGATAAAATAAAGATTCGAATAAAATGGTTATAGGCAAATCAAGTATCTTTTTAACTTTTATTCTCTTCTAAGACTGTGAGATTCTTACTAGACATGTAATTCTTAAAATTCTTCAGTGCCTCTAAAGGAAAGGCATGCTAGCCAAGATCATTTCCATTCATCACCGAATCCTCCATCAAGCAAGAAACTAATTAGAAACATTTTATGCACTTGCTACATTTAAGATGCCTACATTTTATTTTGCAGCATAACTATCTTGCTCAGGTCACATCCAACATATGGGGAACCAAGTTCAAAATTGTAGGATTGGCAGCTTTCTTACCAGCTAATCTTGGGGCGGGTAAGTTCTTATGCAACTTTTATACAGATTTAAATTACTTTGTAAACGAATGTAAGACATGTAAAAACAGCTGTTGGTAGTGAGATGTTTTGTGGCACTAAGAAATTTTCTGTATTTTTGCATGAGCAGTTCTTTTTTTTTTTTTTTTTTTTATCAAGTCATTTTTATTATCATTTTTTGACAATACAAATATGCTACAGCAGAAGCATATCACAAGGAAAAGTTTCTGATACCAAAACAAGAAAACAAAACAAACATATAAAACAATACAAAAACTGAAACTTTTCACAGACTAACTGAAATCGTTAATGGCAAATGCCCATATCTACCCAATAAAATGCCCATATCTACCAAAAAACGTGTACATACGTATGGACTCTTGTTAGAATCTGGTTGTCAATGGCTTTGCATAAACATCTGATAGCTCCCTTCTGATCTTACCCTCTATCCACCTTATTCTATTTCACTGCTTACCCCTGTATGCATGAGCAGTTCTTAAAGTTAACCTGTACTTTTCCCATGGAGAACAAATGCCTATGCCCCCTACTGCATATATTTGTCTTCCTTGGTCGTACTTGGTATCTTCCATCTGACATTGCTGGTGTTTAGCGATTTGGATACTCAGCAGTGCAATGTCACAGAGCTGGGGTAAAGAGTCCTTAGCCATGTGTGAGCTCCAGCTGGAATAAACTTATAGCTTTGCACAGGGCTTTTAATTCCCAGCCATCAGGAAAGGCAAGTAAATTATACTGCGATGATAAACTTTAGATTAAACCTGTTGCTTAAAGCCTCTTTTACACTGATCCGCTGTGGTTTCCCCACAGCACTGGTGCTGTGCCCCTATGGTTTTTATGTTGATTTACCTGTGCTTTGCCATAGACTTCCATTAGATTGAGAGGTTTTGGTGCCTTTTTTTAAAAGACTTTTGGTGCACTTTCAGATAATGCACCAAAACCGTTGTAAAAAAACAAATCCAAACATAATAAAAAAGTGCATGTACAAATGAATCAATGTGAAATATTTGATCATGTGCACCAATATGTGAACTAAACATTAAAGTCCATAATACACATCATGTCTGTTAAAAAAAAGTCCATATGACTATTCAAGGTAATAAAGTGCTTGTGGAAAAATCCAGCTTCGAAGTGCTCCAGTGCTTAAATGTGCTCCTTATGTTGAAAGGGTAGCCTCTTACCAGATACTGTGGATCTCGAATTATAGCTATCAAACAAGCACACCCTCCATCTCCACGATGGATTATTATTTCAATAGTAAAATATTCCTGATGTGACACTATTGTTGGTGGATTGAACACAAATGCCCCCTAAAGCCCTATTACACTGACAGCGGTAAAGCGCAGCTAGTTTTAGCAGCACTTTACCATAGTTTTAGAGGCGCTTTTTGGATACTAGCGAAGCGCTTTTAACCCCCACTAGTGGCCGAATAAAAGGTTAAAAGTGCCTGCAAAGCACCACTTCGGCAGGACTGCCTATTAATTTCAATGGGCGGGGTGCCCCAAAGATGCTGCTTGCAGGACTTTTTTAACGTCCTGCCAGCGCAGCGCCCCAGTGTGGAAGCACTCGGACTTTCACACTGGGACTGCAGATGAGGCATTTTTCTGGCCATTTACAGGTGCTATTTTTAGCGCTAAAGCGCCTCCAGTATGAAGTGGGTCTTAGAGTTACAGAGCCGCTCACCACAAAAGCATGTATAGGATTTAAATAGGGAGAAGCATCCCAGTGTAAAACAATTAAGATGAGCTTTATTAAAAGATCAAAATTGCACTTACAAAGAGGCAATGAATCACAATCGGTGCATAAAACCCAGCCAGCCGCATTGTCACCTGTCTCGCCGGCCGAGATGATGTCGCATGCAAACCCAGCCCAACGCGTTTCCCCACAAATGGCGTCCTCTGGTATTGGATATACGATATCTGGTAAGAGGCTTACGGTTTCAATATAAGCAGCACATTTTAGCACTGGCGCTCTTTGAAGCTGGATTTTTTTCCATAAGCACCAAGCACTTTATCACCTTGCATATTCATATGGACTTTTTTTTTTAATAGGTATGATGTATGATAGACTTTAGTGTTTAGTTCACATGTTGGTGCACATGATCAAATATTGCACATTGATTAATTTGTACATGCACTTTTTTTATGTGCAGATTTGTTTTTTACACCGTTCATTCATCAGTTTCACTTTATGAGCGATTGGAATTAACATTTATATAAGCACTATTATTTATATGGGTATATAGATAATTTATCTTTTTTGTGATCGCATTTATTCATGAATTTGTTATTTTCATTTAAAGGAACAGCGCACCTTTTTTTAAGCCATTTTTAACAGTCCAGTATTCAGATTTTTGAGTTGCAGAAGTTCATACTACCTGTATTGGCAGAGCGCAAGATCATATTTTTCTTTCCTAGTACACATTAAAGTGCTGGAAAGCAGAGGGGTGTGTCTTTGGATCGACTTTTATCAAGGAAGCAACTGATGGGGATACAGCAACAATCTTCGTTAGTGGAAGAAGCCGAAGGGAAATTTCCCTTACATTTACACACTTCCATGCTCACCACATCGAGACCCCCAAAGCTTGGCTCCCAGTTAACCTGCAAGGTCTGGTGCTTAAATGATGACAAATCCTCAGACACCTTTCTCGGCATGAAGTTGCACCCCAACTTTCCAAGCTTTGAGGACACTTGGTCAGCTTGCATCACCGCCACTTAGAAGTAGCAGGTAACATCCCAGGGTTTCCAACGCTTTGCTCTGGGGCCCCCACACATAAGTTTATGGACGTACCCTTTGACCTCTTGTCTGCACTTTAGGTTACATTCCAAGATACTGACACCAGCACTGTCCCTACTGTGCATCGAGGAATACCCATTGTGGGATAAACAACCAACCTTCTGTCAAGGGAACAGTTGGCATAGGCTTTATCTGACAGCATGGCCTTGACTGTCTAGATATTACAGGTCTATTCCAGGACACAGCTTAGACCAGAGTGTTTCCTTCACACGAGAAACTGCAGATTTCCCCATCTCAGATTTGAGGTCTCCAGTCTAGAGTTCAACCAACTCTCAGCTTTTGTATGAGAGTTTTGGGCCTGATAGTAGCCTCATTTAAGGCAGTCCCATGTGCCCAGTTTATCTGTAGACCTCCACAATGCAACATACAGTATCTCACAAAAGGGAGTAAATCCCTCCAGGGCTGGACTGGGACAAAAATTTGGCCCTGGACTTCATCCAGACCGGCCCACTGACAGGTTTCTCCAATGTGGGTGGCCGGACAGGGAGAGGAGGCGAACGCTGCGGGGAGGGAGAGGAGGCGAACGCTGC
This sequence comes from Rana temporaria, assembly GCF_905171775.1. Classification (NCBI taxonomy): domain Eukaryota; kingdom Metazoa; phylum Chordata; class Amphibia; order Anura; family Ranidae; genus Rana; species Rana temporaria. The sequence goes on along the minus strand of NC_053492.1, from coordinate 370,757,009 downwards.
GGGGAGGGAGAGGAGGCGAACGCTGCGGGGAGGGAGAGGAGGCGAACGCTGCGGGGAGGGAGAGGAGGCGAACGCTGCGGGGAGGGAGAGGAAGTGAGTGCTGTGGGAAAGGGGAGACAGAGGAGCGGAGGGGGCGGCGGTCCGCTGTCACTGAAGCTGGCCCACTGAGCCATCGGCCCACCGGTAAACTCCCTGTAGTCCAGATGGCCAGTCCATCCCTGCATCCCTCACATTTTTTTAAATATATTATTATATCATTTCATGTGACAGCACTAAAGAAATGACACTTTGCTACAATGTAAAGTAGTGAGTGTACAGCTTGTATAACAGTGTAAATTTGCTGTCCCCTCAAAATAACTCAACACACAGCCATTAATGTCTAAACCGCTGGCAACAAAAGTGAGTACACCCCTTAGCACAAGTACATCAAATTTATAATTTTTCATTACATTGTGTGCGCAGAAATAAAGCATACACGTTAACTACAAGGCATCTGTATTACAGGTACCAATATTGTAAAGAAACTTAACCAGCTAGAAGACAAGTTGGAAATATTTATATTTGCAAACTACATATTCAAAGGCATCGGAAATTTATCATTTAAAAACATCTTCGAATTGGCAAATTTTTTAATTTTGGCTTGCTCTATGTAAGAGTCAGCAGGGAAGATAGACAAGCAGGTGAGTTCCAAGATGACCAGATAGAGGAAAGAAAAGATGTATTGCACAGAAGCAATACCTGGATGTAAACTGAGGTAGGCTCGTTCCCACAGTGGGCTTTAAGACAACATATTACCCTGGCCAGCACCAAAACATTTAGCACTTCTACCAAGTTTTTGAGCTTTCCAGGTCTGCACAGAAATGTGTGACCCAAGTGGGTGGTGCATTGAGCTCCAAGAGGTGCTGGATGTGTCTGTTAGTGGGACAGTCCTGTAGCCCGCTGCAGAAACAAACATACAGTATCTCACAAAAGTGAATACACCCCTCACATTTTTGTTAATATTTTTTTATATCTTTTTATGTGACAACACTGAAGAAATTACACTTTTCTACTATGTAAAGTAGTGAGTGTTCAGTTTGAACAACAATGTAAATTTGCTGTCCCCTCAAAATAACTCAACACGTAGCCATTAATGTCTAAACCGCTGGAAGCAAAAGTGAGTACACCCCTAAGACCCCTTTCACACTGGATGTGTTTTTCAGGCGCTTTAGTGCTAAAAATAGAGCCTGTAAAGCGCCTGAATAAAGCCTCAGCTGCAAACCCAGTGTGAAAGCCTGATGCAGTAGTGCTTTGGAGGGTGCTTTTAACCCTTTTCACCCGCTAGCAGGGGTTAAAAGCACCCCGCTGGTGGCCGGAAAGCGCCACAAAAACGATGGTAAAACGCCACTAAAGATAGCATCAAATTGGGCCCAATTGGCTATTTTCCCTCCCCAGTGTTATGTGACTCGTTCATGTTAACAGGGTCTCAGGTGTGAATGACTCATACTCAAGTGACTCAAACTGGTCACTGGAAGCTCACCATGGCACATCATGGCAAAGAACTCTCTAAAGATTTGAAAAATAGAATTGTTGCTCTACATAAAGATGGCCTTGGCTATAAGAAGATTGACCCTAAAACTGACCTGCAGCATGGTGACCAAGACCACACAGTGGTTTAACAGGACAGGTTCCACTCAGAACAGGCCTTGCCATGGTCGAACAAGTTGAGCGCATAAGCTTAGCGTCATATCCAGAGGTTGTCTTTGGGAAATAGACATATGAATGGTGCCAGCATTGCTGCAGAGGTTGAAGGGTCTGGAGTGGGGGGGGGGGTTGGGGGGTGAGGGAGAGATCAGCCTGTCCGTGGTCTGGTGAACTCCATGCTCAAGAGGGTTAAGGCAGTGCTGAAACATAATGACACTTGGGGCGGAATTCGGACATTTTCACTTAGTGGTGTACTCACGTTTGTTGCCAGCGTTTTAGACATTAATGGCTGTGTATTTAAGGGGACAGCAAATTTACAGTGTTATACAAGCTGTATACGCACTACTTTTACATTGTATCAAAGTGTAATTTCTTCAGTGTTGTCACATAAAAAGATGTAATAAAATATTTGCAAAAATGTGAGGGGTGTACCCACTTTTATGAGATACTGTACATGTGTTGTAGCCTGTAGGACAAGTCAACTGAGTCGTTGGGTTGACTGATTAGGTTGTTCCAGGTTGTCCTTAGCCTCATAGCTCAAAAATGTGTCTCTGAAATTGGAGAAGTCCTCCCTCCTGTCTAATGGAAGACCCTCACAATAGCTAGTAGCCTGTCAGACTGGAGAAAAGTCCTGGAAATTCCATCCAATTACCCTTAAGTGACAAAAGGAATAGTTTTTCATCCCTTGTGGCACAATGGGCAACAATTGCCCAGCATGTTTTGTTTTTACTTCTTCAGGGCCAAAACTTCAAGAGTTCTTTCTTAAAGCCTTTTTAATTATATAAATGCCACACAGGGCAAATCTTTTTTTTCTTTAGCAGTAGTTTTTTTTATAATTGTAATAATTATTTACTTTACTTTTAATTTATTCAATATTTTTTGTGTTTTGATGTAGTTATTTATAAAACAAGTTTGCTACACCTTCAACCAAGACAGATGACCATCTACCTTCCAGAAGTGCGGAAAATTTCAATGGATTATATTAATTTGCCTGTATTTAACACAAATGTTTTCAGTGAAGATGAAGATGACTTACCTGGTGAGCACCTAATGGTTCATAGAAATAAGAAAGAACTATTTAAATGTGTTTTATTTTTTAAGGATACCAGGGAAATATTAGTACATATCACACCAAAGGCAATCTTGTACAGTCCGTTTCAAACTTTCATCTTCCCAGAGGTTCCAAGGCAAATTAGATTTTAATTGGCTACTATGGATTTTTTGGGACCCATTGTTTAATTTTTTTAGGCATATACAAGATATCCTGGTCATCTATTTATATGGTATTGTATCCTAGTAATTTGCCTTAGTAAGTTGTCTTTTACCCCCTCCCTTATTGAAGCCCAGGTAGTATTTGCCTTCATCTTTGGGGCAGATCCTCAGAGCGAGTACGCCGGCGTATCTACTGATACGCCGGCATACTTTCAAATTACCCGCGTCGTATCTTTAGTTTGAATCCTCAAACCAAGATACGACGGCATCTGGGTTAGATCCGACAGGTGTAAGTCCTCGTACGCCTTTGGATCTAAGATGCAATACTTCGGCATCCGCTGGGTGGCGTTCACGTCGTTTTCCGCGTCGGGTATGCAAATTAGCCATTTCCGACGATCCACGAACGTACGAGCGGCCGGCGCATTTTTTTATGGTGTCTCTAGACGGCTTTTTCCAGCGTATAGTTAAAGCTGGTATTTCGTTGCGTATAGTTAGACCTGCCGTGTTAAGTATGGCCGTCGTTCCCGCGTTTATTTTTAATTTTTTTTTGCGTAAGTCATCCGTGAATCGGGATGGACGTAATTCACGTCTAAGTTTAAAAAAATTACGTTGTTGCGACGTCATTTAGCGCAATGCACAGCGGGAAATTTAGAAACGGAGCATGCGCAGTTCATTCGGCGCGGGGACGCGCTTCATTTAAATGAAACGCGGCCCCTAAACGCCGATTTGAATTCCGCCGCCAGAGATAGACTACGCCGCCGTAACTTACGGTGCAAGTTCTTTGGGGATTCAAACCGGCCAAAAGTAAGTTACAGCAGCGTAGTGTATCTCACATACGCTGCGCCCATCTATTTCTATGTGGATCTGCCCCTATGTTCCTGAACCCTGACTGCCTCTAGCTCTTACCACTTGCCTTATTCATTTATATGGTTGTAACTGTACTCCTGTGATGGTTGGGAACGGCTATGTGTATAGACCAAAAATAAAGAAGAAATTCCGCGCTGGAAAATACACAAAAAACTTTAAAAATTGCAAGCCAGCACTGGAGGATAAATTCAAATAGAAATCCCAATAGTGATCAATAACAATAAAGTGCAGCGCAAAACATATAAAATTAAGTAATAACACAATTGATGATCAGATAATGTATATAAATTATATATAAAAATATATATATATATAACTCTAATATTAACATTTGTGTTAATATTAGAGTTATATATATATATATTTTTATATATAATTTATATACATTATCTGATCATCAATTGTGTTATTACTTAATTTTATATGTTTTGCGCTGCACTTTATGTGTATAGACCAGCCATAGGAATGAATTGCCCTGAGAATGTGCAGTAGTGGCTGCATGTGGCCAAATGTTTTTACTGCAAAGGCTTTGTCATGCCAGGAAGGGCCAGTAAAGATCTCAGGAGCAGGGATGAAGGTAAGTATTTTACTGCCTGGGCTTCACTGTCTGGTGTGGGGAGGAATGATTAGGGACAGCTTCAGTAAAAGTGAATTTTTCTGTTGAGGTATCATTTAATTGGGTTCCACTTTTGTTCTGTCTACCATCTTTATTATTATGTTAGCTAGGATTTGGAATCAACCTTTTAATTAGATGGTAAAATAAGCTAAATTAGTTCATTTTTCCATTTCCTAAATCAGTATTTTCATTTTCTTCAGCAACTGGAACCTCTGGGGCACCTGAAAACAACCCCCCTTGCACTGTGAATATCCCCATTGCACCAATTCATAGCTCTGCTCAAGCTATGTCACCAACTCAAAGCATTGGCTTGGTTCAGTCTTTGTTAGCCAATCAAAATGTACAACTAGATGTCTTGACCAATCAAATGGTAGCTCCTGCTCCTCCAGATCATCCAGTAGAAAATGCTATTCAGTATTCAGCACCAAATAGATATTCCAATCCAGGGCAGGTCATATTTGGTGGAGTTGAAATGGGACGCATGTTACAACCCACTCATCCTCCTTTACCACACCCATCACTGGCTACTGTTCAGATGCCGCCTGTTGAAAACAATGAAAGAAACCATGAGCATCCTCAAAGGCCAAAACCATTACGTCCAATGCACCAGTTTGCAGAAGGAGATGCTGTTGTTTTCACCACTGTTCAAGAAATGCAAATAAACAAACTAAACCCTCCACCTCCATATCCAGGAACTATACCAGCTCCTCCAACTTCAGCTGCACCTCCACCACCAATCCCTCAACCTCCTTTGGACCTCTGCCTCAAGAAGGGAGACTTTTCTCTCTTCACAAGTGGACACTACCAAACGCCTATGGGATATGAGCGTATAACAACATTTGATAGTAGTGGGAATGTAGAAGAAGTGTGTAGACCACGGACACGAATGCTCTGCACACAGAACACCTATACTCTTCCAGGCCCAGGAAGTTCTGCAACCTTAAGGGTTTCTGCAACAGAAAAAAAGATTAAGCAACCATGCACCAGTGCTACATTAAATAGGTTGACTGTTCCACGTTATTCTATACCACCTGGGGATCCACCACCATATCCTGAGATTGCAGCACAGCTTGCTCAAGGAAGAATTGCTTCTCAGAGAATAGACAGCAGTCTTATTCATGCCACTCTGCGCAGAAATAGTCGTGAAGCAACTCTTAAAATGGCCCAAATGACAGATAGTCAAAGAGCAACACTGCAACATCCTCCTAAAACAAAAAGCAATGTTGTACCTGGACAGTATCAACCACGGCCACCCACAGCATTGTACACTTGCAGCCAATGCAGCAGTGGTACTGGAGTAATTAGCAGCAGTATCAGTAATCATAGTGGCAATTTCAGCACTAATACCATAGGAGCAGGAAATATCCGTCCTGAATTATCAACAGCTTGTGGTCCACAGCAGAGTACCGTTATTGTTCACTCTGCCAGCACAGTCCCTTTAGCATCTCAGTCGTCATATAATTTATTAAGTCCCCCTGAAAGCTGTCGAGACAGGACAGACTATATTAATTCTGCTTTTACAGAAGATGAATCCGTTTCCCAACACTGCTCAGTAGAAAAGCAAACCAGGCATTTAAATCTGGCTGAGACAGGCCTTACAATAAAGCGGCCTCCACCATACCAGTGGGACCCATTAGTAAGTGAAGATGTATGGGTTCCCCAAGAAAGGACAGCGCATAATACATTGCCAATGCCCCAGAGACCACCCCCTCTAATCCTTGGACAAGGTCAGCATTTAGATTTGTCTCGTGTGCCATTTATTTCCCCTAAGTCACCCACCAGCCCTATTTCAACATTCCAGACAAATTATGGAGTTGGGATGCCATATAGCAGTGGTTATAATGTCCCACCATCTTTCCAGCAAATACCGAAACCTTGCTCTCCAAAGGAAGCTTTACCTCCAGCACAGTTTGTGCAACAAGAGCCCACTATAGTAGTACAGCCAGCATACCCACCCAATTTGCCTTGCTGTCCCTTGCCACCAATGTATCCAGGAAGTAGTAATTGCAATGGCTTGCAACTTCCTCAAGTGGCACTACACCCATGGAACACATACAGCCCATGCCCACCAGCGCTGAGTTCACAGTCTACATTACCACCGAAACCTCATTTGGTGCCAGAGAAGCCTGTCATATCTCCATCTCAGCCAGAGATGCAAAATAATGTGGGCAGTGAAGTCATGGTGGAAACTGCAGATAACTTCCAGGAAGTTCTGTCATTAACAGAGAGCCCTGTAGCTCAGAGAACTGACAAATTTCCAAAAAAAAATAGAAAACGTTTAGATAGCAGAGCGGAAGAAGGAAATGTTCAGGCTATCACTGAAGGCAAGGTGAAAAAAGAAGCCAAGACCCTGAGTGACTTTAACTCTCTCATAGCCAGTCCTAGGCTTGGAAGAGAAAAAAAGAAGGTTAAGAGTCAAAAAGATCAGCTGAAATCCAAAAAGCTAAATAAGACAAATGAGTTTCAGGATAGTTCAGAAAGTGAACCTGAACTCTTTATTAGTGGGGATGAGCTGATGAACCAGAGTCAGAGCAATAAGAAGGGATGGAAAACCAAGAGGAACCTTAGGACTGCTAGTGACCTGGATGAGTTTAAATGTCGGAAAGCTAATGACAAAGATGATGGCAGGTTGGGAAGCCAAGGATTTGTCTACGTCATGGCAAACAAACAGCCTTTATGGAATGAGGCAACACAAGTATACCAGTTGGACTTTGGAGGTCGAGTGACTCAGGAATCTGCAAAAAACTTTCAAATAGAGCTGGAAGGTAGACAGGTATGGTAAAAGTTTTGTTTGTATAACTTTTCTTTAACAGTGTCATTTGTTTTATTCTTTTATCTTTTTCTATGAATGTTGTGTTTATATATATATATATATATATATATATATATATATATATATATATATATATATATATATATATATATACTGGCTATGCAAATGTTGCAGTATATCCCTTACATCACATTTGTGTTTTTTGTAAGAAACATGTGAAGGAGTAGACAGAGATAGATACTGTAGTTTCTTCCTCTAGTAAGATTTTAGTTTATTTTGACATCATGCCTATAAAAAGACACATCTGACACAACCTTCATCCAGTTAAATCAAGCCAGTCTGCAAACATTAAGGGTCCACCTCTTTCTTGCTTCATGTTGTCCTTAAGGTGCTTATTAACCACTTAAGCCCTGGACCATTTTGCTGATCAAAGACCGGGCCACTTTTTGCGATTCCGCACTGCGTCGCTTTAACTGACAATTGCACGGTCTTGCGACGTGGCTCCTGAACAAAGTTGACGTCCTTTTTTCCCCACAAATAGAGTTTTTTTTGGTGCTATTTAATCATCTCTGCGTTTTTTTTTTGCTATAAACAAAAATAGAGTGACAATTTAGAAAAAAAGCTATATTTTTTACTTTTTTGCTATAATAAATATCCCCAAAAAATATAAAAAAAAACAATTTTTTTCTCAGTTTAGGCTGATACGTATTCTTCTACATGGTTTTGGTAAAAAAAAAAAAATCGCAATAAGCGTTTACTGATCGGTTTGTGCAACAGTTATATCGTCTACAAAATAGGGGATAGTTTTATGGCATTTTTGTTGTTATTTTTTTTTTTTTACTAGTAATGACGACGATCAGCGATATTTTGCAGTCAGCGATATCGTGACTGCGGCATTATGGCGGACACATCGGACACTTTTGACACATTTTTGGGACCATCAGTGCTATAAAAATACACTGATTACTGTGAAAATGACACTGGCAGTGAAGGGGTTAACCATTCGGTGGCGCTGTAGGGGCTATAAGTGTGCCCTAGGGAGTGATTCTTACTGTGGGGGGGGGGTGGGCTGTGTGTGACAGTGATCACCGCTTCCAGGAAGCTGTGATCGCTGGCATTGTCACTAGGCAGAACGGGGAGATGCTTGTTTACATCAACATCTCCCCGTTCTTCCTCACCGTGAGACAATCGTGGGTAACCCCGCGGCATGTCTGGACAAAAGCTCAGAGATACTCAGTGTTCAAGTATTTTATTTTGTGTGCACTGGACTTAAAGTCTGTTAGTATTCTTTTAGCAATGTTTTCTTATGACAGTTGATTCCTCTGTCAAACTAGCAAAGCAGATCCTGTATGGTGGTGGCAGAGGAATTACCAGTAACACTTCTCCTTGATGATTGCTACAGGTCATTGCTAATGAAGAAGCTGGGGGAGGCCTGTTTTAGTAAAACATGGTCATCTATAGCAGGGGTCTCCAAACTATGGCCCATGTGACACATCCAGCCCACTGCAAGATTTTGTTTTCCTGCAGCAAAAATAAACCCTGGCTGGCTTGCAGTGGATGCACCGATGCACATGGTGCATTCACTGCCAGCCAGCTAGACTGGTGCATTGACAGCCAGCCATTACCCTTCCCCAGTGCAGATTTCACCTCCTCTCACTTGCCGTGGTTTCCTGCTAAGATTGTAGGTATACTAGCAACCAATGACACATTGCCCCAACTCCAGCATGTACAGGAGGCCTGCTGGGCTGCCTGACTTTCAGGGTGCAGAGCAGTAAGGAGAATGGTATGGGGGGGACTCTGCTGGGAAATCCTGGATATAATAAGGGACTCTGCTGAGCACACAAATTGATGTAAGTGGGGACTTTGATGGCCACTCCTGGATGTAATTGGGAACTCTGATGGGTATTTATAGATGTAAAGGGGGACTCAGGCTCTCCTGAATGTAAGGGGGGTGGGGGGGGGACTTTGCTGGGCAATCCTGGATGTAAGGGGGGACTCTGGGAGGAAGTCATGAATGTAAGGGGTACTCTGATGGGCAATCCTAGATTTTTATAAAACAGATTTTTTTTTTTTAGCCTGCAAATATTTTTGAAACATGCAATGTGGCCCTCATACTAAAAAAATAAGAAAATTAAGACCCCTGATCTAGAACACAGGTACAGTCTGGTCTTTATCCTCTTAGAGCAGGGCTCGACAAATCCAGGTCGCCATGGCGACTAGAAATAGGGTCCTGGCGACTTGGCTTGGAAGGAGGGGCATTTGGTGAGCTGGCGCCATCTGGTGGTGAGCCGTTGGTATTACACGTTATAACCACCAGATGTGTAAGCTGGCTCCATCTGGTGGTGACCGTTGGTATTACAAGTTAAGCATTACAAGTTAAACAGCAATTCTAATGTAATTTTTCACTATTTTCACTGTCATCTTCTTCCCTCTAATTAGAACCCCCAAACATTATATATATTTTTTATCCTAACACCCTAGAGAATAAAATGGCGATCGTTGCAATACTTTCTGTCACGCCGTATTTGCGCAGCGATCTTACAAGCGCACTTTTTTGGGAAAAAATTACACTTTTTTTAATTAAAAAATAAGACAACAGTAAAGTTATCCCCATTTTTTTTAATATTATGAAAGGTAATGTTAACGCCGAGTAAATTGATACCCAACATGTCACGCTTCAAAATTACGTCCGCTCGTGGAATGGCGACAAACTTTTACCCTTTAAAATCTCCATAGGCGACGTTTAAAAAATTCTACAGGTTGCATGTTTTGAGTTACAGAGGAGGTCTAGGGCTAGAATTATTGCTCTCGCTCTACCAATCGCGGCGATACCTCACATGTGTGGTTTGAACACCGTTTACATATGCGGGCGCTGCTCACGTATGTGTTCGCTTCTGCGCGCAAGCTCGTCGGGACGGGGCGCGTTTTCTGGCTCCTAACTTTTTTAGCTGGCTCCTAGATTCCAAGCAAATTTGTCAACCCCTGTCTTAGAGGATTTGTAAACAGATTAATGTGCAGCTATCAAGAGTGAAAATTGGATAATTTATAGGGCTTAAAGTGGTTGTAAACCCCATTCATGAAATTTGACGTAAGAACATACAGTTGTGCTCAAAAGTTTGAATACCCTGGCAGAAATTGTGACTTGTTGGTATTAATATTAAAAATATGACTCATCATGCCAAAAAAAAAATATTTTCTTTCAAAATATTTTATTTTCAGAAAATAAATATTACAATTTAGTACATTACGGGAGATCTCAAAAAAAAATATTTTATTGAAGGATAGTAATCACATGAAACCATTTGTTATCACATAGTTTTTTGGATCCTTTTTAAATAATTATGATAAAAAATTATTAAAAAATGGCCCTGATAAAAAGTTTACATACCCTGGAATATTTGGCCATGGTACAGACACAGAAGGTGGCACAGACTGGTTAAAATGGCAATTAACCACTTCAGCCCCGGACCATTTTGCTGGTCAATGACTGGGGCACTTTTTGCGATTCGGCACTGCGTTGCTTTAACTGACAATTGCGCGGTCGTGCAACGTGGCTTCCAAACAAAATTGACGTCCCTTTTTTTCCCACAAATAGAGCTTTCTTTTGGTGGTATTTGATCACCTCTGCGTTTTTTATTTTTTGTGCTTTAAACAAAAATAGGGCGACAATTTTGAAAAAAAAAAAAATATTTTTTACTTTTTGCTATAATAAATATCCTTAACCACTTCCATACAGGGCACTTAAACACCTTCCCGCCCAGACCAATTTTCAGCTTTCAGTGCTCTCACGCTTTGACAATTACTCAGTCATACTATATTGTATCCAAACAAAATTATCATTTTTTTCTCACAAATATATCTTTCTTTTGGTGGTACTTAAAGCGGAGTTCCGGCCACAATTTCACTTTTTAAATATAAATACCCCTGTAATACACAAGCTTAATGTATTCTAGTAAAGTTAGTCTGTAAACTAAGGTCCGTTTTGTTAGATTGTTACAGCATTTAGACACTTTATAAAATAGAAATTGACTGGGGCCATCTTAAGTGTGGGCATCATGAAGCCAGACTGTATGACTTCCTGGATTTCAGCCTTGCAGATCTTGCACATGCTCAGTGCTGCACAAGCAGTGTAATAGGTTTCAGATCAGGTTTCAGCACCTGTACTGTCCAAGTCACATGATTCTTTGAGACTGGGGAGTGCACAGACTCCTGGAAAGTTACACCCACTACATTCCCAGGAGTCTGTGCGGTGTAGGTTAGGAAGCTTAAGCACCTAGGTGCAGGAAGAGGGACGATTAACTATTCTGCCTAGCAACAACACTGTGAAGGCATCTAAATTACTGATGTAATGTTATATTTATGGGTGGAACTCCACTTTAATCACTGCTGGGTTTTTTATTTTTTGCGATAAAAGCGAAAAAACTCAACATTTTTGAGAAAAAACACTTTTTTTTTGTTTCTATTGTAAAATTTAGCAAAAAAAGTAAATTTTCTTCATCAATTTGGGCCAAAATTTATACTGCTACATATCTTTGGTAAAAATTACCCAAATTAGTGGATATTATTTAGTCTGTGTGAAAGTTATAGAGTCTAAAAGTTAGGGTGCAAATCACTAAAAATTGATCACACCTGATGTACTGAAGGCCTATCTCATTTCTTGATTCAATAACAATCCAGGAAAGTACAAATACCCCCAAAATGACCCATTTTTGGAAAGTAGACAGTCCAATGTATTTAGTAAGATGCATGGTGAGTTTTTCGAATTTGTAATTTTTTCACACAATTCTTGTGAAAATTAAGATTTTTTTTTTTTTACACAAACTTATTGTATTGATAGGTCATCATGAAATTATATTTTCCCATATCTCAATTTTGAAGGCCCTGGAGCACCAGGACAATGGAAACACCCACAAAATGACCCCATTTTGGAAAGCTAATCTATGAGGCATAATGAGTATTTTGAACGGTTCATTTTTTTCCAGAAGTTTTCAGAAAACGTGGGAAAAAAAATGAAAACACATTTTTTTTTTTACACAAAGTTGTTCATTTATAAAATATTTCCAACACATAGCATGTACATAGCAAAAATTACACCCCAAAATACATTCTGCTACTCCTCCTGAGTATAACAATACCACATGTGTGAGACGTTTTCACAGGCTGGTCATATACAGAGGCCCAACATCCAAATAGCACCTCCAGGCATTCTAGCAGCATAAAATTACACATATAATTTTCGGACTACCCATCGCATTTTTGAAGGCCCTTCATATATCTAACACATAGCAGGTACATACCAAATAACAAAAGATTACCTGTGGTTTTAGTAGTGCAGTGGTCCACAGAGGAGAGCATCGGTCCAGGCAGCAGGCAGGGATGTGGTCAGTGACAGCAACAATCGTCCAGGCAGGAATAGACAGGCAGAGATACGGTCAGCACAGCCAAAGCACGGGTCCAGGCAGCAGGCAGAGATGTCCATGCAGAAATACTGTTCATAGTCAGTAGAGGCAACAGGCAGAGAAATAGTCAACACAGCCAAAGTATTGGTCCAGGCAGCAGAAAGAAACATAGTCCATAAAGTCCTGGGTCATTACAAGCAGCGATATGGTCAGCACAGCCAAAGTCTTGGTCCAGGCAGCAGGAAGGACCATCAAGCTTAGGGCCAGGGGGACAGGGGTAGAGGCTTCTCCCACCCAAATCTCTTTGAAGTTTTCCGGCAACCAGACCCTGTTCTGGGAAAACAGAAAACCAAAAACTGATTTTCTGTACTCAGAACGCTATTCTGGAGCCCCTCACATATGTAAGACCCCTGTGTACTAAAGTAGAAGGGCAAAAGATCAGTCCAAGTGGCAGGCAAAAACATGGTCGATTAACAGGCCGAGGTCGGTACACGTGGAAGTTAGAAACGTGGTTAAAACAGCAGGTAAAGGCATCATCGGTAAACAGGCTGAGGTTGGTGCACGTCAGAGTCAGAAAGGTGTTAAATCGGCAGGCAAAGACATTGTCGGTAAACAGGGCAGGGTCAGTTACATGGAAGGTAGAAACATGGTAGCAGGCAGGCACAGGTATTAGAAAGGGGCAAATTGCAGTCTGTTACTAATAAGGGGAACTAGTATCTGATGAATCTGTGATAGATTTTGAAGCCATCACCGATACACAGGCCAGGTTGGGAGGGACAATCTGGACAATGATAACTTGTATCTCTTCTAACGCCTCCACTTGAGCATACACGACATCTCTTTTGGCGTCTATTTCCAGATTCTGCGGGGGGAATGTTATAGGGAAGATGTTGCTCATGAAGTCGCCTTACACTATCCGAGCGAATGCTTCCTGGGGCGGGTCCTTGTTGGTAAATCAGGGTAGTGACAATGTCTTCATAATATTTGAGGTAGGTGGTGGGTTGGTTTTCGGGTGATTTTTGATAGCAGACAAATGAATAGAACAGGGCCATGTGAAGATAAAATGCTACTTTCTTATACCAATAATTTGTCTTTCGGGTTGATAAATAGGGTTGTAGCATCTGATCGTTTAAATCCACCCCCCCCCCCCCCCCCAATGTACATATTGTACTCATAAACACATTCAGGCTTTACTACGGGGCCACGTCTTCTCTGAACCTCCACCAAGTTGTCATTGTGGATTGTAGTCATCATGTGAACATCCTTCTTGTCCCGCCATTTCATGGCCAACACCTCCTCATTCCTCATGAATGCGGCTTCCCCCTTTTGTAGACGTTTTGATAGCAAATTCTGAGGGAACCCCTTCCTATTTTTTTGGAAGGTACCGCAGGCCAGGGTTTGTTCACGATACAGGTGACGGAAAAGGGGCAAGCTGCTGTAGTAATTATCTACATATAAGTGGTATCCTTTTTTAAACAATGGGTATGCAAGGTCACAGACAATTTTACCACTGGTTCCTATATATGTGGGGCAATCACGGGGCTGGAGCTGGGAAACTTTGCCTTCGTAAATACGAAATGTGTGCATGTATCCAGTGGCTCGATCTCACAATTTGTTCATTTTTACCCCGTACCTGGCTCTCTTACTTGGGATATACTGCTTGAAATGCAGCCGGCCAGTAAAGTGTATAAGGGATTCGTCTACACAAATATTTTGGTCGGGGATAAACACTTCAGAAAATCGTTTGGTAAAATAATTTATTAGGGGGCGAAGCTTATATAATTTGTCATGGTTGGGGTGATCCCGGGGAGGGCACTGCGAATTGTCGTTGAAATTGTATAAAACGCATTATCACGTCGAACCGTGTCCTGGACATGACAGCAGAAAATATGGGCATGTGGTGGATGGGGCAGGTGGACCAGTAGGAATGTGTTTCGTTTTTCTTTGAAAGCCCCATATTAAAATCAAGGCCCAAAAACATTTTGAATTCCTCTAGTGTGAGACGGCGCCAAGTAAACATACAGGCGTAAGACGAATTGGGGTTGGCAGCAATAAATTACTCTATGAGATTTGTTTGGTCCACCATGTACTGCAACAAATCTTCGGGTAAAAACAAATAGAAATAGTCCAATTTGGAAAAATTTGACGTGTTGAGCTGCACACCTGGCTGTGCGGTGAAAGGGGGGATTGTAGCGGATCCTGAGTTGGCAGGCAGCCATAAAGGGTTTGCCAGGGCATCAGGAAAGTAGGACTGGGCACGGATTCTTTGGGCTGGATGAGTAATTCCAGTACAGGTATTGGGCTCCTCTTCCTGGGGGCTAGCGCTGCTGGTGGTAGGCAGGTCTTCTGATCTAGGTCCTGATCTCCTTACTCTTTTAGGAGGGGCGGTTTCCTCCGCTGACTCAGACTCCGATCCACTACCCTCCACTGGCTGGTATTCTGAACCAGAATCGGAAAATGAGAGCTCCCCGCTGCTCTCATCATCCGACATGGTGAGGATGTTATATGCCTCCTCAGGTGTGTACATTCTTTGAGACATGATGGCGATACTGGTGGTTCTGCTGACAGCTCACTAATGGCGGGCCTGTGTGAGAGTAATGACAGGTTACTGATGGCCTGTGTGACGGTACTTATGGCGGGACTGTGCGGCGGTAGTGATGGCGGTACTGATAGCGGTACCGATGGCGGCCTGTGTGACAGATGGGCTGTCAGATCCAGATGGTACTGATGGCGGTACCATTGGTGGCCTGTGTGACAGATGGGCTGTCAGATCCAGATGGTACCGATGGCAGTAATGATGGCGGTACCGTTGGTGGCCTGTGTGACAGATGGACTGTGACAGATGGGCTGTCAGATCCAGATGGTACTGATGGCGGTACTGATGACGGTACCGTTGATGTGCTGTGACAGATGGGATGTGACAGATCCAGATGGTACTGGTGGTGGCAGTGTTGACAGGTTCTCTTTATTGGGGGGGGGGTCGTGTTGTGCAGACTGTAAAATATAAAAAAAGTGTTCCACTCACAGATCTCAGATCTCTTCTCTCTCCTCACACAATCGGTGTGTGTGTGTGAGAGAAGGAGAGATCCCTGGAAACCGCCACATTGTTTATACTTGTGACCGGCTGTGATTGGACACAGCCGATCACGTGGGTAAACAACCAATTTCATTGGCTGTTTACCCTGATTGAGGATGGGCTATGTCCGAGGGACACGCGCCATCCCCGATCGGCGCGCTGTGTGCCCCTGGCGGCGCGCTTTAGGCACACCTCTGGTTTGTTTTGCCATGTGACCGGCTGTGATTGGACACAATCGATCACGTGGGTAAACAACCAATTTCATTGGCTGTTTACCCTGATCGGGTATGTGCTGTGTCTGGGGGACAAGCGACAGTACAGATCGGTGCAGTGCGCGCCCCAGGGGGTGCGTAATAACGGCGAATCCTGGCGGACGTCATATAACGTCCAGTCACGATTCTGAAACCACTTTGCCGACATCAATCTGCAATGGGCGGGCGGCAAGTGGTTAATAATATGTAAAAAAAAAAAATGTTTTCCTCAGTTTAGGCCGATACGTAATCTTCTACATATTTTTGGTAGCAAAAATTGCAATAAGCATTTATTGATTGGTTTGCGCAAAAGTTATAGCTTCTACAAAGTAGGGGATAGTTTATGGCATTTTTATTAATAATTTTTATTTTTTTACTTGTAATGGCGACGATCAGTGATTTTTATCGTGATTCCAACATTATGTCAGATACATCAGACACTTTTGGCAATATTTTGGGACCATTCACATTTATACAGTGATCCGTGCTATACAAATGCACTGTTTACTGTGTAAATGTGACTGGCAGTGAAGGGGTTAACCTGTAGGGGCGCTGAAGGGGTTAAGTGTGACCTAGGGATGTGTTCTAACTGTGTGGAGGCGGGGCTACGTGTGACACAACACTAATCACCGCTCCCGATCACAGGGAGCTGTGATCAGTGTCCTGTCACTAGGCAGAACGGGGAAATGCTTGTTTACATTAGCATTTATCAGTTCTTCCTCTCCGTGAGGCGATTGCAGGACTCCCGGCGGACATTGAGTCCGCGGGATCTGCGGTCAGACTCTCAGAGCTTGTGTCGGGCACGCGCATGCCCGCAACCCCGGGCCTTAAAGGCGGCGTAAATATATGTATATAGTCGTGCAGCGGTCGGCAAGGGGTTAAGAAGCACAATTCAACGATATTTGAACAAAAAAAGAGCTGCATGGTTGAGCTGCCAGAAGGAAGCCTTTAGTGTGCCAATGCCACAAAAAGGCCCATGAGGCATGTCAAGGCGGTGTTGGGCATATTGTAACCAGGCCTTTTTGTGGAACTTGCGCAGTAAAGGCTTCTTTCTGGCAACTTGACCATTCAGCTCTTTTTTGTTCAAGTATCATTGTATTGTGCTCCTTAAAAACAACCACACCATCTTTTTCCAGATAAGCCTGTATTTCTCCTAAGGTTACCTGTGGACTTTTCTTTGTATCCTAAAGAGTTCCTGTGGCAGTTGTGGTTAAAATATTTCTTGATCTACCTGACCTTGGCTTGATAGCAAGAGATCCCCAAAGAGATTGAACAGTACTGACTGGCATATTCAAGGCTTTTGATATTTTTATATCCTTTTCCACCTTTGTGAAGTTTCATTACATTGTTATGCAGGTCTTTTGACTGTTCTTTTCTACCTCCTCATGGCTCAGTGTCTAGCATGCTTAGTGCATCTATGTGAGAGCTAACAAACTCATTAATTATACACAGACACTAATTGTGATTTAAAAGCCACAAACGTGGGAAATTAACCTTTGATTGCCATTTTAACCTGTGTGTGCGCCACCTTCTGTGTCTGTACCAAGGCCAAACATTCCAGGGTATGTCAACTTTTTTTCAGAGCCATTTGGGTGATTTCTGTTGTTATGATTTAATAAGGATCCAAAAATGTGATAATAAATTACTTCATGTGATCGCTATCCTTAAATAAAAGACAGTTTTTTGGCAGTCATATTTTCAATATTAATGCCAAAATTTCACAATTTCTGCCAGGGTATGCAAACTTTTAGGCATAACTGTATATCTGTAGTGTTTACTTACTGTTATCAGCAGAGTCACTTCTGACAAGTTCTCCGACACACGTGAAAATAGTAGCTGAAAATTTGTGTCTGGGAGGGAACTTAAAGGTAGATTAGCAGAGAGCTTGTCTATTCACAGTACAGCTCTCGTGTTCCTTCGTTCCTCTGCCTATGTGGCATGGGGGTGTGTGCCTTTCCTCCAATCAGCGCTTTCACAGTGTAAGCCCAGACTCCACATCCAATGCTGAAACAGGAAAAAAGATTTCTAACAATCTGCAATTTCCAAAGAATGTAGAAAGGGAAAGATAGCATATATACATGTAAAATGTATGTAGGGAAATGTGTTTTCTTTATCATACATCACAGAGTTATGCTATTATTTATTACCTACTGGGTTATACGCCATCTCTAAGTGAATGGATACCGGTAGACAGTCTTAGACAGGAAGTCCGCCTCTTTATAACCCCTCCCATACTGGAAGTACTTACGTTTTTTTTACCAGTGTCTGCAAGGTGGATGGGCATGTTTATTTGAGTTCTCGAGCTACAGGTCTTTAGTCCCAAAACGGTTCTTAAATAAATCAAGGGGTTGACCAATCGGATTCATTTGAAATAAAACTTACATACTCAAAGTTGTTGTAAACCCTTACAGACTATGTTTACCTACAGGTAAGCCTAGATTAAGGGAAATTGGTAAATCTTGCGCCAAGCTGGGTGTATAAATAGAATTAAAATTAATTAATAATAAGCTGCTCCCCAAAAAAAAATCAGTGTAACCTGAGATGTATAATATGTGAAACGAGGGTAGGGGGCGCTAGATACACAAAATGTAATTGTAAATGCTAAACAAATTAAATATATGTGCAAGACAAGTTGATATACAAAAATAAGTGATAGATAATGATGAAATCCCGTGAAGTAAAATTCTACACACTGACAAACTCCATAATACAAGTGCAGTATACAATAGTCCAGTGATTCCCACTAATGGGAAATGGTTATAAACAGTCCTTGAATAATAAAGTGCTGTGTGCCTCAAATCCACTGAATAAAGTGTCCACCTTCACCAGCTATAGGATGACCCAACTGTGCTCAGAATAAGGATAGCACCTTACCAACAGTTGTTGACCCTTTTGATTAGAAAGAGGTCAATTGCAGCTCAATATCACAAAGTAGCTCCATGCAATGCTCAGGCTCCTTTAGCAGCAACCAAGCTCCGTTATCAAACCGTGGGATGCAGCAATAAAAGAGAGGAAGGACCGCAATAGTATAATTCCGTATTTAATAAAAACACATTAAAAACAAAACGCCAAATGGCTCCTTACTATTGACGGTGCCTGCGACCTGGCACTGAGGCTGTAGAGCGTTACAATAGTGGAGAGAAGTCCCCTGTGGCCGGAGAGACTGGCGTGTGTTCCACCACCAGAAACCAGCTGGACCGGAAGTACGTAACTGTGCGTGGGTCGCAGGCACCGTCAATAGTAAGGAGCCATTTGGCGTTTTGTTTTTAATGTGTTTTTTATTAAATACGGAATTATACTATTGCGGTCCTTCCTCTCTTTTATTGCTGCATCCCACGGTTTGATACCGGAGCTTGGTCGCTGCTAAAGGAGCCTGAGCATTGCATGGAGCTACTTTGTGATATTGAGCTGTAATTGACCTCTTTCTAAAGGGTCAACGACTGTTCGCCACATACGCTGTGTGTGCACAGAGTCGCGCATGCGCCATAGCTTGATCTTGGCGCATGAAGATTTGCGTCATGTGCGAATAGCTGACGTGCAGCACTTCCAGCTGTGTGACAGAGCAGGCTCTGAACCATTGACTTTCAGCAGTTCCTTACCCGGTCATGTGAGTCACCAGGTGTTGGTTGGCAGGCTATGGTGTTTGGCAGGATTGTTGCATAAGGGTCTCCCTTCTGGGGTATGTATATACTAACCCCAGGTACTCCTCTTTTTTTTTTTTGTGGCTTGCAATGTCTTCAAAAAAGAGGAGCGGGACTATCACTACAGGGAAGGCAACTTCTTTGTCGTCAGTAGCTCCTAAGGAGCTTAGTCGAAACCCTAGTGTTTTATCCTCTAAAAGACCAGAGGCTTCTGGGCAATCTGAGCCATTGCACCTGTCTGGTATGGTGCCTACTGTTAACGCTGCTGCTTAAGCCTTTATCACCAGGGAGGATCTGTCCTAGCTGGTTTAGAGGACAGGATTTCTGGTGTGATTACCTCCATCTCGAAGGGTGGCAAGAAGAGTGACAGATCCCCCTCCCCTGATCCTCCTAACTAAGAGCAGGAATGGGTTGATGATGGGGAAGAGCAAAATGTCAAGGACTGTTTGAAGGGCCTGGAAGATGAGTCTTCTTCTGAGCAATCTGGGCCAGAAGATCTTCAGTTGGTATCAGCCTCTCAGTCGCAGAGGCTTTTGATCAAGACTCTTACAGAGATGGTTCATTCTGCCTTTGTTACCTCCCGCAGAGGTTTCTGAGCCCCCCTAGGCCTCTTTGGGGTCCCTGAGGCCTCCTCAGGCCACACAGGCTTTTCCTTTGCACCCACTATTGGAACAGGTGGTGTATGCTGATTGTGAACATCCTAACAAAATTTTTGTTCCGCTAAGAGTTTTTCCCTTTTATATCCCATGAAGGACACACCACACCACTGATCGCTGTGCTGCATGCCCCCGTGGGCACAGCTTATCCTGCTGGATGTTATATGACGTCCAGTCAGGATAACGTAACCACTTTGCACACGTCATTCTGTTATATTGCAGGTGGGTAGTGGTTAAAAATTCAGGTCAGACGGCCTGACAGGCCTAACCAAGAGGAGGATCCTGCTGAAAGCAGAGCAGATATTCCCTGAGCACTGTGTTTTGCTGTAGATGCCTTAAAGCAGGGGTGCCCAACCAGTGGCCCACTGAGCCATCTGATGTGGCCCACGACCTCCTGCTCTGGGATGGTGGGTTGGCAAGCCCAGATCGCAGGTTGCCGACCCTCCATCCCAGAGCATCAGTGTTGTTAATGAAGCCAGTGGTAGAGGAAGCAAGCGGCTGCGGAGCAGCGCTGCATAAGCTAATGCTTCCTGTAAAGCGCCGGCTCCTGTCATAGGCGCAGTGATACCACAAATGCACTTTGACTGGGACAGCAACAGCCAGCAATACCTGAATAGAAGACTGTTATTAAAGATAAGTTTATTACTAAAGTCAGAGTGTGTGTGT
The DNA here is from genome assembly GCF_905171775.1 of Rana temporaria. Lineage (NCBI taxonomy): Eukaryota > Metazoa > Chordata > Amphibia > Anura > Ranidae > Rana > Rana temporaria. Next base: position 370,736,169 of record NC_053492.1, on the reverse strand, counting down.
ATGTGTGTGTGTGTGTGTGTGTATATATATATATATATATATATATATATATATATATATATATATATATATATAAATATATAGGCATATCTGTTCTGCAGTGGTTACTGCTGCTTTCAAGATGATCCATAGGTGTAGCGAAGTGCACCTGTGGGTTACCTGTACTGAGCCATAGACATCTGTTAATACCTGCGGGTTTGGTGCACTTTCAGAAACTGCACCACACCTGCAGGATATAATAGAATTATATGGCAAAGTGCAGCTAACTTCCAGGAAAGCCACAGGTGCACTGCGCTGCACCCATGGTGTGAGTAGACTGCAGACCATCAGTGAAAAAAGCAGCCTTAGGCCCCTTTCACATGGTCGGTTCAACACAATTGGACCCTCCCTCCATTCACTTCTATGTAGCGGCAGAGATAAACAGAGTTGTGTCCATTTACACTTGCCTACCTCCAATCTGATCTGCTAAAAAAACAGAAGTGGATCCGTCCCCTTTCATCTGATTGAATCAGATGGCCCATAGAGTAGAGTGGGCTGTGTCTGCTTTGCAAATGCAGAGTGGACACGGACCGGTCATCCACCCACTCCGCTCATGGCCCGCGACTGGTTACAAAGTCGCTTAAGTGGCCCTTGCTCTTCAAAAGGTTGGGCACACCTGCTTTAAAGGACTCAATACAGAAAGTCTCTTGTATGGCTCTCCTGTCTGTACACATGCACAGACTTCCATGGCTTAAGAACTGGTCAGCTGAACTTGTAAAAAGTTATTGCCAGGGATCCCCTTTCATGGGGAAAGTTTGTTTGGTGATGATTTGGACAAATATATCCAAAAGATTTAGGGAGGGAAGAGCTCTCTACTACCTGTGAAGAGAAGGACCAGCCATTCCTTTGTTTAAAAACTCAGTGATCGTTTCCTCAGGTGTCTCAGCGCCAAGGCATTTCTGCCGCCAACAGGGCGCTAGAGCCAGGGGCAAGCTGCAGGGCCTGGGCAGTCGCTGTACAGATTGTATCAGTAGTCTTTTGAAAGTCAGAAAGTAGGGGCCAAATCTCGGAGGTGGCACCGAACTGTCAAATATTGCCAAGCATTATAAAAAAAAAAACGTTTACAATCAGTAGTAGGAGTATTGTGGGGTTTTTCCACTTTCATTCCCTTATTTTTTGTCTTTCAATAATGGCATATTTAGAATCCTGAGCTCTATTAGTAGTTGCCCTTGCTGTTTTGTATGTAAACTGTTGTTTACATAGGCCTATTATGTTGTGTTCAAATAGATCCTTTCCAGGTCTATTGGATCTTTGTCCAGATTGAAAGAACTGATAGTTAAAGTATGTAAACCCTAACTGCTTTTATTTGCTACCTTTTGGTCTGTAAAGTACATTCTTCTGTGTTATCTCAGATAAATAGCCCTCTTAATTGTTATCTTGGGACCACAGAACCATAAATCTTTTTGCTGTGTACAATAGGATGGGTGGGTTTGCGTTGGTTAGCAAAAGAAAACCGTGCAGGGCTGACACCACTCAGTGCACAAAAATGTGTGATCAGCCCACTACGGGACTGAGCTGCATTTTTGGCAGCTCAACATGTATTTTTCTGTACTTCCAGAGTTTTTAAAAGGGAAAAATTATGAGTAGTACAGGTGGATGCAGCATCAGTTATAAGGGATCAAACACCACCGATTGCTCGGGTTCCCAGGGCTTCCTGAGCAGAGAGCTGGTGGCTGTGAGAGGCTATCTTCCGGTGCTGTGAGAGTTAGCAGTCATCCTCTCTTCCATTTATATTGCTCATATTACTATTCTCTCACAATGCTTCACATTCTCCCTTAAAGTAATTGTAAACCTTCATGTTTTATGCTTTTAAAATAATAAACACGTTATACTTAACTGCTCTGTGCAATGGTTTTGCACAGAGCAGCCCCGATCCTCCTTTTTAGGTGTCCAGCGCTCCTGGCTTCTCCTCTTCAATGAGTGCCACCACAGAAAGCAGCTTTCTATGGGCGCACTTGTGCAGGCTCGATCCAGAGCTGCATTGGTTTTATCTATAGACACAGCTTGGCCCTTCTCATAGGATTTGATTGACAGTCTGCCATGTGAGGAGGGAGCCACTGTTCTCTGACACATCGCCGAATTGGGATCAGGCTCAGGTAAGTATAAAGGGGGGATCCTGTTGCACAGAAGTTTTTTAAGCCTAATACATAGAATGCATTAAGGTAAAAAGTCTTGAGCCTTTAGAAACATTTGTATCTGTCCATTTTTGGTTTTAGATAGACTTAAAATCTTATGAACTAACGTTTTGAACTCTTCTTTACATTTTTTATTTTTATTTTTTGGCAGGTTATGCAGTTTGGACGGATCGATGGCAATGCCTACATTTTGGACTTTCAGTATCCCTTTTCAGCCGTCCAAGCCTTTGCAGTTGCTTTGGCTAATGTGACTCAGCGTCTCAAATGAGTCGAGTATGGGCTACTACGTGGACACATCATCTGTTCCTTGAACAGGGGATAAACCAATGTTTTAGTAACATAAACAGAACAAGCGGTGAAGCATTTCAACTGGAAACAAGACATGACTGCCTATGTGAAGGCACTCTGTGTGTATTTTTATTTTTTTTTTGTTCGTTTTTTTACATGCAATATAGCTGAGGATGGTTGAGCGGGAGTCATTTCATGCTACGGTGGGAACGTGGCTTTTGACTTGTATTGATGGTTATGTTCTGTTGTGTTTGGTGCAATAGATGTTAGAATATTACGTGGAAAAACTGCCTTATTTATAATAATATTATTTTTGAAAGCCGTAAACTATGTTGTTCATTGATCTTTTTTTTTTGTTTGGAAAAAATCACAAAATTAAATGCAACTAAACAATATTTTTAATACTTGAATGCATAAAACAATTAATGGGTACTGAAGGTTGTATAAATATCCTTACAGGTGAGTTTTAGGGTGTTTCTATAACCTGTGAGTCTGTTAACATTTATTTGTATAAATGCTAGTATTTCGGTATGTGAAAATGTGCTCATTTTTAAACTTTTTGACAAGATGCATTTTTAACTAGATAACAATCATAGGTATGTGGAGACATCCTGAGATGTCTTTACCATATGTATTTCATTCTAGAAGCAGATCTGTGCACATAAATCTCGACTTCCAGCTGAGGTTCCAATGCAGTCCAAAATCACACAAGTTAAATTGTCTACCTCTTTGTAAGTCCTGCTGACCAGCAAAGAAACACAACCTTGGAATTGTTGCATATGAGGAACGTAACATTGTTTCTAACTTCAAGTGGATGTTGAGATTAACGTATATTAGGCGTCTTGGTTCACAGGTTCCAACATTGTGCGTAAATGGTTTTGGAATGAACTTAGCATGTGCATGAGCTGGGTCAAAAAAGTAAATGCTGGTTACTTAGATGTGGGGATAGATTTGCTTTGAGAAGACAATTTTTCACACAAACCATAAACCCCCCGGTCGTACTTCAGGTTGTTTTCCCCCTATCACTATGGACATCTGAAATGTATTATAAGGATGTAAAAGCTCTGCACAATATCTGCCGCAGAAAGTATTGCTATGTTCGATAGGGCAGGGCTCAAAGCAGGCAGATGGGGGCCGAGTAGGTCGGCATTCTTAAAGATATCAAGAAAAATACTCCAGAACACAATGTAACAATAAAATATGGACAAAAATTGTCCCATAATATTTTTTTTTGTTTTTGGTATTTATCCATGGCAAATTGGAAATACCATTTCATATGACAATTAGGAAAGTATATCTATATTGGGTACTTACACATTCAAATATATAGAAAAGAACAGCAAAACAATAGAAATAAAATACATTTACCTATCCATGAATAAACAAATCCATTAATACCAACACACACACTGCATTTATCTTTTGGGCAAACTTACAAAATCTGCAGGGGATAAAATAATTATTTTCCCCACTGTACTAATAGTCAATGAAACAAGATACATGATTGCGTGGTACAAAGAATACAAAATAACTCCTCATAGCTGCAAGGTGAAAAGGTACAGTAGAAGGAGATGCTGTGGTGAGCCAAGTAGCACAACTTGCTTTCCTAGTACTGTTTATTTCTCAATATTCCAAAAAAAACATATATATACAATATTTTAAATCTACACACGGACAAAGCAGATCCATATTATGCAATGTTTGGGAGTGTATAACCCATTTAAGTAGGAATCTGAAGTTCAATCCTAGGTGGTGAACATAACTATTATTCAGTCTCCCGATCAGCGTGGCATCTATCCAGTATATCTATTTGGATAATTCTTCTCTAGGCAATGTACCCAGTATGTATGTTGGAAGGATGCAGCCTTAGGCACATAAGCAGTATATCTATGTGGAAGATAAAGTTGTACTCATGTACCAAGTATGTGTATGTAAGTAACTATGCTAAAATGGTTATTGGTCAAAAACAACCACATAAGGTGGTTGTAAACCCACAATAATTTTTTTTAATACAAAACCTGCAAGGCAAAGGCATAATGAGCTAGTATGCATAGCCTTAGATCGAAGCCCCCGCAGTGGTCCTTGTACACCGCTCCGCCCGGCGACATTGCTCCCGGAGTTACTTTCAGGTATCGCGGGCTCTGGCACTGTGATTGGCCAGAGCCGCTATGACGCCAACCATGGCTCACTAACTGAAGCAATGGCACGAACGTGCCATTGCTTTAGTGCGCATGTGCCGATGATGTCGGCACATGCAAATACAGGGGATATCTCCTAAACCGTGGAGATATCCGAGGTAGCTACAGATAAGCCTTATAATAGGCTTACCTGTAGCCAAAAGTGCATTGTAAGGGTTTACGACCACTTTAAAACCTGAGATATTAGATTACACCGAACCACAAAATAATGTATACAGTAAACCATCTACATAGCATACATTTGGAGCATAAAAAAATATCACTTTAGGGTCTCTTTCATAGTTCAGATTCGCTATCTACAGCTAGTTTTGGCAATTCCCTAGTAATGTGTTCACTAATGCACTTTTTAGCTCCTAAACATCAGTATTTGATTAGGATTCGTTTTTTGCTCTTTTAAATTATGTTTATTTAGGCACATATGACCTTGACTATGATTTCTCATCTTTTAATGACAGGACTTTGATAGCGCTTTTTCTATTGTTTAGTGAGTTATTTATAAAAAATGTAAGGTAACATAAGCAACCATAAGAATTCTATTTAAAGCCATCTTTTGGATTAAAGTAGAGCTATAGGCAAAACTTTTTCATTTTGGATAGAGCAAGGTAGGGTTATAACCTGTCAGATTTTTTTTTTAATGTGTCCCATTGTGGAGATTTCCCTTCACTTTCCTGTCCCATAGCCACATTTTTTGTGGGCCCCCAGGTCATCAGAAGTAGTGTCTCCATTGGAAGATTTCCCCTTTTTTGGGGACAACCCAATTTTTTTTTTTCTTGAAATTTGTTATTTTCACTGAGAATAGTAAACAGGACAAATAGAGAGGGTGCATCTCCATAACAGAGGCACAGACAGCAATACAAACTGATAAGCATTCTAAAACAAAACTCTATTAAAAAAAAAAAAAAAGTTTTATCTTTGGTTATACTTTAACAGTTATTCTGAATATAAAACAGGCAAGGCAACAATGCAATCTATGAAGTGTTTGAGGCATTGCTTTGAAAAAGGTAAAGGTGCATGTGTTTCTATGTTGGATGTGCTGTCATAAAGTAGGAGGTTGTTGAAGCACTTGCTGCTCTAAACCTGAGGCTGCCAAGAATGAATATGCTGCTACAGTTTTGTTGTGTATAAGCTTCTCAGTGGTGCTCTAGAAAAGACCTCTCTACCACATTATTCAATTGTCAGCATCCACCCAAGTATTTGCATCATAAATGGATATTTAGTCCTAGCACTAGGAGAGAACCCAGTGTAACCCCTAAGAGTCCACAGATAAATATCATGCCAAAAGCAGAGGATGGAGATTTTTAATGAGAGAGCAAGAAGTAGGCATTTGAGTGATGTCTCCATATGATTATTACACTGTGAGATGTGGATGTAGGACATGGGTGCCCAACCAGTGGCCCGGGGGCCACATGTGGTCCACAAAGCCCTCTGATGTGGCCCGCGACCTCCTGCTCTGGGATGGCAAGCCCAGATCAAGGGTTGCCAACCAGCCATCCCAGAGCATAAGTGTGGTAAATGGAGCCAGTAGTAGAGGAAGCAAGCGACTGCGGAGCTGAGCCGCATAAACTGATGCTTCCTGTATAGCGCTGCTCATGTCACAAACAGAATTATACCAAATGCACTCTGTCTGGGACAGCAACAGCCAGTAATGCCTAAATGGAAGACTGGTATTAAAGGTAAATGTATTACTAACATACTAACTAACAGTGTATATTTGGGCATATCTGTTCTGCAGATGTTACTGGGCTGCTTTTACACTGATCTGCAGGGTAAGCTGCATTGTGCCGTAGGCTTCTGTTACTACCTGCAGGTTTGGTGCGCTTTCAAAAACTGCAACATACCTGCAGGATATAGTAGAGGTCTATGGAGAAGTGCAGCTTACCTGCAGGAAAGCCGCAGGTACACTGCTCTGCACCCACGGTGGGGGTAAACCACAGTGCATCATTGTGAAAGCAGCTTTATGCCCCTTTCACACAACTGGTCTGACCCAATCGGACCCTCCATTCACCTCTATGGAGCAGCAGATGTAAATGGACTTGTGTTCCTTTACACCTGCCTACCTTCAATTCAATCCGCTAAAAAAACAGAAGGGGATTTGTCTCTTTTCGTCTGATCGTATGGGAGGGCCCATAGAGTAGAGTGGGCTGTGTCTGCTCTGCATATGGCCTGCGACCAGTTACGAACTTGCTTAAGTGGCCCTCGCTCTTCAAAACGTTGGGCACCCCATGGTGTAGGAGTAGGTAGTCTATTTTATTTGTGACCTGGTTTCAAATGGTCATAGAGCTTTGAGTTATAATAAACCGATTTCAATTTTGCATTGTAAAATCAAAAATGATACCAACATCTGGAGTATAACCAGTTTAGATTTGTAAAACTTTATTTTAATTTTGCACTTGTGCTTTTTTGTAATTTGAAGAGGAGCTTGAAGCAAAGTTTGATGACTTGTCAGCCTACTCCATCAGACAGAAGTGTAAGAATATATATATATATATATTTTTTTTTTTAATATATAATGCTAAAACTCACTCGTATGCTTGAAAATGAATATATTCATGATGTCTGTAATTACCAATAGTTCTACAGTGATGAACAGTTCTGTATGCTTAAAGTACCCAGTGGAGAACTCCTTAAATTTATTCTTTGCCCATACAGGCAACACTTGTTCTCTTTAAACTCTGGTTCTTCAGCATTTCCTCATTCTCCCACTTTACAATATGGAGGAACATGTCAGTCCTCCTTCTCTCATTAGACAGTGCAGGTTCTTAGTGTATTAGCCCAGCACCGTCACACTGGGATAGGAGACAGAGCTGTGTAAGCCCAAATTCACTTATATGCAAATTTTATACGTTTTGAACCGCATCCGATTCGCATTACATGTGAACCCAACCGGTTTTCTATGGAGCAGGTTCACATGTGTGCAGGTCGGCTGCAGTGCAATTTTAAAAAGAGTCGGGTACGTTTTTAAGTCCGGTTCAGGTGTGATTTGCACTGTCATACACATTAACCACTTCCCCCACCTTCATGACCAGGCCATTTTTTGCAATACAGGTTTTTTTTTTTTAAATAAGAGGCCCTGCATTAATTTAACTGACAATTGCGTGGTCGTGCAACACTGTACCCAAATAAAATGTATGTCCTTTTTTCCCACAAATAGAGCTATTATTTGGTGGTATTTGATTACCTCTGCATTTGTTTTATTTTTTGCGCTATAAACAAAGAAGGACCAACAATTTTGAAAAAAAAAAAAATGGGAAAAATCGAATTTCTTCATGAATTTAGGCCAATATGTATGCTGCTACATATTTTTGGTAAAAGAAAAACCCTAATAAGCGTATGTATAGATTGGTTTGCACAGAAATGATAACGTCTACAAACGATAGGATATTTTTATTTATTTTTACTAGGAATGGTGGCGATCAGCAACTTATAGCGGAACTGTGATATGGCGGCGGACAGTCTGACACTGACACTATTTAGGGACCAATGATCAGTGCTAAAAAAAAAAGCACTGTTGCTGTACTGACACTGGCTGGGAAGGAGTTACCATCAGGGGGCGATCAAAGGGTTAACGGTATGCCTCGCCTGTGTTTTAGTACAGTATGGGGGGGGTGCTTTTACTAGGAGAAGACGTGGATCCTATTACCTGCTTTGCAGAGACATGGGATCCATACCTTCCCTCTTGTCAGAAAGGCAATCTGCTTTGTTTACATAGGCAAACCGCCGTTCTGCCTTTCCGCTAGGTAATCGGCGGGTGCCGGCTGACTTTGACTTTGTGGTACCCGCTGCTGAGCTCCCACTGTGATCAGACAGGTGCCACCCAAACTGATATGGGGCAGACCTGAAGTGGTTCAAAATTTGCACCTGTACCGCTGAACAAAATTGCATTGGAATTTTTTTTACAAATCGCACACACATAAGTGAACCCCGTCTGAGGTCTGGCTTGAGTTTGTAAAAGGGCTGTATTTCTTTAATACCAGTAGTTGAATGGAGTGGGGGGGGTAGTATATGACGCTGAGCAACGGAGCATTACAAGTAAGCATGAGCAAAAATGCTAGTTTGTTAAAAAAATATATTTAAAATTTCAATTTAAGACAGGATGAAGTGAGCTCCTTATGTGTCTGAAAAACAAGCTGACAGTTTTATCTCCTTTTATTGTTCTACGGTGATCGTTTCTACCGCTTCCTGTCTGATGGAACATTTGTCACTAAGACGTTATGTGGGGGAAAGCTCAGCTGGAGCCCAGGATATTCATCTATCCTTCCCCACTGTTACAAAATGATCAAAATGTCTTGGTATTGGAGTTAATGCCTAGTAAGCTGCTGATCTGTAAATGTGAAGAAGGGAAACTCAAGCTTTTCAAACTGCACTGGCTACATGCTTTCTCTAGGACACTGACTCATTAGTCTTAAGCCTCACACTACTACTAAGGTTTTTTTTTTTTTTTTTCGTTCAACACAGTGTATTGAATGGAAAAAAAAACGAGCCCAGGTCAGAGCTGCCGTACTAACAATATGATGTTAGTACAGTGATCTCCCCTGCTGTTCTGACACGGGGACAGCCCCCCCTCAGAACACAGGCTGTGAGTGCTGATCGGGAGTCTTTTGGAATAGCTTTTTCGGTCATGACCCTTTGACAGATGCCGGCCCGGCTGCCGTACACAGCCACAGTATACAGTTCAATTGAACCAGCCAATGCCGCCCGACATTCGGCCCGTGTATGTACTAGGCTTAAGGCTCACAGTCTCAAACCCCCTATGGCACCGCCTATATTTTTATCTTTATTTGTTTGCTACTAAACCATTGTGTATAACAAAAAAATCTTGTTAAATACCTTTAGTTATGTTTCTTCCTTAATTGCCTTATTTAAATCCAGGCCTGCAGTTTGACATATAATATAGCAAGGGAAAGGGTGAAAATGCTGCTTTCTCTTCCCTGTACACAGTGGCATCATTGTAGCCTTATACAGTATCTCACAAAAGTGAGTATACCCCTCACATTTTTGTAAATAATTTATTATATCTTTTCATGTGACAACACTGAAGCAATGACATTTTGCTACAATGTAAAGTAGTGAGCGTACAGCTTGTATAACAGTGTAAATTTGCTGTCCCCTCAAAATACCTTAACACAGCCATTATTGTCTAAACCGCTTGCAACAAAAGTGAGTACACCCCTAAGCGAAAATTTCCAAATTGGGCCCAATTGGCCATTTTACATGTTCCCAGGTGTGAATGGGGAGAAGGGGGGTTAAATTTGGTGTTATAGCTCTCACTCTTACATACTGGTCACTGAAAGTTCAACATTGCACCTCATGGCAAAAGAACTCTCTGAGGATCTGAAAAAAAGAATTGTTGCTCTACATAAAGATGGCCTAGGCTAGAAGAAGATTGCCAAGACCCTGAAACTGAGCTGCAGCATGGTGACCAAGATCATACGGTGGTTTAACAGGACAGGTTCCACTCAGAACAGGCCGACCAAAGAAGTTAGGTGCACGTGCTCAGCGTCGTATCCAGGGGTTGTCTTTGGGAAATAGACGTATGAGTGCTGCCAGCATTGCTGCAGATGTTGAAGGGGTGGGGTTCAGCCTGTCAGTGCTTGGAAAACATACGCCACACACTGCATCAATTTGGTCTGCATGGCTGTCGTCCCTCTTCTAAAGATGATGCACAAGAAACCCGCAAACAGTTTGCTGAAGACAAGCAAACTAAGGACATGGATTACTGGAACCATGTCCTGTGGTCTGATGAGACCAAGATAAACTTATTCGGTTTAGATGGTGTCAAGTGTATGTGGCAGCAACCAGGTGAGGAGTACAAAGACAAGTATGTCTTGCCTACAGTCAAGCATGATGGTGGGAGTGCCATGGTCTGGGGTTGCATGAGTGCTCCTGACACGGGGGAGCTACAGTTCATTGAGGGAACAATGAATGCCAACATGTACTGTGACATACTGAAGCAGAGCATGATCTCCGCACTTAGGAGACTAGGCCGCAAGGCAGTATTTTAACATGATAATAACCCCAAACATACCTCCAAGAAAACCAATTCTTTGCTAAGGAAGCTGAGGGTAAAGGTGATTGACTGGCCAAGTATTTCTCCAGACCTAAACCTTATTGAGCATCTGTGGGAGATCCTCAAACGGAAGGTGAAAGAAAGGCAAGATCTCTAACATCCACCAGCTCCGTGACGTCGTCATGGAGGAGTGGAAGAGGACTCCAGTGGCAACCTGTGAAGCTCTGGTGAACTCCATGCCCAAGAGGGTTAAGGCAGTGCTGAAAAATAATGGTGACCACACAAAATATTGACACTTTGGGCCCAATCTGGACATTTTGACTTACAGTTGTACCCACTTTTGTTGCCAGCGGTTTTGACATTAATGTGTTGAGTTATTTTGAGAGGACAGCAAATTTACATGTTGTACACTCACTACTACACTGTAGCAAAGTGTCATTTCTTCAGTGTTGTCGCATGAAAAGATATAATAAAATATTTACAAAATGTGAGGGGTGTACTCACTTTTGTGAGATACTGTATGTTTGTTCTTGCAGCAGGCTACAGGACTGTACCACCAACAGACACATCCAGCACCTCTTGGAACATTTCTGTGCAGACCTGGAAAGCTCAAAAACTTATAAGTATAAGTGCTAAATGTTTTGGCGCTTGTCACGGTAAGATGTGGTCTTATAGCCCACTGTGGGAACAAGCCTACTTCAGTTTACATCCAGGTATTTCTTCTGTGCAATAAATATTTTATTTCCTCTATCTGGTTATCTTGAAAATCACCTGTTTGTCTATCTTCCTTGCTGACTCTTAAGCCGGCGTACACACGACCGTTTTTCCTGACGTGAAAAATGTTTTTTTTTTAAATGGTCATTAAAAACGATCGCGTGTAGGCTCCAGAGCATTTTTCATGACGTAAAAAATGGGCATTAAAAATTTAGCACATGCGCTAAATTTTCGCGTTGTTTTTCACGTTGTGAAAAACGGTTGTGTGTAGGCTTTAACGACGTGAATAAAAACGTGCATGCTCAGAAGCAAGTTATGAGACGGGTGTGCTCGTTCTGGTAAAACTAGCATTCGTAATGGAGATAGCACATTTGTCACGCTGTAACAGACTGAAAAGCGCGAATAGTCTCTCACCAAACTTTTACTAACACAAAATCATCAAAAGCAGCCCCAAGGGTTGCGCCATCTGAATGGTACTTACCCTTTATAGTGTCGTTGTACGTCACCACGCTTTGCTAGAGCATTTTTTTTTCACGACCGTGTGTAGGCAAGGCAGGCTTGACAAGAATCACGTTGAAAAAAGGTTTGTTTTTTCTAGACCATTAAAAACGGTCGTGTGTATTCGGCATTACATAGAGCAAGCCAACATATAAATATTTGCCAATTCTAAGATGTTTTTAAATTATACATTTCAGATGACTTTAAATATGTCGTTTACAAATATTTCCAACTTGTCTTCTAGTTGGTTAAGTTTCTTTACAATATTGGTACCTGTGATACGGATGCCTTGCAGTTAACGTGTATGCTTTATTTCTGCGCACAAAATGTAATGAAAAATTATAAATTTGATGTATTTTATTTGAAATTTGATGAGCTAAACAGACACAACCTCACATGTTCAGAACTTCTCCCCGTTTCTTCCTCTGTAGCCACCACTGAAAAAAGCTTGTTTCTGGGTTCTAGGAGCGCAAATGATCTCCTCCCATGATGCAGTGCTTAGTCCTAGATACCATTCTCTAGGCCTGAGAACTGTCAAAGTGAGGTGATGTCACTACTCCCCTGAGCTCCAACACCAGGTATTTTGGTGGTAGCTGTGATGGGAAGGAGCGGCAGGGATCACTGCAGGCAAAAGTCGGGGGGGCCAAGGATTTCCCATAGACATTTTGCTTTAAAATGGGCAAGGTGACAGTGCCTGCACATTTTGTTAAACTGGGACAAAAAACACTATTAAAACACTCCTAAATCTATAGGAGAGCAGTAGATTTACGCTGTTACCCAGGGGGTTATTTCCGAAAAGGCAAATCCACTTTGCAATACAAGTGCACTCACTGTAGATCTGAGGGGAAGATCTGAAATGAGGGGAAGCTGCTGATTTTATGATCCAATCATGTGCAAGCTAAATATATATATATATATATATATATATATATATATATATATATATATATATATATATATATATATATATATATATATATATATATATATATATATATATAGTTGAATTGTTGTCTATTGTCTCTGTTCAGCCTTAAGAAGTTTTAGGTAACAAAATTACCCATTTTTTTTAGGTTTCAAAGGTCCATTATTTAGCTTTTAATGATTTCTACAATCAACTTGGCCTCTACCCTAATCCAGGCAAACACAATATATAATATGATATATAAAGATATATGAGAATTTGTCTGCATCCTGAGAGGATTTAGATGTCAAGAATCTTAAACTTATAATTCTGCACTATTTTCCATTGGTAATATTTAGCACGCCAAACTGTGGCACTGTACTAAGCTAAGTGGTGGATCTCAAGTGATCTGTATTTCGGGCATTTTTAGATCTTAAAATTACCTTGAGGATAACAGGCTTGTTATGTTCTTAAACTGGCCATAGCCGATTTAACTCTCGGCCAGTTCAGCAGGAACCGGCGGAGATTCGATCCATGTATGAGCAGGCTGAATGTACCCAAGTTGATTCATCGATCAACTTGGATACAGCCAGCCTGCCAAGTTTTTACATGCGACTATTGCTAGCGGCTTATATAACCACTAGCAATACGTTTTCTCCTGGCAGCGATGGCTTTATCCTGAAACCACCTAACTGCCATTGATGTCTGTCCATAAAAACTATAGCTGGCACATGGCATAAGGAAATTAACACTACAGGACGCTCATGACTGGGCATGGCATATGCATTTCTAAAGTCTAAGGATTTATGCTAAATTAAAGAAAAATGGTGATTCACTGCAAAACCACATTGCTAACGGTTAAGTGTATTTGGTCAAGTTTATGTTGAAATTTTTGGCAAAAGGCAAGGTAGTTAATGCACATTTACATTCATGAGAGCATGTACCGAAAAGGTTCTTTTACCCACAGTAAGTATTGCTAAACCCAAGAGAAAAAGTTTAACGCAATTTTAAAGGCAATCTTTTTATTTTTTAAAAGTAAACATGTCATACTTACCTGCTCTGTGTAATGCACAGGGCAGCTACTCATGCATGCTTTCCCTGCTGTGTCTAAGCCAATGAGGAGAGAGCTGAGATTGAGATCTGGGTCAGGTAAGTATTTAGGGGGGCTGGGCTGCTTACAGAAGGGTTTTAACCTTGATGCATTAAGGTAAAAAAAAAAAAAAACTTTTGCCCTACCACATCTATACCACACCTGTGCAGTCGGTGAGTCGGAAGCGGCCATTTACCATAGAGAATACCACGGACCAGATGGTCCCCGACAATCTTTATGACCTTCAGAGGCCGGGCACGACGTTATGACGTAACAATGTAAACACTGCCGTTTTTTTCTGCTGGGAACCCGAGATTATTATTTTTTTTTTTTTTAACTCTGGCTTTCCAGCCTAGAGGAGATCTAAGGGACTTATAGACCCCAGATCTTGTTGTAAAGAGGACCTGTCATGCCCTATTCCGATTACAAGGGATGTTTACTTTCTTGTAATAGGAATAAAAGTGATCACGAAACCAAAAAATGTAAAGGAAAAGTGTAAAAAAATAAAATTATTTTTTAATGAAATAAACAAAAATAAATAAAAGCTCCCCCGTGTTTGTACTTTGGATTTTAGTCCGACGGACTTGTGTACACACGATGAGATAATCCAACAGAACACATTTGTTGTCAGACAATTTGAGAGCATGGCCAACCAACATTTGTTGTCGGAAATTCTGACAACAGTTGTCCGATGGAGCATAAAGATGGTCGGATTATCCAAGAAAACACGTCCATAACACAATTGTCGGAATATCTGATCGTGTGTACGGGCCTTTACTCTAAACTCGTAACATGTAAAAAAATAAATAATTGAAAGCGCTACCTGTGGAGATTTTTAAGTACGTTTTCCATGAGTGTACCCAATTTTAAAGCCTGATATGTTAGGTATCTCTTTACTCGGTATAACATCATCTTTCACAATATACAAAAAAATTGGACTAACTTTACAGTTTTCATCTTTTCTTTTTTTTTTAATTTATGAATTATTATTTTTTTGAAAAAAAACACTTTTGTAAAATTACTGCGCGAATACCGTGTGACATAAAAAATTGCAATGCCTGACGATTTATTTCCTAGGGTCTCTGCTAAAAATATATAATGTTTGGGGGTTACAGTGCAATATAGCACTGTAACACAGAGTAATTTTCTAGCTAAAAAAAAAATGTAAAAGATTTTTACATGAAGGAGAGGAAAGCCAGAATTGGTCCAGTATGGAAGCAGTTAAAGCGGGGTTCCAGTCATATTTTTGTTTATTAAAAGTCAGCAAAAAGTGTAGCTGCTGACTTTTAATAAACAGGCACTCACCAGCACTGTGTTCTCCCCCCCAGCGGCACCGGCATCTCTACTATGGTCAACTGCCTGTGACAACTTGTGGCTTCCCAGCCGGGTGCTCACTGCGCAATGCACGAGCGACACCGTGCTCTGTGACTGAAGTCTTATTGGACCTTTCATTTGTCCCAGAAGACATCAAAAGGGGGATCTTCCACTTCCGATCGCCTAAGGCGACCGTAATGGAGGTGGGAGCAGGTACCTGTCAAAATCTGGTACCTGCTCCCGCCTCCCCAAAAGCTCAGTTTCACAAACAGGAGCTGGGGAGGAGGCCTTAAAGCGGAAGTTCCACTTCAAAGGATAAGTTCACCTTTGGTAACATCATACATGTTCCTGATTTCAGGATGGAACATCGCCTGATGCCACGCCCCCTTCCCCCTCTCTGTGGCAGCAGTACGGGGAGGAGTGCCCCATACCAGCCGTCACTGTTTGAAAACAGCACGCCCATGCGGCCGCCTCATTCATACACAGCTCTATGTGTAAATAAACTACAAGCCCGATATCCTTTGTGGCTGTCGGCTTGTAGTTCTCAATGAACTACCACAGTACTGTGGTAGTTCATGGAGTCTTTCTGTCAGCTAGTATCAGCCTGCCTGTACAGGAAGTATGGGCAAGCAGATAACATTGACAGGGTGCAGGAGACATGCATGGCATCATGCTTTTACAGGCTCCTATTACAAAACATAATAAATGCACATTTTTTTACCTGCAAAAAGATGTGCATTTATTATTTTTTATAGAAAGGGGAACTTGTCCCCTAATATATTACAGCTTACTGGTCCTTAGATTTGGTGAATGCATTTGTTTTGTTATGATAATCATACAGCACAGGATAAAGGAATTGATTCTTAGACCATGGACCATATGCCGCTACCTTTAGTGATTTAGCTGAAACCACCCACCCAGGGTTTCCATATAGCACCGTCTTTGAGGCTCCATTTTTTTGCTAGTGTCCTTGGAGGATAGACCCCTTCTCCTTTTGGAGAAGATTTTTGTATTTTTCTCCAGATATATTTTACCTCCTTTGACTGACACCTCTATCAAGATCTGACTGTTTATTTCCCCTTGGCTCACTGTTCCTGAACTCCACATCAGAGGGGCCAGTCTGTAATATTTGCTTTGGGCATTAGATCATGCATTTGGTGCTCACCTTGGTACATGGTGTGTTAAGTGTACTTTGCTGCAAGGTGCTGTACAGGGCCATGGTCTATTCCTCTGGCACCCAGACACTGAAGTATGCTCACTGTGACACCCAAAGCCTGGTTCCTAAATGGGACTAGTGATGTGGACAAGGATAATACAGGGTTTACCTGTACCATTTCATATAACATTTCCTGGCTATACATGTCTTGTTGGGTGGATCTATATTACACACTACATTATATCCTTGTATCTTGCAAGACGCACTGCAGTGCTAAGCATACAAGCGGTTTTAAAGGCACAGGTTATGGGGTAATCAACACTTTTTTTCTTTTTCATTAGTAGTTATTGCCTCCCTTTATTCTGCTTTGTGGGTAACATTATAGCATTTACCTATCTAAATTTGGCTTTTTTTTTTCATCTTACTACCAGAAGTTCCTTTCTGGCCAAGGACTGATTTGGTAGCTTACCTGTTCCCTAATATGCAGCTATAGGAACTTGGCCCCTGGATTATTGCAATTCCTTCATACCAAAAACTCTGAACCCCCTCGGCCTATATCCATTCTGTAAGTACCCTGCAGGAGAAGATCCTCCTTTAGCAATTTGCGGATTACAGATGCGTATGGGTCAAATGCCAAGAATTCCACTACAAGCTCCGAGACAACTCCAAGCTCCTTGCAGGTTGACGGCTGTTTCCTTGTTCCAAAGCAAGGTGTTTCACTGACACCCACTCGACCCCCCTGAAACAGGCTTCCTCACAGGCACCAGCGTGTGGCCTGTCTGACTAAAGCTAAATTCTCTGCCACTATGTCTGATATATTCCAAAAGCTATTGCCACTTCTGGAAACAGTGGGGCCATCAGCCGAGAATGCAGTTCTGCCTCCCCCCCCCCCCTCCCGCTATGTTCATAGATTAAAACCTGAATTGCCTGGTTCACTTACATTTGCAGATGGCAAAGGGGACAATGACATTTTAGCAGAGGTTGCGGAATGTTTTTCACCACCAAAATTTCAAGAATTTAATTATTTGACTTCCCACCACATGCTGGGTGCACTCATTGAGGTAGTGCGTACTAGTCTCTAGCAAGATACATGCCTAGATTTGCACAGCCACCACATATTCCATTAGGCACAGGAAAGAAGGCACCATCTAGAAAGCCTTTCCATATTATAGATCAAGCCAATTGTGGTTTAAATAAGCATTGGCCTAAATTTAGCGTCTTTTACTCTTCTTGGCATTTTTGTTACCTTGTACTCGATGGAATTAAAAAAAGCTGGACTGTTCCCACTGTGGACCCAGCCATTCTTGCACAAAATAATTAATCTACTGTCCCTCTTTTGAAGATTCAGTTGATAGGTATTTGGAAACACTTTTAAAATCGTCAAATCTCCAGAAGGTCTTTACTTTCTGTGCAGAATTTTTTGGCTTAGGGCTTGGTTGGTGACCCTGGTTAGGAAAGGTGCCTCTTGAACAAGCCCTTTAAGGGTGAACAACTCTTTGGAAGTCCCTTGAAGAATACATTGAGGTGTTTGTAGAGAGAAGGGGGGGTCCTACCCCACTAGCCACAATTTCACCACACTATTGATTTGTCCTTCTCTACCTTACATATACAATCTGTTTTCCCCCTCCAGGCATCATGTCCATCCTTTCATAGCAGGCTCTTTACCCCCTAAGCCTATCATACCTGCATATAAACCTTCCTAACAATGAAGTTTCACCCCCAACCCTGGAGGTGGTGGGATACCTACCAACTTTTGCTCCAGCTTAAAGCAGAGACATCCTGCCCCTTTATAGCATTTCACAAAAGTTACTAAATTACATTTTTAGGTGCAAATTTCAGTATTTAGGCTACAAACAAGTACGCTAGGCAAATAGCAATGTGATTTAAGGTAGATATTAAGGTAAAAAAACATATTTCTGTTATTTTTGATATAATAAGGGCATATTATTTAGTCACATCACCCCCTGCCTTCCCCCCCTCTGCGGTGCCACAATCTCCCTCTGCCACCAACACCCCCTGTCTTCCCCCCCTCTGCAGTGCCACAATCTCCCTCTGCCTCCAATCTCCCCCAGGCCCCCTGCCTCCAATCACCCCCTGCCTCCATCGTCCCCTGCCTCCATCCCCCTCTGCAGTGCCACCAACAACCTCTGTCTCTATCCCCCACCCTCTGCGGTGCCACCATCCCCCTCTGCGCTGCCACAAACACCCCCTGCTTCTAACACCCCCTGCCTCCATTGCCCCCTGCCTCCATCCCCCTCTGCGGTGCCACCGCAGCCACCATCACCCCCTGTCTTTAATCTTCATGTGCAGTTCCAAGCCGAACCGATCTCTATTTTTACTGGCACATTTCCACAACCACAGACATTTACGAACAGGGAAAAAAAGTGCTCTCATTGGCACCCCTTGGTTGCCCCTCTATCGAATTTCTCTCCGGTTCTGCTAGTGGACTCCTTTGAGGCAGCCCATGCCCTGTTTTCTCCACTCGGGGTCACTAGAACTCTTCTTATGTGGTGAGGTTAGCTTCACTACATTAAGCCCTTTAACTTTGTTATTCCATAACACATATCTCCCTGGCTTACAACTCCCAGATTATTTTAAGTCTAAGAGCATTTTGATGTGCAGAAAATACCTTTGGATCTTGCCAGAACTGTCCTTTTCACTTCATTTTCGCAAAAACTGTGTTGCCTATGTTGTGTAAACTAATAATCCCATCACATCTTGTAATGAAGATGAACAAAGGCATTTTTGATGTCCAGACTGTTAAACAACCATGTCTCCTTTCGCTGATACTGTGGAGGAGTGAGAGTAACCTCTCGGGATCAGAAATGTTTTATTCGCAGGATTACTTGGTTAAAATAAAGCAAAAATTGAAGAAATGCAGCAACCTCATCTAAGAACTTTTATACACCTTTCACACTTAGGGCGTTTTGCTGCCCTTAAACTGCTGCTTTCACACTGGAGCGGTGCGCTGGCAGGGCGATAGAAAAAGTCCTGCCAGCAGCTTCTTTGGAACACATTAGCAGCGCCGCGGTACCGCCGGCAATACACCGCTGTAGCGGCACATTGCGGGCGGTATTAACCCTTTCTCGGCCGCTAGCGGGGGTTAAAAGCTCCCTGCTAGTGGTCGAAATGTGCCGCAAATCCGACGGAAAAATAGCGGCGCATTACCACCGACGCTATGGGCTCCAGCAGTGTAAAAGGGGTCTTAGGCTGCAATATAAAACCTTTTAAGTTTTAGTAACTTTGTTAGATATGTTTCCTCCTGCCCCAGGACAAGGGTACCCAGCATTGGCCACACCATAATGGTTGCTAAATAAAAACATAAACAAAACCCTTTAGTTTCACCAGTCATTAACGGGTATTAATAGCAGGGGTAAATTTTATATTGTAGCTCAAAAAGCACTAATTTCGGTACTGTCATCCTGTTTTCATCTTTTATTGCCCTGCTTGGTATTAAATGTTTTGGACCTTTTGGCAGTAGATAAATGCTGCAACAACTTGCATTCATTGTAGATGTTAGTTACACCTGTACACAATGGACCTCCTGTTTACATACTGTCTGAAATGTTTTGTCTTGTTCACAGCAACAAGTAATAAGATTCCCTTTTGTTATTAAACCTATTCTAGAACAAATGTTATGCCCCTGTACACACGATCGGTTTTCCTGTTGGAAAAAGTCTGATGAGAGCTTTTAGTCGGGAATCCATCAAACTTTTTCCAACGGAATAACTGCTGGAAAAAGATAGAGAGCAGGATCTCTCTTTTTCCCGTCAGGAAAAAAACTGATCGGAATTTCCAATCGTGTGTACAAATACCAACGCGCAAAATTCCTACGCATGCTCAGAAACAATTTGAGGCATGCTCAGAAGCATTGAACTTCATTTTCTCGGCTCGTCGTAGTCTTTTACATCACCATGTTCTTGGCAGTCAAAAGTTCACTGAACTTTTGTGTGACCGTGTGTATCCAAGGCAAGCTTGAGAGGAATTCCGTCGGAAAATCCATCCAACTTTTTTCCGACGGGAAAAACGATCGTGTGTACGGGGGAATTAGGCGGAATCTGGATGTTTGAGTAATACAGTCTGCAATTTACTAAATTTCTACTGATTGCAAATGACTAGGTTCTTGCTGTGAAAAGATTTTGAAATCCATTTTACAGCCAAGTTTTTTTTTTTTCCATTTTTTTATTTGGGTGGTTAAGGGATTGAATTATCTTCTTTTTTTTTTCTGTCGAAACAGAAAGCGATAGGAGTTGGGCTTTAGCCTAGGGTCATTCATATATATATATATATATATATATATATATATATATATATATATATATATATATATATATATCCCTACACACACACACACAATTTAACGCTCATTCAAAACAACCACAACTGTTAGGCAAACCATGTGCACCTCAGCCCTATAATGGCCCTACCTCCCTATGCTAAGCCTGTGTGGCCTGTCACAAAATGTAGGCCTACTTACAAGCCTTTTTTTTTTTCTGAACCCCTATTTTCAGAATAATTTTCTGTCATAATCGAAGCCTATGTGTTTTACTTGTATAATTTATGTTTAAAGATTAAGCAGCATGTCATTGCACTTAAAGATGGACGTTACACATCACTTTGATACTGTATCTTTGTATATGCTTTCTATTCATTAAACCTGTGTTTTCTACTAATTCTTTAACCTGACCTTCAGGTGCACTAAAAGGATCCTAGATGGATCAGTTCTACATTGCATGTGCTGTACTATAGTCCATATATAAACTTTTTACTTCTTTGTGAATATTTTTTTTAAGATGCCTTTTATTACTCATTGCTGATGGCGTTGTACAAATAAGATGGATTTCGAGATTTTTCATGGTCTCTTTTAGATGCGTGTGTTATGTACTGTATTAAAACTGTGTTGCAGGTACTCGGAAGGCATTATGTGTTTTTGTCTGGTCGGTTAGATGTATATAATGATCGTAAAGAAATGACTGCCCTGTTTCTTCCAAGATGACTTGGATTTGTAACAGACATAATAGCTGTTGCTAAATAAAACCAACAAAAAAAGTTACTGTCAAAATCTGACCTTTTATTAATAATGGCAACACAATCAACACAGATCTGTTTTCATTTAAGATTTGTTTTCTAATCTATAATGCTCATCACTACCTCTCTCTGTCTCTCCTTATCTATTGTGAATCAATATGCCTGAATTATTTTAGCAAAGTATGGAAATTCCTAGTGTTTCAATATAAATTGTGTAAAAAAAAAAAAAACACATTATAAAAAGTGTAGATTCTGCCATCCACTCTCCAGTGGACCCCAAAATTTGTACTCCATGCTGTGCCCTGCATTTTACTCTTCATCATAATGTAGAAAACCCCCCATGATAGCAGGGGAGCCTGGTCACATGACCTGTCAAAGTCAAATGACTGTTCTCTCCTCCTTTTTTCTTAATCATTTACTGAGATTAATGGGGTTTCGTCTGCTTTGAAGCAAGTCACAAAGCAAGCAAATCGTTATGGTTCATTCAAATAGGCATTGACACCCATTCTGAGTTCAGGCCATGTTTGATGTTATGCCTGCATGCACCCTAAGCTAGGTGCAAGTGATGCAGATTCAGCTGATGAACAGAAACAGCCACATGTCAAAATTTGAGAAGTGTGCATTAGCAGGGTTTTTTTTTCCCTGCATTTTTGGTCCATGCACCTGTTCTTGCATTCGACTCTGTCCATTGATCTGCTTTGTCTGCATCCACCTCTATAGGCTGGCTGCACGTGCAATAACAAATGCACGCAGTGTTGACACCTATCCTAATGAAGCCTTAAAAGGTTAGCTCCACTTTCATAGGGAAAAAAATATAGCATATACAATTGTGACACAAATCGTATTGTAATTTTCTGAAAATGCAATGCAATATAGCTACCTGGAGATGTTCTGTACACAGAATGCCACCCAAAAACATACTTCCCTGCTTGTGTGATTGGCTCATTGATTTTCCCAGAAGTCTACACTAAGTCAGATTTTATGCATCTGTCGTTTTTGGTGAGATAATACCAATAGGAACACGTCTAAAGGGATGCAGGCCCAGCAGCTTTCCTCATTTAGAGCTCTGCAGGTGCACAGCTGATTGATCATTATGAAACCACTCCCATTAGATTCACTTTCCCACAGAGATTTCTTCATAATAACAAAAGGTAGGAATCTGCAACAAAGTTTGTTAAAATCCTTGCCATGTACACAGATCTCCCAGGGGGAATGTTTTTTTTTTTTTCTTAACAAAAGTGAAGTTGCACTTTAAAGACATTTGATTTATAACTGG
Source organism: Rana temporaria (assembly GCF_905171775.1). NCBI lineage: Eukaryota > Metazoa > Chordata > Amphibia > Anura > Ranidae > Rana > Rana temporaria. The sequence continues at coordinate 370,713,522 of NC_053492.1, read as the reverse complement.
GCTCTTAATGTACAGTTTTCAGGCTAAATACACAGAAAGGAAACTTGTATTAAGAAAGAGCTATAGGTTTCCATTTCTTACCTCTTTCCAAAAATACTAGTTGTCTTGACTAGCTGCAGTGTTTTCAGACTCCTGGAAAAGGCACCTTGCTTAGAAAGTACCTAAACCTTTTAATTAGAATGATGGCCAGGCAGCTAACATTTACACAATAGCAGGCTAATATGCAGTACAGGTTTATTTTCTACGTATTTTTGACAAATCTTATCTTTTAGACACTAAAAGAGATTAGACAGTTTACAGAACACATAGTTCCGGTGTTCTAACGAGAAATGCCCCTTGTCGAATAATGCCCGCCCTGTACTGTGCAAGGGCAGTGCATGCGTAGTACAGAGCCCCCGAACATTAGAATACGTTTCCAATGCTCGTGCAACTCTGCAAGGGGCGGATGTATTTATGATGGCAGCGTGTGAGGGGCGAATGGCAATAGAAGGGGGTGTATTTTGTAATGATGGGCAATGCTGTTAAGAGGGGGGTGTGGAATTTGTCACGAAACTCAAACACATCACCTAAACAAATATATCTCTGCTATTCTTCCTACACAAGGTTAACCACTTAAGGACCGCCTCCTGTAATAGTACCTAGTCGCGGGCGCGCACCCGGTCTGAAGCTCCGGGACCGCGGGACCAGCGGACCCGATCGCCACTGGAGACCCGCGATCGGTCCCCGGAGCTGAAGAACGGGGAGAGCCGTGTGTAAACACGGCTTCCCCGTTCTTCACTGTGGCGGCTGCATCGATCGTGTCATTCCTTTTATAGGGGGACACAATCAATGTAGTCACACCTACAGCCACACCCCCCTACAGTTGTAAACACACTTCAGGTCACACATAACCTCATCAGCGCCCCCTTGTGGTTAACTCTCAAACTGCAACTGTCATTTTCACAATAAACAATGCATTTTTTGCTGTGAAAATGACAATGGTCCCAAAAATGTGTCAAAATTGTCCGAAGTGTCCGCCATAATGTCGCAGTCATGAAAAAAATCGCTGATCGTAGTAAAAAAAATATTTTTTATAAAAAGGCAATAAAACTATCCCCTATTTTGTAAACGCTATAAATTTTGCGCAAACCAACCGATAAACGCTTATTGCGATTTTTTTTTTACCAAAAATAGGTAGAAGAATACGTATCGGCCTAAACTGAGTAAAAAATAAATGTTATATATATTTTTGGGGGATATTTATTATAGCAAAAAGTAAAAAGTATTGCATTTTTTTTAAAATTGTCGCACTATTTTTGTTTATAGCGCAAAAAATAAAAACCGCAGAGGTGATCAAATACCACCAAAAGAAAGCTCTATTTGTGGGAAAAAAAGGACGCCAATTTTATTTGGGAGCCACGTCGAACGACCGCGCAATTGTCAGTTAAAGCGACGCAGTGCCGAATCACAAAAAAGGGCAAGGTCCTTTAGCTGCATTTTGGTCCGAGTCTTAAGTGTTTAAGGGCAACATGTGTAGGAAGAATTGCAGAGATTGTTGCGGAAATTTTATGAAGATGTATTTAATATGTATTGTCATAGTGTCACCCAGTGTTGGTACTTCCGCAACCGGCTAAAGAGCCGACTGGGGCAGTCTGAGGCTGGTTGGTTCCCATCTGGTAGTGGAAAACGTTTTGAGGTTAGAGTGTGATGTTTGCGGCGTGGGTATATGTCCGCCGACGAGGGGCCCGCTGTACATTAGGGCGGATGATCGTTGAGGAGGGGATATGATCGCTCCGCAAGAACATTAGTGGTTATAGGCAGATGTGCGCTCTTGTCTCTGCTGTGTCTGATCAGCATGGTCGGGATTCGTAGCGCACGCCTGCAGATAGCCTCCCTTCCACAAGCAATAATAGTATAATCTGAATATGCGTTATTCTATGGAATAGCGCAAAATAAGATTCCTATCCACGGTAATATGAGAACTTATGAGCGTTTTCAGATTTAGGGAAGGCGTCCATGTTTTAAAGCAATACTGCTTTGTTTGCTAGGAGCATACACGCTTTCCCTGCCTGGACACGCCCATAAGAGTTTAGCCATCATTGTATTGTGTTGTATTCATGTATTGTATTGGACATCCTGTTAGAGGGATGCCCATATATGAGCATTTCCTGTGTGAAGGGGACATCCTGTGAGGACCACTCCTACGGGGAGGTGATTATCTGCTTCAGCCAATCACCTACTGTTGGTGAGATCTTTTGATATAATAAAAAGGAGCTGTGAGGCTCTCGGCGAGCAGTGATGTTGAGATGAGAACATAGCAGTGTGGTGATGCTTCTTAATTTGAATTAATGGGAATTGAATGGAAGGTGAGTGAATTTTGGCTTAAAGTGGAGTTCCACCTAGATATTTTTTTTTACCCAAAAAAATTTGAAAACATTTAAAAAAAAAATAATAATAATTATACTCACCAGAATGGGCTGTTGCTACGCGGAAGTAGCTCTTCTGCCTCTTTCTCCACCGCAGTCCTCTTCTTCGTCCTGCGTCGCGGTGTCTTTTGGTGAATGGGGCGCGCTGCCTTCTGTGAACTGTGTGTAAGCCAGGAGTCAGCCGCCCATTCACAAAGCGTCGCGCATGCGCAGTAGGAAACGGCTTCACTGCCTGTTTCCCTTAGTCAGGATAGAGGCGCCAGGACCAAGCGTTCGCCATCAGGGACCCATCATCGCTGGCGCCTAGGACAGGTAAGTGTCCTTGTCTTTATGCATACAACCTATTTTGCCATGTCAAGATATATTTGTTTAGGTGATGTGTTTGAGATTCATGACCAATTCCAGCCCCCTCTTAACAGCACTGGCCATCATTACAAAATACGTCCCCTTCAGTTGCCATCCGCCCCTCACACGCTGCCATCATGAATACATCCGCCCCTTGCAGAGTTGCACGAGCATCGGGAGCATGTGGCACAAAGTCGTCTTTTGTGCGCAGGCGCCGTGTACAGCTGATCCTAAATTACGATGTTCGGATACTTACGGCAGCTCCGTACTGGGTGGGCATTATTCGATGGGGGGCATTTCTCGCCACAACACATACAAAAAAAGAATTGTAAGTACAGATTTGTTATCAGACTAAATCGGCTTTATAGCATTGATGATACGAACAGATCAAAGAATTGGCTAAACAGATAAACAATAACAAGTACTAGCCACTAAACTGTAGAAACATTTTCCAAATCCTACACCTGGGTGTTACCGTGCTCTTCAGGGGTTAGACTGCAGACAATCCTTGGTAACTAGCCATGAGTCAGACGAAAACCCACCACTTGAAAATGTCATGGAATCACAGGATTGCTGCACAATAAATTCTTTATTCATTGGAAACCTATAAAGGTTTCTGGCTAGTAAACAATGCCATTATATGACATATATGAATAATCACCTGATGCACAGGATGCAGCCCATCAGTGGCTAAAAAAAGGTGCTTGGCATAGGACCTTCAGAAAAACTACTTGTGGGGAAGAAGCTAATTGCACCCTAGAATCTGATACATTTTCATGTTGCATAAATGGTAAGTGATGTTTAAGTATACCGACTGCAAGAATTATTCAAGAGGATGACTTCTGAACATGTAACAAACAATAAAAAAGTACAAAAAGTTAAAACTGTAAAAAAAAATTATAAAATCGTATTCGTTTCAGAACAAGAGAGCCTGCCTGTTTCCCTTACAAGGAATAGCGGCGGCAGCACCCGAGAGCCGCCTGAAAAATCAGCTGGGGTACCGACATCTCAGGATCCCTGGAAAAGTTACTGTTCCAATATTAAAAGTCAGCAGCTACAGTATTTGGGGGGGGCTGAAGCTCCACTTTAAAGTGGAGGTTCACCCAAAAAATCTATTTTTAACATTACATTCAGCCGAGTTGTCCTAATGACAATCGGCTGGTTTTTTTTTTTCCCGTACATACCTTATTTTCACCGCCGCTTCCGGGTTTGTCTTCTGCGGGACTGGGCGTTCCTATCTGATTGACAGGCTCACAAGTTGCCGAAAGAAGCCGAACGTCGGTGCGCAGGCGCCGTATAGAGCTGCACCGACGTTCGGCTTCTTTCGGCAACTCGTGACGCGCTGTATTTGACGGTCGGAAGCCTGTCAATCAGGTAGGAACGCCCAGTCCCGAAGAAGACATATCCGGAAGCGGCGGTGAAAATAAGGTATGTACGAAAAAAAAAACAGCCGATTGTCATTAGGACAACTCGGCTGAGTGTAATGTTAAAAATTTATTTTTGAGTCCACCCCCGCTTTAACCACTTGAGACCCGCGCTATAGACAAAAGACGTCAATAGCGCGGCTCTCAAGTGTCAACTGGACGTCATTTAAAAGCATTACCCGTGCGTGCCTCTGGGGGGCGCGCAGCGGGTAAACACTGTCCCGGCGCATTGCTGGGAAGCCGATGCGTGTACCTGGTGGCCGCGATGTCCGCTGGGTACACTCGATCGTCGGTAAGACAGCAAGGACGTGGAGCTCTGTGTGTAAACACAGAGCTCCACGTGCTGTCAGGGAGAGAGGAGACCGATCTGTGTCTCTTGTACATATAGACACAGCATCAGTCACTCCCACAGTCACCCCCCCTCCCCCCACACAGTTAGAACACACCCAGGATACACATTTAACCCCTTCCCCACCCCCTAGTGTTAACCCCTTCACTGCCAGTCACATTTATACAGTAATTAGTGCATTTTTATAGCACTGATCGCTGTATAAATGTGAATGGCGCCAAATTTGTGTCAAAAGTGTCCGATACGTCCGTCGCAATATCGCAGTCCCAAAAAATAATAAAAAAAAAATCATAATTCTGTCCCCTATTTTGTAAGCGCTATAACTTTTGCGCAAACCAGCCGCTTATTGCGATTTTTTTTTTTTTACAAAAATACGTCGAAAAATACGTATCGGCCTTAACTGAGAAAAAAAATAGTTTTTTTTAAAAAAAATTGGGATATTTATTATAGCAACAAGTAAAAAATATATATATTTTTTTTAAATTGTCGCTCTTTTTTTGTTTATAGCGCAAAAAATAAAAACCGCAGAGGTGATCAAATACCACCAAAATAAAGCTCTATTTGTGGGGAAAAAAGGACGTCAATTTTGTTTGGGAGCCACGTCGCACGACCGCGCAAATGCTTTCAAAATATATTTTTTAATTGTTTATCAATTTACAAAATGAAAAAAAATAATCTAATTCAAATCAATATCTGGTGTGAATACTCTTGCCTTCAAAATCGGCATAAATTATTATGCCGCGTACACTCGATCATTTTTCGGCATGTAAAAAACAGTTTGTTTGAAAGTTTTTCAGCCTCTAGAAAAAACTATTTTTTTTCCAACTTCATCATTAAAACGACGTTGCCCACACACGATCGTTAAAAAAAATGCTCTAGCAAAGCGCGGTGACGTACAACACGTACGACGGCACTATAAAGGAGAAGTTCCATTCGGATGATGCCACCCTTTGGGCTGCTTTAGCTGATTTTGTGTTAGTAAAAGACGATTCACGCTTTTCTGTCTGTTACAGCGTGATGAATGTGCTTACTCCATTACGAATGCTAGTTTTACCAGAACGAGCGCTCCCGTCTCATAACTTGCTTCTGAGCATGCGCGGGTTTTTAACGTCGTTTTAGCCCATACACAATAATTTTTTACAACCCGAAAAACGACATTGTTTTAAACATTGTTAAAAATGCAGAATGTTCGGAAAAAAAATTGTCGTTTTTCAGAACCCGAAAAATGATATGAAGCCCACACGCGGTCATTTTAAATGACATTTTTTTTAAAACTTTGTTTTTTACATGCCGAAAAATGATCGTGTGTACGCGGCATTACACTTGCACAAAGTCAAGGATTTTGTAGGATTAGCCTCCGTTCACACTGGTGCGACTTGTCATGTGATTTGACAGTTCAAAATCATATGACAAGTTGCACCCCCTTGCCGCCAATGGAACTGTTCATATCGCCACGACTCATGTTGCAGCAAAATTAAAAAAGCGTCCTGCGCTACTTTTTATCAATATCATTGTGACTTGCAAAGACTTCTGTTATATGAAGTCGCAATGAAATCGGCAGTGCAAAATAACTGATGTTCGGCTTTAAAATCTGAAGTAGCACAATTTCAAAGCCGCACCAGTATGAACCAGGGCTTAGAGTCTGGTGTATGAATTTTCCAACTCTACCAAGCAGGTGCAAATGGTCATCAATTTCATACTGTATGTAGGTCGAAACACTCATTAACACAAACAGAAAAAGTGGTGTAGGAGGCTTAAACCTGGGTGAGGAACAGCCAAACTCTGCTACTAAGTTGAGGTTGCAGAACACAGTTTCATGTTACAGGTCACATGTTACATGTCGCATGTTACAGAGCACAGCAACAAGACACAAGGTAGTTATACTGCATCAACAAGTTTTCTCCCAGACAAAGATTTCAAAGCAAACTGGGGTTTCAAGATGTGCTGTTCGGGCTCTTTTGAAGAATCACAGTGGTGAGGACCGTAGACAAAGTGGTCAGCTTAATACCAAGTCAAATGTACTTGATTACCTGCATTTAAAAGTATTTATTGTTGTACAGTTACATTATTATTTATCTTTTATATCTGCCAGGAGCTCAGCATTAACCACTTGCAAACATTAGGACATCATATGATGGGTTTCAGTGGTTTTATGGTCTGATACCTGCTCCTGCAGGCATCATCTTGGTATCAAAATATTCATCTGGTGAGGCCAGAAGAGACATCTGCCATCTAACAGACCCTAGATCTCTCCATAAAGAGGACTTGTCACAAGGGATGTTGTTCATGCTTTGTAATAGCAATACAAATTAAATTGACAAAAAAAAGTTGTAAATAAAAACTAAAACTGTCTTAAAGTGCCCCCCATGCAAATGCATAAGTAAGTCCCGAATGCATATGTAAACAGTGATTGCACAACACACATGAGGTATCACTGCAAATGTGAGGGCAATAATTGTAGCTCTAGACCTGCATAACTTTAAACTGGTAACCTTGGCTTTCAAAGCATTGTTCTATGGTTAAAAAACTGACAGGCTGACCTGAACAGAACGCTTAATTGTGTCTAAAATACAAACTGCAGCTAATCACATACATACCGTGCAACACCTCTTCTTTTTCATGTTGAAACTGGCCTTTCAACATTTAGGTTGAAAAACTAAGGTTTGCTTAAAGCGGGGGTTCACCCTAAAAAAAACTTTTTTTTTTCCTAGCATGCCATCAAGCATACTAGCGCGATCTACAGTACGCCTATATTTTATTTTTTGGCGCCGTACTCACTGTTTACTGCCGTAATGAAGTTTCAGACTCCCCTCGGGGAATGGGCGTTCCTATGCACAGAGAAGATGATTGACGGCCGGCTATGGCGCGTCATGCTTCCCGAAGATAGCCGAAATAGGACTTGCCTCTTCACGGCGCCTGCGCAGTCAGCTCCGATGTCTGTGCGCAGGCGCCGTATAGCGCCGTGAAGAGTCTGAAACTTCATTACGGCAGTAAACGGTGAGTACGGCGCCAAAAAAAAAAGAAAGGCATACTGTAGCTCGCGCTACTATGCTTGATGTTATCATAGAAACTTGTTTTTTAGGGTGAAACACCGCTTTAACTACTTGCCTACTGGGCACTTTCACCCCCTTCCTGCCCAGGCCAATTTTCAGCTTTCAGAGCTGTCACAGTTTGCAACATGGTCATGCAACAGCTGCTGCTGCACACATCAATTACAGATCCCTGCCGATGCGCACCGAAGGGGGTGCGTAGGCAGCGCAATCTTTCAGCTATAACACGGCCGAGAAGTGGTTAAAAGGAAAGTGCAGAGAATTAAAAAAATATAAACATTCATACTCAATTACAGTAGGTGGATGCAGCATTGATCCAATGCTGCATATGTCTCCTGCTACCTCTACATCGAGTACCGAGCGACCAAATACCACCGATAGATCAGTTTTTGGGCCAGGTTCTCTGTTGAATATGTACAGTGGGTATAGAAATGAATCGGCCCCTTTAAAATAATCAAATTTTGTTGGTTTCCAGCTTGAAATGAAGACACATATTTTTAGTTTTATTCAGTATTTACTCAACTTATAACATACATACATGCAGTATCTCACAAAAGTGAGTACACCCTCACATTTTTGTAAATAGTTTGTTATATCTTTTCGTGACAACACTGAAGAAATTACACTTTGCTACAATGTAGTTATACATCTTGTATAACAGTGTATATATTTGCTGTCCCCTCAAAATAACTCAACACACAGCCATTAATATCTAAACCATAACAAAAGTAAAGCCCTACGTGAAAATGTCAGAATTGGGCCCAATTAGCCATTTTTCACTCTGAGGATCTGAAAAAAGAATTGTTGTTCTACATAAGGACGGCCTAGGCTATAAGAAGATTGGCAAGACCCTGAAACTGAGCTGCAGCGTGGTGGCCAATACCATACAGCGGTTTAACAGGACAGGTTCCACTCAAAACAGGCCTTGTCATGGTTGACCAATGAAGTTAAGTGAATGTGCTCAGCGTCATATCCAGAGGTTGTCTTTGGGAAATAGACGTATGAGTGGTGCCAGCATTGCTGCAGATGTTGAAGGGGTGGGGGATCAACCTGTCAGGGCTCAGACCATATGCCACATAGGGCACCAAATTGGTCTGCATGGCTATCGTCCCAGAAGGAAACCTCTTCTAAAGATGATGCACAAGAAAGCCTGCAAACAGTTTGCTGAAGACAAGCAGACAAAGGACACGGATTACTGGAACCACGTCCTGTGGTCTGATGAGACCAAGATAAACTTATTTGGTTCAGATGGTGTCAAGTGTGTGTGGCGGCACCCAGGTGAGGAGTACAAAGACAAGTGTGTCTTACCTACAGTCAAGCATGGTGGTGGGAGTGTCATGGTCTGGGGTTGCATTAGTGCTGCCAGCACTGGGGAGCTACAGTTCTCTGAGGGAACCATAAATGTCAACATGTACTGTGACATACTGAAGCAGAGCATGATCCCCTCCCTTCAGAGACTGGGCCGCAGGCCAGTATTCCAACATGATAAGGACCCCAAACACACCTCCAAGACGACCACTGCCTTGCTAAAGAAACAGAGGGTAAAAGTGATGGACTGGCCAAGCTTGTCTCCGTACCTAAACCCTATGGAGCATCTGTGGGGCATGCTCAAACAGAAGGTAGAGGAGTGCAAGGTCTCTAACATCCACCAGCTCCGTGATGTTGTCATGGAGGAGTGGAAGAGGACTCCAGTGGCAGCCTGTGACGCTCTAGTGAACTCTGTGCCCAAGACAGTTAAGGCAGCACTCAAAAATAATGGTGGCCACACAAAATATTGACACTTTGGGCCCAATTTGGACATTTTCACTTAGGGGTGTACTCACTTTTGTCAGCGGCTTAGACATTAATGGCTGTGTGTTGTTATTTTGAGGGGACAGCAAATGTACACTGTTATACAATCTGTACACTTGCTACTAAAAGTGGATATTGGAACATGAAAAAGCTCAGGTGTAGTGCTGTAGAGGTAGAAAAAAAGGCACAAAAATAATGTCCAAATACTGACTGACAAACATCCCTAGGGTTGCAGGTACACCAGGAAAAAAAGAATATTCAAAAGGTTGCCTTAAGGCAGTGTTTCTCAATTCCAGTCCTCAGGCCCCCCCAACAGGTCAGGTTTTCAGGATTTCCATTATTTTGCACAGGTGATTTGATCAGTTTCACTGCCTTAGTAATCACCACAGCCTTTTCATCTGAGGGAAATCCTGAAAACCTGACCTGTTGGGGGGGCCTGAGGACTGGAATTGAGAAACACTGCCTTAAGGCAATGTGCAAAATGCAGCACACTGAGCTAATAGTTGCTTACACTCAGTATGTTGACCAGATCTACCGTATATAGAATTTTAAAATATGCACATGAATGGGATCGCCTTACAGCCAAACTAAAGGCTGGACCCCATATTCAATTACATTTATTTACCATTTTCACAAGCCGTCTCTCTGTATCAGAATAGGATCTATTGGGGGGCTGGTCAATGTTTCTCTGACCTCACAGTATGTACTCAATCTTCCTGTTTAAAGTGGTGTTAAAGGTTCAGCCCTGGTTCCTCCCCCTTGACCAGTGCCCCCAATAGCAAGCTGCTTGCTATAGGGGCACTGGTGTATGCTCGCTCCCAAGCCCGGCTGTATGTGTCCACAAGACACACAGAGCCATGGCTCTATCCCACGCCTCGCTCTCTCTTCATTTGCTCACTGGCTGTGATTGACACCAGTCAGTCACAGGACAGCTGAGGCTTTTGTGTACATTGCTGGATTGAGAGGGGGCTCAAGCGAGTATTAGGTGGGCTGTGGGGGGAGCAACACACAGAAGGTTTTTTACCTTTATGCATAGAATTCATGGATAAAAAAACGTTCAGTCTTTACAACTACTTTAAATGATGGCATGTGCATATATAGGAAGCCGTATTGTTTGTCATATATACTGTCGTTGCTTCTTACTACATATGATAATTTTCTGGCAAGTTCAGCCACTTTTAAATGCAAAAAATGCTGAACAAATCAAGGCAACTTACCACTAACTGCTTTTGATACTTTTGTCTAAAATTAGTGCTTGTAGGTTGCTGTGATCCAGCTCATCAATAGAGAATTAATTTAAATTGTCAAATAATTACCATCTGCATGGCCAGCAAAATGAGTCATGTTTGAGCTGGCAAAAAAAAAAACATTCACTAAACAAAGATACTAACTTAGTGACCTGATATATAGATTACCACTAGATGGAGTATTTACAAAACTCTATATGACATTCAATAACCAGAATGAAAAAACAGGTTAGTAAAATGGGAAAGCCAGGTGAAAAATTGCAGTGGTAGTGAGTAGAGCAGTAAACAAATGTCCAATCAGTGAAATAGGTTTTCTAAATGCTTTATTTCTTGGCCCAACACGACCAACATCAACATGAGGTAGGACAGGAAAGGTTGATGAAGTGAGAAAACCTTACAGTATCAGGCTTGGATAGAAGGAAGAGCAATCCTACTCTCAGTAGTAGTAGATACAGTGGGTGAAGTGCCCTCGGACAGACCCCTGCCACAGGCCTGGCAGCCGAAGTGTCACTTTAACCACTTGACCACCAGGCACGTAAACCCACTTAAAGGGGTTTTCCAGCCATTTTTTGAGTTTATTAAAAGTCAGCAGCTACAAAAAGTGTAGCTGCTGGCTTTTAATAAACTGACACTTACCTGCTCCACGGCTCCAGCGACGCGCCGGCCGGGGCTCCGCTCCTCGCCCCCCCTCTCTGGCCGGCGTCTTCATTCTTACTGTGCCACACCCGAAACAAGAACCAGAAGACGAACCCCACAAAATGGCGTCCGCTCAAGAAGTACCCTCCCCCAGCATGCCCCGCGAAGGAAAACCCCTCCTGATTGGCTGCTGGCAAGAGGCGCTTCAGACTGAACTCTACTGCTGCCACCTGTCGCCCTGAGGTGGAAAGGTACCTCTGGAACACAGAATGAACTGGCAGTAGAGCCCAGCTAGAGTAGAGACCTAATTTACATGAATTAGCTGGATGAGAGCCAAGTAACTCTCTCATCCCGCTCTAAATTTTAGATAGCACCTGGACTGAAAGTACACAGGCTCTACAATAAAAAAATTCCTTTACAAACCCTTTAAGGATTTTAACCATATAAATAATATAAAGACATCTGGATAGGGTGAGGTTAAATAAATACACATGTTTTGTGTAGGATTTATCATCAGTGCCTATCCTTTCAGCTACAGTATCCAGCTCTGCTGTCATCTAATTCATGATGTAATTCCTATGGAAACCTGCATAGATGGCAGCACTATGTCTATGATGCATCCTGTGGGTGGTCTCCCTGCAAACAGCACTACACTCCCCCTTAGCAGCATCACTTGCTTCTGCATAGAGACGAAGCAGCTGGCTTGCTTTAATTCAATAAGGCATTCAGGAAGCGAAAAGCAAAAGCAAATAGAAAAAAAAAAGAATCAGATGACATAGAAGTCAAAAGACAATGCACTGAAAGCAAATCAATGGAAATTGTAGGCAAACCCTACCCTTTCAGTGATTCCTGGTTCTTCCACTTCCCCTGATGTATGGCTGGTGAAATATAGCAGGATGGATCCAGATTATGCAGCGTTTGAAAGTGCCCTATGTAATGAATTTAAAGATTTCTTCAAAAAGGTCAGTGATGCATACAAGGAAATGAAAGAAGACTTGACACCATACAGAGATGATCGCTACTACAGGTACTGTAATATGGCTCCTGCTAAAATTCACCTGTCACTGCTGCCTCTATAGGGTATTACTGCAATAAACTGGCTCCATCACCAATGTTAATATTATGCTGATGCTTTAAAATATAGGTGGTATGGCATCGATAGGCACTGTATAGTTGACAAAATGTATATATTTTAAGAAGCGTGGCATAGACTGACATCTCTCCTGTAATAATGCCTCTGTAGTCCATGTCTGTCAGTCTGTTGTTGTTCTGAACTACCTACAGGTTGTCTCTTAGCATGGCCTAAAACGCACTATACTATACTGGTATATTGTGTACTTATTACTATACAGAGAATGAGAAGTCTCTATTCACCAGCTCTACTTAAAACCCCTTAACCAAAACAATAAAAATCCAACAAAAAACAGTACCTCCCGCCGGTCTCCAGTCTTCCTCAATTTCTACGATCCAGATGGCCGGGGCAGTTTATATTTATTCAGGATTTGTATGTGCTGCTGTGCTGTTATTAATGTGTGTTAAAGGGGTTGTAAAGGTACAATTTTTCCCCCCTAAATAGCTTTCTTTACCTTAGTGCAGTGCCCCTTCACTTACCTCATCCTTCGATTTTGCTTTTAAATGTCCTTATTTCTTCTGAGAAATCCTCACTTCCTGTTCTTATGTCTGTAACTCCACACAGTAATGCAAGGCTTTCTCCCTGGTGTGGAGTGTTGTGCTCGCCCCTCCCTTGGACTACAGGAGAGTCAGGACGCTCTCTACATTGCAGATAGAGAAAGGAGCTGTGTGTAAGTGGGCGTCCTGACTCTCCTGTAGTGCAAGGCAGGGGGTGAGCACGACACTCCACATCAGGGAGAAACCCTTGCATTACTGTGGTGAGTTACAGACAGAAGAACAGGAAGTGAGGATTTCTCAGAGGAAATAAGGACATTTAAAAGCAAAATCGAAGGATGAGGTAAGTGAAGGAGGACTGCACTAAGGTAAAGGAAGCTATTTAGGGAAAAAAATTACCTTTACCCCTTTAAAGCGGTGGTTCACCCTGCTGAACAACATTTCAGCATACAATTCGGCATCGTAGCGCGAGCTACAGTATGCCGGTCTTACATTTTTTAACCCCGTACTCACTGTTTAATCGTACATAGACGATTCCGTCTGCCGCGGGGAATGGGCGTTCCTAGCAAGAGGGAGGGTGATTGACGGCCGACTCTGGCACGTCACGCTCCCCGAAGACAGCCGGAGTAGGTCTCGGCTCTTCACGGCGCCTGCGCACAGGCTATGCGCAGGCGCCGTGAAGAGCCAAGCCTATTTCGGCTATTTCCGGAGAAGCATGACGCGCCAGAGCCGGCCGTCAATCACTTTCCGTCTGGATTGGAACGCCCATTCCCCGTGGGCAGTCGGAATCGTCTAGGTAGGATTAAACAGTGAGTACGGGGATAAAAAATGTAAGACCGGCATACTGTAGCTCGCGCTACGATGCCGAATTTTATGATAGAATAAAAAAAAAAAAATTTTTTTTTTTTTTTAATAGGGTGAACCCCCGCTTTAAGTTATATTTTATCTTACTATGCAGCGATTATTCGCACAGACATTGGGGCAGATCCACAAAGGTATTACCCTGGCATATCTCTTGATACGCCGCGTAATTTCAAATTTTGCGCCTCGTATCTTTGTTTTGTATCCTCAAAACAAGATACGACGGCATCTCGGCTAGATCCGACAGGCGTACGTCTTAGTACGCCGTGGGATCTAAGCTGCAATTCTTCGGCGGCCGCTAGGTGGCGTTTCCGTCGAAAACAATGTCGAGTATGCAAATTAGCTAGTTACGGCGATCCACGAACGTACGTCCGGCGCATTTTTTTTATGTCGTTTGCGTTCAGCTTTTTCTGGCGTATAGTTAAAGCTGCTGTTATGAGGCGTACTCAATGTTAAGTATGGCCGTCCTTCCCGCGTAGAAATTTGAAATTTTTACGTTGTTTGCGTAAGTCGTTCGCGAATAGGGATTTGTGTAGAATGACGTCACCGTCAGAAGTATTGGCTTGTTCCGGGTTAATTTCGAGCATGCGCATTGGGATACCCCCACGGACGGCGCATGCGCAGTTAAAAAAAAACATGGTTTACGTCGGGTCACGACGTATTTACATAAAACACGCCCCCATCACAGAGATTTGAATGGGGCGCCATTATGCCACCAAAGATACACTACGCCGCCGTAACTTACGGCGCGAATTCTTTGAGGATTCGAAAAAAGAAAAAAATAAGTTACAGCGGCGTAGTGTATCTTGGATACGCTGCGCCCGGCGGAAGATTACGCGAAGGTACGTGGATCTGCCCCATATTCTCTAACATTCCTAGTAAAAGATAAAAGTATATACAGTATGCTGTTAAAAAAAAATGTAAATGTATATATCATTAATAGCTAAGGCAAACAATGCTTTGTGGTCGGTGGGAGTAAAAAAAATTCCCCAAAGTTGGTGGTAAGTGAGAGCAATAATGCCACATTGTCGGTTTTAGTGAGAGTAATAGTGTGCCATTGTTGGTGTCAGTGGGAGGAAAAATGCCCAACGTCGGTGTCAGTTGAAGGAATAGTGGCCCAATATTGATATTAGTTGAAAGTATATTGTCCCATTATTGGTATCAGTGAAAGAAAAAGTGTCCCATCATTAGTGTCAGTGGAAGGAATTGTTCCCCATTATTGGTGGCAGTAGAAGAAATGGTTCCCCATTATCGTGGTACAATGGTATGAATAATGCCCCATTATTTGTGTCAGAGGGGTAGTATAGTGCCCCATGTAGGACTGCAGTTTTGGGACAACTCTTCTTAGAGGAAAATGTCAACTTTGTTAAAAAAAGAAAACACATCCTGCAGTAGGATAAGGATTTATTAAAGCGGAAGTTCCACTTTTGGGTGCGCACTGTGATTAGGGTTGCCACCTCATCCCTTTAAACCCGAACACATATGAACTACACAGGTTCTGGGGCTAATTTAATGCAAATAAGGCACCAAGTGAGTTTAATTACCACCTTAATCAGCCACAGAACCTGTGTAATTAATATGTGTTCATTTTTAAAGGGATGAGGTGGCAACCCTAACTGTGATTGGTCAGGCGATCGCCTGGGACCTGTCACATGTCCCAGGCGATCGCCTACAGGGAGGGGCCGCTGTAGGCAATATGATGTATCGCCTAGGCGGAAGGAGGAAGTGGGACAGGAAGTCAAAAAGAAATGACATGCCAAATGTGTCATGTAAGGGGGCAAGGAGTGGATTAAAGTGGTTGTAAACCCACTTTTACCTACAGGTAAGCCTATAATAAGGCTTACCTGTAGGTATAAAGAATATCTCCTAAACCTGTACGGTTTAGGAGATATTCCCCTCGCAATGCGCCGCTGATTGCAGCGGCGCATGCGCAGGGGGGAATCCACGGCGAAAGGACCGGCAGCCGCCGGACCTTGCCGAATTTAAATCTCCCGCGCACGGGAGTGACATCATCGCCACTCCAGCCAATCACAGCGCTGGAGCGGCGATACCTGGAAGACACGCCGCAGCAAGGTGACATCTCGCTCGGCATGGACCAGGTAAGAGTTCTTCACCTCGTTCCGAGGTAAGTATTTCATAATCAGCTAGTATGCGGTGCATACTAGCTGATTATGCCTTTTGCCTTGCAGGTTTGAAAAAAAAAATGTTTATGCGGTTTACAACCGCTTTAAGTGGAAGTTCCACTTTTGGGTGGAACTCCGCTTTAATGCCGACATACCATTGAACCATAAAACATTTGTTGTGTGGAGATCCGCGTGTATTTCAAGTCTTGGCCCTGTTAATTGGCATGAAGGTGGAGCAAAAAAGTACAATGAGACATGAATTGTATTCTTCTTCCAACATAAACACGAACTTCCAACATCACCAAAAATGTACATTGGTAAATAATAAACAATTGCTTTTACAAGGAGAGCACTATAACAGGAAGTACAAAACCTCCCAAAAATATCTTCAGTATTTCTGCAAATCCCAATAGTAACAACAGAATGGCTCTGTATGTGCTGAAGACTGCAGTCAGTGGAGCTCCACTATACACAGGAATCATGTGTCCTCCACTTCCTGTAGTGGAGCTTCAGATGCAGAGATTCACAATAAAGTTCAGTAAAAAAAAAAAAAAAAAAGTGGAGGACACATGCTTCCTTTCATCAGTGGAGCTCCACTCGCAGCCAGACCCCTCTCCTTTCCTCCCCCCTGGAATGAGGGAAGCCTAGAGAAGAGGGCGGGGTGTGACGTATACGGAAGAGGGCGTTTCCCAAACATGTGTGGAAGCGGCTTGGTTGCTCAGTGAGTTGGCAGCTGAAGGAAGGCGGACGGGAGGTTGAGGGAGCATTGGAGGCGTCATGGAGCCGTAAGTGTGTGTGTGGGGGCTGGGAGCTTCCGGAGCTTACACCTGCGTGCTGTACACTAATAGGGAGCTGCATTCGTGTGTTGTGGAGAGAGATAGTTCAGAGCCTGTTGTACGGTGGCCGGAGGGTGTGTGACACCTTATGTGCTGCAGGGAATGTGAAAATAATACAGCCTCCCATATTATCAGACTTTGTACATGTTTGGGGAGCCATTCTTTTTCTCGGGTCTCCCATCGTCATTGGAGGGTGATATTAAACATATGCCTTTATGTATCCTTAATAAGAATAATAATGTGCATTGCAGCACAATGTACTAACATGAAGCGTGGTCAGTGGCGGTGCGTCCATAAGGGGCGCGGGGCACCGAAATTACAGCGGCGGGGTAGGCTCTAATAGGCGTCCAAAAAGGTGTCCAAAAAGGTGAACAGCGTGCGCCATGCTGGTTCACTCAGTGTTGTTTTAGGAAAGCGAATGAATACCTAACACTGAACTGCCTCTTAGCCAATCGGGTGCTCAGGTCTGTTACCTGTCACCTGATAGGCGGCGTCCAATCACAGTGCCTGTTGTTTCAGCCAATCAGGTGTCCAATCATAGCAGAGATCGTAGAAGACATTGCGGAGCGCGGGGGACACTGCCCCGATCCGCTGCCCCACCGAGACAAGGTAAGGGGAGGGCGGGGGTTGCACACTGGCAGCATTTCATGGGCACAGTGTCTGCGTTTTGATGGGCACAGTGTCTGCAGTTGATGGGGTTTTTTTTTTTTTGTATGTTTGCACCCCCCCCCCAAATTATGCGCACCATCAGAAGATAAGGAAAGAATACAAATAAGGAAGGAAGGAATGGCAGCACTCCAAGGATCTCCAAAAACACTTTATTTGGCAATCGCACTGCAACAGAAAAAAAAAAAGCTGCAACTTTAATGGCAGTGATTAGCAACCTCTAATGGTACTGTGGTGGGCAATCTGACATGAATTGACGCTGGGGGGAACTGACTAACTACCACTGACCACCAGTGACATTGATACAGTGATAATATACACGGTTAGTGTACTGATGACACTGGCTGGGAAGGGGTTAACTATGGCGATCAAGGGGTTAAATGTGTGCTTCTTTTACTAATAGACCTTAGTTTCTCATCCCTGCTTTGCAGGGATGATAAACTGGCAGATCGCTCGCTCTGTACAGAGCTCTGTGTTTATCAACACAGCTCTGGGCTGTGATTGTACATATCCGATCAGCAGAACCCAGCCTTGAATCCTTGGCCAGGATTTGCTGACAAGCTCCCGTTGTGTACAATCTCAACGTGGGCGCCCTAAACCCGGAAGCAGGTAGCTACATAAGAGTATATCATTTTTCCTATGCGGGCAACTTGTGCGCAAGTGGTTAAAGGCTAACCACTTCACCTTTAACCGCTACTGGACCGCCCACTGCATATATACTGCAGCAGGGCTGCCCAGTTGCACAAAATCACTTGCCTGTATGTGATTTTGTGCACGCGGAGTAGGGGGGTGCACGCGCTGTGGTGGGAACAGCGTCTCCGATGGGCGCTGCGACCTGCCGATCGTTCAGTGGAGAGACGAAGCAGCGGTCTGCCTATGTAAACAAGACAAACCGCTGATTTGTCAGGGAGCAAAAGAGAGATCTTGTGTTTCAGCTAATCTTTTTTTTTTTTTTTTTCCACCAGTGTATCTGCCCCCCATACAGTTAGTAAGCACCTCCCAGGCACACACTTAAACCTTTGAATGCCCCTAGTGTTAACCATTTTCCTGCCAGTGTCATTTATACAGTGATCAGTACATTTATTAAAGCAGGAGTTCACCCATAAAACAATGTTTCCCCTTAGATGGATGCTAGATGGATGCTCGTTTTGTCTAGGGGAATCGGCTAGTTGTTTTAAAATATGAGCTGTACTTACAGTTTTCGAGATGCATCTTCTCCGTCGCTTCCGGGTATGGGTCTTCGGGAGCGGGCGTTCCTTCTTGATTGACAGTCTTCCGAGAGGCTTCCGACGGTCGCATCCATCGCGTCACTAGTAGCCGAAAGAAGCCGAACGTCGGTGCGGCTTTATACTGCGCACCGACGTTCGGCTTCTTTCGGAAAATCGTGACGCGATGGATGCGACCGTCGGAAGCATCTCGGAAGACTGTGAATCAAAATATGAACGCCCAGTCCCGCAGCCCATACCCGGAAGCGGCGGAGAAGATGCATCTCGTAAACGGTAAGTACGGATCATATTTTAAAACAACTAGCCGATTCCCCTAGACAAAACGAGCATCCATCTAAGGGTAAAAAGTATTATGTACGGGTGAACCCCCGCTTTAAGCACTGGTCCCTAAAAAGTGTCACTTAATGTCTGATTTGTCCGCAGCAATGTCCTGCTAAAAAACGCTGCTTGCTGCCATTACTAGTAAAACAAATTGCCATCAATCTACCCCATAGTTTGTAGACGCGATAACTTTTGCGCAAACCCATTTGATATATACGCTTATTGTGATTTTTATTTTATTTTTTGACCAAAAAATTAAGCAGAATACATAATGGCCTAAACTGATTAAGAAATTTTTTTTTTTATTGGGAATATTTTATAGCAGAAAGTAAAAAAAAAATTTTTTTATTCAAAATTGTAGTTTTTTTGTTTATGGCACAAAAAATTCAAACCGCAGAGGTGATCAAATACCACCAAAATAAAGCTCTATTTGTGGGGGAAAGAAAAGAGACGTCAATTTTATTTGGGTACATCGTCGCACGACCACGCAATTGTCAGTTAATGCAATGCAGTATTGCAAAAAATGGCCTGGCCAGGAAGTGGGTAAAACCTTCTGGAACTGAAGTGGTTAAAAATAAATGTACATGATTTTGCAGGTGAAAAAACTGTGCGTTTATTATATTTTTACAGGAGCCTGAAAAGCATTGTACCTGTGATCACCAGGTTGTGGCTTGCTATGGGGGCACTAGGAAGGGAGGATCAACCAGGAGCACTGGTGGGGGACCCCAGAAGAGGAGGTTGGGGGCTGCTCTGTGCAAAACCATTACACAGAGCAGGCAAGTATAACATGTTTTAGTAAAAATCAAACCTTTTAAAATCACTTTAAACAGAAGGTCTGGCCCAAGAATTATTGCTGAGTGAGTGAGTGACTTATATAGCGCAACACATGCAAACTGAATCGCCTCTGGGCGCTTAGTATCCATTCCCTGAATGAATTTTTTGATCTCAAAAGAGATGGGTTTTGATCTTTCTTCTGAAGGCCAAGTGGTTCACCTCCAATCGGACGGTGGTTGGTAGGGCTTTCCACAGTCTAGGTCCTTGGACTGCAAATCTTCATTCTCCCTGAGGAACTCCGCATGACACTGTGCGTTCTTCTGAAGTGAAATGCCCAAGTTTCACTATTTGTGATCGGTTTTCCAAAAAGGAGAACCAGGGTAAATCACATTTCGCGACTCTGGCTACTTCAGCTAGCCGAGTCAGTAATATTTTGTGGTCTACAGTATCAAAAGCAGCACTTAGGTCCAACGATACCAGAAGACAAGATTCTCCTTCATCCGCTGCCTCAAGAGCGTCATCCCATATTTTGAACAGTGCTATTTCTGTCCCGTGACCTGGACGGAAACCCGATTGAAACGGATCGAGTAATTTATGGGTGTCTAAATGGTGTTGTACAACTTATTTCTCCATTATCTTGGAGAAGACATTTAGGGCTGTTATGGGTCGACGGTGGTTTGAGTCTTTGGGGTCAAGGGTGTTTTTTTTTTAAATTAGTTTAATTATGCCTTGTTTTATCAAGGTTGGTACCATGCCCCCCTTGAATGACTGGTTTATGAGCTGCGTGATAGCTGGTGCCAAAATATCGTCACATTCTTTCAGCAGTTTGGTTGGGATGATATCATTGGGCGCTGTGCTGTTTCGCAGAGTACCGATGATATTTTTGGTGGCATCGATGGAAATGGGTTTTAGAGTGAAATGAGTTGTTTGTGGCAGTTTTATATGGGTATTTTTGGTTTGTGATTTGGGGAGGGGTTGATGACGGTTCGATTTTGCTGAATACTTTCACAGATTTTTTTTCAATTTTAATCATGAAATAATCCGATAATTCGTTGCAAAATTCTTGCTCTAACTCATTGTAGCACTACCACCGAAGGAGCTGCTAAATATTTTTGGGCGGCATGTTGCCTTTATCTTCTCACCGTCCAGGGTAGTATATGAGAGTTGAAAAAGTTCAGTGTCCACACTTTACACTTCTTTTCTAAGATTTATTTGAAGAACTTGGTAAGAAAGAAGAAGTGATTGAAGGGTAAACAGGTAGATAGGTTCAGGTGCATAATTTCAATGAGGAATCACTCCTGCTTCCAGCAGCACAGCTCTCGTCACCACTCTAGCTAGAGTGGGTTTTGCGCACACGGATAGGTCCATCTCACCGACCATGAAAGATGGAATCACTTCCAGCGACTATGTGCACCCCATGGGGCAGACATTGTTTCCCGAAGACAGTGCTGTTTACCAAGACCATAGTGCTCCAATTCACACAGCTGGCGTGGTTTGATGTGCATGCTGGCAAAGTCTCCCAACTTCCCTGGACGTCAGTCGCCGGACCTCTATGGTCAGTTTTGGAGAACAAGGTTTGGGCTCGTTTTCCGCCTCTATCACGTCTATGAGAACTGGAACAATTTTTGCTGAAGAGTGGTATCATATTTCATTGTCCACTATCGAAGACTTTTATATTTGTCAATTCCCAGGAGAATTCAGGCCGTCGTGGATGCCAAAGGCGGTCTAACACAATGTTGGGTAACAATTTTGTTCTTTTACCTAGTGGTTCCATAATTTTGTCCAACCCATGTATTTATCACCCAAATATATCTAGTGATGCGGCAAAAATAATTAACAATAAGAAATATTCACCAATAAATTAACGGGGTCAGTGAATGAGCCAAAATGAGTTACAACATTTTATACAGCGCCCAAAGGTTGAATAAATTGTGGTAAAAACATCTTTCCTCACTCCTGTGTGATGGTGGCTAAATAAAAAGTCAAAATCAAACACCAAGTTCTGTTGTTCACCCCACACATGAATCTACTCTCACCAAACAATATTGCCACACTTTCACAGATATGGCAGTAGCACTTATGAGATCCCAGAAGGTAAAGCTGCCTCTGCATTCAATTTGCTGTCTTCTGATGTTTGTATGTGATCTCTCCACCAGCGGGCATGCACAGAAATAGGCCATAAATAGTGTGATACTGTAGGGTTAAAACCCTTTTATCAGTACAGAGCCATTCTACTCGCATTTGAATGTCACAACAAAGCAATCAGCATATCCACAACGACCCACAAAAGTGAGAAACGAGTGCTCCCAACTTTGTCTCGCACAGCCGGCCACGCTGTAAAAGGACACACTGCCAAATGCACAGCTGAAAGTCACTGAGAAATACGCATGCAATGCCTGGCCTCTATCGTAATGTGTTTCGTCAGTCTTGACAACTTCTTCCAGAGGGAAATCATGCTGTGCGTGTTTTTGGAGAAAGCTAGAGAACGGGTAGAAGATCTGTTTATTGTATGTCTGCCAGAAGGGCAGGCTTTCCTCACACTTTATGTGGGCAGTACTACAGAGAAAACCATACAGTAAGCAAACAGAAATCTCCCTAGTTGAAACAAAAATTACAGTAAAAACTTGACATCGGGTCAAACCTTTCCCCCTCCATTTGGGCATATTGGAGTTCATGTGCATATTTGTGCTTGGCTTGTTATTGTCATCAGTTGTGTAATTAATGTGTTCAAAATTCTTGACTACATACCACAACTTCTTTACTACTTTAGTGTCCTGCTGTTCCCAAATCTTATCTACACAACACGCATTGAACAAAGGAGTCTCCTTTTAAATTTATATGGGAAAAACGTGGACCGAGTTTGGCATCTGTCATACAATATTGCTTCAAGCTCGCAGGTGGCCTTGGCATTCCAAACTTGGGATATTACACAGCAGCTCAGGTCACACCATTCGCATCCTTTTACACGCCACCCATGAATTGCCCCTCTATACCCATATCAATATTGTCGAGTGTGTCCCTCTTCCCATCTTTCATTTGAATTGGTTAAGTCCGCACTTATGACCCTCCTATAGTAGACCTTACTCTGCAACAATACCTGAGGCTTTTCTCCATGGCAAATATGTTGAAACTCCTGTAAATGGAGCACTGGAAAGAACTGGGAGAATCAATATACATGGCAAACTGAAATAACATTTGAGCTGCTGCAGCAAAATGCTCAACCAACATTTTGGCTCAAGATAATTCACACAAAGTTTTTTTTTTACCGATACATGATTCCTAACTGCATTGCTAAAGTCGCTGACGGAACCTGGTCTTTTTGGTTGAATACCTGAACTTGGATTACTCTCTTCTGTTGCTCTAAATGCAGCTCTTGGGTGGTCATTGGCATGGCATGCCAGGTTGGACCCCACAAACCTGTTGTGTTTTTTTATTTTTAATCTCTTTTCTGTCTCCTCCTCCCTCGTTTTTTTTTTCTATGCCCCCCCCCCTTTACCTCTACTTCTTCTTTTCCCCCATCCTCTCTACTTCTTTAGCCCTTTACTAAACTGGACTACTTTTTTTTGTCTATTACCTTTCTTTGCTTTCTCCATGCTCATTGCCACAAACAGGGACTCGTGACGCTTACTCAGATGTGTCTGCAACTTGAGGCTAGTCCTCCATTCTATGATCACCTGTGCTTATGTGACTGAAACATTGTATGGTATTGCGTAATACCACACTTGCCAGACGTCCTTTCCTGTCTGTATTCACATTGCAGTGTTTCCAGTGTCTATTATAATACTTGGATCACCTCTTTCCAATGTACACTGCTATTTTGTTGAATTGTGTATGTATTTTGCTCTGGTGGTGTTAACTACACTTTCAAGATATCTCTCAGGAACTGAAAACATAATCTCTGAAACGACATAATTTCTCAGAAACCGAAAACAATAATTCTGTCTCTGAGCTCTGCAGGTATTTCATATGGAAAAGAATAGGCTACATACCACAATTGTGATCCAAAATCCTTTATTGGGACATCCAAGCATGACACCACAACAACAGAGTGCCTGGTAAACGCATTTCACACTGTTATAAGTGCTTAATCTGAAAATTAGGTGTTCCGTTGGATTAGGTGACCTGTCAGTGTTCATAACGGAAGTGATGTTGTCTTGCATTTCACACTTATTGCACTGCGTGACACTGTTTTGATGTTGAATTTTAAAAGCAGGGGCAAGCTTGCCGATCTCACTCGTTTGCAAATCTGATAGAAAGCCGCTGCTTTTAAAATTTAACATCAAAACCGTGTCGTGGAGTCCTAAATACTGTGTTTCACGATATAAGCTCAGTTTACTAGTAAAAATAAGTGTGAAATGTAAGACTAGACTATCTGTAAGACTAGATATCTGCTTGGCAACTTCAAACTTGGCACTCAGCTGAGTGCAGGGGGTGTACCAAGATGGCCGTGATGGGACGTCACTTCCGTTACAAGATTTGACGGCTTGCCTAATCTCACAGAACACAGGCAGTTCCTTTTTGACCTCATAGCATTTGCTCTGATACAGTATGCATTGTCAGTTGTGAGGCCTTTTATAGAGAGGTGTGTGCCTTTCCAAATCAATTTTAATTTGCCACAGATGGACTCCAATCAAGGTGTAGAAACATCTCAGCACCAGTGTTGTTGCAAATGGTCTGAATACTTATGACAAGGTGATATTTTAATCTTTTCTTTTTAATTCGGACATTTCTAAAATTCTGTTTTCACTTTGTCATTATGGGGCACTGAGTGTGGATTATTGGGGGGAAAAATTATTTTAAACAACCTGATTTTATCGGGCTGCAATATAAAAAAAAAAAAAAAAATTGAAAAAGGTGTACAGGGCCTGAATACTTTGTGAATGCGCTCTATCAAAGAAGAAAATCAGAGCATCGTGTACGCTCAACAGTTATCAGAGAGAGATAATTTCATATTGCTTGTTGCGCAGTTGGGTCACTAAGTTATTGAACTTTGTAACCAGATTTGATATTGTACTTTCATCCATGAGGTTTTCTTAAACATAATTTCCTGTGCAATAACGTCATTTTATCTGACTGCAGTTGATCCCTGTATTGGACACATTGTCCATCTGGCACTCTGTTATAACCACCAATTGCAGTGACATTTACAGTTTTGGGAATCAAATGTGCAAAATTCCATCTAATACATTTACATTGTTACAATAGTTCAAAATATTATTTTCTTTCTCTGTAGCCCCATTCCTACCTTGTTTTTCTCCTAACACCCCCCCCCCCCCCCATTTCACAACCTGTTTCAGTTGATTGTAGTGACTCTTGGTCTTGGGAAACGGATGCAATTATGTATGGTTCCATCCAGTCTGTTTTGCTATGTCCAGGCGGGTTGCGCAATTATTTACTTTATTACAGGAATTTCATTTGTGTTAAATTACTCACCGAAACTTTTTTTACAATAGGCCTTTGGAAATGCTGTGAAAAATTGTTTTTCTTTCTCCCAAAGCTGAGGAACGTTTTGAAAATTGCACTTTTTACCCAATATAGAGTTCTGTATAACTCTGTAGTTTGATGGGCAACATCAACCGTGTTCACCAGATATTTTGAAAATTTACAAGGATGAAATTAATACAGTATATACCTGCCAAACCTTATATTGCACATAAAACTGTTTTAACTGGGTATAGGGTGGAATTCTGTAAGTATGCAAACCTTTTATCTTTGTGCTGCTAGCTATTGTAATTCTACCAAACACAACTAGCAGGAAGTGTCAGATTCATTATAAAGAATGTTTGTTTATATAAGTCAGGGTTGGTTCACACCAGATGCTTTCCAGTGCATTTTTAAGTCATATCCAGACTAAATGTGCAGCGTTTTACCATGTATTTCAAAGGCCCTAGTTTACACCAGTGCGGTCATTTTCAGTGCTTTCAACAAAAGTACAATCTGCTACACTTTTTCATCCGAAACACTTCAAAATGTGTAAACACACAGGAATGCACAGTTGGATTGATTCGCTAAGGCCGGGTTCACACTGGTATGACACAACAGTCGTACAACTGTGGATCTGACTTTGCCCTGTGACTTTAAGTCCGACATCAGTCCAACTTCAATGAATGGGGACCTGACTTTGATCCCGACAATGCAGGCCCTTTGTGACTGGTATGAATCTTTAGGGGGAACTCAACGCCAAATAAAATGGCCAGCATGGGTTCCCCTCCAAGACCATACCAGACCCTTATCCGAGCACACAGCCTGGCAGGGCAGGCAAGGGGGTGGGGACGAGCGAGTGCCCCCACCCTCCTAAACTGTACCAGGCCGCATGCCCTCAACATCGGGGGGGGTGGGCTTTAGGGCAGGGGGGGGCCTTGCACCTCAATGTACCTTGTCCCCATGTTGAGCACAAGGGCCTCTTCCCGCCAACCCTGGGCGTTGGTTGTCAGATGCTGCGGGCGGGGGGGGCTTATCGGAATCTGGAAGCCCCCCTACCCTATGTGAATGAGTATGGCGTACATTGTATCCCTACCTATTCACCCAAAAATAAAAGGTGTCAAAAATAAAACGCAGTACACAGGTTTTTTAAAGTAATTTATTAAGGCAGCTCCGGCATCGCTTGCGATTTCTTCTCACCTCTCCGGGTCTTCTCCGCTGATGTCTTCTAGCCCTCTCTGCTGTGTTCTAACTCTGCCGAGTCTTCTCGCTCCTTTGGCGGATCTTCTCTTCTTTCTTCTCCCTTTGTTCTTCTTCCGATGTTGACTCCATGCTCTCTCCTGCTCTAATGCTGGGTGTGCATGGGGCAGGGTCACCAGCTGATGTCATCCGGAAACCCTGCCCTTATGACGTCACCGCCCCACTGTGCCCCGGGCGGCGACGTCATAAGGGGCGAGGCCTCCGTATGACGTCAGCAGATGACCCCGCCCCATGCCAATATAAGTGGTGGCACACCGCGCACCCAGCATTGGTGCGGGAGAGAGCGTTGAGCCAACATTGGAAGAAGAACCGGAGAGGGCTAGATGACATCAGAGGAGAAGAAATGCTGGAGCTTCCCTTTAATAAATTGCTTCAAAAACCTACGTACTGCATTTTTTTTTTTTTTTTTACACTGTGTGACGTCATATGGGCGGGGCTTCCGGATGACATCAGCTGGTGGCCTGGCGCACTGGCTCACACAGATTAAGGCACACATTGAGGCAGGGACGCCCAAAGAAACTCTCTTGTCCTCCTTTCCAACGCTACTAAAAGGGGTGGCATATCTGGTGGACGCATCAGCAGAATCCGTACGCATGTCTGCAAGATCCGCAGCTTTGACCAATTGGGCAAGGAGGGCCTTATGGCTCAAGACGTGGCAAGGGGATAACGCTTCTAAGATTAAACTGTGCGGAATTCCCCTTACAGGAGATCTGCTGTTTGGGTTAGGTTTGGAGGCTGTGTAAAACCGAACAGCCGACAAGAAAAAGGCCTTTCCCATTAAAAAAAAGTATGGGGAGCAGGCTAAAAAAGTTTCGAAATACATTTTGGGGACAGAAGGGTAAAGGTTATGGGGGAGCGATTTTTTCACCCTCCTGAACAGCCCCAAAAGTCACAGTGACAAGGTCTAAGTGGGAGGAAGGTTGGGGGGCCTTTCTCCCACAGTGGGAAATGATCACTTGCAATCAGTTTGTGCTAGGGGTCATCAGAAGAGGATACAAGTTGGAATTCTCAACCCCCCCCCCCCCCCGCTCAGACTTCTAGTCACCGAACTGCCAAAATGTGCAGAAAAATCATCAGCTCTCCTTTCCTCCCTTCATGAGTTGGAGGATCAAGAGGTGGTGGTACGGGTCCCAACAGAGGAGACAGCAGGGGCTTCTACTCCCACATCTTTGTGGTCTGCAAACCTTCTGGAAAGTTCAGACTCATACTGAACCTAAAGCCCCTGAATGACTGTCACATACAAGAGATTCCGGATGGACTCAATCTACTCTGTAAAGGCGCTTCTCCCTCCGAACTGTTTTATGGCATGCCTATTTACACATTCCCATTGGCAGTAAAAACCAAAGAAGGGATATTTCATCTGCAATTCTCCTCTTTTTCCCCCCGCATCTTCACCAAGGTAATGGTGGAAGTCATGGCGTTCCTTTGTCTCAGGGACATCTCAATAATTACATACTTAGACGACCTTCTACTGTTTGCCTCTTCCCCGGAGCAGCTGTTCCAAGACCTTCAGAAAACAAGGGACATCCTAGAGAACCTGGGCTGGCTCTTGAATCTGGAGAAATCCAGTCTGACTCCTTCACAAAGGGTCACCTTCCTGGGCTACGTATTGGATTCCACAAAGTAGATGGTTTTCCTTCCAGTGGAAAAAATCCAGAAGGTGGACAATGCAATGTTGCTCTTTCAGGGCAGCTCTCAGGTTTCAGTAAGAAAAGCCATGTCAGCCTTGGGCTTACTGACGTCCACGCTTCTGGTGGTGCAGTGGGCAGGGCTACATTTTCATCCCCTGCAGCTGTACATCCTGAGTATCTGGGACCACAACCCAGGGTCTCTGGACTCCCTGATAACGGTGCCGATTCGGGTCAAGAGGGCCCTCTGGTGGAGGAAAATCTTTCACAAGGTCTGGAATGGGTCTTGGCAATATCCAGGACTGTAACGACAGATGCCAGCAGCACAGGGTGGGGAGCACATCTAAAATCCCACCTGGTACAGGGTACCTTGAAAAAGGAGGACTCAAGGAGGTCCTCGAATTGGAGGGAACTGAGGCCATTAGACTTGGCTCTCAGAGCCTTTCAAGGGGAGCTTCAGGGTCAGCATGTGCTGGTTGGGTCGGACGATTCCTCCACGGTAGCCTATATCAACAAACAAGGGGGCACCAGAAGCAGATCCTTGTGGGGTCTGACTGAATCCATTCTCAGATGGGCAGAGGCCAATGTTCTCCCTCTTTCAGCAATTCATTTGAAGGGGGAACAGAATCACGTAGCAGACTTCCTCAGCAGGAAGAAACTGAGGGAGGGCGACTGGGTGCTGAACCAAGAGGTCTTCGAAATGATCACTCAAAGGTGGGGAATGCAGGGGGTGGATCTGTTCGCCTAAGGGAAAACGCCAAAACACAGCTTTTTTTCTTTTTTTTTTTTCCTGAACAGTTGGGACGGAGCTCTAGTAGTGGATGCTCTAGCCCAGACCTGGCAATTCTCCAGGTGCTATGCTTTCCCTCCTCCGGTTCTAATTCCCGCAGTCTGAGGAAATTGCAGGTAGAGAGCACGACTCTCATCCTGATTACACACATTGGCCCAGAAGACTGTGGGCTCTCCATTCTGAAGAGCTTATCGGTGGAGTCTCCCTGGATTCTGCCAATCTGGGAAGTTCTTCTTTCTCAGGGTACAATCTGTTGTCCTCGGGTGGAGAGGTGGAACCTAGCATCTTGGCTTCTGAAGAGGAACTGCTAAGGGGCAAAAGGTTCTCAGAAGCGTCTGATAGCGACTCTTCTAAGTTGCAGAAAGAGAGAGACGCAAGCTATCTACCTAAACTTTTGGAAGCGTTTTAATAGCTGGTACTTGGAAAGCTCTTTCAATATCCATAGCTCTGTAGCAGTGTTGGAGTTTCTACAGTCTGGGGCAGATAAGGGCCTGGCCATTGCCACCCTAAAAGAACAAGTTTCAGCGTGTTCCTGGAAAAACGGCTAGCAACAGACCCATGGATAGTGAGGTTCTTTAAAGCCTTAAGCAGACGGAGACCAGTCAGAGCCCCCGCCTTTCCAGTGTTGGATCTCTCCTTGGTTTTACAGGCTTTCACAGGGGAACCGTTTGAGCCTTTCGAAAGCTGTATGTTAGGTGATCACGCTCAAAACAGTATTCCTAGTGGCGATCACTACAGCTAGAAGAGTAAGTGAACTCCAAGCCCTTTCTATTAGGGCACAAAATTATTTCAAGTTTTTTTCGGATCACGTGGTCTTCAAAACAGATCCGGCCTTTTTGCCTAAGGTATCTTCTAATTTTCATAGAGGCCAAGAAATTACTTTGCCTACATTCTGCTCGAATCCTGTGAGGGAACAGGAACGCAGTTTTTATAATTTGGACGTTAGGAGGTGCATCCTTCAGTACTTGGATAGTACAAGTCAGTTCAGAAAATCTCCCTTTTTGTTTTATATTTTCAGGGTCCAAGAAGGTTTCTAGAGCCTCTAAACACACAATAGTTAGATGGTTAAGGTCAGCCATTGTTCAGGCCTATGTGTCGAGGGGGGGGGGAGCCTCCATATGGTATCAGGGCAGTGGGGCTTCTCAAGCAGAGTGCGCTGGTGCTTCCCCGGAGCAGATTTGTAAGGCTGCAACGTGGTCCAGTTTTTCCAGTTTGTGTTACAACTACAGACTGGACCTGCTATCAGCCAAAGATCAGGCCTTTGGGCATAAAGTACTACAGGCAGTAGTCCCACCCTAGGGTAAGGTGCTCGCTTATCCTCTCTATGTGGCTGTCCTGAAAGACGAACAGGGAAAAACGGGGGTTACTTACCGGTAACATCCCTTTTCCAGGAGGTCGTTTTCAGGACAGCATCGGGTAACCACCCTTTTTTCGTGGATAATCTCTGAAAACTCCGCATACGAGGCCGTCGGGTAAGATAAAATGTTTTTTTGTATGACGTGTTCTTGTGTCTCCCCAGCTGGTTGGAGGTACTCTGGAAAGACTGAGGAGCTGGAGGGAGGATGAGGTTTAAAATCCGGATTTGGAAGGCAGTGATTCCTGAGAGGGGAGGAGCCTGTGTCTCTCTATTGTGGCTGTCCTGAAAGACTCTGGAAAAGGATGTTACCGATAAGTAACCCCGTTTTTTATTTAATTTTTAAAAACCGTGTCCCGACGAGCTCATGCTCAGAAGCGAACGCATACATGAGCAGCGCCTGCATATGAAAATGGTGTTTAAACCACACACGTGAAAGCAATAATTCTATCCCTAGACCTCTGTAACTCAAAACATGCAACCTGTAGAATTTTTTTTAAACGTCGCCTATGGAGATTGTTAAGGGTAAAAGTTTGATGCCATTCCAGGAGCTGACGCAATTTTGAAGCGTGACATGTTGGGGTATCAATTTACTCGGCGTAACATTATCTTTCACAATATATATATATAAAAAATGGGGTTAACTTTACTTTTTATTTTTTAATTTCAGAAAAGTTAATTTTTTTCCAAAAAAATATTGCGCTTGTAAGACCGCTGCGCAAATACGGTGTGACAAAATGTATTGCAATGACCGCCATTTTATTCTCTAGGGTGTATAATGTTTTGGGGTTCTAAGTAATTTTCTAGCAAAAAAAAAACGTGTTTTTAACTTGTAAACACTGAGTCTGAAAAACAGGGCTCGATTCTTAAGTGGTTAAATCTGTGTACTGCGTTTTTGACACTTTATTTTTTGTGAATGGGGTAGGGATACAATGTACCCCCGTACTCCATTCACATAGGGTGGGGATCTGGGGGCCCCCCTTCTTAAAGGAGGTCTCCAGATTGCGATAAGCACCTCGCCCGCAGGCCCCAACAGCCAACGGCCAGGGTTGGCTGGAAGAGGCCCTTGTTCCTCATCAATGTGTGAACAAGGTGACATGTTGAGGGCATACGGCCTGGTATGGTTTAGGAGGGGGGCGCTCGCTCGTCCCACCACCTTGTCTGACATGCCGGCTGCAGGTCAGACCGCAGAGCCTTGGAGGGGGGAAACCCATGCCATTTTAAAAAACTGTCTTGGAGTTTCCCTTCAAGATCATCAAAGCACAAATCGCATGCCAAAGTCGGATCAGTTAAGACCGCGATCCAACTTCAATGATATTCAATGGGCTGTAGTAGGAATCAAAGTTGGACCAAAGTAGTACAGGGAGCATTTTCAAAAGTCGGACTGACTTGTGTCGGACCAGTTAAGACGACTTTCATAGGGAAACATTGATTTTTCACACGTCATGCGACATGAGCTCTGAATGTCGGAGCGTTTGTACCAGTCTGAACCCGGCCTCAAACTGAAGAGTGCAAAATCTGGTGCAGCTGTGCATGGTAGTCAATCAGCTTTTAACTTCAGCCTGTTAAATCAAGCTTTGACAAAAAAAAAAAAATGGAAGCCGATTGTGTTTTTATGCAGAGCTGTACCAGATTTTGCACACTCCATCTTTTAGTAAATCAACTCCACTGTCCTAATGAAAATTAAAGATTTTCAAGTGTGGGGGAAAAAAATAAAAATGCACTGGACTACATTGATTAACCTATTAAACACACGCATACATGCGTATGCAAAAACACATTCCAGAATGCGAACTTGTGGTGTGAACAAGCCCTGAGCAAATCTCAACCTCCAACTAGAGCGAGCTTTAAAATCCTAGAAGCCAGCTCTACACAATTTATAAAAACTAATATATATATTTATGGCTACTAAGGAATATATTTAAATCCACTTTTGTGAGCACCAAATGCCTTTGCAAACCCCAGAGACTACCTGTTAAATGTAGTATTGACGTAATTACTGTGCTGTATAGCCTGAGCAGAGCCAGCAGACTGCACCCACTACAGAGTCCCATTTACAGATCTAAAATTAAATACACAAAGCACAGCAAAGATTCCAGTAAGAATACACATGGCTCTCTTGTGTTAAGACAATATTTGCTTGTCCTGGAGTTCAGCTTACTCTTTTGTCATATTTTTTTAAGCAGTTACCCTTCTATTTGATTTTCTTATTGTATATATTATGTTGGCAAACATTGCTCTGTAATAGTATTGTTGTAAATTTTAAAATATCGAATCGATTTTTCTTAAAAATTGGCAAGTACTTGTCTATAGCATTGATCATTTACCCGTAGGTTCCATAAAATTCCTCGAACAGTGGATCTTTCTAACCGCAGGCTGAAAGACTGAGTAGCCAATGCTGGCGTAAAGGGGTGATGGGGCAAACATTTACCTTCGGCAAAGAATTTCCTGCATATTGCCTACGTGCTACCTATTGTAGGGTCTTTATGCTTGATGGCCTTTTCCTGGCACCAGGGAAGAACCAATAGGATTTTAGTATGGGCTTTGTTCTACTTCTACCTATTGTTTCAGCGAGCCATGGTGGCACCAGTCATTCACCCTTGTAAAGGTGGCAAGCTGTGTAGTGTAGTGAAACATTTGGTATTGCGATTATTCCCTCCCCACCACCCTGTTTTTTTGCGCAAACTATGAAACTTGTTTTTGGGAGGTTTTGGCACTGGGAGGTCATTTGAGGTGTTTTAATGACGTCACAGTTTAACAAACCACTTTCCACCTGGCTCCTTTTGATTTTTCAAACGAAAGTTTTAATTTTTTGGGCTAGAAGTTTTAAACCCTTCCGCAGCAATGAGTCAAAATTTGAGCCGTGAATGGCCAGCCTAATCTGTGACCTCCTCTGCATGCTGTGGGTTCATTTTCTGGCCCTACATCACTACATGATATGGCAGTTGTGTAGCAACCAGTGGGAGAAAAGGCATGCAGTGGGGAAAAAAAACTGCAGGACAATGGCACATTATGAAATGCTTACCTTGGAACAATGTAAAAAAGCGGGGGTGTTGAGGCGCTTACTAATTTCAACCAATATTAAATACAATTAAATAAGTAAGATCCAGTGTAACTGGAACAGAAAAAAAAATAATATATATGAAAAAATGCAAATATATTACTAAATGATGTACAAGACAATAATGTGCATGGGTAAAGTGCATTCCAATAACATAATAAAGTGCAAATTTATTAAAAATCTACCAATAATTCCACATTAACCATAAAATCTTCATGCAATATTGTGTAAGTGAATATTTAAAAAGTGCTCACTCGACAAACATATTTAATTAGGTCCAATCTCATGCAAAAAATAGATGACAATGTCCATTTATATTTCTGAGGTGTATAGTGACACAAGCAATCCACCGCAAACTGACAGGTGCTCCATTCCGAGTGACCCCGTTCTCACCAGCCTCTCACCTCCAGCTGGCTTAGGTTTTTAAAGCCTTCCAATATTAGATGGCAGCAGCTCACAGTCACGGTCACAGATCGATCGCTTTAAAAACCTCCAAATTGTCGATGTCAAAAAGCTCACAGTGAGGATGCAATAGCCCCCAGTGGAAAACATAAAGACAGAAATAGGCTCCATAGTGCAGTATCCTTAAACAAAGATCATTTATTCAGCAACATATGCACTCCACAGTTTAGGTAGAAAACGAACAGCATAAGGATAAACAAACTCCTCCGCTCTCGCTGCGAGCAGGGATGAAGTCACCAACGGCTCTCCTCCCTCCTTTACGTGTTACGTGGCTGTCACACCACTTAATCATAGGGTATACCCTGTATACCCAAGCGGAGTATACATCGCTTAATATTTATTCCCTATCTGCTAACTTTTTTTTTTTTTTTTTTTAACCACCTTTATCAATTGGTAGTAGGTTTGTCCCAATACCGATACCAGTATCGGGACCAATACCAAGCATTTGCATTTGGTGGGGGGAGGTAAAGCTGCAGGCAGCCAAGGCAGAAAACGCCATACTCCAGCTTTCAACTTTCAGTTCTCAGCATTCCATGACCAATTTTAGGGTGTCTGGCACCCCCCCCCCATCCTTATTTTATTTATTCGGAATATCTTTCACATTTTTGTAGATATGCATTCTGCATTTGCTTCTGAAGAATGGAACTATAGCCACAAAACGCATCAAGTTTTTAATGCAGTTTTTTTTTATTAAGCATTTTACATCATATCGCATATATGGATTTCATATTGTTGTCAAATGCACATCAGCTTGCCATATTTGTAATGTACAAGTGCGTCATGTGCAAGTCATTAATAAAATATATTATTGTGTATTAATTTTCATTAAAACACACATCTCATTTAAAGTCCCACCCCTTTTCGTATTCTGTATCAAGTGCCTTTGCAAAATTCAGATACACAACATCTACAGGCCTTCCTTTATCTAGATGGCAGCTCACCTCCTTATGGTAATAGGTTGGTTGGCAAGAACAGTTCTTCATGAATCCATGCTGATTACTGCTTATGATACAAGAGTTTAGTAATAAAAACTGTATATAGTTCTTTATCATGCCCTCCAAGAGCTTGCATACAATTGATAGGCTAACTGGTCTGTAATTTCCCAGGGATGTATCTTGGCCCTTTTTTTAAATATTGGAGCTACATTGGAGAAAAGCCAATCTGCTGGTATCATCCAGTCAGTAGACTGTTCGTAAAAAAAAAAAAAATTATGAACATTGTCTGGCAATTACCAGACTTGAGTTCCTTAAGGACCCTCGGATGCAAGCCGTCGTGGTCCCGGTGACTTATTAATGTTAAGTTTTTCAAGTCTATTTCTAATTCTATACTCTCTAGCCATGAGGGTGCTTCCTGTGATGTGTCATGAGGATAAACTTTGCAGTTTTGGTTACTGAATCCCCCCGCTTCCCCTGTGAAGACTGAGGGGAAGAATAAATTCAATACCTTTGCCATCTCTCCATCATTGGTAACCAGATTCCCTTCCTCATTCTTTATGGGGCCAAAAAGATCTGACTATATACTTAAAGAATTTCTTGGAATTTTTTTTTTTGTTACTCTCCTCTGTGCCTTTTGTGTTCTTTTTTAGCCGCCCTGATTGCACCCTTACATTTCTTGTTGCATTATTTGTAAAGTTGGAATGCTGCTGATGATGATCCCTCAGCCTTGTATTCTTTTGAAAACCTTCTCCTTTTGCTTTTATATGCGTTTTTGGAGTTCAGCCACCCAGGACTTTTATTGGCTCTTTTAAATGTATTTACCATTGGGATGCACTGGCTAATTATTATTTATTATGCTCTTAAAGCATACCCATTTTTCCTCTGTGTCCTTTGTTCCTAAGATTTTATCCCATTTAGTATCTTCTAGCAAGGATCGTAGTTTAGGGAAGTTGGCTCTTGAATTTCAGTGATTTTGTATTCCCCTTATGTTTTCTTATTTGTGTAATTTATACTGAAACTAATTGACCTGTGAATCACTGTTTCCTTTATTGCCCTGTATTTCCATATCCGTGATCAGGTCTGTATTGTATTGTATTGTTGATGCGTTTACAAATTATCATTTTATTTTATACCTTTTTTTTTTTTTTTTTTGTTTTTTTGCATGCTAATCTCATATCAAAAATAATTTTTACAAAAATTCTCATACAACAGAATAAAAAATTGGAAGTAATGTATTGTGTTTGTACGTTCCAACGACAACTGTATTGATACAAGAAAAGTTTTCGTGTTTGTCCGATAATATCGGATAAACTGTCATGATGGGATCCCACAAGCTTTGTACGAGCAATCAGATTGTCGTACGATTGCTTAGAAAGTGGTGTTTTTCAGACGATTTTCTGATCTTTAGTATGGACCTTTTTTATTTGTCAGAAAACTTGTGCTTTTCAGGCTCAAGCTAACAACTCAGACTTGGGCAAATGTAAACTTGCATCCTTCTTTAAGCATAATTGTGACTCCAGAACACTGCTTGTGCCATTTTGTGTGACTGAAATTGGTACTTTTACACCTTAATCAGTGATGCTTTTTTTTGTTTTGCAGGTTGGCTCCAATGCGATTATACACACTCTCAAAACGCTATTTTGTGTTGGTTTTTGTGGTATTTTTCATCTGTTTTGGATTAACCGTTTTCATTGGCATTGCTGGTATGTGTTCATTTGTTTTAATATTACAATTTCCATTGAGACATATAGTTTTGGATTTTATTAATTGCTTGGGGCTTTTGCTGCCACCTGGATATTTCTGTAGTTTTGGGACATTATGGGGCTGATTTACTAAAACTGGAGAGTGCAAAATCTGGTGCAGCTGTGCATAGAAACCAAATGGCTTCCAGGTTTTCTTGTCAAAGCTTAAAGGGTCACTAAAGGAATTTTTTTTTTTTTTTTTTTTTGGCTAAATAGCTTCCTTTACCTTACTGCAGTCCTAGTTTCATGTCCTCATTGTTTGTTTTTGCTCTGATGTTGCTGTAATTCTTCTCTGTTCTGGACACTTCCTGGTTGTCTGTTTCCTGATGACCACAGTACTGGGAGATTCTAGTTTCATTTTCCAAACCATCACTGCTATATGGCTCTGTATAGCACAGAGGCAGGATAACATGCAAAAACGAAACTAAATGCAAAAACGAAACTACAGGTACATTTAAATTCCTTTTAAAATTGATTAAAAATAGATAAAATCAATCAGTTAACTATTATGTCTCTATACCCTGTAAACAGTCATTTCAGCAAAAAAAATGTTTCCTTTATAACTCCTTTAATTAAACATTCTGATGTTAGAAGCTAATCAGCATCCATGCACAGCTGCACCAGATTTTGCACTGTATGTTTTAGTAAATCAATCCCTATGTGAAGTTAAAGCATGTTTAGCCTAGGTTCACACTGTAGCAATGCGGGAACCAGCGCGATTACATCGCTGGTTCTTGAATTGCTTCTCTCCTACAGGCAGTTCACACTGCCCTCTGCGAACCGCTGCGGGTGTCAATACATTGTTAATGACACCCCCAGATCGGTTCACAGATCGCAGTGCCAACTGTGAACTCGCACAGGAATCGGATCGCCTGCATGAGAACACCCATGCAATCCGATTCCAGTGCGGGAAATAAAGTCCCTGTGCTATTTTCCTGCAAATCCAATGCGAGTTCAGCCATACAACTCTGTGGCTGAACTCGCATTGCACAGACATCGCATGCAATCTGTCGACACTACAGTGCGGGTGCGTATCACATGCAATGTCTGTGTTTGCACAAGTGTGAACCCAGGCTAAAACCCAAAAACAGAAATGTAATATATTGCTATCTGCTAATCCTCAGATTTAGTGACCTGTATTTGTTTCCACCTTTTTCATCTTGCCAGAAATGCAGTTACTTCCTAGAAGAAAACACAAAGAACCTTTTTCTGTGTGTAAGCTGTCACTCCCATAAATCCAGTATGTAATGGAGATTAACAAAGGTATAAATGTTTGAAGTCCAGCCTGTGTGATGGCAATGGCTGCCTTTACACATACAATGGAGACATTGAACTCAAAGGGAGAGGAAATCTGGTACTTAAAAGATCAGTAAGCAGCGCTTACTGTTTGGCCCCTTTCACACTGACACGTTTTTCAGGCGGTTCAGCGCTAAAAATAGCGCTGCTATACCGCCTGAAAAAATCGTGCCCTGCAGTCTTCAATGTGAAAGCCCGAAGGCTTTCACACTGAATCGGTGCGCTAGCAGGACCACTCCACAAGTCCTGCTAGCCGCATCTTTGGAGCGGTATAGAAGCGGGGTGTTTACTGCTCCTTCTAATTGAAATCAATGGGAAACCGCGGTAATACCGCAGGCAAATTCGCCTCTAACCCTTTTTCAGCCGCTAGCGGAGGTTAAAACTGCAACGCTAGCGGCCGAATATCGCGGTAAATACGACGGTATAGCGAGGCAAAAAATTGCGCCGCTATACTGTCACCACACCCCCACTGCCCCATGTGAAAGGGGCCTTTAGGATTTAAATACCGGCAAGAATCCTCTGACTTTTTAGTAGCTGCTCGTAGACACCTAGGCTGCAACCTAGTTCTTGGGCAGTCGCCTCAATCAGCCCATTGCAGCCAAACTTTTGTAGTACTGGAGTTTAGAGATTGCCCACTTTAGTTGAAGGTTTTTAGAAAACTTTTGAGTTTCAGGGCAGATGAAAAAGGATCTGAGCAAAAGCCCTTGTGCCAAGAGCTGTCAGGAATATGGCAGCAATGGCTTACAAAGAATTCAAATTAAGGTAAATAGGGAGGGGTTTCTCAGCTGAGCACAGATAGTTCTCTACCTAGCATAAAATTGTTAGCTCTTTACTATATCATTGGTTTATAGGATCTTGTTTTTATATATATATATTTTTTTTTTATTCAAATGTTGCATAATCATGTATAGTTAAGACTTCAACTGTTAATCATTTCTATCATTATTTTAGGCCCAAATGTTATTGACGCAAAACCGTATCGATCTGAAACATCCAATGTTTCTAAGGTATGTGCTACCTCCTTTTTGTGTGCGTGTCCATATCACGAAACAGCTTGTCGTTAAGCATTCTTTATTAGCAATTGGATACTAAGGCTTGCGTGGATGAGAGCTTCTCTCCCTTAAGAAGCAACATGCCCCCCCCCACACTTTTCTTTGTTTTACAGGTAAAAAAATTAAATGCCTGTTGGGCTAATTTGGTATAAGGGGGCAGTCTATAGACTGCAGGGCCCTTTCAGCTCTGTAGCTAAATTCAAAATTAGGAATCAATTGTTGGGCTATAATTACCATATTGTTCATCTTTTTAGAGACGCTTGTTTTTTTCATATTTTGGTGTACCTGTGATTCATTATGTCTGGTCACCAAAATGTACTTGGGTATAAAAGTCTATTGAAAAGGTAATAACACATTCGAAAGTCCTTTAAAGCGGGATTTCACCCACGATTTTTTTTTTTTTTTTAAAGTCAGTAGCTACAAACACTGTAGCTGCTGACTTTTAATAAGGACACTTGCCTGTCTTAGGCTCCCGCGATGATGGACCCCCCCCCCTCCCACGCCGATCCCTCGATCATTGCAGGTCCTGCACCGCCATCCTCACTAAGGGAAACCGGCATTGAAGCCTTTGCGGCTTCACTGACCATTTCCTACTGCGCATGCGCGAGTCTCGCACTGATTTGTAAATGGGCGGCTGCTCTCTGGGATTACACACAGTTCCCAGAAGGCAGCACGCGCCCTATTCGCCAGAAGAAAACGCAAGGAGGATGCGGAAGAAGACCCACCGCGGATAAGGAATAGGCAGATTAGGGATTTCCGCATAGCAACCGCTATTTCGGGTGAGTTAAAAAATATATATATAATTTTCATTTTTTTTGCAGCATTTTCGTGTAATTTTTTTTACAGGGTCGAACTTCACTTTAGGAAGATTGGGTACTATTTTCCAACCAGTTTAAATGTTACCAAATTGTTGCCCAGTCTTAGATCTTTTCAGTTCTTTAACCTCAGTTAGCATTTCTAAATTTAACTAAGCCAGTTAACTTCCCAGACGTGGCTGTAAGAGGAAAATTTTAATTGGTGTCCAAAAGGTCAGCTGATGTAGGGATCCAACTAAACCAAGGGTACTGCAATTGCATCAAGCCAGCTCCCGCTTAATCAACATATTCTTTATGTACAAAGCTGGCCACTTAGAAATAGTATTTTTGGTGGTATAATGGACCAAGTTTCTGCTTTTTATACTGGAAAAATCATGACAAGTCATATACTATGTGTATTTTGTCTGCCAAGCCAGCTATAAATAAAACAACTTCTCTATAGCAGTCTTATAACATTTTAAAGGCTTTCCCTTCTCTAACCACTGGTACAATGTAGCCAAATTTCTACAGCAGATAACCTGGAGCATATCCCTTGAAGCTGTTCACTGGCTGCTTCCCTTTCTTTTTTTATATTTTTATTCAAAGATGAATTCCAGTCTGAAGGGAAAAAATACAATTGAAAGTTGAATTAAATGTATTTTTCATACAATAATACTCCTTGATAGAGTACAAAGCAACAGGTTCACTTAAAGGGATAGCAAACACTGTTTGGTCACTTGTGCATACAGGTAAGCTTTTAATAAAGCTTTACCTGTAGGTACAGTGGTTATCTTCTAAACATGCACGGTAACAATTTTTGCAGCCCTGTGATGTCACAGGTGCATATGCACTGTGTTCTGAATTGAGGGCACATTGAATGCGTCATCAATCCAGAGTGTTGTGCCGTGGGAGGGACATCATGGAGGCTCGGCCATTTTAATAGCCAGAGCCTGTGAACCTGGAAGGAAGACTGGGTGAAGATGTTAGCGGTGACCGTACTGGAGGGATCCCTTTTACAGGTAAATCTGTCATAATGTGCTGCTTTAAATGCTGGCACAAAAGTTGCCTGCAAAAAGGGGGTTCATTGATTTCCCCTCACAGGTGATTGAGGAAAGCTTGGCCTGTGCACAGACTTAAGGGGACAACTTCTCCGCAATAGAGGTGGCAGCAGAGGCAAATATAAAAATGTTTTATTTTTGCAGGCAATTTTGTGTTTGGCTGCTTTTTTTTTTTTTTTTTTTTTTTTTTGCAGCAGCCTTTTAAATGTGCATGGTTTGTTGTGAATTGATGTAAGGGATACTAAGGTTCCCCTAAATAGTGTTAGTTTCCTGCTTGGATACATTAAAAAAAAATATTTATTGTGATTTGTTTTTTTCTGGATAGTTATTTATGCAAAGCATTTACATAGCGCCAACAATTTACATAGCGTTTACATATTGCACATTCACATCAGTATGCAGATAGATGAAGAGAGCCGGTGTTCTGTTGGATAGTGCCCGCTATCGAGAAGTACCTGGGATGTAATGCGCATGCGCCATACGGAAC
Organism: Rana temporaria; assembly: GCF_905171775.1. NCBI lineage: Eukaryota > Metazoa > Chordata > Amphibia > Anura > Ranidae > Rana > Rana temporaria. Next base: position 370,672,502 of record NC_053492.1, on the reverse strand, counting down.
ACGCAACAGTTAATTTTAACGATCAACTGTTGTGACGGCGCCTGGGCACAATAGCCGACGGAAGACATTTTTCTGTCAGATTGTGCCGCGCACTGCCGTGGCGTGTTCATGTCGGTGAGCGGCGGATTAGTACATGTTGGAGGTAGATTTGTAAATGATGGGCAGTGCTGCAAAGATGGGGGTGGGTTTTTAATTGATGCCTCATGTCGTTGAGGGCCGGATTTGTACATGTTGGTGGCGGATTTTTAAAAGATTGGCATGACCCGCAAGCATCTAGGAAAAATAGCAGGACAAATAGCAGAAAAAACATGAACACGCCTCGGCAGCACACAGCACAATCTGACAGAAACATTTCTTCCGTCGGCTATTGTGCGCAGGCACCGTCTCGCCATCGCAACAGCTGATCGTAAAATCAGCTGTTGTGGTGGTCCATATGACGCATTTGTAGTTCATTCCGGGCACTTCTCGATTAGCGGGGAAACTATCCGATAGAACACTGGCAACTTGCACGTCCATATCAAAGTCTTTATTTAGGTACAAAATGGTGAAGATAACAGTTTGCATGTTTCGGCAAATGGCTGTAGCCCTGCCCTCAAGAAGCAAGAAAACCCACCCAAGCACAGGGAGAGCAAGCAAACTGTACTGTGTCTACACTTTGTTTCAGTACGATGGATCTAAAACTAATTGTGACACTTGTTATTTTAAGGTTGGCCATTATTCTCTGGAATCCCCAATCTTGTCTACGTATAACCAGCAGCTATGGCTAACGTGCAGAATAGAGCTAGATAAATCTGATGGTAAGTGTTTTTTTGTTTTTTTTATGTGAAAAGTCAATGTTTTGCAAGAAACACATTTGAAACACATTTTTATTGTTATTTTGGATAGAGTAGTGGAGGGTTATAACCCCTGTTTATTTTAGCCATCTGTGTTCCATTGCAGAGTTTTTCCTTCACTTTCTGTCCCATAGCCAAAACAGGGAATTAAAGAAGATCCCTCCAGATGAGGGAATCCCTGGTTGTCGCCAGAACTAGTGTCCCCATTGGAAGATTTCCCTTCTATTTTTGTTAACTTTCGCTTTTGGTCATAATGGTATACCGTACAGAAAGAGGGTGTACGGGCAGACAGCACTCAAAATCCACTCAAAAAATTGTTGCCTTTTAGTTGGATGTGTTGGCAGATTTTAGTGTACAGTTACAATTACTATTTATTTTTGAATTTAATGGCTTTGCTCAAATGTGGCACATGCAAAAGTTTAAGCACCCTCTGAGATAATTCTGTGTTTACAAAGCTAAATGTGCGCCCACATTCCCTAACCTCACCTCCTTTAAGCTGAACTGTAGGCAAATGGCTAAATTCAGTCTTACAATAATTCAGTCTTACAATGGATAAGCATAAACAGTCTTGGTTTCCAAAAAAAACTTTTATTGCAATTCTAATCTGGACATTCCTGTCACAGTGCAGCCCCTGTAATATTTGGCACTCCGAATAATGTATGTATGTAGTCATGAAAAATATGAAGATGTATTTTTTAAACTAGTGAAAGCACCTGAGCTTGACTTGTAATCATCCTTCTGTAATCGTATGGTAGATGTAGGGCCACCACTATTATCCAATTGTGCTCTGTTGCAATGAACTTTTTTATTTTCTCAATTTTTGTATCTTTTTTTGGTGATTTTTAGACAATGTTTACATTATTTTTAATGAGATTACAGCACTTTTTTCACAGTACCTCTGACTTCTGTAAGTGTAAGCAATAGCATCTGGATGATAATCCAAAGTATTCTAAGTTACTAAAAACCTATTTTGGTTAGTATGACCCTTTGTCTTTAATGGACCGACCAGCGCAATCACCAGATCGCAAACCTTTCAAGCTTCTATGAGAAGAACTGCACTGTAAGATCAAAGAAAAATTACCTACCTTCCAGTCACACCTCTGAAAGGAACTATATAAGGTGCACTTTGAAATTCCCACTGAATGCCATCAGAGACTGCCAACTAGAATTCCAAAGGTCTGCAAAGCTGTAATTCTTGCAAATGGAGAATATTTTGATAAAAAAAAAAATTTCTGTCCATATATTGATTATAAATTCTGATCAACTTTTGTTGCTGAAGAATTCCACGATTTTCCCAAATCTCCAGGGTTTTTATTTTATTTTTTTATTTTTAGGTGCATGTGCCGTGTGTGTGTGTGTGTGTGTGTGTGTGTGTGTGTGTGTGTGTGTGTGTGTGTGTGTGTGTATGTATGTGTATATATATATATATATATATATATATATATATATGTATATATATATATATATTATATATATATATAATGTCTGTTTGTTTGTTTTTGCTATGCTGTTTTACCTGAATATTTTTTTGTTTTTTTTGCAGACTCCAGCATCCAAAGCAACTTAACGATACTTGTGAACATTCAGGGTATAGCTGAAGATGCAACTGTGTCTTATGTCGACAAGAAAGAACACAGCCATAACAGGATAATTAGCTGTGCACAGGTATAAGTATTGGCAAATAAGGTTCTTGTTTTATTCTGTTTATTCTATTCATATAAATCCAGATGTCATCATACACAGGAAAGTGTCATGCTTGAGAGAGGTTTCGTTGTTATACTGATCATCTTGGACATCATAATTACTCAAAACATGAAGTAATTTTTTATTCAATTCTCTGTTACAGAAATGTGACGAAATTATAGCGGTACATCTAGGCTACTTGAACTATACACGCTACAAACTTTCTGTCCGGTTTGAAAATTTAAATCAGTTGAGATACACTATTACAGCCGTTACATTTACTGTAAGTATGTCATATTGCCCAAGTATTGCTAATGGTCTATCATTCCAGCTTCCTATTGTACCGCCATGCTATTTTGCATAGAATGGCTTGTGTGCTAATATCTAAAATATGATTTAAAAAAAATTCCTTTAGCCTACGTTCACATTGAGGCGCTTTACAGGCGTTTTAGCACTAAAAATAGTGCCTGCAAAGTGCCTATCCTGTCATGGAGCGCTTGCAGGACTTTAAAAAAATAAAAAAGTTCTGCAAGCAGCATCTTTGGGGTGCTTTAGAAACTGCAAAAACACCGCTCCTAAAGCACCCCTGCCCATTGAAATCAATGGGCAGTGCCGCCGAAGCGCCTGCAAAGTGCTTTGGCAGCAGCGCTACACGGGAGCTATTAACTTTCATCAGGCTCTGCTAAAGGCCGAAAAGCACCGCTAAAATGATGGTATAACACCTCTAAAAATAGCGGTGTCCCCACCACCTCAGTGTGAAAGTGGCCTTAAGATGTAATTGGGAAGGAAAGCTGGGGGCTGCTCCAAACTTGCCCCTGGCACAAAATGGAAGATGGACTATCTCAGTACAGTAAGATATTTTCACAATAATTGGTATATAAAATAATAACAATTTATGACAATGATACAAAAACCTTATTACTGATTATTTCAAAGGAGGTATAATGGATCTTGACATACAATTCTCTATTTTTCTTTATTAAGACCACTTCCATCATTATTTAGAGTGACCAACGATTGGTTTAAGCAGCACAACAGGGGCACCCAAAGCTATTCGTTGTCGTTTCCCCCCATGGCGGACATGGGGGACTATACTGGTTGCTATACTGGATTTTCAAGCATATTTGATATTGTGCGCTTATGAGTTTCTGCCGTGGGGAAGGGGTACTACCTTGGGTTCTTCTGTTGTGCTGCTTGAACCAATTGTTGGCTACTCCGGATAATAATGATCGACTCCTACTGAGGGAAGTGGCCTTAACCGCGAAACCTGTAGAGGATCGTATGTCAAGATCCACTATATCCGGCATCCCCATCAACCACTGGGGGCAACCTATCACCACCTTTGAAATAATAAGTAATAATGCACAGCTGGAACTATTTGGTTTTATTTTCATCTCTTAAAAAATGTACTGTGATTTTTAAAATGTTTTTGTATCAATAAATTATAATTTCTTATACAAATTATTGTGAAAACCTTGGGTACCGAGGATAGTCCATGTTGTGCCAGGGCCATGGTTGGGGCAGCCCCAGACTTCCCTTTCCAATTGGTGGCCCTCCAGCTGTTTTGGTGGCCCTCCAGTTGTTTTGCGGAATTACAAGGACGATTCTCTCTCTCTCTCTCTCTCTCTCTCTCTCTCTCTCTCTCTCTCTCTCTCTCTCTCTCTCTCCTCCCCTTTTAAAGAGGTAGTTAACTAAAGTCATACACATGTGGAAGTTAAAGTATCAGAATTAAAAGGAAATGACAAATGTTTTGCGCTGCCCTGTGTGTTTTTGGTTATCCTTTGACAGCTTAATCACCTGTTTGTAGTGAGTAGAGGAGTCTTCCTGGGCAATTGAGAGTTATCATTCCTTTTCTATGTTTTGGGTTTGCCCAGGCTCCTCTTCCAATTACCAAGATACCTCCAGGTGATGTCCATCTAAGATGCCCAGATGACTTCTGTTTCAATAGTAATGATTTCAAAGGGAAACTTTACCAAAGGGCATAATTTGCTGACATTTAGGAATTGCATTGCGGGTACCTACCGTATTTTGCCGAAAATAAGGCGTACTCCGAAAATAAGCCGTAGCGGGGTTTCGAAGCAAGATCGAAATATAAGCCATACCCCCGAAAATAAGACGTAGTGTACTGGTGCAGAGCTGTAAAGAAGTCGTGCAGCCCTTCTTATCTGCTCCATCATGACAGCTGCTACGGTGACCGGAGAGGTGTTGGCAGCACCATCAATAAGGTCAGCTCCCCCTGTCAGGTCCCGGTCTGTGAAAGAGAAAGTAAAAAGTCTCAGTGAAGTGAGGAGCTGGATGCTCTGTCCTCAGGGGAAGAAGTAAAGCTGCTCCCCAGCACTGACCAGCAACGGTCTCTCACCCCACACAAACAAATGTAGATTGTTGTACCATACTTGCCGGTAATACAAATAAGACATCCCCCTGAAAATAAGTCATAGTATGTTTTCTTGAGAAAAAATAAATATAAGATGGTGTCTTATTTTCGGGGAAACACGGTATGTCTAAAGGTACCCATTTATCCTGGTTGTTGTATACCTAGTAGTATTACTACTAAGTAATGAGGGTACTTGCTTTGTTCAGTGTTGTACTATTGGTGCATTTCCAATATTTGTTTTTTTAGTTCTCACACCTAGCAAGATGTTTCTGTAGCCTCATGGTACTGACATGAGGTAGAACTTAGACTCTCTGCAGGTTCAGCTAATGTATCTTGTTCTTCAGTATTGCATGCTGAACACAAGAAGTTAAATGTTTGCTCCCAATAATGAACCGCTTAAAAAAAAATGTTCTTGCATGGCATCAATGTTTTGTTTGCACGAATAGGAGTTAAATTGTTCTGATTTGTATACATCTTTTCCAGTGGAAAACCTATAACCCTACCTTTTCGCAAGTGGTGGAGATCTGGTTTCGTTTTGTGTTTGTGGTGCTCACATTCATGGTGACGGTGAGTAGACAAAACTATTGCTTGCATCTAAAAGTAAGAATGAACATGTAGCTTGAGATAACAGGTGGATGGATCTGTGTGATATTTTTACTGGGATGACATGGAACCATCATGAAATCTGAGATCATACATGATGAGCAATGTTAGCTAGTTAGATGGGTGTAAAAATCTAAGATATTCACACTCTCACTCATCCACAAACTAAATCATTTGTAGCTGCCTGAAGACATTTATCAATCGAGGTTCCTTGAGATGACAGTGCAAGTCAAGTCAACAGAGCAGTGGAACAGAAAGGTCAAGGTGCGCCCCCCCCCTGCCAGTGGCACCCAAGACACTCTCCCAATTCTTCTTAGGAGACCGTGGGAAACTGCTTTCCCTGTGAGATCAATAGGAAATTAAACATATTTTCCTTTTATTCTTGTGACTAATAACCCCCTGGAAGGGACATGTATTGCATCACCTTCGGGGTCACAGTCATTCCTTGGCTAGTGTAGCCAAGAATGCAGCTATTTAAACATGATCTGTGTTTGGAGAGCAGGGAAGACATTGGGGGTTTAATAGACCCCCAATGTCTCCGTAAAGAGTACTAGTCACCCGCTTATGCTTTTTCACATACAGTGAGGGGGGGAAAAAGTATTTGATCCCCCTGCTGCTTTTGTAAGTTCTATCATTTTAATGGTAAGTTTATTTTAACAGTGAGAGACAAAATAACAGAAAAACCCACCCAGAAAAATGCAGTTATAAATTGATTTGCATTTGCAATAGAGGCAGTACGTCCTCCACCGTGCTGATGCGGGCCTCCGTCTCCGTGACCCGTTCGCAAAGTTTCTGAGAATCCTGCCTAAGCAGCGAAATGTCCACCTTGACCTCCTCGATCTGTGCAGTGAGGGAGGTCCTGCAAAGTGTGATCGCCTCCAGCAGTTTATCCGTGTCTCCCGGCCCACACTCTCCCCCCATCTTCTTGGCACCGCCATCTTCCTCTGCCTCCTCATCCTCATTCCGGCGGTATTGTGCCAGCTTTGCTGCAGTGGATTTTTGACTTTTTGGGGGGGACGTGATAGCTGGCGTGAGAGGTGGTCGTCAGAGCCAGTCAGGTAGGAAGGGAAGAGGATCTTCAGGCCAGTATCAGGGATGGGGGCCCAGTGCTGGTGTGGGGAACAGGAGGACCAAGATGGCCGACGGCCTCTGTGCACAAGCCGAAGCCGCAGACTTTCCTAAATGTGGCCGCTGTGTAGGAGGACCGCCCGGACAGCTGGGGGACAGAGGATGCCAGGCAGGGTACAGAGCTGGGCCTTCAGGCCGGAAGGAGGAACGGGACTCAGCGCTGATCCAGGGATTGGGTGCACCAAGATGGCCGCGGACCTCCGAGAGCAGGCCGAAGCCGCAGACTCGCCTGATTGCTGCTGCCGGGCGGGAGGATCGCCGCTCCGCTCGGGCCACCGGATGTCCGGAGATTAAAGGAGACCAGGTATGGTATGGAGAAGGTCCCCAGGCAGGTAACAGGTGAGGATGAGCAGTGCAGGATAGATGGAGCTAAAGGAGTAATGGACGGAGCCTAGGGTACACACGTCCTACTCCATATTGTGCCAGGCCACGCCCCTCCACCGCTACAGTTTAAAAAAAAAAAGTATGCCCATCATTACAACTGGGTGGATGCAGGGCGGTATTCTAATGGTGGGCATACCCACCGACCAATCAAAAAGAACATTACAATATATGCCCAACAAGGACCAGCAACGTACTGGTATGTTGCTGGACTTTAAATGGTTATACCAGAATGATGCCTGCAGATTTAGGTATCATCTTGATATAGTTATTTTCAGCCAGGGGTCAGCTTTCATATAAAAGCAATCCTAACAGCTGATTGGCTACTAGACTGATTTTACAAGCAGTGGGAGGGAATAAGCTTTGAATGTTGTGCATAAAATACCAGGACAGTTCAAACCCCCCCCCCCCCCCCCCTAATGACCCTTTTTTGGAAAGTAGACACCCCAAGCTATTTGCTGATGGGCATGTTGGGACCATGTAATATTTTATATTTCGACAAAAAATTCAAAATTTTATTCATTTTTTTTCCACACAAAGTTGTCACTAAATGATATATATTGCTCAAAGCCATGGACATATGTGAAATTATACCCCAAAATACATTCTGCTGCTTTTTCTTAGTACGGGGATTCCACATGTGTGTGACATTTTGCCAGTCTAGTTGTGTACAGGACCCGGAAAACCAAGCACCGCCTTCAGGCTTTCTAAGGACGTACATTTTCCCGAGGCGTCTTTCAGGACAGCACCTTGAGATATGGTGACTCCTCCCACTCCATCAGGAAACACCTTCTTTCCAATCTTTAAAAGGGAGGTCCCTCCTTGTACCATCAGTTTTTGTGTTTCCTCCTCCGGAGGGGGCATCTTTTTAGGAGGGAGTCTGATATCTCAGGGAGCTCCTGAAAGTCGGACTCTTTTTTTGTACTCCTACCTTTCTTTTTTCTTTTGCGGCGATCGTCGCGGAGACTGTCCGCTCTCCTGTGCCACCCGCGCGGCGGTGATGGTATTCAGGCTCCTCTCTTCTCCGTGCTCAGTGGAGCCAGCAAATCTGGGGCCTGGCATTCGATTCCCCGCGTGTGCGCGGGGCGCCGCCATTTTGGCGGAGCCAGGCTCCGGAGACGCGCGTCACTTCCGGCGCGCCGGGAGGAGGGGCAGGGCGGACGCTGGGGCCTATTTCCGCTTCCTGGTCCGGCGCAGCGGCGCTTTTGGATCCAGGAAGCGCTACACATGCCACATGAGTAGCGCTGTCGTCTCACTATGGACAACACAGAAGACACAGCGAGTGGAGCAGGCACTGGCACCAGCAGGACCTCGGCGGGAAGCAGTAACGTGAGTCTGTCTTCCTTAGGGGTGAGGGGGTCTTATGTCTCTCTCTCGGTCTCCTTATTTTTTTCCCCCCAGTGGCATGGGGGCCTGTCAGGACGCAGGCAGTGGTCACTTTCCTTCCTGGCGCACCTGGTGAATGGGGGGGTTTTTTTTCCGTTTTCTGTCTGAGACCGGGTCTCATTCCGGACCCCTTTATTGTTTTTTCTTCTCGCCCGTTTCCTTAGGTCAAAACGGATACTAAGAGAAGGTGTCCTGCGTGCAGGACTAGATTGGGGGAGGACTGGAAGAAACCTTGGTGCAAGCATGCATTGCGCAGTAGTGCAGGAAGAGTCAGCTTCTATTAGAGAGGAGTTAGTCTCTTCCGTTAAAAACGAGTTACTGGCCCAATTCCAGTCAGTTAGGGGATCCCTAGCTTCTACCCCCTCTACTCAGCCGTCCACCTCTCAGTCCTCCCAGGAGGTAGTAGTATTATCTTCTGGGCCCTCGTCTTCGAGGAGGTATCTTTAGGGCAACCTCAGGACCCCTCTAGTGGGGAATCGGAGACTGAGGAGGAAACGGGGTCTCCCGCAAAGTTTAAACTTTCCTTAGAGGAGGTGGACAATCTCCTTATAGCCATTTACGCTACCTTAGGACTGGGTGAGGAGAAGAAGGACCTAAGTTTGCACGATAGAATGTATGCTGGCCTCTGCGAACCCAAGGGTCGTACCTTCCCGGTACATTCGGTTATTTCCGAGACTATTCTACGGAATGGCAGGAGCCGGAGAAAAAACCCTTTTTTTCCAAGTCCCACAAAAGACGCTTTCCTTTTGGAGAGGATCCATCAGCTATCTGGAACAAGGTTCCAAAGGTGGATGCAGCCTTTTCGCAGGTCTCGCGTTCCACGGACTTGTCCTTTGAGGACATGGGTCTGCTCAAAGATCCTATGGATAAGCGTATGGATCTTCTCCTTAAGAAAGCCTGGCAGTCTATTTTGATCAATCTGAAACCAGCCATGGCTACCACTTGCGTGGCTCGTAACCTGGAATATTGGGTGGATCAGCTTAAAGCACATATTGAGGCTGATTCCCCGAAACAGGATATTTTGGATTCTTTTTCCACTATAGCTGCAGCAGTTGCCTATATGGCAGATGCCTCGGCCGAGGCGATTAAATTTTCTGCCAGGTCCGCAGCCTTAGCCAACTCAGCCAGGAGGGCCCTTTGGCTCAAACCTGGCCAGGAGACGCAGCGTCCAAAAGTAAATTATGTGGAATCCCGTTCTCGGGAGATACTGTTCGGCCCTGAACTAGATAGTATTCTGGACAGGACGGCAGATAAGAAAAAGGCTTTCCCAGTAAAAGCGAAAAATCCTCCCCCTAAGCGTTTTTTTCGGGCCCATAAGCAGCAAAATAAGGGTAAAGGGCCACAGGGAAAGAGAGGTTGGTCAGCGCAGAAGGGTAAAGGTAAGGGAGTCCTTTTCAATCCTCCTGCGCAAACCAACAAGCCGCAATGACTCAGCCCTTCGGGTAGGCGGAAGGTTGGAGAATTTCCTTCCGCAGTGGTCGGCAGTATCAGACAACCGGTACATTCTGACCACTATCGCCCAGGGTTACACTATAGAGTTCTCGGAGGCCCCACCAACAAGATTTTTGGTAACTCAGACCCCAAGAGATCCAGTGAAGGCATTGGCTTTAAAGTCCTCCCTGTCGGAGCTTCGACAGCAGGGAGTATTAATCCAGGTCCCTCTAGTAGACCAGGGCAGGGGGTTTTACTCTCATGTCTTCCTAATAAGAAAGCCCACAGGAAAATTCAGGCTAATCCTGAACTTAAAACCTCTAAACAGATGTGTGAAGTACAGAAGATTCAAGATGGATTCGATATTTTCCATCAGGAATCTTCTGACGCCAGGTTGCTTCATGGCTTCGATAGACCTGAGGGACGCGTACTTACACATTCCTATATCCCCAAAGTCGCAGAGTTTCTCAGGCTAGCGTAGAGTTGGAGGGCACAGTACAGCATTCCAATACAGGGCCCTCCCCTTCGGGCTCTCATCATCACCTCGGATCTTCACCAAGGTGCTGGCAGAAGCCTTAGCACCTTTGCGGCTTCAGGGGATACAGGTCATCCCTACCTGGACGACCTCCTCTTCTTTGCCCCCTCGAAAGAGAGGTTGTTGGCAGATCTGTCTCGGGCACGAAGTCACTTGGAATCCCTGGGCTGGATCTTAAATCTTCAGAAGTCCGCCCTAGTACCCTCCCAGGAGATTCGTTTTCTGGGATTCCAGGTGAATTCACTATGCCGGAGAATATTTCTCCCTTTGGACAAGACAACCAAGGTCTTAGATTCCATTCGGTTGTTGCAGGCCCACCAGACACTAACAGTCAGGCAGGTTATGGCAGCTCTGGGAGTCTTGACTTCCACCATGCCAGCCGTCCAGTGGGCGAGATTGCATTTCAGACCCCTGCAGGCTTTTTTGTTGAAAGCATGGGATCACAAGCCCAATTCCCTGGACTCCCAGGTGAAGATTCCAGCCAGTGTAAAGAGATCCCTATACTGGTGGAAAAATCAGAGAGTGCTTGTGGAAGGTCTGGAATGGTTCTTCCCAGTGGAAAAGAGGCTTACCACGGATGCCAGCGCCTGGGGATGGGGAGCCCACTTAGACGAAAGGTTCACTCAGGGAAATTGGCTAAAGGAGGAATCCCTGCGTTCCTCAAATTGGAGGGAACTAAAAGCAGTCGCCCTGGCCCTAGTGGGCTTTGCTCCACACCTACGGGGTCACCATGTTCAGGTTTTGACAGACAACTCCACGGTGGTAGCCTACTTAAACAGACAGGGGGGTACGAGAAGCCGGATGCTTCAGTCCCTTACCACAGAAATCCTGCTCTGGGTAGAAAGCAACTTACTTTCCCTGACGGCCTTACATCTGAAAGGATCACTAAACCGGGTGGCGGACTTTCTAAGCAGACACCAGATTCGGGAATCAGAGTGGTCCCTGAATCCAGAGGTTTTCCTACAGATCACCGACAGATGGGGTCTACCAGAGGTGGACTTGTTCGCCTCGAAGGAGAACTCCCAGGTAGGAAAGTTCTTTTCCCTGAGCCAGGGGGATGGCTCCCTAGGGGTGGATGCTCTGGCGAATCCCTGGGAATTTCGCCTTTGCTTTGCCTTCCCCCCGTTTCAGCTAATTCCCTTGGTTCTGAGAAAGGTCCAGAAGGAAAGGGTCCCGGTCATCCTCATCGCCCCGTTTTGGCCCAGAAGAGCATGGTTCGCGACGCTCCTGATGATGGCAGCCGAACCTTGTTGGCACCTGCCCCTCAGGCGGGATCTTCTAGCACAGGGCCCGGTCTCTCACCCGGAAGTGGCACGACTTTCCTTGGCAGCGTGGCTTCTGAGAGAGAAATCTTAAAAAATAAAGGGTTTTCTGACCGTCTAGTTTCCACCTTACTTAACAGTAGGAAAAAAGTGACCCGAGCTATCTATGCCAAGGTTTGGAAGGTATTTTCCACATGGTGTAGCTCAGCGGGCCAGGACCCTAGAGATTTAAGTTCCATCTTGGAGTTTTTACAGGCAGGGGCAGATAAAGGCTTAGCTATCAGTACCCTAAAGGTGCAGGTATCCGCACTCGCAGTGTTCTTGAGAGGCCTGTGGCCACAGAACCCTTAGTGGGTAGGTTTTTTAGGTCTCTCACGAGATCCAGACCACTTCGGTTACAGGGGTTCCCGAAGTGGGAGCTCTCAGTGGTACTTAGATCCCTGGCAAACAAGCCGTTTGAACCCTTAGGGGAAGCATCGCTTAGGAATGTTACCCTAAAAACTTTGTTTTTGATCGCTATTACCTCGGCACGTAGGATCAGCGAATTACAGGCCCTGTCTATTAAGAGCCTTATTTATGTTTATTTACGGATAGGGTAGTGCTTAAAACTGACCCTAAATTTTTGCCAAAGGTAGCTTCTAAGGCAAATCGTTTACAGGACATTGTCCTTCCCAGCTTTTGTTCTAGTCCTTCGGGAGAGAAGGAATTATTTTTTCACATGTTGGATGTCAGAAGGACTTTATTAGGTTATTTGGAGATAACAGGTCCGTTCAGACGCTCGGATGCTCTATTTGTCCTCTTTGGGGGTATCAAGAAGGGCCAACAGGCATCTAAGGGGACCCTAGCTAGGTGGCTGAAGCTGGCTATCCGGGAGGCTTATTTACAGGCAGACCTGACCCCACCAGAGGGGGTTAATGCCCATTCAACCAGAGCTCTTGCAACTTCATGGGCAGAAAGAGCTGGTGCCACGCCAGAGCAAATCTGCAGGGCAGCGACGTGGACAAGTTTTCACACGTTCGTGCGACATTATAGATTGGACCTCACCTCGGCCAGTGATCAGGCATTTGGCAGGAAGGTCTTACAAGCTGTCGTCCCGCCCTAAGGTAGTAAGTCTCTGTTATCCTCTCAAGGTGCTGTCCTGAAAGACGCCTCGGGAAAATTCAAGTTAGTCTTACCGGTAACTTGTTTTCCAGAAGTCTTTCAGGACAGCAACGACCCGCCCTATGAGTGTTAAATGAACTATGCTGTGACTAACGTATGTGTTTATGTGTTCCAGCCGGGGCCGGAGGTTTTTCTCTATTACAACTGATGGTACAAGGAGGGACCTCCCTTTTAAAGATTGGAAAGAAGGTGTTTCCTGATGGAGTGGGAGGAGTCACCATATCTCAAGGTGCTGTCCTGAAAGACTTCTGGAAAACCAGTTACCGGTAAGACTAACTTGAATTTTTGATTTCACTCCTCACTACCTATCGCAGTTTCGGAGGCCATGAAATGCCAAGATGGCACAAAACCCCCCCAAATAACCCAATTTTTTAAAGTAGACACCCCAAGCTATTTGCTGAGAGACATGTTGAATCTATGGAGAATTTTATATTTTGCCACAAGTTTTTGGTCTGCGACATTCATCCCAATTCCTGTAGGCCCATGCTGTCATGGACACCTCTCTGTTACCATTTTGGACTGGGCTTATGATATATTGCATCACAGAGCTATGCTATTTCAGCATAAAAGAGCTGCAAAAGAGGATGCAGGGGATGTATACCTTCTAAAAAAAACAAACCACTTCCCGCCCGGCCCATTGTCAAATGACGTCCACAAAGGACCTCTACCGATCCGGGTGGACGTCATATGACGTCCTGGGCTTTGCAGCTAGAGGCATCATTCAGATATCCTTCTCTTCTGCCGGCGATTCTGCACAACGTAAGAACGATCATAGTGGCGGTTCCGCCGCTAGATCGTTCTTACAGGCGGCGGGAGGGGACATCCCGCCGCCATCCGGTGCTTCTCCGGGCTCTCCCCTGTGCCATCGGGGGCCTGGAGAACGAATCGTCTGGCGCTGGCAGGAAGCATAGAGATGACTGGTGACCAGATGGTCACCAGTCATCTCTATGACCGTCGAAGGACCCGGGCGCGATGTGATGACGTCACGCCCGGGTCCCCGTAAGTAAACAAACACGCAATTGCGGCTGCTAAGCAACAGCAAGCATGAGATCGGTGAATTTTTTTTCACCGATTTCATGCTTTCCAGCCTGGAGGAGAGATGTAGGGTCTTATTGACCCTGCATCTCTCCATAAAGAGTACCTGTCACACACATTCCTATTACAAGGGATGTTTACATTCCTTGTAATAGGAATAAAAGTGATAACAAAAAAAATAAAAATAAAAAAAAAAGTGTAAAAAAAAAAAAAAAAATTTTTTTTTAACGCCCCTGTCCCCAGTAGCTCGCGCACAGAAGCGAACGCACACGCAAGTCCCGCCGACATATGTAAATGCCGTTTAAACCACATATGTGAGGTATCGCTGCGTGCGTTAGAGTGCCAGCAACAATTCTAGCACTAGATCTCCTCTGAAAATTTTTACAGGTTACCAGTTTAGATTTACAAAGCATTGCCTATGGAGATTTTTAAGTACCGAAGTTTGGCGCCATTCCATGAGTGTGCGCAATTTTAAAAACGTGACATGTTGGGTATCTATTTACTCGGTGTAACATCATCTTTCATATTTTACAAAAAAATTGGGCTAACTTTACTGTTTTGTTATTTTTTTTTAATTCATGAAACAATTTTTTTCCAAAAAAAAGGCGTTTGAAAAATTATTGCGCTAATACCGTGCAAGATAAAACGTTTCAATGACCGTCGTTTTATTCCCTAGAGTGTCTGCTAAAAAAACATATATAATGTTTGGGGGTTCTGCGTAATTTTCTAGCAAAAAAATTATGATTTGTACATGTAGGAGAGAAGTGCCAGAATAGGCCCGGTATGGATGTGTGTATAACAGCCCTGTATGGAAGCGGTTAATGGCCAATGACAACTACCTATCTTCTTTCTCGTGCTTTTTCATTTATTTCAGTCTTGTGGAAATATACATTTTTTATTAATGTTAAAAACATGATCATGTTTTTTGTTTTTATTTTTTCTTTCAGTGTCTATTTGCACATTCCCTTCGTAAGTTCTCCATGAGAGACTGGGGTATAGAACAGAAGTGGATGTCGGTCCTTTTGCCCCTGCTTTTGCTCTATAATGGTATTATTTTATCATATTTCATAAGGTTAATTTTGACATCTTCAAAGGTGACTGTGTGTTGTTTGTTTTGTTTTTTTTTTTTTGTTTTTTTTTCCTACATCTTTTACTATTGTATGTAACCAATTTTAAATTAACTGAAAGGGTAAGTCCACGTAGAATTATTATTTTAGTCTGGGCCCTGGGGGGATGTCGGCAACTTGAGTTATCTTTGGGCTTCATATTAGCTGTCGGGTTCTCTATCTGTGAGATTAATCCCCAGTTCCACCAATCTGCTATGCCCAATATGAGATGTGATATTTTTGGAGGTAAATATTGTGGTGTTACATGGATTATATGCAAATGTGTTTTATGGTGCTTGTGGTCTTGAACAAGAGCATTTATTAGCCTATTTTATTTCCTCTCGTTGCTGATTGTTCACCGACGGACATGCTAGAATTTCAAGTAGATTGCTAAACTGAACAGTGGTCCATTCTGATCAAACAATGTTTCACCTGTTTCTTGCAGATCCATTCTTCCCTCTCACATTCCTGGTTAATAGCTGGTTTCCTGGCATGCTCGATGACCTGTTTCAGTCACTCTTCCTATGTGCACTTTTGCTATTTTGGCTTTGCGTCTATCACGGCATTCGGGTGCAGGTAAGCAAAATAAATCTATCCAGTTACCAATAAATGTGTTCTCTTGGGGCAAGTCGTTTATGTATTAAATTGTGTACATTTCTCTTAAAATCGTGAATAAATATACAAGTACACATGTATAAAAACATTTTTCCCAAACATTCGGGGTACAGTTATTCAAACATTTTTGAATTTTACCGCCTTGAGGTGAAATTGGACACTGGAAAAAAATAATTAAACATACAATCAGGTTTAACCCCTCTCATTCCTGGTATACTTCATTATTTTTTTTTTCTTGCAGTCCTAGGAAGATGGACATCCTTTTTCTCTATTGAGAAAAGTTAAAGAATTTTACTTGTAAATTTTATTTTTTCAAGATCAAGACTAAATCCACATGATGCTGAGCCACATCTTCAGCAATATTTTTGAAGGATGTACCCAGACCCCGCTGGACCAAAGATTGCAGGGCCTGCCTTGAATGTGATCTTTGGGTACTAGACTTTGCCGGTGCAGTACCCCCCTACTACTTACCTGAGCCCATCTCTATCCAGCAATGTTGCACGAGTGCCTCGGCCATACAGGACTCTCTCTCCTGATTGGCTGAGACACAGCAGCAGCCAAAGTCAGTTAGCGAATTGGAAGAGAGGGGCTGGGGCCGAACGGGGACTCTGTCTAAATGGACACAGAGCTGCAGATCGGCTCAGTGCCCCCATAGCAAGCTGCTTACTGTGGGGGCATGCGACAGGAGGGGAGGGTCCAGGAGTGCCAGCGAGAAACCTGAGATGAGGATCCGGGCTGCACTGTGCAAAACCATTACACAGGGCAGGTAGGTATAACATGTTTTTATTATTTATAAAGAAAAAAAAAAAAAAGACTTTAGTGTCACTTTAAGTACCCCCTTAATTTGGTACCAAGTGCCATAGTAAACATAACTATCATGATGCAAGATAACTCGGCGTCATTGATGAGAAACCAGCATGCCAATAAGAAAAGGACAAAAAAAAATGAAGAAAAAAAGAGAAGAACTTCAGCTTGCATGAGTGCCTATTCCAACCAGCATAGTGAAAGTTGCTTTGCTAGGAAGGGGATTGTATATAGTTTATCCAGGAGCTTCAGATCCTCTCAAAACTTATAGAAGTATCGCCTAAAATGCTAACCATATTTTCATAAATTTTTATCCAAGTACATTTTTGCTTCATCACCACCAAGTCCATTACTGGGTTCTTCCTTTTTAGCCGCAAAACCATAAAATATATCAGGGTCTGAGTAGATCTGGGAACCCCTTCAGCGGGTTAATTTAAGTAGTGCAATCCCAGGGTTTTTAAAAATATTGATCATAGTCACCGAAAAAATCAGGAGCGTGAACTCCTATAACAGTAGCATCTAACCTTAGAGCAGGTCCACCACATATGGTACATAGTACCTACCTGCCGACATCCTTGGAAACAAAGTGAGTAGGAGCCTGGGTACATTTTTGACAAATGATTAGGTACTGAGCATCAGCAGGACAGTACTTTATTCACCTCAATACAGGGCACTTTCACCCCCTTCCTGCCCAAGCTATTTTTCAGCTTTCAGCACTGTCACACTTTTTAAATGACAATTGTGCGGTCATGCAACACTGTACCTAAATAAAAAAAAAATAATCTTTTTTCCCCCCCCATAAATAGAGCTTTCTTTTGGTGGTATTTGATCACCTCTGTGGTTATTATTTTTTGCGCTATAAGAAAAATAAGAGTGACAAGTTTGAAAAAAACACAATATTTTCCTCATATTTTTGGTAAAAGTAAATTGCAATAAATGTTTATTGTTTGTTTTGCACAAAAGTTATAGCATCTACAAAATAGGGGATAGATTTATAGCATTTTTTTTTTTTTTTTTACTAGTAATGGCGACGATCTGCAATTTTTTATCATGACTGCGATATTTTGCTGCAGACATATCGGACATTTTTGACACTATTTTGGGACCATTCACATTTCTACAACGATCCGTGCTATAAAAATGCATTGATTACTGTTAAATGTGACGGGCAGGGAAGGGGTTAACACTAGGGGGCAATCAAGGGGTTAAATATGTTCCCTAGGGAGTGATTCTAACTGTAGAGGGAGGGGACTCGCAAAGGGGAGGAGACCGATCGGTGTTCCTCTGTACATGGAACATACCCGAGTCTCGCCACAAAAGCTTCTGTTTTCAAAAGCTGTATGTGTGGAAATATTAGTGGTGCTCCGTTTTTTACAAGCGAAGAAAGTGGAGGATTTGTTGCAAGTGAGAGCTCAGTGGTAGGTATCTCGAGCTGTTAAGTAAAATAGGTGGAGGGATGTATATTCCTGTGGTCCAGGAAATGGCCTGTGCAGTGAATGCCCTTATTCAGCCACCGTTGAAGCTCTCTGGAGCACAGGCCTGGTGGAAATGACAGATTATTAAATAGTGGTGCTACGGGTGAATGAGTGGAGTAGAGCTTAAATAAAGCGAGTTGAATAGTGGAATGGCAAGGAGCACACACACGCCTCTGCTTCTAAGGCGATTCTATCCTGCTTATAAGATTGAAGTACAAATGGGTCAGCTGGTTCACCTATACCATATCCTAAGATCCGGCACCCCCAGCCCACCTAATTCTTGCAGTGTATATAAAGAACGGCACATCACTCTGGGGCCCCAAATAAATTAATAAATTATAATAATTTATTCTGATACCTCCTGAAGGTCAACAACAGGAAAATGTACAGAATAATAAAGAACTTTAGGTTGACTGCGGCAATCCTTTCCGCCCAAGCTAAAGAAACGAAGGAAGAGCACCTTTTCATATCCCTCAATAAACCAGTAAATAAATGTGGATAATTGGCCTTTTTAAAGCATCACTATTGTAGAGGTTAGCTTGATTCCTATATATGGAAGAGAGCCCATCTGCCAAAGGAAACTATATTTCGTCTGTGTTTTTTGATCACTATATTTTCTCTGTGTTTTTGATCAAATCCTAGTACTAAGGCCTGATGGGAGGGGTAGGGGTTATACCTGGCTGGCCACCAGCTTTTTTTTTTTTATTTGCCAACGTTCAGGTCCTCCCAAAGGTGGCAGTTGACCCATTTGTTTAAAAATAACTAAAACCTGTGTAAGTATAAAATCCTTTTTTGGTATGTGGCTTTCTTCATTTTAGATGAAAATAAACCCAACTGTATAATATTTTTTTAAATACTGTATTGGCGTATAATACTCACTTTTTTACCCTGAAAATAGAGGGTAAACTGTGCCTGCGCGTTATACGCAGGGGGCTGTGGAAAGTGTTTTTTTTCCCTGAAACTTCCCTTAAAGTTAGGGTGCGTGTTATACGCCGATAAATACGGGTATGCCCATTATGCAGTGAAACATTAACAAACTTTTTATTTTATTTATTACTCCATTATTATAGTCAAAATTATTCATTAATTTAGCTCAGTGGTTTTTGATAATTAAAAGTATAGTAACATTAGCTATATAAAAGTGATCTGTTCAAAATAAAATTTGACAGTAACCATCTTTTTATGCAGTGCAAACTGCAGACCCCAAACTATATACAGTAGGAGTGCAGTATATACTGCATAGGAAGATGTTTACTTGAAGTTGAGCCCTGACATCAGTATTGGGCACACCTTTTCCTATATGGTTTATCTCCAATGTCTTTCCCTGTTCCTTAGGGGGAGAGAAAGTGCATGACTTTCTATCTGCCAAAACTGTTAATAGTTGGACTTCTCTGGCTTGCTTCTGTGACTCTAGGCATATGGCAAACGTAAGTATTGCTTTGTATTTGATTCTGGCTTGTTTCTGTCATGTAACTGGGTTTTTATGCAAAGAGAACTACACTCACAGACACTTTATTAGGGACACCTTGCTGGTACTGGGTTGGACCCCCCTTTTGCCTTCACAACTGCCTAAAATCTTTGTGGCATAGATGCAACAAGGTTTTGGAAATGCTCCTCAGATTTTGGTCTGTATTGATATATTAGCATCACGCAGTTGCAGATTTGTCAGCTGCACATCCATGATGCAAATTGCACGTTCCACCACATCCCAAAAGGTGGTCTAATGGCCCTCCACATTCTAAGTAATTAATCTGGTGCAAGCATGCAGGTAAGAACCTCTGACTTTCCTCAACTGCATACATAGGCTAGCATCCTTTAGAAAGAAGTCGGCAATGGAAGGCTCTGTTTTTCAGAACAGGCTTGATTTTGTAAGGAAAAAAAAAACACAAGGGGGTAGATTCAGGTACATTTGCGCTTTTTTTGCGGAGGCGCAGGGCAACGTTTTTGCCCTGCGCCCCCGCAAATTTACTGCACTGCCCTTGATTCACGGAGCAGTAGCTCCGTAAATTGCGTGGGCGCGCCGGCAAAATGCCTGGCGCAAGCGCACGCAATTTAAATGATCCCGTAGGGGGCGGGAATCATTTAAATTAGGCGCGTTCCTGCGCCGATCGTAGAGCGCATGCTCCATCGGGAAACTTTCCTGACGTGCATTGCGGCAAATGACGTCGCAAGGATGTCATTTGCTTCAAAGTGAACGTGAATGGCGACCAGCGCCATTCACGAATCACTTACGTAAACTACGTAAATTTCAAATTTCGCGACGCGGGAACGACGGGTATACGTAACATTTGGCTGCCCCTGCTAATAGCAGGGGCAGCCTTACGCGAAAACCGCCGTACGGAAAAGACGTAAACTGCGTACGCAGGGCTCGCGTAACGTTGTGAATCGGCGTTGGTATGCAATTTGCATACTATACGCTGAGCACAACGGGAATGCCACCTAGCGGCCATCGCAAGAATGCAGCCTAAGATATGCGGGCATAAGAGCCTTATGCCGCGCATATCTTAGGCTGCAGTCGGCGTAACGAGGTTCCTGAATCGGGAGCATTCGTTACGCCGGGGAAAGTAAGCAATTGCGCTGTGTAACTATGGTTACACAGGCGCAATTGCTTCTTGAATCCAGGCCACTCTTCCTTTTATTCTTCTATAACTTTGGCAACAGTTTACTCTTACCTGATTCTCGCCTTCCTTGAGCTTTATGAACTTCAACCAATATCTTTGTCTGTATATCTTACATTTATAACCATAAAGAGTAGCATGTTAATCCAGGAATTTAATTTTTTTCTAATTAAATGAAAATGGCAGTGCATCTTATGTTTTTATGCCTTTCTCTGGATAAAATATTTTTTTCAAAATTTTGTTTTTAAAGTTTGCTCAGTTTACATATGCATGCAGTCTTTTCAAATATTTAAAGTGTAAGTAAACCCACCTACCTATCAGCCAAGGAAGCTGCCATCTTGGCCTATGTTTATTCTTCAACTGCCATGGTGCTGCACATGTGATCAGTTATGACACCAGCCATTGGATGGTTTGACAGTTTGGTTGAGAGCACAACCAATGTGACAGTTAGCAATCCCGTATGTATGTATGTATGTATGTATATTTCATATGTGGGGTGGGGGTACACATGAGATAATTATTACTCCATTAAGGCACCGCCCCTGCAACGTATGAGTGGGGCGGTGGAGTGGGGCTTTGGGTGTGCCAAGATGGAGTCAGACAAAATAAATACATTTCACAAGGATTTATTAAAAAAAATATATAGAAAAGGTTTAATACACCATCCTTGGATGGAGCCATTTAAAACATTGAATAGATCACAATTAATTGCAAGTTACAATTTGTTACTATTTCTTTGGTCCAGGGTGTGTGTAGATCCTGGCGGTATATCGTAGAAGTGGCCTCTTATACGATATACCGCCAGGATCTACACACACCCTGGACCAAAGAAATAGTAACAAATTGTAACTTGCAATTAATTGTGATCTATTCAATGTTTTAAATGGCTCCATCCAAGGATGGTGTATTAAACTTTTTCTATATATTTTTTTTTTTAATAAATCCTAGTGAAATGTATTCATGTTGTCTGACTCCATCTTGGCACACTCAAAGTCCCACTCCATACTCTACCTTTTATACTTTTTACGTATAGCCAAGAAAGATAATTGACTATCTTTTATTTCAAACAGAGTTAATGAATTACGTGATCCAACTTACCAGTACAGAGTAGATGCTGGCAATTTCCAAGTAAGTGCTGGATTTATGTGTAAATATATGAATAGCTGTAAGGTATAACTTACTAAAGTTTAAGTGTGGCTTTTTGGTTGTGTACATTTATGGGCGTAATTTAATTTTGGTTAACAAATCTGTCCTACATCATTGGTAATATTGACACCAATAATAACAAAGCATCATACGTACTATATCCAGGGGTCTGAAGCTTCTGCATCAAGCGTCCCCCCACCACAAAAATTAATAGATGCAAACCCTAACAAGATGATTAAAAAGCATTGTATATCATTAACAGTTGGCTTATTTTTAAATACTAGTAAAATACTTTGTTTTCACTTTTTTTTTTTTTATCCTCTGTGTTGCATAATGTCCGACCCAATGAAGCTATGTAAATGGTTATAACACGACACATGAGGTAGCCCCACAAATGTCAGAGTTACAATTTTTAGCACCAGAGCTCACATTTAACTCTAAAACTGGTAACCTGTAAAGGCTTTTAAATCGTTGCCTAAAGACATTTTTAGGCACCATAGTTTTCCGTCATTTCACCGGCGTGCACTATTTTAAAGGAGAAGTGTAGCTCATTTGGCTGTACGTCTCCTGTGGATCACAGAAGTGCATTTCGTTCTGCACTCCTGTGACCCATTTTTAGCAGCCAGCGGGCTGAAGCCCGCTGACGCCAGAGCCAGTCCAGGCTCAGGAAACTTTGCGACCACATGGTCAGGATCCGCCCACATGCCTGTGCTGGCACCCGGCACAGCATCTCTGTGAGCTGTTGAGAAGCTGAGTCCAGGCGCTCCAGCTCCCTCTACAGCCCCAGCGCTCCAGTGAGCATGGGGGGGGGGGGCAGATCAGAGAGCCAGTGACTGATAGTCACCAGCTCTCTGCTCAGGGAGTTCTGAGCCATCAGCTGTGTTTGATCGATTGGTTCTCATTCTTTGAGTCGGCGGGGGACAGATGCAGCATCAGTCCAATGCTGCATCTATCTAGGTAAGTATGATGATTTATAAAAGAAAAAAAAAACAATCTCCACACTTCTCTTTTTTTTTTTTAAATCTTGACATGCTTTGAGTCTGTTTTACACAGCACAACGGAAATTTTTAAATTAAATGGTATTATATCTTTTTTGTATGCACTAAAATGCACTCTGTTGTATTTTTTTCCCTTAAAATTTGCATTTGATAAAGATCTGCGCAAATATTGTGCAACAACAACCATTATTTTTTTTCTCCAGGGCCTCCTGCTTTCAGAAATAACATAATGTTTGGGGGTTTGAAGTAATTTTCTAGTAAAAAAAAATGCAGATTTTAACATGTATGTGAGAAATGTCAAAATTGGCCTGTATGGCAAGTAGTTAATTTAGAAGGAATTTATATCTATAGTTTCATTAACTCACAACAGGCAGAACAAAATTTACAGTGGCAGTCAGTTTATAAAGCAAAACTCTTGCAGAGATAGTGGGACCTCCCTCATTATTACAATAGCAGGTGTACTGACCTGGAAACCCAAGCACATATATCCAGTTGCTGCTATCCTGAGAGCTAAAAGGAGCCAGAGGGCAATCTAGCTCACTGGCATCTGCCATAAAATGAAATCATTTTGGGTGAATTGATCCTTCAGTGTATATTTGAAGCCTTAAAAAAAAAATCTCTAACAGAAAGAAATTGTGGAAAGCTCAGAAACACACATTTACAGTAACTAATCAGTTTGTGTAAAAATATAAACAAATATACAATACCAATGCTAGGGAAATATTATGGGTCAATACATTTTAGTATTAACATATACTGTATATGTAAACCCAAGCACTAAAATCTCATAAATGCTTTAAAATATTAATGTGATTACAAAAAGTAGTTTTTCAGTATTTTTAAATTTGCATCTTTCATTAAAATATTACCCGACTGTACTGCCTGAAAGGCATTTCCTGTTCTAGGATGACATCCTTGTGTCCCTGTCTCCCAATTGTACCGAGCCTTCAATGGAGAGATTACAATAGACATGGTCCACTATTTGTCACTATGGGAAAAATCTGCCTGAGAAATGCCATGCAGTCAACGCTGAAGCTCATGTACACAGTGGAAGGTTGCTGGAGATCAGCAAAACTGAGATAACGAAGGATGAAAAACTGGTGTTAAACAAATAAAAATCAAAAAATAAGTCAATTGTTTATACACAGTGCTTTAGCAAACTAAATGGCATACATTTTGGGTCTCCTTTACCTTCATTTATAATCTATGTGATAACTATGGTAGGTAAATATGCAGAGCTACATCTTCCTATGAAATATTAGGCATTCACACACGATCTTACAAACTGGTCTATGATTGATCTTTTACTTAAAACTTTTAAAGCTGTTAAAAGCTTAAAAATATGTTTTCCTTCAGTTAGATGCATGTCTATTGGTCTTTAATTGCAGTGCATGTCTATGAAGCTGTAAACAAACGGCTTAAGGTGACATTCACACCTACGATTTGGCCCGATAGTGTGTACAAGCAAGTGACCCAGCGGTGGGTCCCAGTGATTAGCTGCAGGAGGTATTCCTATTGAAAGCAATGGGAGGCTGCTGACTCCTGCAGCCAATTGCAGCTGCTTGCATGTAATTACTATGCAGCAATCGCCTGAAAGTGATCGGCCCTGAATGCAGATAGCTAGGGTGTTTATCCGCACCTTCACAATTCACTGAAAACTACAAACCATCTGCCATGGTGATAGGTTGGATTGGAAGTTTATTCATTCCTTAACCACTTCATAGTAACATGTTGCATGTTATTGGTTGAAAATGGTTGTCCTGTCCCTTTAAAAGTCTGCCAAAATGTTTGTGAATGACTGACTGAACCACCATACAACATTAATCAAAGTGCAAAAATATGTGAACATATACAGTTGTCCAAGAATTGCTCACCCTTGTGTAAACTCCCCATGACATAAAATAATAATAAATAATATTTGTACAGCACATATATAGTGTGTGTGTGTGTGTGTGTGTGTGTGTGTGTGTGTGTGTTTTTTCTTCTTTTTTTCTTTTTTGTTATGACACGTGGCATTTATATAAAGTGAGCCATTAGTAAACATTGAATGTTTGCATATTTTTATTTTTTAGCACTTTGTGAATGATTGAACCACCATAAAACATCAATCTACTTTGGTTGACTTTTAAAGGGACGGCAAAAACATTACATCTAGTCTATATTACTTGTTGCCTTCCATATACATGGTTTATCTACCTGGGGTTCAGCTACAAAAGGCCATTCAGTTGACGAATGCTTTTACATTTTCTTCTAGAGGACAGAATCTGTTTTCAATGAAGTCCATGCATGACAGGAAAAGAGAAATTGTACATTTTAGTTTTCATTTGTACAGCTACTGGATTCATGTCTAGGATCTAGATCGGAGAAAACAAACAAACGTCACTGATGATTCCATAGAGTGGAGCCTGAGATAGTTTGCACTCTGTGCATGTGGTAACCTAGCCAAGGTGCCCTATGGAAGGTTGCTGTGATAGTCTATACCAGGGTCCTTTGCATGCATAGTGAATTGGCAATAAGCCTGGGATCACACACGCATGCGGCAGCGATTTCAGTGCAGCAGTCCAGTGCGGTTTTGTTCACCAGTTCTAGTGCAAATTTTTACCTAAAATCGTACCGGAACTGGACCCAAAATTGCACAGGGCCCTTTTTAAAACCGCACTGCGGCCGTCTGGCACATGTGTGAACCGGCCTTATTGAAATCCAGTCCAATTCACATGTTATGTGAATTGGATGTGGTTAAAAATGCATTCAATTTGCATGTATGTGCATCGAGCTTTAAAGTTCTTTTGGCATTAGGATTACTACCTCCCTGTAGAAGTAGCTCTGCCTGTATAGTCTCCCATTTGACTTCCATTTTGCCAAATGTTTGATGAAATTTTCATTGTGGATGTTTTGAGAACTGAAGTTTAACTTTAAATGTAGAATTAAAAAAGTACCGGTATATATTTATGTCCTTCTAATAACTTTCTATGTTCTCTTCAATTAGGGAATGAAAATTTTCTTCCTTGTGGTAGCAACAATGTACATCCTCTATCTTTTGTTTCTTGTTATAAGAGCGTGCACCGAACTACGAAATATGCCATATATTGGTAAGATTTTTTTTTTGTAAAGTGAACTATATTCTGTGCATAAGTGGCAAGTAAAAGTGGGTGTATCTCTTGTCAATAATACAAGAAACACATTGCATAGCTTCTCTGTATGTCAGAGAGTGCTAAAGATTTTGTTTTAAAATGTTTTAAACATTTGTCCAGGTCTGTAGTAGCAAGAATACAAAATTCCTGACTTTAATTGGAGCTGTCTGATAATGGGTATGACCATATTATGTACACAAAACAAAAACTTAGTTGACAACACAGATTCTCTTTTCTGATTATCGAAGGCTCCATTTGCATTTGTGCAACTCCAAAGTCGCATGATTTCCAGTGTGACTTTAATGCCACTTTGATGCGACTTGGGTCCAAAGAGAAGTCCGGTCAAAGTTGCACTCAAAAGTAGTGCAGGCACTTTTTCAAAATCGCCGTGACTTTAAGTTGCACCGATCTGAACTGGTGCCATTAAAAATAATGGACTGTGACTTGTCGTCATGTTCAAAGTCGCATGACACGGTGAATTGACAGCAGTTATTCATCCACCCCAGAGTAAGGGCATTTTCAGACTATGGGTTTGATTTACTAAAGGCAAATATACTGTGCACTGCAAGTGCAATTGCTCTAGATCTGAGGGGTTGCTCGCCTGGTTTCTATCATCCAGTCATGTGGAAGCATGTCCCCCCCCCCCCCCAGATCTAGAGCAACTGCCTGTATATCCCTGTGGGTTACATTGATTTGCATTAGGTCAGCTAATTTATTTTGAACAGGCTGGCAGCATTCTTTGATGCCGCAACAATGGACCTTAGTTATTTTCCTTCATTCAAACACTGTATGGAAATGTGCATTGTGGTGCACTGCAAGGAGAGTGCAATCCCCAATACTGTAATAGTGCATTTGGGTGTCATTCAAATTAAATGGCATCAGAACAATCTGCACCATGGTCACTTTGCTTTCTACTAGTGTTTGGTAAAACCTTTAACTACAACACATGAATGGGACATTGAAGGTATCATTGAGCCTTGATAAGCCTTCAGCTATACAGTTAGTTGCTGTGCGGTCTGCGGCACCTCACATTTGCCAATACAGCAGTTTGTTTACTCCCTTTTCTCCACGGATGGCAGTGCTTTTTTTATGAGGTCACCTATAGACAGGGTCATTGTTGAGAAGCTTGGAACACACAATAGCTCTAGCAGATACATGTTTGTTTAATTTAGACTTAAATACTTTTAATATGTTTCTGTAGCCAAACTTTTTTTTATTTTATTTTTTTGGGGATTAAAACGTTCCACCCATTTATTTCAGCAGCTCCAAAAAGTGTAGCTGCTGACTTTTAATGATCACACTCGACTGTTCCACGGTCCAGCGATGTGGCTGTACGAAGCCCCACTCCTCTCCCCCTCTCCACAGCATTGGTATTCTAACTGTGGGCACCCGGCTGTGAAGCCAGGCGTGCACTGCGCATACACGAGACGCGCTGTGAATGTCCGGGCAGTTTTCTGGGACCTGTGACATGTCCCAGAAGATTGCAGGGAGGAAGGGGGGATAGGTGATCTTCCTTCCGGTGCCGCAGTGCCAGGTCAGTAAGTGGGAGCTGGGTGCCTATAAAAACAGGGTACTTGCCCCCCCCCCCCCAAAAAAAATTACATGCCGGATTTGGCATGTTGGGGTCACCAGCACAGGAGGTGAGGGGAAATCTTTCAGTAGGGATGCCTATTTAAGTGAGAGCATCTTTTAGGGACTTCCATTCACTTTGAAGAGTTTCCTTGCTTCCTGTGTCGGCGGGAAAATCTCTCTCCAAGTGGAAAAGAACGCACAAAAATCTGTCTAGTTCTAAGCCTCCCGTAATAAACTTTGCTAAACTAAAGGAGGAAAACCAATAAACTTTGCTAAACTAAAGGAGGAAAACCAATGTTTTGACTATAGTTTGGGGTGTGACCTTTCTGCTGCTTTTTATTTTATTTCTTTTTTTTCAAATAGCAATTTTTATTGTGTTTTTTTTTTTTTTTTTTATCACAATAAAAACAGAGAAAAAAGACATTCAAAAATGTAAGCACAATGTTCAGAGGAAGCACTTGTTGAAGAGTAAAAGAAAATTATAACAACCATGGCCATTACAAACACAAATGGCACATTTTCAGTTAAAGCATTATAACCATTGGAACATAGTAACGTAGAATAGTATCATTGTAAAGGATATTATAACTTGAAATAAAGCATGAGTGCTAACGATCAGGAAGAAGGAAAAAGAGAGGAAGGGATCAACCCAATAGTTTGTTCACTCCTCCTTTAGATGCCATAATTCCCAGACACAATTGTGAATAGCTTCCTAATGTTATGTTTTTTAAAAATATTTTCTGTCTTTCAGATCTGCGTCTAAAGTTTCTTACAGCTTTAACTTTCCTAGTGCTTGTTATCAGGTATGTCAGTGGTAAACCTATATCTAGAGGTCATCTGCTTTGCTCCAGAAGCAAAGCAAACATGATTGTTCAGAATAATAAAACTTGTTATTGTGGATCAGTTAAGTTCAATTTTCTGACATTCATAAGTGAGTCACACTTTGAATGACAATTGCGCGTTCATGCTACACTGTACCCAAACTAAAATTGTATAATTTTGTTCCCACAAATAGAGCTTTCTTTTGGTGGTAATTGATCACCTCTGGGATTTGTATTTTCTGCTAAAAAAAAATAAAAAGACTGAAAATTTTGAAAAACTTTGTAAATACGCACGTTTTCTCCTTCACTGATGGGGCTGCACTGACGGGCACTGGTGAGAACCGATGAGGTGGAATTGATGGGCACTAATATGCAGGACTGATGGGGCACTGACAGGCGGCACGGATGGGCACTGACAGGCGGCACGGATGTACTGTATTGTACTTATGGATGCCAATCATTGCCAAACAATGCCTGCCAATCAGTGATTCCCATTGTGGGCACTGATTGGCATCCATTGTGGGCACTGATTGACATCCCTGGTGGTCTAGTATGGGCATCCTCGGGGGGGGGGGGGGGGCTTTGCTGATAATCGATCAGCACAAACCTTCCCTGTCAGAGGAGCAGCCGATCGGCTCTCCTCTACTCCTGACACCCTGCAACAACGATTGCCGCGATGCGCTCCCCCTGGTGCGTGCTGCGGCTCAATATCCTGAGGACGTCATATGACGTCCAGTCAGGATATTGAAACCACTTTGCCGACGTCTTTTTGTTATAGGGCGGGCGGCAAGTGGTTAAAGTGGTTCTAAAGGCAGAAGGTTTTCTATCTTAATGCATTGTATGCTTTAAGATGAAAAACCTGTGTGCAGCAGCCCCCTAATACTTATTACCAGAGCCTATCTTGATCCAGCGATTTTGCACGAGAGACTTGGCTTGCCGGGTCTCTCCCTTCTGATTGGCTGAGACAGCAACGGAGCACCATTGGCTCCCACTGCTGTCAATCAAAGTCAGTGAGCCAATAAGGAGAGAGTGGTTCCATGTCTGAATGGACACACAGAGCTTTGGCTTGGCTCAGGTGCCCCCATAGCAAGCATAGAAGAGGAAACCAAAAAAGAGGAGGATCGGGGCTCCTCTGTTCAAAACCACTGCACAGAGGAGGGAAGTAGAACAAGTTATCTTCAAATGAAAAAAAAACAAGACTTTATCACTTTGAGTTTATTGTATTCTCCTTTTTTGCCTTGCAGCATCGTCATTTTATATCTAAGATTCGGTTCACAAGTTTTACAGGACAATTTTGTTGCAGAGCTGTCTACACATTATCAAAATTATATCCTTTTGCTTGCTAGCTTATTAAAATTCCAACTGGTGGTAGTAGAAACAGATTTGCCACTTAAATTATTGTGAATGTTATAGAGTATGAATTTATTATTATGCACTACAGGTTGTTGCGGTTTGTAGGACCACTGTTGTGTAAAATATTGTAGTGTGATATCTGCATATGTAATAATGGTATTCAGTATATAAATTTCTTTCTATATTATGCCTTTATATTTTTTACTATAACGCTGCCAGGGTTGCTAACAATGGGTCATATTGTATTCACATGGCTTAAGTATTATTTGTGTGTAAATGTAGAGAAAAAATATTCATAAAAACATGAACATTTTAAATGGAAACTCTTATAATATTGTGGATACATGTCTTTAATTTATAGTTTTTATTAAATATCAACATTTTCATTTATGGTAGTTTTTTAGACCTTAGACTAAGCATTGTTTTGTTTTTCCAGTGGTTCTCCATGATCTAAGTATAAGCTTTTTAGAGAAGAGCCAGTTTATTTCCCCTTAACGCTTAACACCAGCAGAGTTCTTGTCATTCTATGGCTTGCTGAATTTTTATCTTTACACTTTAGCATTTGTCTACTCACCATCAAAAAATGCTCTGTATGGTAAGTGTTACCCTTGAAATTTTCTCTTGTATTTTTAGCAAATTTATTTAAATTAATTAATGTTTACTCAAAAGTAACTTGTGATTCGAATTTAAATTTAAAATGTTGGGTATTTCATATTCAGATTTTCATCTATTGGGGAAAGGAGTGCCTATACACTTCAGTACTAGAGTGTTTTTATTTTATTTATTTTTTTATTTTGGCAATGTCTTAGTTCCACCCAAAATATCTTTAAGTTTTTTGTGGTCTATGGTAACGTATATTATGTTTTATTCTGGACAGATAGGAATTTAATTTGTTGCAAAATTGCATACATATTTTCTCTTAGGTTTTAGATTTCTATATTTTTTTTACTATTTAGTCCCAATTAAAACCAAAGTACAGCTAAAATTGCAAACATAAAATCATCACAAAGCATATAACTTAGTTAGTATCATGTGTCCCTTGAGTTGATTCTTGATTCTTTCTCTGCCCTATGAATGACACGGGATCTCTGAATGGGGGATTGGCAGATGATAGCTCCGCCTCATCAGAGATCGTGTGTTATTCTTTGAAGCCGTAGTACAGCTTCTATAAATGGTGGATCAGGCAGGAAAGGGTGGACATAGGCAAGATTTCTTGATGGGAACTCCTAACACCCCCTTAGCTGCTACTCTTTTAAGCAAAAGCTTACATTTCAATTCTCTCAGCTATTCACATCCCCGGAGGTGGACCTCCTAAGTCACCAACACATAGGCCCATAAAGAGAGGTCTCTGCACCTTCAGATGTTTCAAAATCCCTGTCAGATGTGCACATCCTGATCTCCAGGTTCAAAAACAAGCTGAACAAATTTGTATAGAGGACCAGGGATCCTCCAACCCTTGCAATAGATTTTTTTTTGTTGTGTTTTTTTTTGCTTTTAAGAGAAAAAAAAGTTTACATGGTTCTCCAAAGTTGTAGAGATGAGTGGTTGCCATCACTTATCTCTATGGGGAGACACTGCCAGCGCTGTATGATTCCTGGGCTCTGCAATTGGTAATGCAAGCCCCAGGAAGAGGCTGGAGGGGGGGCACCTCTTCCACTGCTTCCAAAAGTGATCCACCATTGCAGAGACCGCTTTCATCTGAAAGCTGGCTCCCTAAGGCAAGAGAAAATACTGGGTTATGGCTTCTAGCTGTAGCCATATACCCGGTATGTAGTGATGTAAATTCCCAGTTGGGCAGTCGACAAGTGGTTAAAGTGGACCTTTATTTAGAAAATAAAGTCCTGTTAGATTACTTCAGGCTGGTCCCTTTTGGAGTTGTGTAAAACGTTAAAAATAATAGTCTATATTGTTTAAAATCCAGTAATACTGTCTTACCCTGGTCTGCACGTGCCCAGTTGCTCTCTATTTTTAGGCACTACAGTTTGTAGAGACCGATCTGCTGACAGCCTTAAAGTGCAATTAAACCCTCCTATCCTTTTACAGCCATGGAATCTGCTGCTGTCAGGCCTCGTACACACGACAGAGTTTCTCGGCAGAATTCACCGAGAAACTCGGTCAAAACCCGGATTCTGCCGAGAAACTCTGTCGTCTGTACAATTTTGGCTCGATGGAGCCACCGAGGAACTCAACGAGAAAATAGAGAACATGTTCTCTATTTTCTCGTTGTCCTCGTTGTTCTATAGGAGAAGGCGGCCCGCCGAGCTCCTCGGCGGCTTCATCCCAAAACTCGACGTGCCAAGCACGTCGAGTTCCTCTGTCGTGTGTACGGGGCCTTAGATTTGCAACCTCCAGGGAGCTGCACATGCGATCAGTTATGACACCAGCCATTTGATGGTTTGACAGTTTGGTTGAGAGCAGAAGCAAATGTGACCATTTTGAATCCTTTTTTTTTTACCGTAAGTTAAAGGCCTTTTTTTTCCCCCGTAAGACCCTTTTCAGACATTTTGCAGGCGCTATAGCGTTACAACTAGCGCCTGCAAAGCTCCCTAAAATAGCTGCTCCATTCACTCCAGTGTCAAAGCCCTCAGGCTTTGACACTGGATCGGTGCGCTGGCAGGGCATCAGAAAAAGTCCTCCCAGCAGCTTCTTTGGAGCGTATTAGGAGCAGTGAACTCACCGCTCCTAATGTGCTCCTGCCCAAAAATCATCCTAAGGAGAAGGTGCTTTTACACTTTCAATGTTCGATGGCTTCGATTTGACAGTCTGATTCTTGGTTTGTTCTTCTGAGGTTCAGGCTAGTTGACGCTCTATTTCTAGGTGGATTTGAAAGATAATTTATCAGACCTATGGTATTGGGGTTAACATTCTCTTTCATAGTAGAGTCCCATTCCACCAGGAGTGTCGGTGCTTCCTAGGTGATTCAGCATCCAAACTTCTTCTGTTCAAGTTTGTAATGCTATGATCTAGTCTCCTTTTCACATGTTTACTAAGTTCTAACAGGTAGATGTTCACACCTCTGCAAATCGCAGTTTTAGTCGAAAGGTCTTGCAGGTCGCTTTATAATGGGGTTTTTCCCTATTCTGTTTTTGGGTTTTGGGCTTGTTCGCTTTGTCGATGTGTTGCCCTCCCCATATGCTGCCCACATCCCATGCTTAGGGACATCGTAAGTAGTCATGACTATAATGTCCACTGTGATTTTGCATTTTTGGTTTAAAATCCTTTTCTTGGAATACATTACAGGGCACAGGGATCCCTTACCACTTGCTACAACACTGAGGCTTCGCTGAGAGTGGGTATTGCCTGGGCGGGAATTCCTGCTTTTAGCCAGTATCCATTCACCTGTTAGTGGCAGTCATGAGAATAATGATCTTCTGGTCCTGTGATGTACTCCAAGAAATGTAAACAAAATAATACATGTATATGGTATGGGGTCATTAAAGCTTCTGTTCAGATGGATTTTGGGGTCTTGACCCTTGTAGGGTATTGTCTACAAGAAAGAATGAGATATTGAATATATGCTTTAAAGGGACTAGGGTCAAACAGAGAAGAGTCAAGATCCTGGTGATCACAGCTGATCTCTCAGGTGTGCCCGTATATGAAGAAGAGATGAGGAGTGGAGAACATGTTCTTCACTTTTCATCACAGGATACGCTCTTCTGTCATTTACTTTTACACAGATGACCAGTTTATGAACGTGAGATCTGAAGATCTCATTGGTCATCTCTGTAAAATATCTCCAGCTCAGAGTTGGAGAATCTGGGTGAGAAGCTGCTGCCATGTGAGGGAGGAGGATTCTTTCGTTCTAATATCAGCAACAGCAAGCTTAAAGATTGATATAAATAATAACTATATAGGTTTGTGTGCGTTTTTTTATATATATATATATATATATATATATATATATATATATATATATATATATATATATATATATATATATAGTGTGTGTGTGTGTGTGCACCCCTCACATTTTTGTAAATATTTTATTACATCTTTTCATGTGACAACACTAAAGAAATATCACCTTGCTACAATGTAATGTAGTGAGTGTACAGCTTGTATAACAGTGTAAATTTGCTGTCCCCTCAAAATAAATCAACACACAGCCATTAATGTCTAAACTGCTGGCAACAAAAGTGAGTACACCCCTAAGTGAAAATGTTCAAATTGGGTTCAAAGTGTCAAGGTTTTGTGTGACCACCATTATTTTACAGCACTACCTTAACTTTCTTGTGCACGGAGTTCACCAGAGCTTCTCATGTTGCCACTGGAGTCCTCTTCCACTCCTCCATGACGACATCGCAAAGCTGGTGGATGTTTGAGACCTTGCGCTCCTCCACCTTCCGTATAAGGATACCCCATATATGCTCAATAGGGTTTAGGTCCCGAGACATGCTTGGCTAGTCCATCACCTTTACCCTAAGCTTTTTTAGCAAAGCAGTGGTGTGCTTGAAGTTGGAGGTGTGTTTGGGGTCGTTATGTTGGAATACTGCCCTGCGGCCCAGTCTCCGAAGGGAGAGGATCGGGCTCTGCTTTAGTATGTCACAGTACATGTTGGCATTTATGGTTCCCTCAATGAACTGTAGCTCCCCAGTGCCAGCAGCACTCATGCAGCCCCAGACCATTACACTCCCACCACCATGCTTGACTGTGGGAAAAACACACTTGTCTTTGTACTCCTCACCTGGTTGCTGCCACACACGCTTGACACCATCTGAACCAAATACGTTTATCTTGGTCTCATCGGACCACAGGACATGGTTCCAGTAATCCATGTCCTTTAGTCTGCTCGTCTTCGGCAAACTGTTTGCAGGCTTTCTTGTGCATCATCTTTAAAAGAGGCTTCCTTCTAGGACGACAGCAATGCAGACCAATTTGGTGCCCTGTGTGGCGTATGGTCTGAGCACTGACAGGTTGATCCCCCACCCCTTCAACATCTGCAGCAATGCTGGCACCACTCATACATCTATTTCCCAAAGACAACCTCTGGATATGATACTGAGCACATTTATTTAACATCTTTGGTCGACCATGGCGAGGCCTGTTTTGAGTGGAACCTGTCCTGTTAAACCGCTGTATGGTATTGGCCACTGTGCTGCAGCTCAGTTTCAGGGTCTTGTCAATCTTCTTATAGCCTAGGCCGTTTTTATGTAGAACAACAATTATTTTTTCAGATCCTCAGAGTTCTTTGCCATGAGGTGCCATGTTAAACTTCCAGTGACCAGTATGAGCGAGTGAAAGCGATAACACCAAACTTGACACACCTGCTCCCCATTCACACCTGAGACGTAACACTAAAGAGTCACATGACACCGGGGAGGGAAAATGGCTAATTGGGCCCAATTTAGACATTTTCACTTAGGGGTGTACTCTCTTTTGTTGCCAGCGGCTTAGACATTATTTGCTGTGTGTTGAGTTATTTTAAGGGGACAACAAATTTACACTGTTTTATACAAGCTGTACACTAACTACTTTACATTGTAGCAAAGTGTAATTTCTTCAGTGTTTACATGAAAAGATATAATAAAATATTCACAAAAATGTGAGGGGTGTACTCATTTTTGTGAGATACTGTATATGCACACACACACACGCACCGTATAGATCTTGGGTATTTTCTTTCTTTTAAATTGCTGTAAAATTGTGTCAAAATACGCAATGCACTCATTGTTTAATGGCACCCCAAATGCACTTAGCAGACATGCATTTTTGCTACACATTTTTGTCCATTTGACAAATACACTACCAATGTGCCAAAATGCGCAATTGAAAAAATGCACAATGATCCACGCCCAAAAAAAATCAATTGGCTTTTGGGCCTTTATTGTGCGCAGTTTTGGCAAGTTTTTTGATGGCACTTTTTTGCTGTTGTTTTTTTCCCAAATACATTTTGGCTTGTTTTTTAAAAAATGCAATTTGGCACATTTTTATGTGCATTTTGGTGCTTTTTACCTGCATTTTTGTGTGCATTCCAGAAACACGTGCACAATGCATGATATGCTTGCGGTGCCAGTAATTGTTAATGGCACCCCAAAAGTGGCTGTTTGCCAAAATACACATAAAAACCAAATCAAAATGCATGTTAAAGTGTCAAACTACATGCTAAAAGAAGCGCCAAAATGTGCGTTACAAACCACGCCAAAATGTGTGTTTAAAAAAGCACAATAAAAAATCCACGTCCAGATGCGTGTTAAAAAAATACGGCGTGTTAAATGACAAATGCGCATAAAAAAGGACCAGAATACACATTTAACCACTTCCATACCAGGCACTTACGCAGCTTCCCGCCCAAGCCAATTATCATCTTTCATGCTACGCTGTACCCAAGCAATTTTTTTTATCATTTTGTTCCCACAAATAGAGCTTTCTTATGGTGGTATTTGATCACCTCTGTGATTTTTATTTTTTGCGCAACAACTAAAAAAATACCGAAAATTTGGAAAAAAAAAATAAAGGGGTGGCACTTTTATTTAGTTACAATTTTTTCCAATCAGTGCCCATTTATTTATTTATTTATTTACAATTTTATTTTACAATTTTTTTACATGTGGATGGCCATGGGAGATGTACCTGGCCATCCACATGTTTCCTCCAATCCCTGGTGGTCCGGGCGGCTTCCCTGTGGTCTAGTGTGGGCAACCAAGGGGGGGCTGCGCTGATAAACAATTAGTGTGAACCCCCCCTGTCAGGAGAGCTGCCGATCGGCTCACTCTACTTGCGTCTATCAGACGCGAGTGAGGAAGGGGTGATCAACGGCTCTTCCTGTTTAACATCGTGATCAAACCGTGATTGGACACTGCTGATCACGTGGTAAAGAGCCTCCGCCGGAGGCTCTTTTACCGAGATCGGTGATGCAGGGTGTCAGACTGACACACCACCGATCGCCCCCCACGTAATCCTGCAGGACGTCAATAGACGTCCGGTCAGGATTTCACAACCACTTCCTGGACGTCAATTGTCCATTGACCGGGCGGGAAGGGTTAAAGAATGTGACATAATGTGTGTAAAAAAAACAGCATGCTTCAATTTTATGTGGTCGTTTTTCAAAACGTAATTTTTTACTTCACAGAAATTGACCGTGTGTAGCAAAAAAACGTCGTTTAAATACGAAGTTTTTTTCACCCGCGCATGCCCAGAAGCTACTTATGAAGCAAGCTTCAATGGAAAAACGTGTGAACGTAACCTCACTTTGCTAGAACATTGTGAGAAAAACGATGGTGTGTAGGCAACTTCGTCTTTGTAAATAGAAGTTTCAAAAACTTCATTTTTTACTTTACAGAAAATGTCTTTTTTTTTTTCATCACATAAAGTGATGGTGTGTTTGCGGCATTAGAGTTTAATGAATATTTGGCTAATATGATTAATTGCTTTATTAGAATTGCATCAATTTATTTACTTCTGTTTCTTTTACAGAATCACAGTTGAAAGATAATCCTGCCTTTTCGATGCTAAATGACTCGGATGATGATGTAATATACGGGTAGGATGTTTGCTTTTGTGTAATTATGAAGTACTTATAGATTTTTTTTTTTCTTCACACCTCTTCATTCACATCTTGCATTTTTTTGTGCCCTGAGGCATGTTGCTTAATGGCAGGCCATATATTTTAGTTGGGCTCGCAACGTACCTCAGCACATTAGAAAAGCACCAGTCTAATTTTCACAATGCAGTGCGCCACAGTGTACATTGTTTACATTGTGTGTTGTGTGCTACAGCATATGTGCAATTTGGACAGATTTTTATCTATTTGTACATCAAGGTGACCATTCAGAATAAAACCCACATATACCCATGCATTACTATGTGTTTTGGTAACGCATGTTAAACTTAAAGTGCATTACCACAATAAATGTGTGCAAGTCTGCTCCTAAAGAAGGGGTAGTTGTGGTAAAATGAAACAACTGTACTTGTTGTAGTAAAATGGAACCAGGAGTTAACGCAGACTTAAAGATGCCTAATGACACGGCTGCCTTCCTGCTCCATCTAACTCAGACATCTAGATATAAAAGATCCCTGATATCCATCTACTCAATGCAGCTAAAGCGTGCATTCCATTGTATGGAAACAAACCACAACCCCCATATATTGTGGTTCTCTAAGATTAGTGAAATTCATACAATGGAGTAGTTGATGGCAGCAGCCAATAACCAAGAGGAGCAATTGTCCTTAAATGATGACTCTACTGGACTGATTTCAGTTCTTTTTCAGATTACCCTAGTCCATACTATCATCTTCTGTTTGAGACTTGATCCCCACAGGACAATACAGGTCCTCGAGTCTGAGGGTTGGGGGCTGAGTCACAGCATTCTTCACTCCCCTCTTTTCCTACCTTTGCACCTATCCTCCCCTTCCCTGTGTTTTTGTTCTCTTTTAGATACAATTTCTTTCCTCTCTTTAATCATGCTCACAGAGACCTTGTCAGACAACCATAAGTAGAATTAAGATGGGCAGTTAGTGCTTTTAGGCCAGTGTTTCCCAACTCCAGTCCTCAAGGCACACCAACAGGTCATGTTTTCAGGCTTTCCATTATTTTGCACAGGTGATTTGATCAGTTTCACTGCCTTAGTAATTATCACAGCCGTTTCATCTCAGGGAAATCCTGAAAACATGACCTGTTGGTGTGCCTTGAGGACTGGAGTTTGGAAACACTGCTTTAGGCGATATTATTTACCCACAGTTAAAGTGGTTGTAAAGTCAGAAGTTTTTTTTTATCCTAATGCATTAAGATAAAAAGTGTGCAGCAGCCCCCCTAATACTTACCTGAGCCGATCTATATCCAGCGATGTCCACGAGTGCCTTAGCCATCCAGGACTCTCCCTCCGGATTAGCTGAGGCACAGCAGCTGCGCTTTTGGTCGTGCTGCTGTCAATCAAACTCGGTTAACCTATCGGGAGAGAGAGGGGACATGGCTGGGCCGCTGAGCGGATGCACTGAGCTGCAGCTCGGCTGTCCCCATAGAAATCTGCTTGCTGTAGGGGTACTCAATGCAAGGGAGGGGCCAAGCGCTAGAGCCAAGAGACACTAGAAGAGGAGGAAAACCATTTCATTGTTATTTTAATAGAAAAAAAATGATCACTTAACCACTTGCTTACTGGGCACATAAACCCCCTTCGTTCCCAGGCGAAATTTCAGCTTCCGGCACTGCGTCGCTTTAACTGACAATTGCGCGGTCGTGCGACGTGACTCCCAAACAAAATTGGCGTCCTTTTTCCCCACAAATAGAGCTTTCTTTTGGTGGTATTTGATCACCTCTGCGTTTTTATTTTTTGCGCTATAAACAAAAAAAGAGCGACAATTTAAAAAAAATATATATTTTTTTTACTTGTTGCTATAATAAATATCCCAATTTTTTTTAAAAAAAAACTCTTTTTTTCTCAGTTAAGGCCGATACGTATTTTTTCGACGTATTTTTTGTAAAAAAAAAAAAAAATCGCAATAAGCGACTGGTTTGCGCAAAAGTTATAGCGCCTACAAAATGGGGAACAGAATTATGATTTTTTTTATTATTATTTTTTTACTAGTAATGACGGCGATCTGCGATTTTTATTGGGACTGGGATATTGCGGCGGACGTATCGGACACTTTTGACACAAATTTGACGCCATTCACATTTATACAGCGATCAGTGCTATAAAAATGCACTAATTACTGTATAAATGTGACTGGCAGGGAAGGGGTTAACACTAGGGGGTGAGGAAGGGGTTAACTGTGTAGCCTGGGCGTGTTCTAACTGTGTGGGGGGAGGGGGGTGACTGGGGGAGGTGACCGATGCTGTGTCTCTATGTACAAGAGAAACAGATCGGTCTCCTCTCCTCTGACAGCACGTGGAGCTCTGTGTTTACACACAGAGCTCCACGTTCCTGCTGTCACCTACCGTGTCACCGACGATCGCGTGTACCCGGCGGACATCGCGGCCGCCAGGTACACGCATCGGGTCTTCGGCGATGCGCCGGGACAGTTTTTACCCGCCGCGCGCTACCCAGTGGCGCGCGCGGGTAATGCACATAAAAGGCCGTGTTTAAACGGCCACTTGGCACTTGAGAGCCGCGCTGCGGACGTATTTTGTCTATAGCGCGGATCTCAAGTGGTTAAGTTTAGTGTTATGGTTCATCTCCTTGATGCATCGTAAGATACCTATTTTGGCTAATTTTGCCACTTAGGGCTGCTTAGCAATGTTAATTATTCCACTCACAGTTGTCAGTGTTGATGTATGACTATAAAAAACAAAATACTTTTCATTAAAAAAAAAAACGGGAGTATGGTTACTTTGGGCAATTTTTATTTTTGCAATTTTACATTCTTGGTGAAAATCTGGGTATTTAAAATATTGATAGGTCATATTCATAAAGCAAAGAGCGTGACTTTCAGTAAATATGTAGGCTGGGTTCAGACCTAATGCCAATGCGGCTCCCAGCAGGGGTCCTCGGCATCCTGGTTTACTGTTTCAGGTCTGATATCAGCCCCGAATTTTTGGGGCTGAATTTGGACCTGAAACGGACCAAAAGACGCACAATGCTCCTGTGCAAATTCGCACCGGAGCCGCATCAGAGATATGTGAATCGGCTCCATAGAGAGCCAGCCGGTCACGATCTCCTGCTATTGCTAATTGGATGCAGAGATTCCAGATCCAATTTGCAATAGTGTGAACCCAGCCTTACAGGTGGTTAATCAGTCCCTGTAAGTTAATACACATGGACCAGGAAGTTTTACCTGCAGTGAAAATTTGTTGTCGCTTCACTGCTTTATAAATATATCCCATAGTGTTTGTCTCCAGCCTAAACATGTTTTTATATATGTAAGAGAAAATGAATAACGGTACCGCTGTGGTAAAACTGTTTTTAAAACAGTTTGCTGGTACTTAATGTAAATTTTTCCATATTTTACTGTAGAGGAGTGATAAGTGATTGGTGATGACGAACATTAAGCCAGGGGTTGACAAATTTGTTCGGAATCTAGGAGCCAGCTAAAAAAGTTAGGAGCCAGAAAACGCACCTCGTCCCGACGAGCTTGCACGCAGAAGCGAACACATAAGTGAGCAGCGCCCGCATATGTAAACGGTGTTCAAACGCAATTTTGAAGTGTGACATGTTGGGTATGAATTTACTCGGCGTAACATTATCTTTCATAATATTACAACAAATGGGGATAACTTTACTGTTGTCTTATTTTTTAATTAAAAAAAGTGTATTTTTTCCCAAAAAAGTGCGCTTGTAAGACCGCTGCGCAAATACGGCGTGACAGAAAGTATTGCAACGATCGCCATTTTATTCTCTAGGGTGTTAGGATAAAAAATATTTATAATGTTTGGGGGTTCTAATTAGAGGGAAGAAGATGGCAGTGAAAATAGTGGAAAATGACATTTAGAATTGCTGTTTAACTTGTAATGCTTAACTTGTAATACCAACGGCCACCACCAGATGGCGCCAGCTCACATCTGGTGGTTATAACTTGTAATACCAACGGCTCACCACCAGATGGCACCAGCTCACAAAAAAAAAAAATTTTTTTTTTTTTTTTTTTGCCCACCTTCCAAGCCAAGTCGCCAGGACACTATTTCTAGTTGCCATGGCGACCTGGCGCCCGGGATTTGTTCGATCCCTGCATTGAGCTGTTAGGCTTAAAATGCAAATTGCCAACATATTAGTATTTTTTTTATTTCACTCACCGGCCACTTTATTGGGTACACCTTGCTAGTACTATGTTGGCCTAGATTCAACAAGGTGTTGGAAACATTCCTCAGAGATTTTCATCCATAGTGACATGATGGCATCACGCAGTTGCTGCAGATTTGTTGGCTGCACATCCATAATGCAAATCCCTGTTCCACCACATGTCAAAGGTGCTCTATTGGATTGAGATCTGGTGACTGTGGAGACCATTGGAAAACAGTGAACTCATTTGTCATGCTCAAAAAAGTTTGAGATTAATTGAGCTTTGTGACATGGTGTATTATCTTGCTGGATGTAGCCATCAGAAGATGGGTACCCTGTAACCCTAAAGAGATGGACATGGACAGCAACAATACTCAGGGTTGGGACGTGGTCATTAAATGAATGCTCAATTGATACTAAGGGGCCCAAAGTGTGCCAAAAAATATCCCCATGTCGTCCCACCACCACCAGCCTGAACCATTGATACAGAGGCAGGATGGATCCATGCTTTCATGTTTATGCCAAATTCTGACCCGACCATCTGAACGTTGCAGCTAAAACCGAGACTCATCCGACCAAGCAACGTTTTTTCCAATCTTCTATTTCCAATTTTGGTGAGCCAGTGCAAATTGTAGCCTCAGTTTTCATGTTCTTTGCTGACAGGAGTGGCACCCAGTGTGATCTGCTGCTGCTGTAGCCCGCTTCTTCAAGGTTTGATGTGTTGTTGCATTCAGGGATGGTATTCTGCAAACCTTGTTGTAACAAGTGGTTATTTGAGTTACTGTTTCCTATCACAAATCAGTCTACCCCAATCTCCTCTGAGCTCAACAAGACATTTTCGGTAACACAACTGCCAACAACCATGCCATTTTCAAAGTCACTTAAATCCCCTTTCTTCCCAATTCTGATACTCTTGTCTTCACCACGTCTAAATGCCTAAATGGATTGAGTTGCTGCAATGTGATTGGCTGATTAGCAATTTGTGTTACCAAGTAATTGAACAGGTGTGCTTAATAAAGTGGCCGGTGAGTGTATATATTTAAGAGTACCTAGAGGATTTATTTATAGCAAGGTTATTTCTTGATAGCTCACATCACCCTGCTCCCTTCTCCCAGCAGTGACTCAATAGCCCTTTAATCACGAATGTAAACACAGAGTGGGTGTTCTGGGAACAGGGGTGAGCTGATCTGCTCAAAGTAGGTCTTTGGTATATCTGCTGTAACTGTTGAGGATAGATTGCTCCACAGATTATAGGGATCAATGAGGGTTTGTTTTACTACCTGTTAAAGCAATTCTTCACACTCTTTTTAAACCAAGCCTCATTAAAACTGCCAGGGTAATATATATATATATCTATTAGTAAGATGCACTGAAAACAGGGCAAATAATGTGGAAAACAAAGTGACACAAATAAACATGCTATGAACAAAATAAATTGTGAATATAATTCACGATTGTGGATTAGCCACAATCCACCATAAAGTCCAAAGCTAAAAGTGTTCACATTCAATGATCTCCAAGTGAAAAAAATTATCCACAAGCGTCCTGGGGAAAAGTGATGATAGAAGCACCTCCACCACGATCACACACTGCCTCTTACCGGAAATATATGATCTCTTAATTATAGGAGATCATATACAGCATGAACTGATGTTATCCTTGAATCATATCGCCAGGGCAGGACACTCGCACTGATGGGTTTGCCTCAAACCGTGTGCCAGTATGGAATATTTAAGAAAGAGGAGGGAACCCGCATAGCGTAAAATCCTTGAGTATTTACTAAGTAGTAAAAAGATGTACACTTGCATCAAATCAGTAACATGAAGCATATAAAAAGACAAGCCGACCGGCTCCCCGAACAAGCAGCCCGTATCTCCGGGTCTGATCACTTGACGCAGTGACGTCAGAAACATCGCCTCCCAACGTTTCGTCTCGATTGGGACGTGGTCACGGGATCCCGTACGTTTTTTTTTTTTTTTTTACTGCGCATGCACAAGAATTGGATGCGCATTGGAGCCGCACTGAAATGCTGTAAATAAGCAGGTGCTGACTTCGGGGTGCCGCGATCACACTGCAGGTAGGGAGGAAATTTAGTCTATATTGCATATGAAAAGACTCAATTTTATCGAGTGCCTAATAACAGAAAACGCTCCCTATGAATACTAATGATGTTTCTAGTGAAAATGTTGTAATTTGACTAAAGCCTTCTCTTTAAGAATATAATAAATACTTGAATTTACTTGAACACTATGTGGTTGATTTACTAAAATAAAAGTGCAGAACCTGGTGCAGCTCTGTATAGAAACCAATCCGCTTCCAGGTTTTATTGTCCAAGCTTAAAGCGGGGGTTCACCCAAAAATACATTTTTAACATTACATTCAGCAGAGTTGTCCTAATGACAATCAGCTGTTTTTTTTTCTTCCCGTACATACCTTATTTCACCGCCGCTTCTGGGTATGTCTTCTCCGGGACTGGGCGTTCCTATCTGATTGACAGGCTTCCGACCGTCGCATACTACGCGTCACGAGTTGCCCGAAAGAAGCCGTACGACGGTACGGCTCTAT
Source organism: Rana temporaria (assembly GCF_905171775.1). Lineage (NCBI taxonomy): Eukaryota > Metazoa > Chordata > Amphibia > Anura > Ranidae > Rana > Rana temporaria. The sequence goes on along the minus strand of NC_053492.1, from coordinate 370,628,835 downwards.
ACGGCGCTTGCGCACAGACGTTCTGCTTCTTTCGGCAACTCGTGACGCGTAGTATGCGACGGTCGGAAAGCCTGTCAATCAGATAGGAACGCCCAGTCCCGCAGAAGACATACCGGAAGCGGCAGTGAAAATAAGGTATGTACGGGAAAAAAACAGCTGATTGTCATTAGGACAACTCGGCTGACTGTAATGTTAAAAATTTATTTTTTGGGTGAACCTCCACTTTAATGATTGGCTACCATACACAGCTGCACCAGATTTTTTACTCTCCCGTTTTATTTAAATTAAGCGCTATACTGTGTATACACAATATATATATTTGAATTAAGTTGTTGCTTTCTACTTCTCGCATCGCATAACAGTCATGTTCTCCATTCATATGTTATCATATGCTTTGTATTTAAGCACATTGGTGGCATAAAAGCTTTCTAATATATCTCTGTGTTCACAGGAGTGACTACGAGGAGATGCCTCTTCAAAATGGACAAGCCATAAGAGCTAAATATAAAGATGAATCGGATAGTGACTGAGTGGATTGGGAACATCTTGGCGGAGTGCCTTCAGGTGCAGGAGGAAATATTCTGAAGGATGGACAGTTTATTTTCATTACAACTTTGTTGTTATGGATTGCTGCTCTTTCTGCAGAGGATTTTTATGTTGTTTTATTGTGTTATTTTTCTGATGACCAAATCCTAATGACACAGGGGAGCCTTGAGTACCGATGTCAGTCCTGTTTTGTAGTGTATACATTGAAGCTACCAACCACCGTGTTCTAATTATTACTTCCAAAAGCACAGCGAGCTCTGTCAATATTTTTTTATTTAGGAAGTTGCTGGAGTAGCATGACTCTTAATGGGAACAAGTCCTCTGCAAGCGTGAATGTGATGTCTGTATGTTTTATTGGATCAGATTCTTTAGGAGATTGTATTTAATGAATTTTGCTGCACAGTTTCTTTTTAAATGTTGGTGTAAAGTCCTTTCTTCCATTGTTCCTATATTAAAGTGTATGAAATACGGTTTACATGAAGGACATTTGTAGAGGTATTTTATCTTTTAGAAATGTAATATGCACTCATTTGAAAAGGGATGTTTCAGTACTACACTATGCTGTAATTATTTGGCCAGCTGACGAGAATTGTCTTAGGAGTATTTATGTAGATAAAAACCTTTGTCTTTAGCAGAAGTGCTCCCCCAATTTGGGCATTGGGTGTTGGTGTGCCATTTCTCTATGATGCCATTCTGTTTGCCTTTGTTCTGTAAGCCAAAAGCATGTGCTTTCTAGTACATCTCATAATACTGAGAACTAATACTGAAACCTGGCACTCCATTAAAGCCCAACGCATGCACATGCATCTGTCCGTCTGTGTTGTCAGTCTGCTGTGCCCCACACCACTACATGCCGTTGCTTCTGATTTAATGGCAGCTTTTACTTTTTTTGTGGATTTTTTTTCTGAAGATTTGAAAGAGTTAACTTTGAGTGGCCCAACTTGTCATCTTCTGGATTGTTTCCAGATATCATTGTGTATCTTTGCCCCCATACATACAGGAGATTATCTTTCTGAAAGTAGTTTAAGGGAGTCGTTATCCTGGAAGGACATATGAAAGGATGCACTGATGGCAAAATCCAGCCAGTGCTAGATCCTTTTTTCAACATCACTAAGTTTAACCACTTAAGGCCCACTAGCTGTGGATGTGGGTGTAATAGTCCTCTGTTGTACATGTTCTTATAACTATGTACCTCTGCATGTACGAGCCATGTAGGATAAAAGCAGTGGTGAAAAGGACTGCGTACATTGCCATTTACTGTACACTTGCTATGACCAGTTTTATTAACAGCCATGGTCCTCATAAATGGGGCGCTCATCTGTGGTTTTGACAGCTAATGCAGCATTGTCCTAAATGTTTAATATATAAAAAAATCTGTTGTCCATCATAAACCTCAAAAAAGGGAGATGCAAACTGAGCACTGCCTGCTCACTTTTGTGCATTTTGTATATATATGTAAATTAAAATGGCGGCAAAAATCAGGTTAGCATTTCAGTCATGAAGGTACAAGCCTGACAAATTCCTGGCATTAAATACATACATTGAACACACAGGAGGTTATTTACGAAAGGCAAATCCACTCTGCACTACAAGTTTACTTGGAAGTGCAGTTGCTGTAGATCTGAAGGAAACAATCAATGAAAATAAAAAACATAATTTCTCCCGAGCGTCTTCCAGGACCAGCCATAAGACCCAGGGCTCCTCCTACCAGGACAGGAAACGCGTTACCCCCACCAGATAAAAGGGTGGTCCTCCAGGCCCCATGTCAGTATTATTGTTTCCCCCGGACGGAGGTTAACATGTTTCTTGGAACCCGGTCCCCTAGGTCTTATGAGCAAGGGATTTAATGGCCATTTGGTGGGGATTTTTCACTAACCTTTCTTCCTTGCCAGAAGCAGTCTCCGCTGGGGAAGCTTGGTATACTGCTGTCCCCCTGTGATCAAGTGCCTGGAGAAGGCCAAGACCGAGCTGATGTCGGGGCCCCAGAGCGCGCATTGCTTAGGCAGCATGGTGGTATTCTTTCCCCTCTGACAGTGTGGCTTGTAAGTGCAGGGAAAGAGGAAGCCGTGGCGCTCGAGGGGGCAGAGCTTCTGCGCTCCAAGCTGGCCCACAGGAAGTATCCGGTGAGGGTCACTTCCGGGTCATATGACGTCATCATCTGGCGCCGGAGACGCTAGTTCCTGTCTCCATAAATGGCGCGAACAGGGGACGCTGGCTTGCTGGTGGTGTTTGGCAGGAACAGCAGAGGCTGTGGACAACCAGAGGGACAGATGGATTCTCCTTGCTATCCTGGTGAGTGTTTTTATACCCCCCCCCCCCTACCAATCATAGGATTTTGGTGTTACGTTTTCCCTCCTCCTGCACGTGGTGTTATGGAGTGTTTGGTGGTTTAGATTTTTATTTTGGGTCATTTGTTTTGTCTTACAAGGCACAAGCGCAGCCACATAAAAGAAAATGTGTGGTTCGTGGAAATAAACTGAGCCCCATTTGGTGAAAAACAGTTTGCTGCACCTGTATAGATGCCCTAGTGAGGGATGACCCAGTAGCCTCCTGTCAAAAAAATGCTGACTTCGGGTCAGAGATGAGCTTACGTCTACCTTTTGCTCTTTTAAGGATCTAATTGCCCAAGTTTCAGGCTCCCCCACAGGGTACATCCTTCAAATAGAAAAGCTTTGGTCGTTAGCGCTCCGCAGCAGAGGGTAGAGAGTGAAAAATCTGAGGCTGAAGAGAGATCTACCCGTTCTCCAGAAGAATCGGGGTCAGATACAGGGCCCAGGGATAGAGAATCCTCTAGGGGCTCAAGGTTTAACCACTTCAATACCAGCCACCGTCATATGACATCCACAAAGTGGCTCTACCATCCAGAGTGGACGTCATATGACATCCTGGACTTTGAAGGGGGATATCTGAATGATGCCTGCAGCTAGAGGCATCATCCAGATATCTATCTCTTGTGCCGGCGATTCTGCACAACATAAGAACGATCATAGCGGCGGTTCCACCGCTAGATCGTTCTTACAGGCGGCGGGAGGGGACATACCCCCCCTCCCGCCACCATCCGGTGCTTCTCCGGGCTCTCCCGTGCCATCGGGGGCCCGGAGAAAGAATCGTCCGGCGCTGGCAGGAAGTATAGAGATGACCGGGGCACGGGCACGATGTGATGACGTCATGCCCGGTCCCGTAAGTAAACAAAGCCGCGATTGCGGCTGTAAGCCACATTATTCATGAGATCAGTTGAATTTTTTCACCGATCTCATGGTTTTCCAGCCTGGAGGAGAGATGTGGGGTCTTATTGACCCCGCATGTCTCCATAAAGAGGACCTGTCACACACATTCCTATTACAAGGGATGTTTACATTCCTTGTAATAGGAATAAAAGTAATAAAAAAAGTGTAAAAAAATAAATAAATAAGTAAAATAAATAAATAATAATAATTAAAAAATGTAAAACCCCCCTGTCCCCGGTAGCTCGCGCGCAAAAGCGAACGCACACGCAAGTCCCGCCGACATATGTAAACACCGTTTAAACCACATATGTGAGGTATCGCCGCGTGCGTTAGAGTGGCAGCAACAATTCTAGCACTAGATCTCCTTTGTAAATCTAAACTGGTAACCAGTAAAAAAATTCAAAGCGTTGCTTATGGAGATTTTTAAGTACCGAAGTTTGGCGCCATTCCATGAGGGTGCGAAATTTTTAAAGCGTGACATGTTAGGTATCTATTTACTCGGGTGTAACCTAATCTTTCATATTTTACAAAAAAATTGGGCTACCTTTACTGTTTTGTTATTTTTTTAATTCATGAAACAATTTTTTTTCCCCAAAAAAGGCGTTTGAAAAATAATTGCGCAAATACCGTACAAGATAAAACGTTGAAATGACCGTCGTTTTATTCCCTAGGGTGTCTGCTAAAAAAACATATATAATGTTTGGGGGTACTGCGTAATTTTCTAGCAAAAAAATTATGATTTGTACATGTAGGAGAGAAGTGCCAGAATAGGCCTGGTATGTAGGTGTGTATAACAGCCCTGTATGGAAGTGGTTAAGTTGTCTTTGGAAGACGTAGATAACTTATTAAAGGCTATTTATACAACTCTTGAAATGGAAGAGGAGGAGATACAATTGTCTAAACATGACCTTATGTACAAAGGTTTGCACAAAAAGAAATCTAAAGTCTTTCCAGTGCACAGTTCCCTCCTTGATACTATTAAGCTGGAGTGGGAAAATCCAGAGAGAAAACCTTTCTTTTCTGGTAACTTAAAAGAAGGTTTCCATTTGATGAGGATGCAGCGCAACCGTGGAACAAAAATCCAAAGTTAGACGCACCTCTTTCAAAGGTTTCAAAAAATTCGGACCTGCCGTTTGACGATATGGGTACGCTTAAGGACCCGATGGACAAGAAAGGAGATATCCTTCTTCACAGAGCCTGGGATTCGGCTATTGGGAATCTTAAACCAGCTCTGGCCTCCACTTGTGTAGCCAGAAACTTGGAATGGGCCGTACACACGACCGAACATGTCTGCTGAAACTGGTCCGCGGACCAGTTTCAGCAGACATGTTCGGTCGTGTGTAGGCCCGAGCGGACAGGATTCCAGCATACATTTGCCCGCCGGGCCTTTTTCCAGCGGGCAAATATTTCTGGACTTGTTTTAAAACAGCCCGCTGGAATCCTGTCTGCTCGGACATGTTCAGTCGTCTGTACAGACCTACCGTACATGTCCGAGCGCCCGCCATCCCTCGCATGCGTCGAATGACTTTGACGCATGCGTGGAAGCATTGAACTTGCAGGGCCGCCCATGTCGCCGCATCATCGTTGCGGTGATGGCGCGGCCACGCCCCGCGTATTGTTTACGCACGGATTTCTGTATGATGGTGAGTACAGCCACCATACAGAAATCCCCGGGCAGACATGTACGGTGAAAACGGTCCGGCGGACCGGTTTCATCGTACATGTTTGGTCGTCTTTACACGGCCGAAGAATGACTGACACAAATACAAACCCATCTGTTGGCAGGTACCTCTAGGGAAGAGATTCTAAAATCTTTTCCTCTCCTTTTTAGTGCCGTAGGGTTTTTAGCTGATTCTTCCGCAGAGTCGGTAAGAATGACAGCCAGGACTTCTTCAGCTTTAGTGAACTCGGCCAGAAGAAGCCTTTGGCTTAAAACCTGGTCAGGTGATGCAGCCTCTAAATTGCGCCTATGTGGGCTTCCTCTAACAGACCAGACCAGCTAGACCAGAAAGTCCTGATTCGTGTTCCCCGCTCAGATCAGAGCAAAGGGTTTTATTCACATATTTTTGTTATCAGAAAGCCGCCAGGAAAGCATCGGCTTATTCTGAATTTTGTCATGGGCAGAAGAGAATCTAGACTCCATTACAGCAGTGCATCTGAAGGACGCAAAACTGTCTGGCAGACTATCTCGGTCGCCACAAGGTGGAGTGAGACAATTGGTCACTTCATCCAGAGGTGTTTGCGGAGATCACCGACAAATGGGATTGTCCCGAACCAGATCCGTTCGCAAATCAGGACAACCGCAGGACAGAGGAGTTATTTTCTCTAAACCCAGCAGATCAATCACTGGGGATCAATGCTTTGGCAAATCCATGGCCATTCGACCTCTGCTACACCTTCCCACCGATCAGACTTATTCTGGAAGTGCTTCGGAAGTTTCTTTTTGGCCCAGATCTGCAGGAAGCACTGGAACGTACGGCCAATAGAAAAAAGGCTTTTCCAGAAAACAAGAAAAAGCAGACGGGCATAAAAAAAAATTGTGACCAAATCAAGCAGCAAAGTCCTAGAGAAAAGGACCCAGAAACTTTGGACTGGCACAAGGTAAGAGGTAGAGGGGGTGTTTTATTTAACACACCTCAACAGCTCGCTAAGCCACAGTGACCAGCATCTTCCAGTGGGAGGAAGATTGAGGGCCTTTCTCCCACAGTGGGCAGCAGTCACCTCAAGTCCCTTCATCCTGGATCTATAGCAAATAGGTACAGGCTGGAATTCTCCTGCCAACCACCAGAGCGACTATTGATCACCTCCCCTCCCAAAGATTGGGAAAAAGCGAGGGCTCTGGGTCTCCAAATAGGAGACTTGCTAGACCAGAAAGTCCTGATTCGTGTTCCCCGCTCAGATCAGAGCAAAGGGTTTTATTCACATATTTTTGTTATCAGAAAGCCGCCAGGAAAGCATCGGCTTATTCTGAATTTTGTCATGGGCAGAAGAGAATCTAGACTCCATTACAGCAGTGCATCTGAAGGACGCAAAACTGTCTGGCAGACTATCTCGGTCGCCACAAGGTGGAGTGAGACAATTGGTCACTTCATCCAGAGGTGTTTGCGGAGATCACCGACAAATGGGATTGTCCCGAACCAGATCCGTTCGCAAATCAGGACAACCGCAGGACAGAGGAGTTATTTTCTCTAAACCCAGCAGATCAATCACTGGGGATCAATGCTTTGGCAAATCCATGGCCATTCGACCTCTGCTACACCTTCCCACCGATCAGACTTATTCTGGAAGTGCTTCGGAAGTTTCTCCTAGAAGAAACAGACCTTATTCTGATTGCCCCCTTTTTGCCCAAGAGGCCATGGTTTTCCCTGCTACAGACTGTGGTCTAGGAGCCTCCACTGAGGCTCCAGAAGAGAGAGGACTTGCTATCGCACGGTCCAGTCTCACACCCACAGGTGGTTTTCTTTAAACTTGACAGCTTGGTAGCTGAAGAAAAGATACTGAGGGCTCAGGGATTTTCTGACAAAGTAATCAAGAATGGTGAATTGCAGAAAAACAGTCACTAGAGACAAATATTGCAAAGTTTGGAAAAAGTTTAATTCATGGTTTTCTGAAACCCAAAGACCAACGCATGATGTTCCTTCTATTTTGGATTTTTTTCAAGAGGGTGTCGACAAGGGTCTTTCAGTTAGTACCTTGAGGCCAGGTTCACACCTATACGAATTGGTTGCGGCTTAAACCGCATCCAATTCGCATAACATTATAAAATACATTGAGATCAATGAGTCTGGTTTACATATGTGCGATGCATTCGCACTGTGCATTGCCGAAAAAACGTATGCGTTTTCTAGGCATTGCAGTGCTGCTCAGGTGCAAATTCAGGCCCATTATCTTCTATGGGCACGCATCTGATTCACAGATGTGTTCACTTCTCTTCAGGATTTCTCTCATTCAGCTCAATACACGTCCCCCCTCCCCTCTCCCAGGTCTCCAAATTCGCATCTAAAACATGAGATGATCTGCTGAACAGTTCTCTTATCTCTCTGGAGAGGTAAGTGAGCTGAAATTCGCACCGCACAAGTGTGAATCTGGACTAAAGCTACAGCTATATACAGGGAGTGCAGAATTATTAGGCAAGTTGTATTTTTGAGGATTAATTTTATTATTGAACAACAACCATGTTCTCAATGAACCCAAAAAACTCATTAATATCAAAGCTGAATATTTTTGGAAGTAGTTTTTAGTTTGTTTTTAGTTTTAGCTATTTTAGGGGGATATCTGTGTGTGCAGGTGACTATTACTGTGCATAATTATTAGGCAACTTAACAAAAAACAAATATATACCCATTTCAATTATTTATTTTTACCAGTGAAACCAATATAACATCTCAACATTCACAAATATAAATTTCTGACATTCAAAAACAAAACAAAATCAAATCAGTGACCAATATAGCCACCTTTCTTTGCAAGGACACTCAAAAGCCTGCCATCCATGGATTCTGTCAGTGTTTTGATCTGTTCACCATCAACATTGCGTGCAGCAGCAACCACAGCCTCCCAGACACTGTTCAGAGAGGTGTACTGTTTTCCCTCCTTGTAAATCTCACATTTGATGATGAACCACAGGTTCTCAATGGGGTTCAGATCAGGTGAACAAGGAGACCATGTCATTAGTTTTTCTTCTTTTATACCCTTTCTTGCCAGCCACGCTGTGGAGTACTTGGACGCGTGTGATGGAGCATTGTCCTGCATGAAAATCATGTTTTTCTTGAAGGATGCAGACTTCTTCCTGTACCACTGCTTGAAGAAGGTGTCTTCCAGAAACTGGCAGTTGGACTGGGAGTTGAGCTTGACTCCATCCTCAACCCGAAAAGGCCCCACAAGCTCATCTTTGATGATACCAGCCCAAACCAGTACTCCACCTCCACCTTGCTGGCGTCTGAGTCGGACTGGAGCTCTCTGCCCTTTACCAATCCAGCCACGAGCCCATCCATCTGGCCCATCAAGACTCTCTCTCATTTCATCAGTCCATAAAACCTTAGAAAAATCAGTCTTGAGATATTTCTTGGCCCAGTCTTGACGTTTCAGCTTGTGTGTCTTGTTCAGTGGTGGTCGTCTTTCAGCCTTTCTTACCTTGGCCATGTCTCTGAGTATTGCACACCTTGTGCTTTTGGGCACTCCAGTGATGTTGCAGCTCTGAAATATGGCCAAACTGGTGGCAAGTGGCATCTTGGCAGCTGCACGCTTGACTTTTCTCAGTTCATGGGCAGTTATTTTGCGCCTTGGTTTTTCCACACGCTTGTTGCGACCCTGTTGACTATTTTGAATGAAACGCTTGATTGTTCGATGATCACGCTTCAGAAGCTTTGCAATTTTAAGAGTGCTGCATCCCTCTGCAAGATATCTCACTATTTTTGACTTTTCTGAGCCTGTCAAGTCCTTCTTTTGACCCATTTTGCCAAAGGAAAGGAAGTTGCCTAATAATTATGCACACCTGATATAGGGTGTTGATGTCATTAGACCACATCCCTTCTCATTACAGAGATGCACATCACCTAATATGCTTAATTGGTAGTAGGCTTTCGAGCCTATACAGCTTGGAGTAAGACAACATGCATAAAGAGGATGATGTGGTCAAAATACTCATTTGCCTAATAATTCTGCACTCCCTGTAGCTATCAGTGTTTTCCTCCAGTTTTCTCTTTTGGAAAATCCCACGGTAGCTTGATTCTTCAAATCCATTTCTAGGGCCAGGCCAGTAGTGGTGAGAAGTTGTCCAACTTGGGACCTGTCCCTGGTACTTCAAACTCTAGTAGTTTCCTTTTGAGCCCCTAGAGCAGGGGTCCTCAAACTTTTTAATCAGGGGGCCGGTTCACTGTCCCTCAGACCGTTAGAGGGCCGGACTATAAAAAAAAACATCCCCTCATTGCAAGCCCTCCCTCGCCATCATCATTGTAAGCCCCTCATTGCAACCCCCCTCACAATTATTAATTGCAAGCCAATTAAGATCATTGCAAGCCCCCCAATCATCATTACATCATCATCATCAGCCCCCCCACCATCATCATTACATCATCATCAGCCCCCCCACCATCATCATCATTACATCATCAGCCCCACCATCGCCATCATTAATTACAAAATCATCAGTCCCCCCCACCATCATCATCAGCCCCCCCCCCCCACCATCATCATTACAAAATCATCAGACCCACCATCACCAGACCCACCATCACCATCATTAATTACATCACCATCAGCCCCCCTCACCATCATTATCATCATTACTAAATGATCAGCCCCCCCTCACCATCGCAAGCCAGCCCCCCCCCCCACCATCATCATCATTACAAAACCATCAGCTCCCCTCACCATCGCAAGCCAGCCCCCCCCCCCTCTCTCCCTCCCTCACAGCCTTTCTCCTTACTGTGCTGTGTAACGGTCCGGCTCTGTCACGATGCTCACACACTGTTACAGTTCTGGCGCGCTATGATAACTGTCCCGCCCTCCTCCTCCTAGACCAGCTTGTGTGACAGCACATTGGCTCTATCACACAAGCTAGTCTTCTAGGAGGAGGAGGGCGGGAAATTTATCACAGCGCGCCCAAACTGTTAACGCTGTGATCTCCTGACACAGCGGGATCGCTGTGTAATCGTCATTTCCTGTCAGGGTCGGGTGGGCTGGTTTAAAGTCCTCCGCGGGCCGCTTGTGGCCCGCGGGCCGTAGTTTGAGGACCCCTGCCCTAGAGGATATTTCTATTAAATTACTTTAAAAAACAATTTGGGTAGCAATTACCTCAGCTCGTAGAGTAAGCAAGTTACAGGCCTTATCAGTGAGGGAGCCAATCCTCACGATTTTTGAGGATCGACTTGTTTTAAAAACAGATCCAGGTTTTTTACCTAAGGTGGCCAGTACATTCCACAGATCGCAGGACATTGTACTGCCATCCTTTTGCAGTTCGCCACAGGGCGACCAAGAAAGGAAGTTTAGTTCTTTAGATGCAAGAAGGATCCTTCTCGTCTATCTGGAGGTCACCAAGACATTTAGGAAAACAGGCGCTTTATTTGTCCTTTTTTCAGGTAAGCATAGGGGTATCTAAGTGCATCTAAAGGCCACATTGGCTAGATGGATAAAGCAAGCCATCTCGGAAACTTACAAAATTAGAGAAGTTCCTACACCTTTTGTCACTGCGCATTCAACAAGAGACTTGTCTGCGTCTTGGGCTGAGAGGGCTGGTGCCTCACCGGATAAAATTTGCAAGGCTGCCACATGGTCCAGTTATTCGACCTTCATCAAACATTATCGCCTGGATCTGCTTTCTGCTCAAGAACAGGCGTTTGGTCTAAAGGTCCTTCAGGCAGTTGTCCCACCCTAGACTGGTAAGTTCTGGCTCATCGTCTCATGGGCTGTCCTGGAAGACGCTTGGGAGAAAAGCTGAGTTAGACTTACTGGTAACTCCTTTTCTGAGAGTCTTCCAGGACAGCCGGATTCCCACCCGGTTTTGTATGGAAGTTATGTGTATTATGCATATGTTTTTCAGGGAAGTCCTACGGTTCTCGAGAAGACTGACATGGAGCCTGGAGGACTGCCCTTTTATCTGTAACGTGTTTCCTATCCTGGTAGGAGGATCCCTGGGTCTCATGGGCCGTCCTGGAAGACATGATTGGATGATAAAATCAGCAGAGCTTCACCTCATTTCAGATCTTCCCCTCAGATCTACAGCAACTGCACTTCCAAGTGCAATTTAAGTGCATTTATAAGTGCACTTGTAGTGCAGAGTGTATTTGCCTTTCGTAAATAACCCCCACAGGCTATTTAAACTAGTTACCTCAAATGTCAGCTCTACTATAAACTAGTTTTTAGTTTGGGTATTCAGTACGCACAAGGGTACTTGAGCTGTATTAAACCCGAGAACAAAACGGAAAATGTGACAGCTTGCCAATCTTTAAATGTGGTGGCTGCATTAGATTTCTTTTTATTATTATTCTCACTTGGTGATCTGGCCAGTAGCATACTTCCAGTTTTATGGTATCTGTGCACTTGGAGGAGCAACTGAGACACCTTTTGGACAGTAGCATTGTAAACCTGGGGAAAGGGTAGTTTTGGATGAACTAGCATTTTTACAGTACTGTGCAAAAGTTTTAGGCAGGTGTGAAGATATGCTGTGTAACGTAAGAATGCTTTCAAAAATATGTTTTAATTGTTTGTTTATTTTTTTATCAATTTACAAAATAGAAAGTGAGGAAACAGAAGAAAAATCTAAATCAAATCAATATTTTGTTTCACTATGCTTTTGGCTTCAAACCAGCATCAGTTCTTACACTTGCACACTTTGTATATTGCATAAGCAAAGTCTCTCCCAGGCAAGGATTTCAACACTACAAAACCACAAACAAGAGGGCGCACCAAGTGATACACTCACTTTTCACATGCGTTTGTGAATATATCATAAATAACATGCATGCTTCCAGATCCACACTGCTCAACAGCTAGCATGGGAAGACCCTTCAGCCTCCTATGTGGCTTACATATTTTAAGGGTAAACCCACTTCAGAGCCCCAAAAAAAAGTTTCAAAGCAGACTGCAGATTCAACGCATGTGAAAAGTACAAGCTCTTTTGAAGAAGCACAAAGAAACGTGCAACGAGGATCGTAGACACGGGCAGAAACCAGTGGGGCCCAGGTACACCCATCTACTTTCCAGGGAAGTCTGGCTAAAAGTAGTCTTCATGGAAACAAGGCTAAACGACCCAACTATGCATGAAAACATAGGAACCAGGGGGCAGAATAATGGCAGCAGGTGGTCTGGACTTGGGAGTCAACATTTTTAATATTTGCCTGTAGAAGGAGGCAGTTTGGTCTCAGATGGGCTGGAGCTCGGTACAATAAGTGTCTGCAGGCAACAGTGAAGCATGGTGGAGGTTCCTTGCAAGTTTTGGGCTGCGTTTCTGCAAATGGAGATTTGGTCAGGATCAATGGTGTTTTTAACGCTGAAAAATACAGGCAGATACGTGTCCATAAAATGTACATATTTGCCAGCACACCATGGATCGTCAATTATGTCCAAATCTTTAATGAAGAATAATTACATTGCAGAAGACAATGTCGCGCACGACCCCTTCTTCAGGCATGTAAAGCATTTTTACAGCATTTTCTTCACACCTGCCTAAAACTTTTGCACAGTAGTGTAGACCAGGGATCCTCAAACTACGGCCCTCCAGCTGTTTCGGAACTACATATCCCATGAGGCATTGTAAAACTCTGACATTCACAGACATGACTAGGCATGATGGGAATTGTAGTTCCTGAACAGCTGGAGGGCCGTAGTTTGAAGACCCATGGTGTAGACAGACTTGCACAATGAAAATAAGGCCAAACTGCAACTAACACGTTTACATGCAATTACAGCAATGTTGTTTTTCCTTTTGGTAAATTGGTTTTACATTAATAAAAATTTACCATTGTAAGTACCCTTGTCAGTGTTAATGATTTGTCTCAACCCTCTAACTACTACTTTTGCTGGATAGCTTGGTCTGTTAAAGTGGAAATAAACCCACACATCCTTTTTAGCCATGGATGCTGCCGTCATTGCCTCTGTTTGATGTGCAGATGCCATGGTGCTGTACATGTAATCAGCTATTACACCAGCCATTTGATGGCTTGGTCGTTTCATTGAGGGTAAACGAAAGCAAACTAGTAAGGCCTCTGTTATGTTATCAGTACATGTACACTGGGTCGTTTACACTCTTTTCTAGGCAGTTGAGTTTAGAGGCGTTTTTTGGAACGTAAAAAAATGGGTTCAGAAGCTGAGTTTAGAGGCATTTCAAGCGCCAACTCGCATTTAGCCACGTTTTCGTTTGCATTTAGAAGATTTTAAAAATATATATTTTTCAAAAATAGCCAAAAATGTAAACGAGGCTTAACGTGGCATGTAAATGCGCCAAAACTGACATTTTAAACATGTGTTACTATCTGTCAAGTTAACCACTTAAGGACAGAAGGTGTTTTTCAGGATTCGGCGCTTACAAGACTAAAACTGTTTTTTTTGCTAGAAAATTACTTAAAACCCCCAAAAATTATATATATATTTTTTCTAACACCCTAGAGAATAAAATGGCAGTCATTGCAATACTTTTTGTCACACTGTATTTGCGCAGCGGTCTTACAAGCGCACTTTTTTTGGAAAAAATTTACTTTTTTGAATTAAAAAATAAGACCACAATAAATTTGGCCCAATTTTTTTATATATTGTAAAAGATAATGTTACGCCGAGTAAAATGATACCCAACATGTCACGCTTAAAAATTGCGCCCGCTCGTGGCATGGCGTCAAACTTTTACCCATAAAAATCTCGATAGGCGACGTTTAAAAAATTCTATAGGTTGCATTTTTTGAGCTACAGAGTAGGTCTAGGGCTAGAATTATTGCTCTCGCTCTAACGATCGCGGCGATACCTCACTTGTGTGGTTTGAACACCGTTTTCATATGCGGGCGCTACTCGCGTATGCGTTCGCTTCTGCGCGCGAGCTCGTCGGGACGGGGCTCTTTAAAAAAAAAAAATTTGTTTTCTTATTTATTACTGATTATATAATTTTTTACACTGAAATAATAAAAAAAAAAATGTATCACATTTATTCCTATTACAAGGAATGTAAACATCCCTTGTAATAGAAAAAAGCATGACAGGTCCTCTTAAATATGAGATGAGATCTGGGGTCAAAAAGACCTCAGATCTCATATTTAGACTTAAATGCAAGAAAAAAAGGAAATTTGTCATTTAAAAAAAATGACAACAAAAAATTTTGTCTCTTTAAGACGCTGGGCGGGACTGACGTTTTGACGTCACTTCCGCCCAGCAAAGCTATGAGGACGGGTCCTCGCACACTAGGCAGCAGCAGCCGATCTCCTCCGCCGCTACCGACGGCTACGGTTAGCGGCGGGAGGCCGCGGAGACCGCCGTTATCGTTTACCGGACCGTCCACTGAAAAGATGGATACCTCGGTTGTGGCAGCAGCTGCTGCCATTACCGAGATATCCATCTTTAAAAAGAGGACGTACATATACAGTGGGCGGTCGGTAAGTGGTTAAATCATTCAGGAGAGGTTGTAAAAGTGTCCTGTGTACATGAAGCCTAACTGAAACCGTTATGACCGAAAGCATGTCTGGTTCTTTAAGCTGGATAGCGGGCGTGCGCACCCACTGCACAGAGGGAGGGCCGATGCTCGTGACCGGCGGTCGCGATAACCGCCGGCCACGAGCGATCGCGGGCATGTGAGGCAGAACAGGTGTGTGTGTGTGTGTGTGTGTGTGTGTGTGTGTGTGTGTGTGTGTGTGTGGGTAAGTGGGTAAACACACACATCCCAGTTCGGTTCTGATAGAGATCGTGAGTTCCTACAAGCTGGGAACCACAATCTCTCTCATCTCCTATAATCGGTCCCATCCCCCACAGTTGAAACATAGTTAACCCCTTCATTGCCCCCTAGTATTAACCTCTTCCCTGCCAGTGAAATTTTTTACTGTAATCTGCATTTTTATAGCACTGATCACTGTATAAATGCCAATGGTCCCAAAAATTTGTCATGTGTCCGATATGTCTGCCATAATGTCGCAGTCCCGATAAGGTCGCAGATCACCGCCATTACTAGTAAAAAAAAGTTAATAATAAAAATGTCATAAATCTATTCCCTATTTTGTAGATGCTAATACTTTTGCACAAACCATTCAATATACGCTTTTTGTGATTTTTTTATTACCAAAAATATGTAGAAAAATACATATCGGCCTAAACTGAGGAAAACATTTGCTTATTTTAAAAATAAAAATGGGGTCATTTATTACAGCAAGAAGTACTAAATATTGTGTTTTTTCAAAATTGTTGCTTTTTTTTTGGTTTATAGCGCAAAAAATTTAACGCAGAAATTATCAAATGCCACCAAAAGAAAGCTCTATTTGTGGGGAAAAAATGGACGTTCATTTTTGTTTGAGTACAGCGTTGCACTACCGCGCAATTGTCAGTTAAAGCCACGCAGTGCCGTATGGCAAAAAATGGCCTGGTCATTGAGCAGCCAATTCTTCCGGGGCTGAAGTGGTTAAAGGAAGTTGAAAAACACTTCCTGGGGAGCTAAAAATATTGAAAAGAAAGCACAATAAATAAATGCAACCATCACATATAAAAATTGGCAAGCTGCAATATAATTTTTGTTTTTGGGTTCAATTCTGTTTTAAGGAGGAATTGCTAATTAAGTTATCGCTCTGACAATGCCAAAATTGGGAAAGTCCTAGCAGTTTAAAACGCTATTTTTTTTCTATATTGAGCAGGACTTTCAAATGGCCCAGGGGTAACACACTTCCTCTAGCTGGCCTTTTTTTATTTTCGCCACTTCCTCTTTCACCCCTCTGGACCCCTAGGTTTTTACATTTCTGGGCCTGTTTATTCAGCAGTAACTTTGTCATTATTATTTTTTTTTCTTAGGACAAACAAGCCTTTCTTTTTGTGACAATGTCTTGCAAAAATTTACTTTTTTTTTTTTATTTTACCATACTTAGACAAAAAAGTAACAAAACGATTTATTTTTTATTTTATTTTTTTACTAATATTCACTTAACAATGTTACTGTACAGTAAAGTGTAATATTTATTATATAACTATTTTCTGGTACAAAGCTATGCAAAGTTATTTACAAATGAAATAGATTTTCATTCAATGTTGTGCTTTTACAAAAGTGACTTAAAAAAAGAAACAAGCAAAAATAGAAATGGGGGCAAAAAAAACAAATAGAAATAAAAAGAAAACGGCAAGAAAAAATAGTTGAAGAGAAAGAAAGCATTGATTAGGGCTGAATATGGTAAACTAAGAGTTAATAGGTTAAAGGATAAGTTCAAGTTTCAAAATGTGAAAAAATGTGGCTCCACCCACCTGGCCACGTCACTCATTCCCAGCGCTCTGTGAATTGAAAACTACAAGGTCTGGCAGCCTTTGCGGCTGTCTGGTTGTAGTTTTCAATGAACTACCACGACACTGTGGTAATTCATTCTTCCTGTCAGACTGTATTGGTTTCCTCGTATGAGGGTACAGGTAAGCGAATACACTATCAGATCTGCAGGAGAACTTGTGAAATGCCTTACAGGCTCCAGAAACCAAAGGTAATGGGCATTTTTTTCACCTGCAAAAAAAAATGCATTTATTTTGTGTCAAAAGGTGAACTTATCCTTTTAAATAAGCAAACAAACTAAAAATCCTTTTATTGTCAAAATGCTCCAACTGACAGCATCTCTAGATCAACGTTCATCACTTTGATCTGCAGATGAATGAAACCGAGCAGATAACAATGTCACGGACTGTTTTGATGATCCGTTCCTTTTGGACATCTGGAACTGCTGTATGTACATAGGGCAACTTTTTTGGCTTTGTTTTAAGGGCTGAGAATTGCTGGTAAGTGGGAGGGGAGCTACGGAAAGGGGACAGGAGTGGGCATGCCACTCGCATCTTGTGTACTATGATGAGCTTTTTTGTGTGGGTCTCCTCAACCAGGTCTAGTGTCCTCAACTGGTCAAAGTCATCCTGGAAACTGCAAGCACAGCAGATCTTGAGTGTCAAGTAAAGATTTTTTTGAATGATCAGGTCATTTTATTATAGATTGACTACAGAAGATAATAGAAGATTGGAAATGATATAGTGCCTTCTGAGGTATAAGCTGCCCCTATGTACTTGAGTATATAATTTTTTTTTTAATTTGTCACTTCATGGTTTATACATGTGTAGGTTTGGTAATAGGGAAATCCAGGTTTCTAGACTATGAACTGTATCAGTTTGCAAAACCAGAAGTCCAGACGCATACATTTAGCTTCAGGGTGAAATTGTAGGCACTGTATCTACTGTATGCTCTTAACAACCCCACAATTTATGTACAGTGCCATGAATAGCAGCGGTGTTGCTGCAGCTTTTTCCAACCTGTCTGTTTTATTTGGTAGCCCCTTTTAATTTCCTAGAGGAATCCTCCCTCAATCAAACAGGTGGGAAGAGCAGAAGTATGGAGAAGAGTGCCCAAAAAAAACAACCCACCACAGCACTAGGAATGAAAAATGCAACTGAAAAGATGGATATGCTTTAAAAGCAGCCTACCTTTTGTTGACCACTATCTGAAATATCTTTATTTTAACATATTAAAATAGGTATTAGAGAAGGTTTAATTTCATTTTTGGTACATGTTATAGCTAATGGGAAATGTCTTGTAGCCTGTTCATGCCTGGCTTTGTTGCATTTCTAAACCATTAAAAAATTAAAACTAAAATTGACCTTTAAAGTAAAGGGTTTTACATTCTTGCTGAATGATCCTGACAAGTAAACCAGGAGTCGAGTAACTCTCGGGTACCAAACAATGTAGTTGGATGTAATCTGCAGGAGAGTCACTAATTATAAAAATGGGGAGGGTGTATCTAAGAATTTAATTTGACTTTTATAATATATGAGGAAAATTCTGGAACTTCTGTAGTTGTCCAAGAGAAAGAACTGGAGAAAGTGAAACAAGGAAAAGATAAAGGGGGGGGGGGGATAGACTGTAAAAAAGGGGAGAGGGTGAAAACCCAGTGATCAGCTGGAGGAAGGAGGCTTTAGCATTGTGTGAACTGGAGAATTGGGCCATTAATCAGAAGTTGTAATCCACTTCAAACACCACATAATCAGTGAAGCACTCCCCTCTCTCCCTTGCACTTACCGCCTCATGTTTCTCATCTTAGGCCTGGTTCACACCTATGCCGCCTTTGGTGCTTTTTTGCAGAAACGCACTACAGTTCATTTAATATGGTCTCCTTTGGAACATGTTCACATCTATGCCTTTTTTTCAGCTGCTGTGTTTTTGGAAAGTGTTCAGGGTTCAATGAAGAAGCTGGAGAAAAGCATGTACAGTGGAACCGCGGTTTACAAGCAATGCGGTTAACGAGTGTTTTAAAAAGACAAGCAATTTTTTTAAAGAAATTCTGACTCGGTTTGTGAGTGTTGTCTCGCAAAACAAGCAGAATTCAAGCTAATGTGGCCTGCAGTACCACATTTGGCCTGAGGTGGTGGGGCGCCAGAGCCGCACGGCGCCATTCGAAAATGCACGGAAAGACCCGAGGACACCTTGGCTGACCTTGGAAAAGCTCATATGAACGGGGTCTTGCTGAGGTCAGCTGAAGTGTCCTTGGGCCTTTTCGGACGTTTCTGAGGATCTCTAGCACCCCCAGTGGCCGCATTTGGTATTGTGTGCCATTGAAGTCAATACCAAAAAAATGTCAAAAAAATTACTAAAAAAAGCATAAAAGATGGAAAATGCAAATCGCGGCAATATCACATATGCAGAAATGCACAGCAAAAAGCACAGCAGAAATGGATCAAAAGCAAACTTGCATAGTTTTGAACTGAGCCTAAGACGATAAGCAATAGCACTTTACATATTAAATGCAGCCTCCAGGAGGTCTTTACTTCTCTCCCTTTTAATTGGCTTGTTAGAAAGCCCCAGGTAAAAAAAAAGTAAAGCCAATTGTGTAGTTCTAAATGGCCCATTATATTTTAAAAAGAAGTGTGTGTGTGTGTGAAACCACCAAGTGTGCCTCTGGCATAATGTCTCACTCGGTCCCATCACTCGCTGACAACGACACCTTTTCTGGTGGGGGATTGACGTCGCCTTGTGCTTTGACCCAGACCTTGTTTATTCCCCTGACTTTTTCCAAGGGTTTACCTAAAGGGACTTCAGTCCCCTACCAGACGTATGTATGTATCACTGTCAGTGAACAAGGGGACTGGATGAAATGACACGCCAGCAGCACACTTGATGGTTTCACGCACCTCCTTTTTGAAATGCACCCTGTTCCAAATTATTATGTCAATGATATTTTTCTAATTTGCCTAAATAACTGATGTAAACAACAGTCAGCATAATTCTCATGTTATCAACTATTAAGAGTACAATTCAAATTTTATTGAACAAACCTAATAGTTTTTTTTTTTTTTTTTTTTTCAAAATAGAAAACTTACAATGCACTGTTCCAAATTATTACGCACAGTAAGTTTCAAAACCCTTTTTAGGTTAAGAACTGAAAATTGTCATTTGTTGTGTTTGCAGCATATTTACTGAAATCAAAAGCTATTTCAATCAAGTTTTGAACAACATTTTAACTTTTTATACATTTTAACAGGTCATGTTACATTTTAACATGGGACCCCTTATTTTATAGCAGCTTCACAAGTCTTGCATCCATTAAACTTGTGAGTTTTTGGACAGTTTCTGCTTGAATTTGTTTGCAGGATGTCAGAATAGCCTCCCAGAGCTGCTGTTTGCATGTAAACTGCCTCCCGCCCTCATAGATCTTTTGCTTGAGGATGCTCCAAAGGTTTTCAATAGGATTAAGGTCAGGGGAGGGTGGGGGCCACACCATGACTTTTCTCTTTTTATCCCCATAGCAGACATTGATGCAGAGGTATTCTTTGCAGCATGAGATGGTGCATTGTCATGCATGAAGATGGTTTTATTACAGAAAGCATAGTTTTTCCTTCTGTACCAGGGAAGGAAGTGGTCAGTGAGGAACTCTGCATACTTGGCAGAGGTCATCTTTACACTTTTGGGGACCATAAAGGGGCCGACCACCTCTCGTCCCATGATTCCGGCCCAAAACATGACTCCATCACTGTCTTGCTCACATCGCAGCCTTGTTGGAACAGGGTGGCCGTCCACCAACCATCCACTACTCCATCCATCTGGACCATCCAGGGTTGCATGGCACTCATCGGTGAACAGGACTGTTTAAAAATTAGTTGTCTCTTTTTTTTTTTGCCCAATGCAGCCGTTTCTGCTTGTGAGCAATGGTTAGTGGTGGCCGAATGGAAGGTTTATGCACAGTTGCAAGACTTGGGAGGACTCCTTGATGCCCGTGGGACTCCAGAGGCCCCAGCAGCTTCAAATATCTGTTTGCTGCTATGTATTGGTGTCTTAGCAGCTGCTCTCTTGATCCGATGCATGGATCTGGCAGAAATCTTCCTCAATGTGCCTTTATCTGCACAAAACCCGTCTGTGCTCTGAATTGGCCACAAATCTCTTAACAGTGCGATGATCGCGCTTATGTTTTTCGTGAAATATCGAATGTTTTCATACCTCGTCCAAAGCATTGAACTATTTCACTCTTTTCGGCAGCAGAGAGATCCTTTTTCTTCCCCATATTGCTTGAAAATGGTGCTCTGCTTAATAATGTGGAACACTCTCCTTTAGTAGTTTTTCCTTTTAATTGGGCTCACCTGGCAATCTAATTATCACAGGTGTCAGAGATTGTTTTCAGTGATCAAAAGAGCCCTGAGACTCAATGCAGTCCATGAGTTAAACCGAAAAACAAAATATTTAATCTTTGTGACACTGAAATAGAATTTGCATAATAATTTGGAACAGGGTGTATTATGAACTATTTGCTTTATTCTGTCAGTGGCTTTTTTTCGAATTTTTATAGAATTGCACCATTTGGCTTTCCTTTTTCTTTTTATCTGGGGCTTTCTGACAAGCGTCCTAAAGGAAGAGAAGTAGAGCTCTTTCGCAGGCTGCATTTAATATCTAAAGCGCCATTGCTTATCTTGGATAAGCAATAGGAGTTGGTGAGTGCAAGGGAGAGAGGGGAGTACTTTACCTGTTCCATCTTTAGAACACATTATTTTATTTATAGGACACTAGTGTGATGGACTACAGAGCACTCTTTTATCACTTATATCCGTGCTGCATAGCTTTTTTTTTTTTTTTTACGGAACTGCTGAAATTTCCACATCTCTGCCAATGGGCACTCAGACAATTGACAGAAGCATCCGGGATCCTACAGGATTAGGAGAAGAGGTGCCCGTTACACACTGAGGGTCCCTTGCCCTGGACAACTTTACAGAGAACTCAGATGCTGCTGAGGAAGAGACTGCTGAAGAAGAGAGAGAGTCTGGCAGTCCACTCTGGCCCTGCTCCCTCCCCCTTCTGTGCCTGGCTGGCACCCTGTCAGATCAATCTGCACAGTGTTTGGGTGTCAGTGGAGAATTGGGGGATTTAGGGATGGAAGCTCCATGATCGGTCGATCAACATGTAGTTTATCACACAGTCAGATGACTGGGAACAGATCCCGAAAGAGTCAGCCCCATCAACAGTGCTTGGCTGGGTAAGAAAATCACTGACTTGAGGGGGAGGGGGGGAATTATGAGGATCATTTTCTATCACCTTTGTTGTATGTGATGATTGGGAGTCAGGGCCGGAGCCAGGATAAGACACTAACCTGCACATGAGAGAGAGTAGTGTGTCCTCCTGTCACACTGTCTTTGTTATCCTGCCCCCCTCCTGTCACACTGTCCTCCTTATGTTATACTCATCCCTTTATGTTAGCCTGCCACCCTCTTGTCACAGTGTCCTCCTTATGTTCTACTTCCCCCCTTTATGTTATCCTGACACACTGCCCTCCTTATTTTAACCTGCCCCCATCACACTGCCCAGGTACCCCTCTCTTCTCACACTTACTGCCCTCCTATCATACTCCCCCTTTATATTATCCTGCTCCCCTTCTTTCACAATGCCAAATACCCAGGAACCTCTCTTGTCGCAATGCCTGCTTCCTGTCACACTTCTAGGTCACCTTTTCCTATCACAATTCTAGGTCCTCCTCTCCAATTACTGTGAAACACGGAGGTGGATCGCTGATGTTTTGGGGATGTGTGAGCTACAAAGGCACAGGAAATTTTGGTCAAAATTGATGGAAGATGAATGCAGTATGTTATCAAAAAATACTGGAGGAACATTTGCATTCATCAGCCAGGAAGCTGCGCATGGGACATATTTGGACATTCCAACATGACAATGATCCAAAACACAGGGCCAAGTTGACCTGTCATTGGCAAGGACAGGACGCTTTACAGACGTTGTTGATGGAGGACATGCAGAGCTTTTTCAGTCCTACGCATCGCCGCAGCCCTTCGGGGTCCACCCTCAGAGAACGACTCGACCGACAGGTAGCAGACTACCTCGCCTTAACTGCAGATATCGACACTCTGAGGAGCGATGAACCCCTTGACTACTGGGTGTGCAGGCTTGACCTGTGGCCTGAGCTATCCCAATTTGCGATAGAACTTCTGGCCTGCCCCGCTTCAAGTGTC
This sequence comes from Rana temporaria, assembly GCF_905171775.1. Taxonomy (NCBI): domain Eukaryota; kingdom Metazoa; phylum Chordata; class Amphibia; order Anura; family Ranidae; genus Rana; species Rana temporaria. The sequence continues at coordinate 370,605,925 of NC_053492.1, read as the reverse complement.
CTTTCAGAAAGGACCTTCAGTGCAGCAGGAGGTATTGTCACTGAGAAGAGAAGTCGCCTAGGTCAAAAAAGTCTAGATTGCCTCACCTTTATTAAGATGAATGAGGCATGGATCCCGAAGGGACTGACAGTGGGTGATACATTTGACTAAAGGCCTGATGAGATGAACTTCCTTGGGCTACAAATGGTCCACACGCTGCTGTATTTTATCTCTGCATGCCGGATTACTTGTGTGACTTATCTGACACCAAATAGGGTTCAAACCGCAATGCACTTTCTGCCTGGAAAACATACATTTTTCTGGCCGCTGCTATAGCAGCAGCTGCAACAATACCTACTTTTTCAGGCATGTGTACATGCCTAATTTTACTGGCCTCTGGTGCTGCACTGTGACTGCAAAAACAAAACAAAAAAAAAAGGCACATACATGTGTCAATTCCCCTTCGTGATCGTTACCTTGTTGTGGTGAAGGGGCTTGCGTATCACAATGAAGCGACCACCTCTATGAGTGTGTTGGCAATGGCAATGTTGGCACACCCCAGATAATAAGGTCGCTGCTTCATTGTGAACAGACCAAAAGCGATCGGCTGGATAATTTTGCATATAAAAAACATTAATTTTCTTTGATCATCTAAGGTGATCATTAAAGCCTACTAGGCCAACAATGGGCCCACACTGCAGAATCATTGTTTTCTGGGTCACTGAGCTATCACTGAACTACCATAGGCTTTGAAAAACCCCCATAGGCTTTGAAAAACCCCCATCGGCTTTGAAAAACCCCCATCGCCTGCAATCTCCAAAACAAACGTTCATTGACGTCAGTGAGGAGTGGACAAGGAACGGGACATGGCTAGCTTGGTATCCAACCTTGTGTAAATGGGGAGTTTGCGATTGTGCAAATGGACTGTTTGCAGGTGTTTGCGGTGCGTTAAACGGGGAGTTTGGTCTGTCACTGTGAACCCTAACCCTATTACAGACAGGGTTAGGGTTACAGACAGGGTTAGGGTTACAGTCTGTAACCCTAACCCTGTCTGTAACCCTATCTGTTACCCTAACCCTGTCTGTAACCCTAACCCTAAGCCTTACACTACCTGATCGATACAACATCATACCTGATGTTTTAAAGCACGTTATTCCAAACAATTTATGAATGTTAGGCGATTTATGCCCTTTATGGATTAAAAACGGACTCTGCGACAACTACGTAGTTTTCCATGGGAGTTTTGCCATGGATCCCCCTCCGGCATGCCACAGTCCAGGTGTTGGTCCCCTTGAAACAACTTTTCCATCACTATTGTGGCCAGAAAGAGTCCCTGTGGGTTTTAAAATTTGCCTGCCCATTGAAGTCTATGGCGGTTCGCCCGTTTGCGAACATTTGCGCAAGTTCGCGTTCGCCGTTCGCGAACTGAAAATTTTAGGTCCGCGACATCACTACAGCTGACTTCGTGTTACACCCAGCCCATATAGTTCAGGCCAGGTGTAACAAGATGTCTGCTGATACTTACTGATGCTGAGTGTAGGGTGTACCAAGATGGGTCGCTGCAGCATAGCATTTCAAAATCCTTTCCTCATGTCATTTATTGCTGCATTTCAGTGCCTGCCCATCAGTGCCCATAACTGCTGCCTATCGGTGCCCGCCACTTGTCAGTGCCCATAAGTGCCACCTGTCAGTGCCCATCAGTCAGTGCCATCTATCAGTTCCCATCAGTCAGTGCCACCTATCAGTGCCCATCAGTCAAACTGTCACATGGCATTAAAAAAAAGTGTTGATAATCGGTATCAGCGAGTACATGAAAAAAAGTATCGGTACTTGTACTCGGTCCTAAAAAAGTGGTATCGGGACCACCCTAGTAAATATGTTCTTTCCCGAATGAACACAGTGAGTGATCAGTACCAGTCATTATTGTGTCCATACATTACTGAAGCATAGTAAACCGCGTTTACTATGCTTCAGTTTTTGAATAAACAGAAAACCGGTCAGCACAGAGTATTTCCCATTCATTCACTGTCCAATGCACCTGAGGCTGCAGAGAAAGGGACAAGGGAATTTCTGTCCTCTGTCCCTTTCTGAATCCCAAATATGGGACATCAGGGGTTCGTTTAGACCCCTAATAATTAACCAAAGGACCCCCCAACAGGGCACTTACAAAATGTATATAAATAAAAAAGAAAATTCTAAAAAGAAAATAAATAAAACTCCAAGAACTCCGACCACGCTATAGCTGAATGGCTAGTTCTTGGAGGCTGTCATATGATGGCATCTCGTGCTGGCGCTTCCCATGCGCATTTGGAAGTGTCCATGACCGCTGCGCATCATGGATTGAGGTAAAGGGCCTTTTACCACGTGATTACTCGGTCCAATGACAGAGCGATCACTTTGTAAACAAACTGGGATCATGCCAAGTTCAGCTCTCTTTCCCATCAGTGCCACTACAGTTCTCATCAGTGCCCTACGGTACACCTACAGTGCACATCAGTAAGTGCATATCAGTGCACATCAGTGAGTGCCTTACAGTGCATCAGTGAGTGCTTATCAGTGACCTACAGTGTGCATCAGTGAGTGCTCATCGGTGCCACCACAGTGCTCATCACTGCCCTATTAGTGCTTATCAGTGCCACTACAGTGTCTTTTTAGTACTCATCAGTGCCCATCAGTGAGTGCTCATTGGTGCCACCCTATCAGTGAATCCTCATCAGCGCCCGCTAATCAGTGCAGCCTCAGAGCAGTTTATTAGTGCACATAAGTGCACCCTCATCGGAACCCAGCAGTGCAGCCTCATCAACACCCAACAGTGCAGCCACATCTGTCCCAGTGTCACTATCACAGCAGTTTGTTACCACAGTCCCCAGTATGGCAAAAAAAAATCAAAAGTGTGATAGGTAGTCAGGACATTAGATGTGTAATATATGCTCCTAGAATGCCTGAAGGTGCTCCTTAGATGTTGGGCCTCTGTATGTGGCCCGGCTGTGTAAAAGTCTCACATGTGGTATTGCCATACTCAGGAGCAGCAGAAATAGTTTTTGGGTGTAATTTTTGGTATAAACATGCTATGTGTTAGAAATATCTTATAAATGGACAACTTTGTGTAAAAAAAAAAGCGTTTTCATTTTATTTCTCACATTTTCCAAAAACTTGTGGGAAAAAAATGACATGTTCAAAAGACTCATTATGCCTCATAGAATATACGTTGCTGTGTTTGCTTTCTAAATCGAGTCATTTTGTGGGCATTTCTATTGTCCTGGTGCTTCAGGGCCTTTAAAAGTGTAATAGGTAGTCAAGAAATTAGATGTGTAATTTATGTCCCTAGAACACCTGACGGTGCTCCTTGCATGTTGGGCCTCTATATGTGGCTAGGCTGTGAAAAAGTCCTACACATATGGTACTGCCATACTCATAAAGTGTAGCAGAATGTGCTTTGGGGTATATTGTTAATATGATAATTTTGTGGAAATAAAAATCGTAATTTTGCATTTTGCCTCTTACTAAATACATTGGAATGTCTACTTTCCAAAAAGGGGTCATTTGGGGGGTATGTGTACTGTCCTGGCTTGCCTGGTGTCTCAAGAAATTAGATAAACCATCAGTACATCAGGTGTGATCAATTTTTAATGATTGGCACCGTAGCTTGTAGACTCTATAACCTTCACAAAGACCAAATAATATACACTGATTTGGGTTATTTTTTTTACTAAAGATCTGTAGCAGTATATATTTTGGGCAAAATAATATAACCTAACCAAGGGAATTTTTGTTTTTTCCAAAATTTTCTTTTTTTTTTTTTTTTATATCGCAGCAAATTAAAACAACACTGTGGTGATTAAATACCACTAAAAGAAAGCTCTTTTTTTTAAAAAAAATGACAAAAATTTGATATGGGTACAATGTTGCATGACTGAGTAATTGTCATTCAAATTGTGAGAGCACTGAAAGCTGAAAATTGGTCTGGGGAAGAAGGGGGTATAAATGCCCAGTAGGCAAGTAAAAAAAAGGTAGCAGTTGATGAGTGGTAAAAGTGCAGCTCAACAAGGGGGGTTTTACTGCCCCAAGCCCTAAGGATTCATTGAACTCTGGCCACGTGAATGAGTGTATTGTTAATGTGGCTGGAGCCACTTGTTACTCTATGGAGATGCAGTATCTGTACAAACACAGTCACAGATCCTAATTTGGCAGGTGTGGGTGAGGGACTTTTTTTTTACCAAAAATATGTAGAAGAATACATATCGACCTAAACTAAGGAAAAACATATTTTTTTTTTAAATTGGGATCATAGCAAAAAGTAAAAAATACTGTTTTTTTTTCAAACATGTCACTCTTTTGTTTATAGTGCAAAAAATAAAAACCGCAGAGGTGATCAACTACCACCAAAAGAAAGCTGTATTTGTGGGGGGAAAAATGTATAATAATTTGGGTACAGTGTAGCATGGCCGCGCAATTGTCATTGAAAGTGCCACAGTGCTAAAAACTGGAAATTGGCCTGGGCAGTAAGGTGGTGAAAATGCCCTGTATTGAAGTGGTTAAAAAAAGAAGTGATCGTAACCTTTAAGGATTTCTTGGCTATGCTGTAATTTCTTAGTTAGAGAGCAAGCACATTGCAACTGGAAATGAAAAATTAGATACATTACAGATATTAAGCCTGTATGCACAGACTTTAATTTCAGAGCAATTACATCTGATAGTAAAAAAATAGTTGTATTGATTTAGACTACTGGGGTCAAAATTTGGCACCGCAGTTATTAAGGCTGTATAGAGAGGCTGCACTTTCTGAGTGACTGACATGTTTATTACATCTATTGTGCCTATTTGTCAAATAAAAAATAAAAAAAAGATTTGGGAACAACCTTTAGGCCTTTCATAGGTAGGCTGAAATTTCGGAGGGAAAGAGCAAGCACACTGCAGCTAGAAATAAAAAAAATGGTATCTTGATTCAGAGACTGAATAGGGCCTTTTAAGACTTTTTGGATAGGCCGCAGTGTCTTACAGATTAAGCAAGCCTATTGCATCTGGAAAAAAAAAATAGTTCCTGTTGGTTTCAAATTAACAGAAGAAAATGCACAGATTTGCAGCATGCCTTTTAAACTTTTCTTGAATAGGTTGTAATTTCTAAGGGAGAGAACAAGCATATTGCATCTGGATGGTCAGGTTGCAATTTCTTAGCAACTAAGCATACATCATGCATCTGGAAATAAAAATTAGTCTCTTGATTTATAGACTGAGGGGGGCAATGGACCGTTTAGCACCACACTTATTAAGCCTTTCTGGACAGGCTGTAATATCTTAGAGGTTGAGTACATGGGCGTCCGCTGAAATATTCTCAGGGGGGGGCGCTTCGGCAGCGGTAATACACAGTCGCATTTTACCCTTTCTTTGACCGCTGGCAGGGGTTAGAAGCGACCCCCCATGTTAAAATGTAAAAAACACCCCACTGTGCCCCCTGCATATTTTTAATATCTCTTTTGTCTCCACAACTGCACCTCTGGCCCCCTTTACATTACACAGCACCCTGCATCACTGGCCCCCTTTACATTACACAGCACCCTGCATCACTGGCCCCCTTTACATTACACAGCACCCTGCATCACTGGCCCCCTTTACATTACACAGCACCCTGCATCACTGGCCCCCTTTACATTACACAGCACCCTGCATCACTGGACCCCTTTACATTACACAGTGCCCCTTTCCCTTGACTGAAACACTACACTATATTTTATATTTATTTAAGGTCTAAAAGAGGTACCTTTCGGAATGAGGGACAAATGGATTTGATTCCAGAAGAGGGACAGGCACTCTAAATAAGGGACAACTAGAAACTATGCTGTAGGCTACAACTCTAGTCTACGGGCACATTGTCTAAAGCTGGGTACACCCTAGGGTTGCACAAATACCTGTTTTGTACCAACAATACTTGTGCTCAAGTACTTGCTGATACCAGTTGCCAATACCTTTGCGGTGCGATTTGAGCCCATACGAAATGACTGGGCTTAAATCGCACTGTAAAGAATCACATGTGATTTGAACAGGAATGTGGTGCGATTCCTGTCTGAATCACATGTGGTTTCCTGCACCACTCCTGTGTTAACCCTGTCTTGTCATAATGACTTCAGCCGGGGTTCACACAGGAGTGGTGCAGGAAACCACATGTGATTCTTTACAGTGCGATTTAAGACCAGTAATTTCGTATGGGCTCAAATCGCACCGCAAAGGTATTGGCAACTGGTATCAGCAAGTACTTGAGCACAAGTATTGTTGGTACAAAACAGGTATTGGTGCAACCCTAGACACAAAGACCAAGTTCCTGGGCAAACAAATCTGCATAGGTGAGAATAAAGATAACAGGGAAAACATTTGTCACTGTTAGTACTCATGCACAAGAACACTATACTGTAGGTATAGCATACACTATACAATCTGATTGTACAATCTCTGCACAATCTCCTTTAGATTTACAAAAACTATTTAATATATGGACAACCTAAACAATTCATTTAAGTAGTATCCAATCAGGCAGGCCTTTGTACTACATAGTTGGTGGTAGATCCAAAAGATTTGTACAATCAGATTGTATAACGTATGGTAAGCTCGAGGCTGGCCATAGATAAAAACGTTTTTATGTTTGTCTGAAAAATTGAATGGATCCCCCAATCCACACAACTAAGGTGGGTAAGGGAACCCTTTCCGCTGAGACATCGATGTCGGAGCTACAAATCTAAAGAAACATTTCTGCTGGCTTGAGAGAAGTTAATCATTAAATTGATGTCTCTTTAGCAAGAATGACTACAGAAGGATTAAAACTTGTCCGGTCCTTGCTGAAGCCGTTACATTTCCATCCATCTATAGCCAGGTTTAGTCACTCCTGTCTTCGTATGCCTGGGGAGCTAGCCTCCGTGCACACTAATTCTTTAGGGCCCACACTCACATGTGGTGCAGACATGTGTGTCCTGTGTCCTCTCTTATCAGCACAGGGATGTACGGGCATTGTGTGTCATCTCTGTGCCAGCATCCCATTCACTTCTATAGGGACCAGCACCTGCATGTCATATTAGGATACATATAGGCTGTGTCCATGCAGCCTCACATCCTAGTAGATATGAATGGGGTGATGACACAGGGATGTGCACAACACCTATGTACCCCCCTGCTGATAAATGCCAGCCCTGCATAAGAGATGCATGTTTGCACCCCTTGTGAATGGGCCCCTACTAAAAATAGAATCTGAAATAACAGTTGTCTTGTCTTCACAATTAGCATTGATATGAAGCCTGAAAGTGTCACTGTTATTACCTGTTGGCTGGGCTGAGTAGAGGCAGGTTCAGCAGCACAGAGACAGGAGAAAACATCACTCCGTTTTGCTGTGCAGGTAGAGAGAGGAGGGGGTCCGAGAGAAGAGCACAGGAGAGGAGGGGGGGTCACTATACAGAGCAGGAATAGATTGTCTAAAGCAGGGAGAGATAACAGGAGGCTGGGGGAGGGGGGGCCGAGGTGGTGATCTCCCACAAACATCGGGACACTGTGAAAGTGAAAGCAGGATAGAAATGACTGGAGAGGGGGGAGGGAAGACGCTGTCCAGGAGAGGGAAAGTTGTATACATGCAGACTGAATCAGGAAAGCGCTGATACCTTCCCAACCTCATGTGGAACACTAGAAGACTATCAGAGGAGCCGAACTAGGGGGGCAGGACCTTGCACACAGACCCAGCTCTGTGAATACAATACAAGCGCCGAGGACAGAGGGAGGAGAGCACTGCAGCGCTTAAAGCGGCCCCAGGGCCAGTCCAGCCCTGCTCCTGGCGATTCCAGGGGGGGGCAACCACCCTCCCTTGCCCTATGGAGCGGACGCCCATGGTTGAGTAGTTATTGCTGCATCAGAAGCAAATAAATTGTGGTTTGCAGATAGTAAGCCTGTACAGTCAGGCTGCAATTTCTGAGTGACAAAGTGGGCATTTTGCCTCTGAAAATATATATTTTTTTGTGTTGAACTGAAAATAAAAAACATAAGCCACTTTTGCACCACACCTTCAAAGCTTTTATTGGATGAATGAACTTCTCAGGGAGAAAGCAAGCACATTGCACCTGGAAGTAAAACATTTGTGTCTTGTCTGGGAGACTGAAGATAGGAAAACTGTAAGGCCCTGTACACACGATCAGTCCAAACTGATGAAAACGGACTGAAGTTCAGTTTCATCGGTTAACCGATGAAGCTGACTGATGGTCTGATGTGCCTACACACCATCAGTTCAAAAACCGATCGAGTCCAACGCGGTGATGTAAAACCCAACGACGTGCAGAGAATGAAGTTCAATGCTTCCAAGCATGCGTCGACTTGATTCTGAGCATGCCCGGGTTTGGAACCGATGCTTTTGCGTACTAATCATCTGTTTTGACCTACATTTCTGGACCAAAGGATAACTGACTGATGGGGCCCAAACACGGTCGGTTTTGACCGATGAAACTGAACTTCAGTCCATTCTGATCGTGTGTACAGGGCCTTAGAGATTTGCACCATTGATAACAAGTCTGTATGGGCAGGCTGCAATTTCTGAGGGATTAAGCATGCATATTGAATTGTGTAAAGATGAAAACACGAACATGAATCAGAATTACACCATACTTTTCAGTCTTTACTGGAATATGATACAATTTCTGAGGGAGAGAGTAAAGAGATTGCATCCACAAGTAAAAAAAAAGGCTCCCTTTTTCACAGACTGAATAAAGAAAAAAATACACATCTGCTGCTAAACTTTTAGGCCGGAATCACACTAGTGCGTTGCGTTTTGGAGCTGCGTTCTCTTTGCGAATTTCTCTAGAGGGTGTTCTGCAGATCAACTGCGGTTTAGCTGCAGATCAGGTGCGAATTTGGAGACCTGGGAGAAGTTCCGGGTGAGAGGAGAGTGGGGGAGAATTGTATTGAGCTGAATGAGAGAAATTCCTGCAGAGAACTGAACACATGTGCGAATTCAGCTGCGTACCCATAGAAGATAATGGGACTGAATTCGCACCTGAGCCGCACTGCAAGACATAAAAACCGCATGCGGTTTGGAGGCAATACGCAGTGCGGATGCATCGCACATATGTGAACCAGCCTCATTGAAAACAATGTATTTTGAAATGTCCTGCGAATTAGATGCGGTTTAAACCGCACTCAATTCGCATAGGTGTGAACCTGGCCTTAATCCTTTTAGGCAGGCCGTTTTTTTCTGAATGAGCAAGCAAGTCGATTGCAGTGATATATTTGACAAAGAACAAGCAAATTGCATGTTCCAAAAAAGAAATTGGGTTATTTCTGCCCAGACATAAGAGAGAAACATAAAGAATTGCAGCACTACTTTGATCGATTGAATCACGTAGGGACCGACCTATTGCTAGCATCCAAATGGGCAGCGACAATCGATCAAATTACATGTTGTATTGTATATGCTGTACCTGTGAATTGATCCAAGGAGCAGGCTTGCTGTGAGTGCCTGTGGTGCACTGGCCTATCATGCACCTGGTGGGGTGTATATGGTGACAGCCACAATAAAGATGGGGGTCCTTAGGTGGATAACAAAAGGAAGGTGATGTCCTGATGTTCCTAGCCTGCATGTAAAATGACAGAATTGGGTAAAAAAAGTGGGGGTGTATTTGAAATGCAATTTTGGTATAAGTTAACAGAGGAAGTCCCCCATGATGATTAAGGTAGAATATAACAACATTTTAATCCCATTAAGCGTATATTAATTGGTTTACACAAATGTTATAGTGTTTTTGGGATTTTTGTTATGGAATTTTGTTTTTTTATACTATTAATGACGGCGAACAGTGACTACGATATTGCAACACTTTTGACTCTTTGTGGGAACCAGTGACACCAATACAGGGATCAGTGCTAAAAATATGCACTGTCACTGTACTAATGACACTAGCTGAAAAGGGATTAAACATATAGGGCGATCAAGGGGTTAATTGTGTGCCTAACCAGTGTTTTTGTGTTTACAGAGTGCTGCTTTTACTAGGGGAAGAGATTGATTCTAGTCCCTGCTTTGCAGAGACACAGAATACATCCCTTCCACCCGTCAGAGCTAAGATATGCCTTGTTTACATATGTCAGTTCCCTCCTGCCTTCCATGTGCCATAGTGGTCCTTCCTGTCTTTCATATGACATAGTTATCCTTCCTCACTGCCTTCCATGTGCCATAGTGATCCTTCCTGCCATCCATGTGCCATAGTGATCCTTTCTGCCTTCCATTGCCTTAGTCATCCTTCCTGCCTTCCATGTGTCATAGTGCTCCCTAATGCCTTCCATGTGCCATAGTGATCCTTTCTGCCTTCTATATACCATAGTGATACTTCCTGCCTTCCATGTACCTTAGTGGTCCTTCCAGCCTAACCTGTACCAAAGTGATCCCTCCTGCCTTCCATGTGCCATAGTGATCCTTCCTACCTTGCATCCACCATCATGATCCTTCCTTTCTTCTATATACACTGGAGACTCCAGCTTGTGACACAACAATCAAACCATATTTTATAGGTACAGATTTTGTTTAAACACTGCCATTAAGCCCCCCCCACTATCATGTTTGGCCACACCCAAATTGCAGACATGCAGCTGATTGCACACTCAGTGCTGTGAAGCCATTTGCAGGGCACAAAGGCATTCGAAGGATGGCAGGCAGTGTTGCTGTAAAATTTCAGATGAATTTCCCCACTATGCCTTTGGCTACTTATGTAGCTGGCCAATCCCCAGACGATGTCCAGCAGTGACGAAATGCGTAGGGTGGAGCATACGACGGTGACGTCATGTTTTTTTCCTCTCAGGAGGTGGATGGTCAAACAAACAAACAAACTTAGGAAGTGAAGTGTAGCCGATGAAAACACCGCAGCTTTGTTTTATGATATCGTCATTGATTGATTTCTACTTTGTAAGTGCAATTCTTTTTGTTTTATTAAACTCACTTTTAATCAACATACTGCACTATGAGAGTTTTTCATTTTATGTTTCTGAGCATTACTGGTTTTTAGCTGCCATTTCCAGACACTGCTTTGATCCCGGGGGAGACCGATTTCCCTATGCTGGGCAAGACTGCTGTTCAGTAGTCACCGCCATCTGGTAAGCAGGCCATTTTATTCACCTGGGTGTGGAATTGCACGCCAAATTTCTTCTGCAGTCCTTTCTGTTGCATCGACACGAATGGGTGTTAGTTTCCTTGCAATTTATGGACTGATATCCTAATGGGCCTTTGCTTTAGTTTTTCTTTTGTTTTTCTTTTCACTTGGAAATGTTTTTCTTTCACATTTTGTCAAATATTTTTTATTGGCGCTGCATCTATTTTGTTTATTTTTATTTTTTTAAATAACAATTTAATTTTTTCGTTTGTTAATAAAAACAAAGCATCAGTGCACATGTTCAGATGTATTTTGTTTATTTTTAATGCTTTAAGTTTGGTACTAGACTTTTAAAGTGCTGGCAGCTTTTTCTTTTATTAATTTTACTACATATTTTACTACACACCTGGCACACCCAGCACTTACTGACAAACTTTGGGCATTTTAACAATTTATTAGAACAGCAACAATCTGAGAAAAGACAATCAGTATGTCAAAGAGTACACAGGCAACAAAACAATATATTTTGTATGGAGGGAATAATAGCTAAGCACTAGCTATGCTGTTTTCTAGCAATCCACTGCAACTGTATGGGTAGCCTATGCTTAGTACCAAGAAGAAAAAGAGGCTAATTATAGCGACTAAATAGTCCCTTCCTCACGGGCCAGTGATAGATGAGATAAGCACTTTAGCTGGCAGAGGTGGGGCCTTTTTATTACAGAAATTTGAACTCTTACCATACCCATTCTCACTCCCAGAATCTCTATGCATTCACACAGACTCGGTTTGGTATAACTTTTGCCATCAGCAGGGGGAGGGGAGGCTCTATCAGACAGTCCAGTCACACAAGGTGTTCACCAAATGCCTCACAGCCTCCCAGGGAGTAGATTTATGATTTCCAAATCAAGCTCCGAACATCAGCTTGTCCTTTGGCTTACCGGAAGTGTCCTTGGAAGACCGCCACTCACAACAGGGTCCTTAACACACCCAGTTACTATCTCTAGCAGCAGAATTCCTTCTCCAGTGGTGGGATACCTTGCAGATGGACAGCTCCGTCCCCACGCATTCATTATGTGTGTCTCCACTCCTCTGCCCCATCCAGCTCCTCCTCCTCTACGTTTAGCTAGCACCAGACACCGCCAAAATGGCTGCCCCCCAGTTGTCTCTTTAAAGATGGCTGCTGCATTTATGTCTTTTAAATGCATGTTTAACTAATGGTCGTCTTTAAGATGGCTGCAGTATTTGTACACAAACAACTGTTCAACTGAACTTTGTCAATTCCACAGAGGAATAATGTAGCAACAATAGTAGGAAAGGCAAACATCCACAACTATAGTCCTGGCTATAACAGGTACAAAGGTAACCTGCTGCTGCCAGTAAAACTCCTATATGCAAGGAGTGGAGGTGGGGCTTGCTGGCCCTGTGTGTTTCTATGGCTGTACACAGCCTGGCTTGGGAGCATGCCTGCATGGGTGTCCCATATCAAGCAGCTTGCTGAGGGGGCATTCGGAAGACAGAGGAGCAGACATTTCCAGTAGGGAGCCGCCAAAGAGAAGGAAAGGGACCACTCTGTGCACAGAGCAAGTAGGTACAACTTCTTACATTTTTAAAAGGAAATAAAGTTTTGTCATAGTATAATGATAAAATTGCTAGTAGGTAGGTGCTTTTGGTAGGTAAGCATTTATATGGAAACTTCCTTCCGCTTTCTATCAGTATTTTTTTTCTGTCAGTAAACCTACTCTGTGGTTGGAAGCTGTTGAAGTGAATGAATTGGGTGTCTTAATGCAATTCTCCTATTACCAATACTGTTACCATATTGTGGGTGTAAAAATGAGAATGTTTGAGTGAAGTTAAAACTTATCTGCATACCTGTTTAAGGTCAGTGCCTAAACCATTATTGAAGCCATTGGATCATCATGCCGCTCAGGCTTTTTAAAAGATACACTGCTGTACTTTCTACACAGCAGGAAGTAAAGGGGGAGCTCAGCAAAAAGTGATATCCCCTCTTAACCAGTTGTCACTGGAACAGGTTCTCCCATTGGGCGATTTCTTCCCACCTCCTGTTCCTGTGACATCTCAAAAATGTTATATTTCTTATCACTTTCTGTACTAGAGATGATGGTCACAAGGACCAATTAAAATGGCGATCTCCCCTCACCGACACAAAGATGGCAAAAAAACATGACGTTCTTGCCCTTCCACGTTCTATCTCCATTCTCTATTCCCCAATGTATACTCCAAGAGTAAAAAACTTTTATGCACTTTAATGATGCACGTTTTATTGGTCATGTTAATTCTATAAAATTGCACAGTTCATTATGTATAATTATAAGAAAAAAAACTAAATACAAATTCTTTCCTGAATCCATCAATACAGCTACTCTGGCGCACCATACTGTAGCTATATGGTTGATTAACAAATGTAATATTTTTTTTTCACCCATGAATCATGTATTTGGTAAAAAAAACTCCAATCACGTGCAGAAAAAGTTCCAATTATTTTTACTTTTGATGAACACAATTGGGTGTTTGATGGGAATGATGGTTGTGTTGGCTAAATAAAAAAAAATCCACTATGTAACTATGTAACAATATGTTAAATCAGTCTTAAATCAGGTTATTTGTTTTGCTGTAAGAGGCTTAACAGCTTAGTGGTACTTAGTGTGTATGTTCAGTGGGTTAGTTGATTTTCTATGGTAGAAAGCGGTGGATCCCTTGTAAGATCCAAAGCAAGGCCACATTACTTTATCTTATATTTATATTCATGAGCGTTTACCCATACCACATTTGTAACAAATTTCCACTGTATATATTAATAGCAACATCAATGAATGAACATTTTTTTAAATCTTACTTGAAAACACATTAAAAAAATATTTACTTTTAATCCTATCATAAATGATTATTCCCAAAGATGCTTTCCCCCCTTTTTTTTTTTATCTTTCCCTATTTTCCACCATGAGTTTTGTTTTGAAGATTGTTTGTTTATGAAGCGCAGTTGCACAACACAAATTAAGGGCTGTAATCCCCCATTCATTACCATATATACTTTATATACGGATGTAATGAAATTTTCTTGCCTACTTTGTGGAGCTGTCATAAAAAACACAGTGGCCCGGATTCAGAAAGAAGATACGACGGCGTATCTCGGTCGAGTGTAAATTTGCGCCGTCGTATCTATGCGCCGTACCCAGAAAGCCAGATACGCCGTAAAATAGGCTTCCTCCGACCGACGCAACTTTTTTACTCCGGCGTATCGTAGGCGCATATTTACGCTGGGCGCATCTCCCCGCTTCCATTGTTTGCGTATTTAAATATGCAAATGAGGGAGATATGCCGATTCAGAAACGTACGTTTGTCCGGCGCAAAGTTACCCCTCATAAAGCAGGGGTAACTTTGCACCAGACTTGCTCAACTCAGCTGGAGAGCAGCTTCAGCAGCACCATTTCAGACGAGCTGAGCAACAACACTTGCAGGACAACACATCTGTGTGCCAACATGCCAGGGGCAGCCGTGGTCATAGCACTACTGCATCTACGGGCACGTAGGAGGGCACGGGAGAGGATATTCCGAATGCGCATTGACGTCTTTGGCATGGGTAATTTGGAGGTGTATCGCATCTTCAGATTCAGCCCTGAAGCCATCCTGGATTTAGCCACAACCCTGCAGGATGACATCACCAGCAAGACACACCGCATACATGCAGTGCAGCCACTGGTCAAGGTACTGGCAACACTGCATTTCCTTGCAAGTGGATCTTTTCAAAGAACAAGTGGAGTTGTGGCTGGGATGTCACAATCCACCATGAGCAGATGTGTGCACCAGGTTGTCCCCGCAATCCTCAGAAGCATGTCCCACCTCTTCATCAGACCCACTCAGGTGCAGGGCCGGACTTACCATTGGGCTTGACTGGGCTCAAGCCCATGGGCCCCGCCCAATAGGGGGCCCCCTTTAAAAAAAAACTTTTTAGGGGTCCGGAGGTCCCCAGGGGCCCGGAGGCCCCCCGGGCCCTGGAAGGCAACCCCCCTTTTTTTTGTTTATTTTTTTTATTAAAAAAAAAAAGTTTTTTTTATATATATATATATATATATATATAAAAAATATATATTATTATTAAAGGGCCCAGATGTCTCCAGGGCCCCTTGATGGCAACCCCAATTTTTTTAGGGGTCCGAAGGTCCCCCGGGCGGCAACCCCCCTTTTGTTATTTATTTTTTATTAAAAAAAATATTTTTTTTAATATTTTTTTTTATATATATATATATATATATATATATATATATATATATATATATATATATATATTTTTAGAGAGGGCCCCGTGTGGCAACCCCCCCCTTTTTTATTTATTTTTATAAATGTTTATTTATTTTTGTTTATATTTTTTTATTTTTTATTAAAAGGCCCCAGGGCCCCAGATGGCAACTTCTCTTTTTTTTATGTATTTTTTAAAAATGTTTTTTTATTTTTTATTTATTTTTATTAAAGGGCCTAGATGTTTCTTTTTTCTTTTTATTAAAGGGCCCAGAGGTACACAGGGCCCCAGATGGCTACTCCCTTTTTTTTATATACAGTACAGACCAAAAGTTTGGACACACCTTCTCATTCAAAGAGTTTTCTTTATTTTCATGACTATGAAAATTGTAGATTCACACTGAAGGCATCAAAACTATGAACGAACACATGTGGAATTATACATAACAAAAAAGTGTGAAACAACTGAAAATATATTTCATATTCTAGGTTCTTCAAAGTAGCCACCTTTTGCTTTGATTACTGCTTGGCACACTCTTGGCATTCTCTTGATGAGCTTCAAGAGGTAGTCACCTGGCGCAGCACCCCATCACTCTCCTTCTTGGTCAAATAGCCCTTACACAGCCTGGAGGTGTGTTTGGGGTCATTGTCCTGTTGAAAAATAAATGATGGACGGCGTGTGGGCGGAGCCTAGCGGAGCGGTAATGCTGGGCTAGAGCTCTGCTCCGTGCAGGAGATAAACCCGCAAATAAACGACGGACCGATCCGTCAAAACGAACGGGGACACCGGAACGGACTTTCGGAAGGTGAGAGGCATCGAATGATATACGATGGTGCTGGGAGGCAGCAAGGGAAAGAACAAGAATAGTGGCACAAACGGCGCTCAGCATCTCAAGAGCGCGGCTGTGAAAAAGGCGCCAGTTACCTCAGGTGAATTCTCCTCAGAGGTTGTGAGGAGGAAAAAACCCTTAACAAAGCCACAGAAACAAATGGCTTCCCGCAGTAATATAATCACTGATAGTGAAGGAGAGGACACATTAGAAGAACCCTCATCTTTATTAAGACAGGATGCAGCGGTCCCCTCAGGTATTTTACAGCAATTTGAAAGGATGCTACACAGAGCGCTGCAAGTTACCTCAGACCAGATAACAGCCAATCTCACCAAGGAGATTAGGGACCTTGGAGGCCGCACAGAAGCCCTTGAATCAAAAATGGACGAAGTTGAGGTATTCACACAAGAGTGTTTGACTGAAATTGATACCCTTAAGGAAGAAAATTTAACCCTGCAAAACAGACTGGAAGATTTCGAAAATAGAGCCAGGAGGTCCAATATAAGGTTTAGGGGTCTGCCCGAATCAGTCATGGACCTGCCTGGAACCATATTGGCACTATGTCAGGAACTGCTGCCTGGCATACCCGTAAGCAGACTGGAAATGGACAGAGTCCACAGGGCTCTTGCCCCCAGAAAAGCGGATGGACCACCTAGAGACATTATAGCCAAATTCCATTTTTACAAAACCAAAGAATTAATAATGGAGGCCACCAGAGAAAAAAAGAAATTATCCTTTCAGGGGCATGACTTTCAGATTTTTGCGGACATTTCCCAGCTGACGATAAATAAGAGAAGGGCTATGAAACCCTTTCTTCAAGAATTACAACATCGCCAAATTAAATACCAGTGGGGTTTCCCCTTCTCCCTGAGATTCACTTTTCAAGGCACCAAAATAGTGTGCAGAACTCCGGATCAGCTACACCAAGCTCTTAGTGACTTCAAAATTATTGAAAATCCACCAACAGCACATGCAGCGCGCAGAAGATCTGCATCCTCCTCTCCACACAACACTTCACCTAAGCAAGACCAGGTTAATGGCATCCATCAAATGCACAAGCGAGGCAGATTTGTGGCTCAAGAGCAAGCACAAGACCAGGAAGATACTATGGACTGATTCCACTGAGCATGACACTTCTTTTTTCCCTCTGCCTAAAGGCAGGAACTTGTTCAATTGTTGTTTGCAAGACGCATGGCAATTACAGTGACCATCTTTTTCTTTTTTTTTCTTTCTTTTCCTCTTTCTTATATATTTCTTTAATTTTCTCTTCTACTTTTCAACCATAGTTATAGCCAATACCCTCATAGGAGGGACCACTAATGTGCATGGGTTTTTATTCAGAAGCGCAGCATCCTCACACCACAATATTAGGCACTCCCCTCCCCAATACAGGGGACCAGTAAACCCAATTGCCAGATTGACTATTACTTATACAACTTTTTGTCATTCACCAATCTCTCACTAGGGTACTTCAATCTAACCCATCCTCTCTTATGGCCCGTGCACACGATCCGGGTGTCGGGCGAAAACGATCGTCCGATGAAGAATCGTACGATTTTCGGATCGTGTGTACACTACTTTCGAGAGCCGATCACGACCGTTCATCCGATATTTTTCGATCGGACATGCACGAAAATTTTCCTCGTACGATGTAAGATTGTACGATTTTCGTTTAGTCAGTACAGTTGTCGTCCGACAATACAATACAAATTCATTACAACACATGACATCACTTCCGATTATTTTTTTTCGGTCGTACGAGAATTTTCGGGACTTTAATAACCTATTTTATTTTACTTGCGACTATTAAGCGAAAAAAGTCGTGCGATCCGTCGTGCGATGTTCGGGTCGTGTGTGCGGGCCATTAATGCCCTACATATACTCTGCTGCCTTTATGCTAATTCTCCCCTGCTTATAGGGAAAGAGATACCACCATCCCGGTTCTCACTGAGTGGAGTTTCACTCTACTCCCTCTTCCCTCTTTCCTTCAAAACCAATAGTTTTTTCTTATTTACACAAACCAGTTACCCCGTATGTTACAGAAGTTATTAGAGATGTTGTACATTCTGTACCTGTTTTGGGTACTTACAGAATTTCTTTTTGGACGCGGGTCTCCATGGCACGGACAATACACGTGCCACATTTGGCTCCCCTCTGATCCTCGCAATATTATGCGAGGGTTAGACGTGGGCCCTGTGATACATTTGCCTATATGTCTCAGTTTACTGCTCCCTGCTAGCCAGGTTATTGATGTGCTAATGTCCCCTCACTATTTCTAAAGGTTAATTGATCTATTGTGTTGTGTGAAGGAGAGCTGGGTTTAAGTGGCTTGTGTTAATTATTCTGATTGCTTCATTGTGGTAATTATCTCTCTATATGCGGGGTCGAGCGGTCTGGTTGATGTATTCAGTACAGCTAGTGCTCAGCGTCATTGATGTCATTGTCTAAAGAAAATGTGTTTCAGCATCGGCCCCGTCGTGTCTACCTAGTCATCTGTATGGAAGCCCCAGTGTGAGGGGGGCGGAGATTTGTCATTGTAACAGTTTTGGAAATGACATATAAGCTGTGTGTGTTATAACATTAAAGTCTGTGTTGTTCAAGCAGTAAGCTGGTCTCATGTGTGGCTTTCTGGGCGATTCCAGGGATATCCCTCCTCGTGGAATATTGGGGTGATTTTCGTTATGGGAAGAAGGGAACGTTGACGGGGATATCATACCGATACCGTCACAATTGGTTGGTAGCAGTGGGATTTTTCCCTTCTATTCCCCTTCACACCCGGATTCCAAGCAGACACTGGAAGAACTACTGGAAGTTCGTGGAAGGATTGCTAGCAACAAAACCAAGCGGGTCATCATAGCAGAATCAATGGAGCTAGACCAGGAGGACGGGATTGCAGCAACGCCAGCAGTACAAGAGATGGAGACACCAGTGATTCAGGAGGAGGAATCGCCAGCCAACAAGCTAATGAGAGAGAAGCTAGCGTGGTTCGGCCCGAACCCAACGCCAGATGTGGTACTGAAAGTGATGGACCTGTTAGCGAAGGAGGCTAAAGAAATAAGAGACGCGGAGCTACAGAAGGATAAACAAATAAGGGACGCAGAACTACAGAAGGATAAACAAATAAGGGACGCAGAACTACAGTTAAAACTGGCAGCAGTCCAACAAGCAGCCGCACATTCTCCAAACAGTGAGTACAGCACAGCAGACGCAAGGAAGATTCCGTTTAGCGCTTTTAAAGCTTTTGATGAAAAGGACTGTGAGATTGATAACTTCCTGGCGGATTTTGAGCGACAATGTAACCTGCACCGAATAGCTAGAGGAGACTGGGTTGCAATATTGTCAGGCAAACTGTCAGGCAAAGCTTCTGATGCTTTCCGGACCGTGCCAGATCAGGATATCCATAGCTACGCCAGGGTTAAAGAAGTGCTCCTGGCTCGTTATGCAGTAACCCCAGAGTCCCACCGACAGAAGTTCAGGGACTCACGCAAAACCACGAAAGACTCTTATGCGGAATGGGCATGCCAATTGTCCCGGTCGGCCTCTAACTGGGCTAACAGCAGCCAGGCCACCACCGCAGAGGACATTTTGCAACTAATGCTCCTGGAGCAATTTTACAATCACATCCAGACGGACGTCAAAGATTGGGTGAGAGATCGCAGGCCCATGACTCTACCAGAGGCCGCGAAGTTGGCGGATGAATATGCAGATACTCGCAAGACGAACCAGGTCACACCACAGGAACAACCTCCACCACAAACGGTGCCCTCACACCCACCAACCGCTAGATACCAACCTCCTAACAGACCGGGGACATCTAGCCCTCGCTATCATCGCCAGGAGGGCAACGAACAACGCTGCTTCCGGTGCAAACAGCTGGGTCACTTCAAGCAGAATTGCCCCATGAATGACAACACCAGGTCAAATTGGTCTCAACCTGGGTACCGCCCACCAGCAGCAGCCCATTGTGTAGACTCGGCTTGGGATCCAAAGGAGCTGGGTCAGGAAGAACCATTGGGCACCCCTTACGAAGCCCTCATGGTACAATCTGTTATTACGGACAACAGGGAACACCATTGTCAGCTGGTCATGGGCGACAGCCCTGAGCCGGAGGGGCCCTGGAGGGAGCTGGGCAGAAAGAGGCACCGCCGGCCACCCTTCAAGAAGAAGAGGTCCTGGAAGCCGTATAACAAGCTGACCTGGGAGGAGAAGAAGCGACTGGAGGAGAGGGAGTCGCAGCGGGCGTCCCAGATGCGTGCCGAGATGTTCGCCAAGGGCCCACCGGTGGCCCCTTACACCACCACCCAGTTCCTGATGATGAAGGACCATGTGGAGAGCCTGCAGGACATGAGCAAGCAGGAGCTGATCCGTGAGTACATAGAGCTGGAGGAGTGCATAAGCCGCATGGAGGAGGAGAACAACCACCTGAGGTCACAGCAGCATGAACTGGAGATGGAGCTGGAGAAGCTCCAAGAGGAGAACCGGCGGCTGCGGAGGGAGCAGGGGGTGGCTGACCTTATGGGGCTCTGATTCCCCTCCCCCCCCCCCCGGACTCTGAGCACCAGTGCTACAGCATTTCAACAAATATAACTTTTTCTTTTTATGAATCTCCTGGGATTGTCACTTCAGAGCCATAACCTGCCCCCTCCCATAGCGGGACACCTAGACGGCGGCGCACAGACCCATTCGCTGTCTTCACACTGACTTCTGGTGACTTTGCAGATCGCACAAAGACTTGGGGACTGACCGGCGTGTGATCTGACGACCCGGTGACATACCTGAGTCTGAAGCAGTTGCCAAGGGAGGTCAGTCATGCCAAACGGAGTTAACCTCTGACTAATAGCTCTGAACCCGTCAACCCTACTGGACCAGGGAAGGTCCAACCGGGTTTGCCGGAGCAGGGAGCAAAAGGGGGGCCATTGTGATACATTTGCCTATATGTCTCAGTTTACTGCTCCCTGCTAGCCAGGTTATTGATGTGCTAATGTCCCCTCACTATTTCTAAAGGTTAATTGATCTATTGTGTTGTGTGAAGGAGAGCTGGGTTTAAGTGGCTTGTGTTAATTATTCTGATTGCTTCATTGTGGTAATTATCTCTCTATATGCGGGGTCGAGCGGTCTGGTTGATGTATTCAGTACAGCTAGTGCTCAGCGTCATTGATGTCATTGTCTAAAGAAAATGTGTTTCAGCATCGGCCCCGTCGTGTCTACCTAGTCATCTGTATGGAAGCCCCAGTGTGAGGGGGGCGGAGATTTGTCATTGTAACAGTTTTGGAAATGACATATAAGCTGTGTGTGTTATAACATTAAAGTCTGTGTTGTTCAAGCAGTAAGCTGGTCTCATGTGTGGCTTTCTGGGCGATTCCAGGGATATCCCTCCTCGTGGAATATTGGGGTGATTTTCGTTATGGGAAGAAGGGAACGTTGACGGGGATATCATACCGATACCGTCACAGGCCCTTTTTCCCCTGACCGGGTACTTTTCTCCCGGTCACGGGCCAGTTCGGAACATTTTTTATTCATTCTAATGCTTGTTTATTATTTTACCAGTAACATTTTGTTTTCTTTTTTGAAGGTAATCAATTTCCTGAACCCCTTCTTTCCTCTTCTTCCCCCCCTCTGCAAGGACTAGACCGGGTAATCGTAGTACAGGCTCACATGGTAAGATGTGCGGAATGGTTTGGCTGCCATGGCTCCTTTGAATGTACTATCTTTAAATGTGCAGGGCCTAAATGTTCCACAAAAACGAGTAAAGGCTTTCAGATATTTTCAAGCCAAGAAAGCACATGTAGTATGCTTACAGGAAACTCACTTCACCCCTACCGCCACTCCTAAATTTTTTCATGCTTCCTATCCTCAAGTTTATACAGCATCCGCTTCATCTAAAAAACGGGGCACCCTAATTGCATTCCATAGGTCTACACAATTCACGGTAAAGTCTGAAATAAAGGACCCAGAGGGTCGCTACATCATACTAACAGGTCATATAATGGACGATGCAGTAACTATTGTATCATATTATGCACCCAATCAAAACCCACTCCCATTCATGTCACACTTATTTCAAGTGGTAAACACACACAAATTTGGCTCCCTCTTTATTTGTGGGGATTCTAATCAGGTTCTCCTCCCTTTTTTGGACAAAACTCCCTACACCCCTCCGAAAAAACAGGTCAAATGGTCCCTTTCCAACTTACTATCTAAGCACAATCTAGTGGACTCCTGGAGGGAAGTGAACCCCACCAGGCGCTCCTACACGTACTTCTCAAATCCTCATCAATCGTCCAGTCGTATTGATCACGTCTTTTTGACAATAGGTATGCTGCCGGAGGTATTAGACTCCGGCATCATTCCTATTCCTTGGTCGGATCACAACGCAGTCCTTACCACTCTGGCTTCGACTATACCCAAAAAGCATGATTCCACATGGTACCTGCCAGATATAATTCTCAAACACCCATCTTATAAAATGGTAATAGAGCAAAGCCTAAAGGAATACCTGACGCTTAATGCAACCTCGGAAGTCTCACCGCTAACACTGTGGGAAGCGCACAAACCAGTGCTGAGGGGAATAATACAAAAACAATACGGTATCCTTAAAAGGGAACGCAAGCAACTAGCAAATAAACTTGAACTAGAGCACAATCTGGCATTCATGGCCTTCCAACATAGTCATTCACCCACAACAAAAACCCGTCTTGACAAGGCGCGATTGGAATATGACTTATTCCTCACGGAGTCTGCCAATAAATCCCTGTATAGGACAAAACACTTTTTCTACAAACATGCTAATAAATCAGGCTCACTCCTCGCAAGATCACTTAATTCAATTAATAAAACGTACAAACCCATCCATTTAAAAATTGCAAATAATAACATTTCTAGTAATCCGATCAAAATAGTGCAAAAATTCAGTACGCACCTTAAAAAATTGTACTCCGAAAATAAGATATTCAATTCACAGGAAGCTGATACCTTCTTTTCCGATCTACAGTTACCGCGGTTGAGTGATTCCCAAAACGCACTATTAGACGGACCTATAACACCATCAGACATTTTGGCGCCCATCAAAGACCTTAAAATAAATAAAAGACCAGGTCCAGATGGGTTTACTGCGCGTTACTACACAACGCTCAAGGAACAGATCTCATCCACAATGGCTGACGCATTCAATGATCTATTGAACCATAAATCCTTTAGACAAGAATCCCTCACGGCCACGATTTGTATGATACCCAAACCACATTCAGATGCTACCCTTAGTGAGAACTACCGCCCGATATCCATGCTCAACACGGACATCAAAATACTAGGCAAAATCCTAGCTAGCAGAATGAATAAGATTATCGGATCACTGATTCATAGGGATCAAGTGGGATTCATGCCCAATAGACAAGCAGGGGATAACATTCGGAGGGCTAGTCTATTAGCACACATAGCAAGAAAGAGGAAAATTCCAGCATGCTTCTTATCATTAGATATTAGACAAGCCTTCGACTCTGTCTCTTGGTCATACCTAGAGTACTCATTGCTGAAATGGGGCTTTGGTCCCAACTTCATACGATGGGTTCTACAGTTATATAAAAACCCGAAAGCGTATGTCAAATACGCAGGATATAAATCAGATGCATTCCCCATACAGAGAGGCACTAGGCAAGGCTGTCCA
The DNA here is from genome assembly GCF_905171775.1 of Rana temporaria. Taxonomy (NCBI): domain Eukaryota; kingdom Metazoa; phylum Chordata; class Amphibia; order Anura; family Ranidae; genus Rana; species Rana temporaria. The sequence goes on along the minus strand of NC_053492.1, from coordinate 370,582,100 downwards.
TTATCCCCTTTATTGTTTGCCCTCCTTATAGAACCTCTGGCCCAAAAAATAAGAGCGGACCCCAAGGTAATGGGTATAGAATTGGGCGGTGTAAAACACAAATTATGTCTATATGCGGACGATATCTTATTGTTCCTCTCGTCTCCCCAAGTTTCTGGTCCCAACCTAACCCCAATTTTGCACCAATTTGCGTCTTTTTCGGGATTAGTGATAAATCCTAAGAAATGTCTGGCCCTCAACGTTTCACTTTCAAGCACAGAATTGAATGCGGCGAAAGTGGGTCTTCCCTTCGAATGGCCAGCCAAAAGCATCCCTTATTTAGGAATACATCTCACTGCTGATATACTAGATCTATACTCTTACAATTATCCTGCACTTTTGAAACACATAACAAGTCTTTTACACTCGTGGACCCAACTCCCCTTATCCTGGTTCGGTAGAATTAATGCAACAAAAATGACCATACTGCCCAAGCTCCTATATCTCTTTAGGGTACTCCCCATACCTATTCCGGCGCATTTTCTTAGAATAGTACAAAAACGGGTCTCCACCTTCATCTGGGGTTCCTCCAGGCCAAGAATCAAATCACAAGTCCTTCATCTCCCCAAGACGGCAGGTGGACTCGGCTATCCCAACTTTGCCCGTTATTACCAAGCAGCGCAACTGGCAATGTTAACAAAATATCATGCCAAAACTGAGGTGCCACTTTGGGTATCAATAGAAGCAGTGGAAAGCGACCCTATTTCTATATCTAACTTGTTGTGGATCTCTCCAAAGTTACGTAAGCATATTACCAACCCAGTCACGAAGCACTCGCTTTCCTTATGGGATGCACTTAAATCCAAACATCACCTATTGTCTCCATTAACCCCGTTACTGTCATTTAATAAAAACCCAGCATTCTACCCAGCTTGGGTCTTTCCCAATTCCTTTAAAGAATGGGTGGATAGGGACTGTACACTCAAATACAAATTTTTTGATTCAATGTCAATGACCCCCTTCCCATCTATGTGTACAAAACATGGGATACCATCGAAGGAAATCTTTAGATATTTACAGATTAAAAACTTTTTCCAACCCCCTACTAACTCAGCACACTTGCCGAACAAATTCACGATTTTTGAAAAGGTGTGTGATAAGAATCCTCATGCTAGAAAAGTGGTTTCAGCCCTATACTCGCAGCTACTTTCACAATCAGACAAGGGGAAGCTATCATATGTCCGTAAATGGGAGGAAGACTTGGGCACAGAACTGAATGAGAGGGAGTGGGAGCAAATATGGACCAACACTAAAACAGCTTCTTCTAATGTGCTAGCAGCGGAAACGAACTATAAAGTAATATCTAGGTGGTACTTGGTGCCGACTAGAGTGGCCAAATTCTCTAGTAATTATTCTGATCAATGCTTTAGGGATTGTTCTGGTACGGGAACATATATTCACATATGGTGGTCGTGCCCAAAGGCACAGGTATTTTGGTCAGAAATTTTCCAAACAATAGAAATCCTCACTCAAACTTCCCTCCCTATGGATCCTAAATTGGCATTACTTAATTTAAAACCACACAATTTGTCGCATATGCAATTCAACCTGATAAAACAGCTCCTCACGGCAGCAAAACAAACAATAGCGAAAGCTTGGAGATCTCCTAATTTATTAATGAGCGAAGTAGTCAATAGAATGAACACAGCAATGAAGTATGCCAAAATGTCGGCCATTGAGTTGGATACGATCACCAGATTTGAATGTATATGGGAACCCTGGATTAATCTCACAATGCAGAACACATTTGTTAATGCGGTAATGATGCCATGGTAGTCCAGCCATTGTATAGACAGCCTGACTTATCTAACCAAAATGCTGATGGATCCCCAGTCTGGTCCTGCAGAGCCCTCTATCCCTTCCTCCCTCCCCTACCTTCCCTCTTTAATTTAATGCTTTATAATTTTCCTTTTTACTTTTTATTTCCTTATTACGTCGAATCTGCGACTTCTATTTACCTAAGATATTAGGAAAATACAACATCAACTAGATGCCTCTAACATCTTGGAAACATTACAGCACCTGGAACGAAGTTAAAATATTACAAAGCAAGACCTTTGATATCCAAAAACATGTCCTGATGAACTTCTCTGTTACACTTTTGAATTTTTGAATTTTTTTATTTTTTAATCGGATTTTCATGAATGATTTTCATATGTAATGTAGATGTTATGCTTCATTATATAATATTTCAGTATTTTCCTCTGTATACGCTAATACTATTTGAAAATTCTGTATACTTATTGTTACTATTACACAATAAAGATATATTGACAAGGAAAAATAAATGATGGTCCAACTAAACGCAAACCGGATGGAATAGCATTCCGCTGCAAGATGCTGTGGTAGCCATGCTGGTTCAGTATGCCTTCAATTTTGAATAAATCCCCAACAGTGTCACCAGCAAAGCACCCCCACACCATCACACCTCCTCCTCCATGCTTCACAGTGGGAACCAGGCATGTAGAGTCCATCTGTTCACCTTTTCTGCGTCGCATAAAGACACGGGGGTTGGAACCAAAGATCTCAAGTTTGGACTCATCAGACCAAAGCACAGATTTCCACTGGTCTAATGTCCATTCCTTGTGTTCTTTATCCCAAACAAGTCTCTTCTGCTTGTTGCCTTTCTTTAGCAGTGGTTTCCTAGCAGATATTCTACCATGAAGGCCTGATTCACACAGTCTCTTCTTACCAGTTCTAGAGATGTGTCTGCTGCAAAAGGTGGAAGAACCTAGAATATGAAATATATTTTCAGTTGTTTCACACTTTTTTGTTATGTATAATTCCACATGTGTTCATTCATAGCTTTGATGCCTTCAGTGTGAATCTACAATTTTCATAGTAATGAAAATAAAGAAAACTCTTTGAATGAGAAGGTGTGTCCAAACTTTTGGTCTGTACTGTGTATATATTTTTCTTTATTTCTTCTTTTTTTTTGTAAAGGCCCCCCCCGCTTCTCAATTTGCGGCAGCCCCCCCGCGTCTCAATTTCAGGCGGCAGCACCTCCCTCCCCCCCGGGTTTTCTGCTCCAGGGGGCCCATGCCTTAAGCTGTGTAAGGGGTAGAGTTGCCACCTTTTCTTCAAGCCAAACCCGAACACTTTAGCGGCACAGGGCACATTTTTTTCGTAGTATACACAATAGGATTATAAAAGACCTGGGGCACCTTTGGGTGCCTCAAGAAGAGTGGTAATGCAGCGCCATGCGGCAAACAGTGGGTGTGGCCAAACTGCTCTTGCTGACATCATGGCTCCCCCTCAGTGATGACAAACCTGCCCCCAGACAGCGGCCCCCATCTCCCGAATGGCAACAGATTTTTGTGTGACTACCTCAGTTACTTGGGGAGCCACAGCCCAGTCTAAATAATGTGTCCGGGTTTCAGGCAGACTGAAACCTGGACACAAGATCCCGAACTGTTCGTGTGATTCCTGGACAGGTGGCGGCCCTGCGCATACCTCCCAACACGCACGGATTCTGCGGGACTTTCCCGCACAGACAGCTTTTTCCCGCAGTCCCGCGAAAGGGTTAATTTTCCCGCACTGCAAGAGGAGGCAGCACGGAAGCAGAAGGAACCGGAGCGGTGTGTGGAGGACTGTGGCTGCTGAAGGGAAGAAAGCCAACAGTCGGGCTGATGACAGTCTGTGGCACAGGTGAGAGGCACTCCCCCCCCGCTCAACAACTGCAAACCCCCCCCCAGGAGGAACCGGAGCGGTGTGTGGATGTCTGCTTAAGGGAAGAGAGCCGACACATTCTGTGCACAGGTGAGAGGCACCCCCCCGCTCAACAAATTTAATGCGCCCCCCCCCCCCCGCTCAACAACTTCAATTCGCGCCCTCCCGCTCAACAACTTTAATGCTTTAATGCGCCCCCCCCGCTCAACAACTATGATCCCCCCCTCAACATCTTCGACCCCCCCCCAATTCTCGGCTCCAGGGGGCCCCTTTAACACTCAAGCCCAGGGGCCCCCACCGCCCTAAGTACTGCCCAGGAGCATCTGCGGCAGAAGGCAATGGCGGATTTCTTCAGAATTGCAGAATTCCCATGCACATACAGTGAGGAAAATAAGTATTTGAACACCCTGCTATTTTGCAAGTTCTCCCACTTGGAAATCATGGAGGGGTCTGAAATTTTTATCGTAGGTGCATGTCCACTGTGAGAGACATAATCAAAAAAAATAATCCAGAAATCACAATGTATGATTTTTTTACCTATTTATTTGTATGATACAGCTGCAAATAAGTATTTGAACACCTGAGAAAATCAATGTTAATATTTGGTACAGTAGCCTTTGTTTGCAATTACAGGGTCAAACGTTTCTTGTAGTTTTTCACCAGGTTTGCACACACTGGAGGAGGGATTTTGGCCCACTCCTCCACACAGATCTTCTCTAGATCAGTCAGGTTTCTGGGCTGTCACTGAGAAACACAGAGTTTGAGCTCCCTCCAAAGATTCTCTATTGGTTTAGGTCTGGAGACTGGCTAGGCCACGCCAGAACCTTGATATGCTTCTTACAGAGCCACTCCTTGGTTATCCTGGCTGTGTGCTTCGGGTCATTGTCATGTTGGAAGACCCAGCCTCGACCCATCTTCTAAGCTCTAACTGAGGGAAGGAGGTTGTTGCCCAAAATCTCGCAATACATGGCCCCGGTCATCCTCTCCTTAATACAGTGCAGTCGCCCTGTCCTATGTGCAGAAAAACACCCCCAAAGCATGATGCTACCACCCCCATGCTTCACAGTAGGGATGGTGTTCTTGGGATGGTACTCATCATTCTTCTTCCTCCAAACACGTTTAGTGGAATTATGACCAAAAAGTTCTATTTTGGTCTCATCTGATCACATGACTTTCTCCCATGACTCCTCTGGATCATCCAAATGGTCATTGGCAAACTTAAGACGGGCCTTGACATGTGCTGGTTTAAGCAGGGGAACCTTCCGTGCCATGCATGATTTCAAACCATGACGTCTTAGTGTATTACCAACAGTAACCTTGGAAACGGTGGTCCCAGCTCTTTTCAGGTCATTGACCAGCTCCTCCCGTGTAGTCCTGGGCTGATTTCTCACCTTTCTTAGGATCATTGAGACCCCACGAGGTGAGATTTTGCATGGTGCCCCAGTCCGAGGGAGATTGACAGTCATGTTTAGCTTCTTCCATTTTCTAATGATTGCTCCAACAGTGGACCTTTTCTCACCAAACTGCTTGGCAATTTCCCCGTAGCCCTTTCCAGCCTTGTGGAGGTGTACAATTTTGTCTCTAGTGTCTTTGGACAGCTCTTTGGTCTTGGCCATGTTAGTAGTTGGATTCTTACTGATTGTATGGGGTGGACAGGTGTCTTTATGCAGCTAATGACCTCAAACAGGTGCATCTAATTTAGATTAATAAATGGAGTGGAGGTGGACATTTTAAAGGCAGACTAACAGGTCTTTGAGGGTCAGAATTCTAGCTGATAGACAGGTGTTCAAATACTTATTTGCAGCTGTATCATACAAATAAATAGTTAAAAAATCATAAATTGTGATTTCTGGAATTTTTTTTTTTGATTATGTCTCTCACAGTGGACATGCACCTACGATGACAATTTCAGACCCCTCCATGATTTCCAAGTGGGAGAACTTGCAAAATAGCAGGGTGTTCAAATACTTATTTTCCTCACTGTATATTGCAATCGTAAGCATTGGCATTCCATCAACGTACAGGTGATAGCCGATGCCTAATACCTCATATGGCACATCGGTGCCAAACACCCTGAGGCCAGCCACGACGGCTTCATATACAGTCAAAGCACCATCCCAACAGAATTTGAACAGAACATGTATGGGGACAGCTGGCTGGTTGGTGAGTGACATGGGTGTCAGGCATGTCTGTGCGTCCCCATGATGTAGACATCACGAGGGGCACATGCACGACTAACATCCTCCTGTCTTTTCCGTTCCAGGTGACGTGGCATATGCACTTGGACCCCATCTTATGACTCCATTCCGGAATCCCCAAACCCCAGGAGAGAGAAGATACAATGAAGCACACGCACGTACCTGTGGAGTGGTGGAACGCACCTTTTGGCCTCCTGAAGTCCCGTTTCCGATGCCTGGATAAGTCTGGGGGTACCCTGTTGTATTCCCCAAACTTTGTGTGCCAGATCATCGGTGCATGTTGCATTCTACACAACTACGCCGTGAGCAAGGGCCTGGAGATTGACCTATGTGATGACCTGACCCCCCAACCACCCAGTCCCCCCCTAACCGAGGCTACCTCGTCTGCAGAGGGATCAGCAGTCAGGAGATGCCTCGTGGAACGCTTCTTTACACGTTAAAAACACACATTCATCATGACACAATGAGAATACATGCATGCACACCACTGTGGTCCCTAGCACACACACCCCACATCCCCATTAAATTGGATTAGCCCAAGTCCACCATTTAGGAGTTGGGAGCAGCAACGCCACGTCAAGGCTCCAATTATGATGCTGTATATTCCTACACCATTTAAACGGCCGTGGGGATAAAATCTCCCCAACAAGCCAGGGTGCGGGGATTAAAAATAAAATTAAACTCATTACCAGAGTGCAAATAAAAAAAAACTCATCACCTGAGTATACTTAAAAAAAATTAAAACAAAAATAATATTGAGACAATAAGAAAAACAATAAAAAATCCTCTTCCCTGGCGTGGGCTTCGCCTAGTGCCCAGGCTCCTGGTCCGCAGTCGCTTGGGGGGAGCCTCAGGTTGGGGGGGGGGGTTATCTGGTTGAAGATCATCCCCCGGTCTCTGCCTGGCTGCCCTCCAATGCCAGGGCGATGCGGCGGATGTAGTTATTAGTCACCGCCTGCATCCGCAGCTGGCGGGTGGTATTATTGCGCTGGTGGCGCCGTGCCTGCCTCCCCTCCTCTCGTATGCCAGCTGCCAGGCTCCTCCCCTCCACCTGCATGGCAGCCGTATTGGCCTGGACTGCCTCTGCCAGGCTCCTCGCCTCTGTCACTAGCTCAGATGTGCTGGCCTGTAGATCCCCCATAAAAGTCATTATGCCAGCACAATTGGCACTAACGTCCTGCAGGCTAGAAAGGGACTCCACATTATGACCCGCCTGCTGCACTGAGAGTGCACAGGCAGCCTGGGTCTGAGCCGAGGAGGCCAGACTCTCTGCCACCTTGTGCAGGTCCCCCACTATAGCAGACATGTGGTGCGTTTGGCGGGCCTGGTCCCTCGCCAAATTGGCCTCCAACTCCTCAGGGACACCCCTGGTTTTACAGGTCGCCTTCCTGGGGGCAGAGGAGGCTTGTGGCATGCTGGATGGGGTGGCCCTTGAGGGGCTATCCCTGATGGGGGATGTGGCCCTTGAGGGGCTATCCCTGATGGGAAGGGTGGCCCTTGAGGGGCTATCCCTGATGGGGGAGGAGGTAACAGGTCTGGGGGTCTCCTCCACAACATAAAACCCCTCCTCCAGAGTGACCTGCTCCTCCTCCACTTCCTCACCAGGTGAGGATGGGTCATTCTCCTCCAGGGATTGGGTCGGTTGCCCAGCAGCCGACGAGGACCCGGCAACCTCCTGGACATCTGTGGATGACACAAAACATTCACATGTTGGTGGACCCACACACTTGTCACATGTTCCCTTGCACCCCCTCACATGATACACACCAGAGAGAAGATAAAACACACTTACCTGTCCTCAAGGGCTGATCGACAGAATCAAATGCCTACAGGCCCTCCACAAGCTCCCTATCCAGGCACCTGGAAATTATGATCTCGTCCGCAGTGAGGGTCAGGTTGGTGGCTGGTCCTCCGCCTGTGCCACTGGCATGTCGACGCATCTTGCCCAGCTTCTCCTTCACAAGCCGCCGTAAGTCATTAAATTTCTTTGAGATATCCCTGGTGCTCCGAGCCGTAACACCAAGGGCATTGACCTGGGTTGTGATTTCAAGGACAATGCGATCCCTCTCCACCCTGCTGGTGTTGGCAGCCTGTACCCCATAGAGGCAAGCCCCATATTTATCCCTTTATTATGACAGCCTTCTCAGCAGGGGAGAAATTCAGCTTCCTCTTTTTCTTCTCACCTGGTGCAGACATGGCACAATCAAAAAGCAAATGTCCTAGCAGGAAGAAAAAATGCTTGGGTACTTTTGCATTTGACGGGCGCATGTCTGGGCGTATTTATGCACTGGGCGTAGGCAGTGGGCCGGCGTATCTTAGGGGGTTACGCCTGGCGCAGTTGTGCGTATTCGCGCAGATGGGGCCAAACAATCCCACGTCGTCACAGCGCATGCGCCGTCTAAGATACATCCGACGCATCTCTTTGCGACACGGTCGGACCATCATTTGCATGGGGTGACGCCCACTTACACTTACGCCGCCTTACGCCATCGAAAATACGTTCCGCTGGCTCATCTTGGTGAGTAATATCTTTATGAATACTGTACATGCCTCTCCGCGCTGGTCCAGCGTAGCGGAAATAAGATGCGCCACGCCGGCGGAAATATGGGCCAATGTATCTGAATCTAGCCCCATGTATGTCCCATAGTGAACAGAGCATAGGTAATGCTAGGGGGCTGTGGAACTTTGTATTTCGTACAATTTTATAACCTGACGTTGTATGACATTTTTACACATGCGACTTACAGTATGTTGTATGGTGTCTTATTTAGATCGACCTCTTCCTAATATGTTTGTGGTTTTTCAAAACAATAAAAAAATATTGAAACATAAAGTGTAGAAACTAGAAGAACAAAGGGAAAAATAGAAGGTTGTAGGAAGGAGTGAAACAAGAGGATAATAGGGCAGGATGAGCAGGGGGGAGAGGGATACTGGAGTTGTGGGAGCTGGATCCAGAAAAGGGAAGTTGGGAGGGTGGTAATGGGGGGTACCCATAGCCCATCAGTGCACCCCTCATGGAGTGTCATATGAAATCAAAGTTGTAGTAGACATCGATGAAAAGTAGGTGGAAGGAAATGTGTAACACATGGGGTACAGATTTTGTCAAATGTGGCCATTCTGTTCAACAGTTTTGCCTTCTTTTTCTCATAGATAAGATTCTCCTTAATATGATTTTTTTTTTTGTATCTGAACTGGCTCTTCTTAATAGCATCTGGTTGTTTAGCAGTGCCTCACAGGGGCTCAGAGGCATGTAGCCCAGAATTTATAGTTATGTGTCTATAAACTTTATAACAAAGCAAATGCAGTGCTTCAGGCAGTGCCACCATATGTGCATAAAGACCCTAGAGTACATACAACCACAAAAGCACAAAAAAAAAGATTTCAGGCAAAACTTTGCAATTCTTGCAGCTATTAGATACCACATAGAGAGTAGTTTGAAATGGATTTCAAGTGTGAGTGTGTTTTGTGAGCATAATTTGGTTGTGGACCATACCTGTGTCCACATTTCTTCACTCAGGGGGAAGCCTAAATCTGCTTCCCCTTTCTTATTGTATGTTGGAGGAGACTTAGAGGGGGAATGTGGACCGAGACAGAAGTGCAGTTAAAATCACAGTTGTTTATTAATAATAGAAAAGGGTAAACAGAGCAACATAGTCAAATCATAGGACAGGCCAGGAAATCAGGAAACCGGAGAATCAGTGTAGTGGAACAGCAAGTAGGATCAGGAACCAGAAGGGATGTCAGCCAAGCAAGCCTTCAACAGGTACACAGAAGAGAGTCTCTGAATGTGTTGACCAAGACGAAGGCAGAGAGGAACTGAACTGAACAGCTTAAGTAACCAGCAGGACTGATGAACAGGATATCATCATCACGTAAGTTACTGTGGAAAAGATTGGAGATTGCAATTAACCGACAGCTGAGCGGGATGCTCTGAGAAGGAAGGGCTGAGCCCAGCCCTGACAGAATGTAGCAGTGAAAAATAAATTGAGATCAGACCTGGACTTTGCAGCTCATCTCAGCACCTAAGCAAAAATATAGTACATACAGTATGTCATGACATTATTGTGGCTTAGAGATGCTAGTAATATACAGTAGCTTCTAATTTGGAGACATTAAACATATACGTATATGCAGAAATGTTTTATTTTTCCAGATATTATTTAAAGGAACAAATATCATCCATGAAGTCTAACTTGTGAAAACTCACATTGTTAGCAAATTCTGGAGAGTCAGTACCAAGTGGAAAAGATAGATTGTATAAATGACATTAGTGTGGAATGTCACAGAATCCCAGGTTCTAAACACGTGAGCTATAAGTAGGTTTTCTAGTTTAGGTCTCTTGGAAGAAGCCAGAGTGTTTTGTTTATACTAGGAGGACCAATTTCCAGGCCTTGACACTTACTCTCAAGGGGGTTTCAAAAGTGGTTATTTGTGCTGCTAAATAATATTCAAGAAAGTAGGGATTCCCAGACCACCAATGAACCTAGATCTTTGCTGGTTTCTGATGAAGTGTCTAAAATGAGTCTGTGTAAGGCAGTGTTTCTCAATTCCAGTCCTCAGGCCCCCCCAACAGGTCAGGTTTTCAGGATTTCCATTATTTTGCACAGGTGATTTGATCAGTTTCACTGCCTTAGTAATCACCACAGCCTTTTCATCTGAGGGAAATCCTGAAAACCTGACCTGTTGGGGGGGCCTGAGGACTGGAATTGAGAAACACTGGTGTAAGGGGACTGGGAGAAATCACAACAGGTAGAGTATTTTTGGTAGTATGGATATTTTTTCTGTAGCTGCCCAGCTGTATTTTCTCCAAGCATTAAGAAGCGAATTAATCGTGTTAAGCTTGGTAAGAAAGTTTGCAAAAAAATGTTTGTTATATGACTTTGTTAGACATATGCCCAAATATTGTAATCTGTCCTTTGTCCACCAGTCAATTGGAACTCAAAAGTTTTTTTTAAGGATTGTATGAGGGATTGAGGAAGGGATATATTAAGTGCTTGGATTTGGCATTTAATAGCTGACCTAAAATGTTCTCAAACTCAGAAAGGTCATCTGTTATGTTGGGTATTGAGGTAGGATGGTTGGCGAGAAATGGTAGCACATCATCTACAAAAAGGTCTAGTTTAGTATCAGCACACAGGAGGATTCAAGAAAGCATAAAGCATAAAATTATACTCGTCTCCAGCAGCTAGTAACACATTGCCTCCCTGAGCAAGTCAGATTTAGGCAATATAGCTTTATCCAATTTCTCCAATCCAAGGCCATAAAAAGGAAATAGTCCAACTATGCAAATCTCTTTACGTCGTCACCAGATGAGAAGACCATTTGTATAAGCGGGTCAGAATAAAGCTTTTGATGTTAAACTTGAAACTGCATCTTGTCTTTATTTCTTTCACTTCCTCTCCTCTCAATATCATTCCATTCACATGTGATAAGCATATAGGGAGGGATCATCATCAGCATTTAGACTTTACAAAGAATGTGTTGCGTACCTAGTCCGGCTAGTCGATGAGCCCAAATTTCAGAGGAAGGCCTCTCTTATGCCTCCGACTCGAGGCCCCTGATAGGGTATACAGGAGGCACAGGAGTGAGGAGTGGTATGAGTACCTGGCAGGATCAACAGCAGGAGGTCAGTCCAGAAGTTCAAGAGATTCCTTGCAGGAGGTAGAGAACAGGAACTGGAACAGGAGGCTGGTACCTGGAGCAGGCTTGATCAATAGGCAGGTGCAGCAGGCAGGAACAAGAACAGCAGATTGGAACCAGGAACAAGCTGGATCAGCAGACAGGCACAGCAGGCAGCAGATTGGAACCAGGAACAAGCTGGGTCAGCAGACATGCACAGCAGGTTGGAAAAGTGGACTGGAACTAGGAACAAGCTGGATAGGAACTCAGGTGCAGGTGGATAGCAGGGATGGTCACAGGCAAGCCAGGTAAACACAGGAACAGACTTCAGATAAGTAAGTAACACATGGAATGCTGTAGAGCAGACAGCAAAGTTCACATGTGTCAGTCAGGTTTAAATAGCCTGCCTGGCACTAATAGGCGTGCGCGAGTGCACATGCATGCGCATGCACATTGGCACCCGCGATCGCTCACCAGCAGGTCTGGATCATCTGTTGTTGGCAGGATCTTCCTGACAGAATGCAACAAGATATGTAAGGGTGCAATTAGCTGGGCCTGGGCAACAGTGAGATGCTTCCCCTGGTTTCGTCCATAAAGTACGAGGCCAGGACTGTTTCTGACCACTCGCCTTTATGTATTGAGATACTGGCGTCTGGAATCTCTAAGCGCACTTGCTGGAGGCTTAATCCCTTCTGGATGTCGCTGTTCCCAGCCCCTGATCCTATTCATACTGAACTAGTAAACTTTGTTAGGATTAACAGGAATTCCACGGGCCTGGGTGTCCTTTGGGATGCTCTTAAAGCCTTTTTGAGGGGCCAGTTTATTAGGTCTATCAACTCCATTAAAACGGGGACGAAGTCTTGGGAACAATTCGTGCTTCGGGAGGCTGGGAGGGCTGAGTCGGCTTATGTGGACTCCCCCTCTGAGCATACCGAAAGGGCATGGAATGAGGCTCAGAATATGGTTAAGCATGTGACTATGACCAGGGCGGAGAATAAAAGATTTTTCCTTCAGCAGAAGTACTTCGAGGACGGGGAGGGCACAGGTCATATGCTGGCTATGATGGTGAGAGCACAAAGGGGCTCGCCACACATAGAGTCAATAACTAATGTATCGGGGTCACTGGTCTCATCTCATGCGGATGTGCTATCCACATTTAAAGATTTCTATGCTGATGTGTATTCCTCTAAAGTCTCACCTACTACTGAGGAGATTGCCTCCTTTTTGGATCAGTGCCACCTCCCGCGTCTATCGGCCGCAGATGTGGCGCAATTGAGTGCGCCGCTCACGACTGATGAACTACTGGAGGCATTGGCGCTTTCCTCTCCTGGCAAGTCTCCGGGCTCGGATGGCTTGCCGGCGGAGGTATATGGGCGCTACTCTGAAGGCCTGATACCTCTTTTGAAAGAAGTGTTTATAGATGCGTATGATCAGGGGTCCCTGCCCCAATCCATGAATGAAGCCATTATAGTTCTCCTATTGAAACCTGGTAAGGATGCCCAAAGTGCTGACTCCTATAGACCTATATCACTACTGACAACAGACGTTAAACTACTGGCTAGGGTACTGGCCACCAGGCTCGCTAAAGTTATAACTAAACTAATCCATACGGACCAATCAGGTTTTATTCCTTCCCGGTCAACTGCCCTCAACATTAGGCGCCTCTTCCTTAATTTACAGATACCTGTTGATAACGAGAAACAGAGGGCGATCCTGTCATTAGACGCTGCCAAAGCCTTTGACAGCGTCGAATGGCCCTATTTGTGGGAGGTCCTGGGACGCTTTGGACTGGGTGACAATTTTATTAGATGGGTTCGGTTACTCTATGCTGCCCCCACGGCCAGGCTTCGAGTGAACGGGGACCTTACGGACCCCTTTCCGCTCTACAGAGGCACAAGGCAGGGGTGCCCTTTATCGCCCCTGCTTTTTGCACTAGCCCTCGAGCCGTTAGCGGCGCGGATAAGGTCCTCCCCTGAGATAATCGGTTTTGAGAGAGGTGAACAGATAGAGAAGATTTCTCTTTACGCAGACGATACCTTGTTGTATCTGGGAGATGTGGATACATCTCTTACGGCAGCTATGGAATTGATCCAACGGTTTGGCTCCTTGTCGGGGTTCTCGATAAATTGGGGTAAATCCGTCATTTTGCCTGTGGATGGTCCGGTTGCCTCCCTACCGGAGGCGGCGGGGTCACTGAAGGTGGTGGAATCTTTTAAATACTTAGGAGTTCAGGTGTCAGCTAACCCACAGAAATACTTGGAGGAGAATTTGTTGCCCCTTTTCCAACGACTGCAAATGACCTGTAATACCTGGTGCAAACTTCCGCTCTCAGTAATAGGTAGAATAAATCTAATAAAAATGGTGTGGGGCCCCCAACTTCTATACATTATGCACAATTCCCCTCAGTGGATACCTCGTCGTTGGTTCACCCGGATAGATTCCTTGTTTAGATCACTGATTTGGAAAAAAAAAGTGGCCCGTATCAGATTGTCCACGTTACAATATGATAAAGACCAGGGAGGAGCGGCTGTCCCTAATCCTAAATTCTACTTCTTAGCCTCTCAAATGCAGCATCTGTGTGGCATGGGGCGGGCCAATGATAATGACTCAATTGATACTCTACTGCGAACGGGTTCGGGGAGTGCGTCGGTCCTAGCAAATTTGGAGGCGGGTTTTCCGCATCTGCCTCAGGCGGCACCCACCGTGGTCCTCCTTAGGAAGCTGTGGTCTATGGTTAGATCCACCTTGGGTGTCTCGGGATTTCTTGCGGACACTCCTTTGTGGGACAATCTAAACCTAATGGAGGTCTTCAGGCTTGAAGGCTTTCAGGTTTGGAAACTGGCTGGAATTAAGAACATCGCCCAGATTTACAGTAACAATGTGCTTAAATCATTTCAGGATTTACAAAATGAATTTGGTCTACCCAGACAACAATTTTATAGGTATTTACAACTCAGGCATGCCCTTCGGGCACAGGGGCAGGTGTCGGTTCTCCAGCTATCTAGCAGTAGGCTGTTAACTGAGGTATTTTCTGGCACGGAAAGAAAGGGTATGATATCCCATGTATACTCCTCGCTATTGTCGTCTGTGCAAAACTCAGCAACTCTGCCATGCAGAAGAGGGTGGACAGAGGATTTGGGGGACATTGATGGCGAGACCTGGGAAATTTGTTTACAGGCTGGCCCTCTCACTTCTGTCTCGCAGTCTCACAGGTTGTCTCACCTGTTCCTGTTACACAGGGTTTATCGTACGCCTATTCAACTGTTTCGATGGGGAAGAAGGGACTCTTCACTGTGTCCCAAGCTATGCGAGGGGGAGGGGTCGCTTATTCACCTGATGTGGAGGTGCCCCAAGTTACACCGGTTCTGGAGGAGTGTCACAGAGGTTATCTCCTCGGTGTATCAAGTTAGGGTCCCACTGGACCCCATAGTACGTATACTGGGTGCCGTGGACGAAGAGGTATACCCCCCACCTATTAATATAGCAGTGATTAGGCTCCTATATCTAGCAAGGAAACAGATAGCTAGATTCTGGCTGTCCCCGCATGTCCCGACTAAGAAACAATGGATTGATCAGGTAAATCTTATTATAGTGAGGGAACATTATACATATCAGCATAGAAATGCCCCTAAGAAATTTAATTCCATCTGGCAACCCTGGCTGGAAACACCTGGACTGGCACCTCCGAGACTGGTTATGACCCGGCTGTTCCAGATGTAGTCGATTCTATCTTCCTGACGCACAAAACATAAAATTATAAAATATGTCTGACTCAGTCAAAAAATGTATAAACCTTAGACCATGGTTGAGGTACGCGCCTGTGGGGATTACATAATATGGTCGGGAGAACCTACTTAAGGATGGATAAGGACTCTGAATGCTTAAGCAGACGGTGGAATGCAGACTTTCAGTTTTGGCCCGTTGGCCGAGTGTGTGTTAGTGTTGGGGGGAGAGGCGGTTTCTCACCTGCCCGGCATAGTTCAAACTCCTTTAATGACGGAATTTGGTTTAGGTCACCTCCTGGTGCCTTTGTTCTAGCATGCGTACAAAGCAAGTCTTTTTGTAATAATTTTATTTTGCAACGTTTTTTGTATGCTGATATATATCTCTGTACCGTACTTATATTTTTGGCACAATAAACCATTTTACTGATTTAAAAAAAAAGGGTGCAATTAGGGTAGTTAAGATGGAAGAGGAAAGACACATAACGGAGGAGAGCAAAAAAATCCCAAGAAATTATTTAAGTAGATAAACAGTAATAAAGGGAGGACAGACCATATTGGCCCTAAAACAAATGAGGAAGAATATCTGGTTACAAAGGATGGGGAGATTAGTATTACATTTATTCTTCTTCTCAGTCTTTATGAGTGAATCGGGGGGGCTTCAGTAACCAAAACTGCAGTGTTTATCCTCATGACACATCACAGGAAGCACCCTCATGGCTAACAGAGGACATAATTAGACATAGACTTGGAAAACTTAACATTAATAACTCACCGGGACCAGATGGCTTGCACCCAAGAGTACCTAGGGATCTCAGTCAAGTAATTGCCAGACCATTGTTCCTAATTTTTACTGACAGCCTGCGGAACAGTTAGCCTAACATCAATAGTATGCAAGCTCCTGAAGGGGAAGATAAGGGACTATATACAAGATTTTAGTAATGAAAACGGTATCATTAGCTGTAATCAGCATGGATTCATGAAGAACATTCTGAGGAGGTGAGCTGCCATCTTGAAAAAGGAAGGCCCATAGAAGTGGTGTATTTGGATTTTGAAAACGCATTTGACACAGTTCCCATAAACGTTTACTGTACAAAGTAAGGTCTGTTGGCATGGACCATAGGGTGAGTACATGGATTGAAAACTGGCTACAAGGGCGAGTTCAGAGGGTGGTGATAAGTGGGGAATACTCGGAATGGTCAGGGGTGGGTAGTGGGTTCCCCCAGGGTTCTGTGCTGGGACCATCTAGTGTTCAGAATCCAATATGTTTCTCTGACCCTGATACCCATCGGTCCCTCAGAGAAGCATGCCACCTGCTGGAGAGAGGATCAATCAATTGTCATTTCTCCTCCATCCAGCTTGCAGTGAGGCTTGTAGCACCTGCTGCCGGAGGAAGGTTAGGCAGGCAAGCTCACCAGCATCCAAGCTCCCAGGATCAAGCTCCCAGATCTCCTTTTACGGATCCTCCGCACACAGCCTCCAGCCTACGGTCCCTGGCCTCATCTGGCTTCACCTCCCCCTAGCCCCCCCATGCTTGCCATTTTCTTCACAGGTGCTGACCGCAGCCACAAAGACCGTCCAGATACGGCCCTCTAACACCAGGCAGCCTGGCCAGCCCGTGGCTGCGGCCTGCAGGCACACACACCCAGCCCCCTCCCTTTCTTCCATAAAAACCTGCTACCTTTTCCTTTCCTAACAGGGACTGCCAGCCTGCGATAGGAGCATCACCCGCAGCACCACTCCTGAATAAGGTAAGTCCCACTAGCCCCACTACCTCCCGGCATTCACAACACCCCCCTCTGGACCCCCGATCTCGCGGAGGCTGCTTTAGGAAAGTCCGCCGGCTCCGGCCTCTGCCTAGCGGCACGCCGCACTTCTCTGGATCAAATCCCGTTAGTTCCACAAAAAAACCCTCCTGTCACATTCCCCCCTCGCCCCAGGAGGATCTCCAACGCCACCCTCCTGTGCCCCGGAGCCTCCACCAACGAACGGCTGCACTCACCCAGAAGCACAGTCCCTGGCTCAGGCCTAGTCCCGACCGGCGGCCATCTTACTACACCCTAGGAACAGGGATATCCCTGTTCACTCACCCCTACCCCCCTCAGCAGCCAAAATCCATACGATCACCGATAGCATCTACCGGGGATAGCCTCCAAACACAGTGGAGAGCCTACCCTCCCCCCGAGCGCCCCCTTTTCTGCCCCCCCCATCCGCATCTTTCTTTTTGGCCGTGACTACACAGCAAGATGCTCGGCCACAGAACACAGGACATAGGATCCACAATCATCAGCTCTAACAGATAATAAACCCGGTGACCACCGCCTTTAGCAGTTGATCCAGGGCTCACCCGATCGCCCTTGAGGGATCAGGAAGGAATTTTTTCCCCCATCGCTGCAGATTGGCATTGCACGGCTAGGGTTTTTTTCGCCTTCCTCTGGATCAACTGGGGGGGGGGGGGAGGATTAGTTGGGGGCCCACCTGGAAATTTCCACCGTCATTGATTACCACCGTGATCAACACTTAACCACTATCACCAGCCTCGGCGATTCTGCGATTATGGTCAATTTCAATACTGGGGGCTAAGGACAGCCGCCTCAACACTACCAGCGGTCACCAAAAAAGTACTAAGGAAAGAGCCACTGTTAAGAACCGATCGACGATCGACAGTCAAAAATCACACGCCTACATTGCAGCCAAAGCATATATCATGCACCTTGCTCAACACAAGATCGGCAGTAAAACACCAACAAGAAATCCATGATTTCATCTTACAACACGACATTGACTGCCTCTTCATCACAGAAAACTGGCTAACAGCCGACTGTAACACCATTCTAGGAGAACTGGTGCCAGAGAATTATCGCATTCTAGCAGAAAACAGAGTGGGGCAAAGAGGAGGAGGCCTGGCGGTGATCCACAAGGCTCACCTCTCGGTCACGAAACCAGACCTACAAAACTCCCTTCCATTCATGGAAACCTTCACTCTGCAATTGCAAACAAATCCCCAGGACACCGTTCATATACTACTTTGCTATAGACTACCTGGACCAAAAACGCAGCTCCTCACCTCTTTGACAGAATTAATTTCCACCTATACCTTAAACATCAAACATCTCCTGCTACTCGGGACTTCAACCTCTGGGCCAACTCCTCACAGGACCCTGGCGCCTGCATTGACCACTTGGAAGGATTAGGTCTGCAGCAACTAGTATGTGGGCCCACACATGCTTCAGGTCACACGCTTGTTCTCCTCTTCAGATAAGATTTGGAAATTAACATACTGGAAAATGAGCCTCTACCATGGACAGATCACCATGCAATCAATTTTTTTTTTTTTAACAGGGAAAACCATGCAATCAAATTTATAATCACTACAAACGCCCCCTTAAAAAAAAAAACAATAAAACCGGTGACAACACAGTGGACAAGATCTCAGAGGAAACTCCACTCGGAACTCTTCAAAACTACATTAGGGAACAAAATAAAAACAATTCAACAACATCAAACAGCAACATAAATACTCAACTCCATCAACAAAGCTCTTCTAAAGACAGCAGACATGGTAGCGCCAAAACGCAGAACGTGCATCCGGAAAAACAATTCCAACTGGTTTAACGACGAGCTCACGTTATTGAAGCAAGAGCGTAGAAGAGCGGAAGCAGCCTGGAGAAGAAGCTCTACAGAGGAAAACCACATTATTTACAAGGAAATAACTAAAAAATATCACAAAGAAATCTTTAAGGCCAAATTATCATTTTTCTAATATCATCGCAAATGCCCTGAACGGCCCCCGCAAACTCTTTAATTTAGTCGCTCAGTCCATGAACCCAGTCTGCCTAGAGGCCCCGAAATTTGAATCACAAGAATTTTGCAACGAATTATCGGATTATTTCATTAACAAAATTGACAAAATACGTGAAATTATTCAGCAAAATAGAACCCTCATCGACCCCCCTTTAAATCAAAAAGCTAATATTCACACAAATATGCCGCAATCAACTAATTTCACTTTAAAGCCCATCTCCATCGATGCCACTAAAAATATCATCAGTACTCTGCGAGATAGCACAGCGCCTAATGATATGCCCACCAAATTGCTGAAAGAATGTGTAGATATTGTGGCACCAGCTATCGCGGATCTCATAAACCAGTCATTCAAGGAAGGCATGGTGCCAACTCTGCTGAAACAAGGCATAATCAAACCAATTCTAAAAAAAAAAATGCCCTTGACCCCAAAGAACCAAACCATCAATGACCCATAACAGGCCTAAATGTCTTCTCCAAGATAATGGAGAAAGAAGTTGTACAACAGCTACAACATCATTTAGACACCCATAAATTACTCCATCCATTTCAATCAGGTTTCTGTCCTGGTCACAGAACAGAAACAGCACTACTCAAAATATGGGATGACGCTCTAGATTAGAAGCAGCAGACAAAGGAGAATCTTGTCTTCTGGTACTGTTGGACCTAAGCGCAGCATTTGATACCGTAGACCACAAATTATTACTGACTCGCCTAGCTGAAGTAGCTAGAGTCGCGGACTCAGATTTACCCTGGTTCTCCTCCTTCTTGGAAAACCGATCACAAATAGTGAAACTAGGTCCTTTCACTTCTGAAAAACGCATGGTGTCATGTGGAGTCCCTCAGGGATCCCCCTTGTCACCTGTATTATTTAATATCTATCTCCGATCTATCTCCGCCCTCTTTTTGAAATCATCAGTAACCAGAAGTTACTCTACCACTCCTACGCGGATGACACGCAACTATATTTTCGCATCTGCAACAATAAGGATCATTATACTAGAGAAATGCCTTACTTTGATAGAAAATTGGATGACGAAGAGTTACCTTAAACTCAACGGCTCAAAAACAGAACTTCTCCTGTTTCACGCCAACCGAAAGAGATTTCCCGCACCAACATGGACACCGCAGTCCATTCTGGGACAAATCATCACCCCTAGCACCAAAGTCAAAAGTCTCAGAGTCACTTTTGACACCCACATGACAATGGATGCACAAATAGGGTCAGTAGTCAGCGGATCCCACCATCTGCTGCGCCTACTACGTAGACTCGTTCCCTTTATCCCGAAAGAAGACATAGCAGTCGTGGTGGGATCAATTATCAACTCCAGACTCGACTATGCAAATGCCCTTTACCTCGGACTCCCAAAATACCAAATCACTCGTCTGCAAGTCGCTCAAAATACGGCCGCTCGACTCGTGACTGGGAAAAAAACATGGGAATCAATCTCGTCTTCACTGAAATCCCTTCATTGGTTGCCAGTAAAAGACAGAATTACTTTTAAGGCACTCTGTCTGATGTATAAGTGTGTTCAAGGAAATGCCCCCCAATATCTATGCGAAAAATTAAAAAGTCACAACCCCAATCTCGTTCTCCGATCCACCGACCAAAATCTACTCCAGATACCCAAAGCCAGATACAAGTCCAAAGGAGAACAAAGATTTGCAGTCCAAGGACCTAGACTATGGAACGCTCTACCAACCAGCATCCGAATGGAGGTGAATCACCTGGCCTTCAGAAAAAAACTCAAAACCCATCTTTTCTGAAGGCAAAAGGACAGTAGGGAACGGATACTAAGCGCCCAGAGGCGATTCAGTTTGCATGTGTTGCGCTATATAAGTTTCTCACTCACTCACTTACTCACCAATCCTGTTTAATTTGTTCATAAATGACCTGGAGGATGGGGTAAACCGTTCAATCCCTGTATTTTCGGACGACACTAAGCTAAGCAGGGCAATAACTTCTCCGCAGGATGTGGAAACTTTGCAAGAAGATCTGAACAAATTAATGGGGTGGACAACAACATGGCAAATGAGGTTTAATGTAGAAAAATTTAAAATAATGTATTTGGGTGGCAAAAATATGAATGCAATCTACTCACTAGGGGGTAAACCTCTGGGGGAATCTAGGATGGAAAAGGACCTGGGGGTCCTAGTAGATGATAGGCTCAGCAATGGCATACAATGCCAAGCTGCTGCTAACAAAGCAAACAGAATATTGGCATGCATTAAAAAGGGGATTAATTTCAGGTATAAAGCGATAATTCTCCCACTCTACAAAACTTTGGTCTGGACTCACCTGGAGTATGCCATCCGGTTCTGGGCACCAGTCCTCAGGAAGGATGTATTGGAAATGGAGCGAGTACAAAGAAGGGCAACAAAGCTAATAAAAGGGTCTGGAGGATATTAGTTATGAAGAAAGGTTGCGAGCACTGAACTTATTCTCTCTGGAGAAGAGATGCTTAAGAGGAGATATGATTTCAATTTACAAATACCATACTGGTGACCCCACAATAGGAATAAAACTTTTTTGCAGAAGGGAGTTTAATAAGACAAGTGGCCACTCACTAAAATTAGAAGAAGAGAGGTTTAACCTTTTAAGGTTAAAAAATGTGCTGTGCATTTGAGCAGTTTTTAGCTTGATTTGTTACTGTTAAGCAGTTTACTGCTTAGAGGATTCTTTACTGTGAGAGCAGCAAGGATGTGGAATTCCCTTCCACAGGTGGTGTTTTTAGCGGGGGGCATCAATAGTTTCAAAAAGCTATTAGATAAGCACCTGAACGACCACAACATACAGGGGTATACAATGTAATATTGACATATAATCACACACATAGGTTGGACTTGATGGACTTGTGTCTTATGTTCAACCTCAACTACAGTTTCAAGTTTAACATCAAAAACTTTATTCTGATCTGCTTTCACAAAGGGTCTTTTCATCTGACGAGGACTTAAAGAGACGGCATACATCTGCCAATTTGATGACTTGTATATTGGGATCATATCAGATCAATTACACTAGAGGGTCCATAGCAAGCACAAAAAATAGGAGGGATGGAGCACTTCTGTCTAGTCCCACACCTAATGTTAAAAGGGGTAGATTTTAATTCTGAATTTCTAAATAAGTCTTTAAGAGACTGGTAAAGGGAAGAACTCCAATATATAAAATGAGACTAAAACCCATTTGCATAAGACATAGAATAGGTATAGCCAGGAAAAGCAATTGAAAGCTTTCCTGATATCTATAGAAAGTAGCATGGAAGAGATATCAAGTGTCCGAACCATGTGCATAAGTAATGGTATTCTTTTAATATTATTGCTGAATTGGCAGGTCAAAATAAAGCCTACATGGGATTTTCAAATTAAGAAGCCAATTGAACAGTTTAGTCGAAAAACTATACAAAAAACAACAGTCACTGCCGCTACCTATAACTGGTCTTCACAGCAAGGAGCACTGGAATAGGCGAACGCATGTCAAAAAACACACAGAATATCCAAGCTAAACTTACCAACGAATCAGCAACCAACCAAATTCACCTGTCTAACAGTGCGTTAAAAACAGGGGTTTAGTTGCACGCATTTGCAAATACATGCGTGAGCTGCAGGCCCCGTCAAGGCTCCCTGTGTACTGTAGTCCTAACTCTAAAATGTAAAGTCTCCTCAGTGGAAGCACATGTATGCTGATGGATAGATGAAGGGCAGATGACTGGAGGGACCCCAACCCTCCTTAAAGGAGCAGAAGCAAACTAAACACCAAGCACACTAAACACCCAGCACATTGCACAATGGCAGCAAAGGTACCAGTGCATTACCTGACCACAATGACAACAATAGAAAAAACAACAGTCACTGCCCCTACCTATAACTGGTCTTCACAGCAAGGAGCACTGGAAAGGGCGAACGCATGTCAAAAAACACACACAATATCCAAGCTCAACTTACCAACCAATCAGCAACTAACCAAATTCACCTGTCTAACAGTGCATGCAGCTTACACATGTATTTTCAAATGCGTGCAACTAAACCCCTGTTTTTAACGCACTGTTAGACAGGTGAATTCGGTTGGTTGCTGATTGGTTGGTAAGTTGAGCTTGGATATTCTGTGTGTTTTTTGACCTGTTAGTCGAAAAACTAGTATTCTAGCTAGAAAATTCAAATCTAAGTTTATTAGGGAAATGGACATATATTTAGGCCAGCGGGTGGTATTTGGATTGAATTTAACAATCATGCTTATGGAGGACAAGACATTCCCGACTAAAAGAACCTCACGTTTTTTTTTAAATAATTAAAGGCAACTACTTGGAGGGGCTAGGAGTTTGGAAAACATCCTATAATAGGCAGCAGTGGAGGCATCTGGCCCCATTTTTCTATTAGTCTGGATGGAGTTGTTGAGAACCATCTGCAGGGGTTTTGCTATACCCAGGCACTAAACCCACCATAACCTAAAATGTCACTTTTATTAATAACTGTCTAAAAATGTATAATGAAGAAATTGAAAGGAAGTCATGAGAATGCCAGTTATTTAACCTTATAGGGCAATGCAGAATTGGTACAAAAATACAAAATTGTGAAACAGATATACAACTGCCCTCATCAGTCTTTCTCTCTGAGTGGAGAGTTGTTGGCTGCATATACTTTCAAGGAAGTCAAAGGCCTCTTTAACCAAAGCAGCCTACGGCAGGTAAAGTTCACTAAAGATACAATATGCTAGGGAACTGGAAAAATTGGCAGTATAGTATGGTGTATGGAAACCATGGTATATTTTGGCAAGTTGTCGTTGAAAGATGGTGACTATTTTGGCCTTTTGGTAACTAGTGTAAGTGTCTCTGTTGGTTCAGAGTTTGAGTGCTTTATAGGAGGGCTGAATATTTCTAGTCTAGTGTCTAAAATTGAATCCTGTTTGTTGCCCTTCAGATAGTATTTATGTGCTGTGCGTTTGAGCAGTTTTTAGCTTGATTTGTTAGCAGAAGATTAAGGACATGCATGAGGATGTGTGGATAAGCTTGTCTCTGATTACTGTCTCGTGCCCTTTCCATACATAGAGGGTGATATAGTATATCAGGGTGTTTATTGTGGAGCGGGTATGTTGCATTGTGTTTTTAGAAAGCATTGTTTTCAGAGTATTCCAACTAGAGAGCAATTAGTCTCCAATTAAGTGCTGGCCTAAAGCTACTAATATAGCATTGTTTAAAAAAATGTATTTTCCTGCACTTTTTCAATGAGATTGGACCTGGGTAGAATGGCAGTATATCCTAATTTTGGATAGCCAGTTTACACACTTCTCCCTCCTGGGCTTAACCACAGGTAATTGCCTGAAATGCCCCTACCCCCCTCACAGCCAACACAGGGATCCGTTTTGCCATAAGGCCTTGACCTTCTGCCTGTTTTCTGTTCCTGTTTGCCTGTCTTATTCTTTTTTGCCAACACAGGTATTCTGTTTGTCATAGGCCCTTGACCTTCTACCTGTTTTCTCTTCTTGTTTGCCTGCCACCTACTCTGGCCTCTGGCCTGGCTGGCTCTATTTTGACAAAACAACTTTGAACATAACTTGGTTCTACCTGCATATCAGAGTTTTCCACAGATTTTATCACTAATCGTGTGACTTTCTCAAGAGGCTGGCAATCTCCATCTTCTTGAGGAAGTCGCATGATTAGTGACGAAACATGTCGGAGGCAGAGTCGGTGATGTCATCAAACTGAACGAGGAAGTGATGTGATATGCAAGGTTAGAAGGCCAATTTACTGATGTTTCTTAAGGGGGCAGTACACTGTATACCTTTTAAGCCATATATCCACGGTGCATGGTTTAAAGTGAACTGTTTCATGTGAGTGTATTTATATGGGTTTTGTAATAAAGATTGATGGTAAAGCACAATGATGGCCTGTCTGTGATTCTGTTTGAACTGTGAATGTCTAAAATCTTTATATAGTGGAGCAAAAGAAGCTGTTGGATATAAGATGCACCTGAATAACATACGAGGAAAATAGAGTTAATCCCAAGGAGGGGAAGGTATGCAATGACCTGTTTTTTTAGGTCAAATATGGAGATGAGCGCTTGATATGGCTGGTGACGGATATAACACGGTGTAACTGTTGTGGGATTGCCATTATGCTCATAACTCAGGATACCATTATGTGGATTGTTTGTTACGGACTTATTGATGCACTTGGACTTTATTATTTTATTCAGGAGGTTTCCACCACTATTCACTGTATGACCTTCATTATGAACCATCACAAGGTGTATAGTATAGGAA
Source organism: Rana temporaria (assembly GCF_905171775.1). Taxonomy (NCBI): domain Eukaryota; kingdom Metazoa; phylum Chordata; class Amphibia; order Anura; family Ranidae; genus Rana; species Rana temporaria. The sequence goes on along the minus strand of NC_053492.1, from coordinate 370,556,793 downwards.
TTTATTTTATTTATATTTTATTTACTTTTCATGTATTGTGGTTCAATATTTTACACATATTGGAAACATTTAGGTACCGTTAGTGCCGGTTCACACAGGGGCAACCCGACTTACAGTGCGACTTTGCAAGGCAACTTTGAGCAACTTACAACGTGACTTAAAGTTGTCTCCAGGACAGGCGACTTTGGCTGTGGCCAATCACAGAATAATCAGCTCTGTGGGAGGGAGTTTTTTTTCTGTGTAAACTATTTTCTTTTTCCTGCAAAGTTGCTTCAATATAGATGGAGATCCAACTTCCATTGAAATCTATGGGTACAAGTTGCCTAGAAGTCACCCTGACGTAGTACAGCAATCTTTTCTGAAGTCGGAGCAACTTCAGTAGTGTACATTAAGACAGCTCTCATTCACTTCAATGGAATTTCTTATGTCCAGCGACTTGGGGCAACTTGAGGTCTGACAAGTCGGATCCCAAGTTGCTGTAGTGTGAACCGTCACTAAACTTTTTTGTATTATTTGGTTCAGTTGGTGTGGGAACACACATCAGTGTTTATCTTCAAGCCCTGTAATATAACAGTTTGATACATTGCAAGATTGTACTTATCATAGTAGTGCGGTGGTACTTGTACATACAGTATAAGCACCAAATATAGTTTTTGTTCATAACAGATTGACACTCATGAAGTAGGTTTAGCCCAATTTTTTGCACATTTCTCATAAGGTTCTCCTTCAACCCCAGCATCCAACCGACTGAGCCATCTTTGCCTTGAGATCAGAACCACATTAATTTCCCATTGCGCAGTTAAAATACACTGCTGACTAGTATCGTTTGGTATATATTTTTGGTTTGATCTGCTTGGTGTGTTGTACAAGGTGTCCTAAATATGTTGTTTATACAAAGAAGCAGTGTTTATGGTTACAAGCTTACATTTAACATTAAATTGATCAGACACCTTCCTTTATCAATAGAATTCAATTAACCTTTAAAACAATTATACACATACTCCCATCAGCATACACCTGACAGGAGGCTGTACTACACAAAGGAGAGTCCATTAGCTATGCAAAGGGAATATTAGCATTCAGCAGTGGAAGAGTCCCTTCTATAATTAACCCTTTGAGCTCAGAATACAATCTGGTAAATCCAATTGTAACAAGCCATGCAGTTCTTTGTAGTCCTCACTGCATGATGGTTATCGATGTCCAGGCAGCATGCATAGTTCCATTACACTACTCCCCTTTTGTGGAACACTCCGGCAGACCCGGATTGATCCTTTTCGGGTCAACTTGGGGATGTCCGGTCTGTTGTTAGGATAAAGGTTCAGTTTGCCTGGACAGTCCGTCGGCATTCCCATTGGCTTACCAGGTCAGTAGCTGAGGGTGAAGGTGAATAATGGAATTCAGTTCTGGAACAGTCACTTGCTTTGCTCTCTCAATGGCTCCCAAAACCTGTTGCTGATGCTCTTGGGACAGATAAGGCACCACCTGGATGCAAATTCCATTTAATCTTTTGACAATTTCCGCCTGTTTGTGCATTTCAATGTTCAAGCCACGGGACATCTCATAATACATGACATAGTGTCGTTGCATCGATGATCTCTCACTGGACAACTTGTCACATTCCCATTTCAGACTGTGATATTGTGCCGGATCTGCAGTACATGTCGGGGAAGGTAGTCTTACCAGGTTCTCAGCAGCAAGTGGGTTGATTCCAGCAACGCGGGTGGTCACGGGACAAGCAGCAGCAGGTGTAGGTAAATAAGCCGAAGTCAGAGGGCCAATGTCGTTGCCCAGCACCACCTCGGCAGGTAGGTTGTCCATGATACCAACTGTGGTCTTTCCTGACCCGGCTCCCCAGTCTAAGTGCACCCGGGCGGTGGGTACGCGAAATACAGCACCCCCTGCGACCCGGACGGCAACTGTGCGAGTGGACACGTTCTCTGGCTTTACCAGATGTTTTTGAATCAGAGTGATAGTAGTCCCAGTGTCTCTTAAGCCTGGTGCTACTTGTCCATTCACCCGTACCTCCTGACGGTGATGCTGACGGTTATCTAAAGAGGCAGCTTGTATTGGGTCTGCCTCATAAAAAATTCCCAGACATTCCTCCGGGCCCCCCTCGGTCTCCAGGCAGTGGGCCGCAGAGGGACGTGATGGAGTGACCTCTGTGTTGGGTGTTGTGCATCTCCAGTTGTTATTTGTAGCTCTCAAAGGGCAATAACGAGCAATATGTCCCGTGTTGCTGCAGTGATGGCACGTCACCCTAGACGAATCCCGGGGATAGTTGTTAGGCCCTTGAGGACTTGGTGGGACTGGAGCCTGAAACTCTGGGCGTGGGGTGATGGTTGGAGTACGCGGTTCTACCTTATGAGCCAGCCGTGTAGTACCCTGGCTTACTTTACTTGTTTCCGCGTACTCATCTGCTAGCCGAGCCGCCTCGTTTAAGTTAGCGGGACGGCGATCTCGTACCCAGTCTTGTATGTCTGCGGCCAGGTCTTGGAAGAAATGTTCCATTAGGAACAGCTGCAATACTTCCTCCCCGGTGTTGGCCTTGCACCCTTGGACCCAAAGGGATGCCACCCTTTGTAACTGGTTGGCCCATTCCATGTGGGAGTCCACAGCCTCCTTCTTGGACTCCCAGGAAGCGACGTCGGTAGGCTTCTGGAGTTACGGCGTATCGGGTTAGCAGCGCCTTTTTAACTTGCTGATATTGTAAAATATCCTCTGGAGTGAGAGCCCGAAAGGCTTCATTGGCTTTGCCCGACAATTTCCCAGACAAAATAGTGACCCATTGGTCTGGTGGTACCTGGTGTAGTGAGCACTGCCTCTCAAAGTCAGCCAAATATCCATCGATTTCCTCCTTACTTTCTACAAAAGCTTTAAATGCAGTGAACGGTATTTTCTTTCCTGTAGCCACAGGTGGGGGGTAGGAACTGCATGTGTAATGGGCTGTCTCGCTCTTACCAGTTCCAGTTCTTATCCCCTCTTAGTTTGTATCTCCTCCCTTGCTTCCCGGAACAGCTGGTTTATTAGTTCCACGGACGTTTCTGGATACAAGGATAATCTCCGCTGTACAATCCCAGTAATTACATCTTCTTCGCTGACCGGTGCAAGGGGCTCAGTTCCTTCCATGGATCCATCCATTTCGTCCAGCTCCAGCAGGTCAGCTATCAGCTCCCTCCATGGTCTGTTACTGGCGCTCCTACCACGACTCTCCAATAGATCTTTTCGTGTGGATCTTTTCAGCCTGGCGTACTGCGACTCCATTCAGAACTTGCTCTTTGGATAAAAGGACCATCCCGCTGCTGCCAACCAATGTAACGGCTACCCACTGGTAGTGAGAGGGTATCTGCCGTTGGAGACGTCCTTTTCCCTGACAAGTTGTAATATGCAGGTACAGCCGGTATATCCCATCGAACGCCCTTACAAGAACGAGACGAGGCTACGTTTGAAGGGTCAAGTAGACTGTTTTTAATGGCACATTTCACCTCGCTTATATGTGGTTACAACACTGTACAGGAACAATGACACTCTCCGCTCCCCCCCCTCCTCACACAGGGGGGGCTTCAATACAGATACTTTGAAATAATGACATTCCCTTGAGCCAATCAGTCTTCTAGACGTTTTGGCTCCAAGCTTACATTTAACATTAAATTGATCAGACACCTTCCTTTATCAAAAGAATTCAATTAACCTTTAAAACAATTATACACATACTCCCATCAGCATACACCTGACAGGAGGCTGTACTACACAAAGGAGAGTCCATTAGCTATGCAAAGGGAATATTAGCATTCAGCAGTGGAAGAGTCCCTTCTATAATTAACCCTTTGAGCTCAGAATACAATCTGGTAAATCCAATTGTAACAAGCCATGCAGTTCTTTGTAGTCCTCACTGCATGATGGTTATCGATGTCCAGGCAGCATGCATAGTTCCATTACAGAAGCATATACTGAAGGTTATTTGGAAGCTACTATTGCTGACTGCTCCTTCTGAAAATGCCAGTTGCCTTGCTGTTATGATATACTAATAAGTTTGGGGGTTATTTACTAAAGACAAATCCACTTTGCACTACAAGTGCACTGAAGTGCAGTTGCTGTAGATTAGAGGGGGACATGCAAGGAAAATAAAAAAAAAACAGCATTTTAGCTTGCACATGATTGGATAATAAAATCAGCAGAGCTTCCCCTCATTTCAGATATTCCCCTTAGATTTACCTCCAAGTGCACTTGTAGTGCAGAGTGGATTTGCCTTTAGTAAATCAACCCCAATGAGTCACTGACCTGTAACAAGCATGCAGATAATTGGCTGGTTAGAAGGTCTGACTTGTTTGCTGTGTACTTGCTACATGGACTCTCAGTATTGAAGTGTTGAAGTACAGTAATGAACAGGGGAGGGCTGGCAGCCTTAGGCCTGGGGGGCAAGTGCAGTCAAGTGGCCCATAGAGCGTGGAAAAGTGATGGATCAAGAAAAACAGTCTAAGATTTTTCATGATCACAAGAGTCCGCATAGAGGCCCCCTTACATCAGAGTCCGCACAGAGGCCCCCCTTACATCAGAGTCCACACAGTGGACCCCCTTACATCAGAGTCCGCACAGTGGCCCCCCTTACATCAGAGTCTGCACAGAGAACCCCCTTACATCAGAGTCCGCACAGAGAGGCCTTCCTTACATCAGAGTCCGCACAGAGAGGCCCCCCTTACATCAGAGTCTGCACAGAGGCCCCCCTTACATCAGAGTCCGCACAGAGGCCCCCCTTACATCAGAGTCCGCACATAGGCCCCCCTTACATCAGAGTCCGCACATAGGCCCCCCCTTACATCAGAGTCCGAACAGAGGCCCCCCTTACACCAGAGTCCGAACAGAGGCCCCCCTTACATCAGAGTCCACACAGAGGCCCCCCTTACATCAGAGTCCGCACAGAGGCCCCCCTTACATCAGAGTCTGCACAGAGGCCCCCCTTACATCAGAGTCCACCAGTGGGAGGTGAGCAGCGGCCGTGAACTGTGTTAACAGAGCTGCAGCAGGCATATTCCTGCTCTGCAAAAACAGCATTTGGTAGTGGCGGCCGGTGGCTGTGCATAGTGTCACCAGCCCGGGGGGATATTTCCACCCTGCCCCCCCTGCCAGCCCTCCCCTGGTAATGAAGTATTTTTCATTATTATTTATTACTGCAGTCCTTCTTCATATTGGGAAGATTCTCCTCACTTCCCAATAAGGACACAGACAAACACAATAACACATTTTTAGTAAAGCGAGGAAGAATAACAACTAAATGCTGTCTGTGCCTTCCTGTCTCCTATGTGCTATTCCACCTTGTTAGACATAGAAACAATGAGAGAAAACCTCTCTACTAGGGTTACAGATAGAAATAAAAAAGTATATATAAAATTCTATTTAAGGAACCGGAACCAGAATTCCCTCTATATATGGGAAATGGGAAGAGGAGATAGGCCCTCCCAGGGACCAGGAACATAAGAGGGACCCCCAACTTGTTGGAGGGGATGTAACACCCCAGGAACCTTTGCACATCTGTGGTGGGAATGCACAAAGATTCAACCTTATTGGGAGGGAATTTTAGCAGTGATCCACCAAATCACAGGAGAATGGATTCAGAAGGGTCATGAGGAAAACAGTCCCCCAATATAGGAACACCCTAGCCCCATTCCTTCTAAAACGCAGCCAAAAGCTTGATTCTGAGTCTATGGAGGACCAAATAAGTGCAGAGCATTAAGGAGTGGGTAGTAAGGGTCAAAATAGTAGGAGCTAAAGAGGAAACAATTCATACAGTAGAGGACTCACTGGGGACAGATCGGAATATATGGGGAAAATGGACGGAGTTTAAGGAATCTGGAGGTTGGAGGAATTTGATGGAGGTGTAGGAAATTAGGGGGAGGAAGAGGAAAGGATGTTTTTTTTTTTGGTGTTGTTGTTTTGGGGGAGGGGTTGGTGATAAGGAGAACAAATGTATAGATTTGTTGGATTAAGGACATTAGATATAGGAATATGACTTTTATCATGTGTCTCTGTCTATACTTGATTATAAAATAAAAGAGAGAATATTGAAAAAATAAATAATAAAAACCTGTCAAATTTGTAACTCTTTCCCACTCGATCTAAAACAAAAAGCACATTTTGGCTTGAGTTTGCTGTATGCATTATTGGAGAAAAATAAATCTTATTATGATGCATTTAAATAATTTGATGCGCACATCAGTGTACAGAAACAGAAGGTGATTAGAAAGCAATGTTTTATTAATTTGACTTGGCTAGTATAGCAATAACTATTTTTTTCAAGCACCCTTGGACCAGAAGCACAATATATCTATAAATGTATATCTATAAATTGCTCATGATCTGAAACAATAAAGCATATTTATTATGTTAGTAACAATAATATAAAAAAAATAATATAAAAACACCAAAAAAAGCAATGAAATTAAATGACTGTGTGCTCTAAAGCGTGGATTTAAACATGATAAATAATCCAGTTCATGGCTTATATGCAATCACTAAGCCTGACGAGAGAGAGGAGGGAGCTGTTTCTGTGTGTTTGTGTGTAAAGTGATGTCACCCTGCAAGTGAGCACAGCACTTGATAGGCATTTTACAGAGACGCCAATCAGAATGCAGATTTAAAAAAGGGTGGACTCTGACAAATACATGACTGGAGTAACAGCTACCATACTATACTGTTGAATACAATTTTTCCCTAGGTTAAGAAACATTATAGGAGATATAAATGTGACAAATTAGGAGGAGCTCGGCCAAACCTGTGTCTGTCAAACAGTCATCAAGTTCCTGTGTGCATGCAAGCCCAGAATTAATGAATTCCATGGAAATTCTAGACAGGAAAATGTAATGTTACAATGAAAAAAATCCTTTTCAATTTTAAGAAAAATGTTAATGACAGTTTTCAGCATATTTGATCTACATATACTTACTGATACCAATATCCCATGTATGAAAAATAATATTTCATGGGGTAAGCAAAATGATGACTGAGGAATAGAATCCCCAAACATAAACCCTTGCAGTGTTGATTAATAAGGATCTAATATCACAATCCTATGTATAAAAAAAATATTATTACATGGACTAAGTGAAATTATACCTGGTGAATGGAAGCCAGTAGCTTAAATGCTTGCCATATAGATTAGTAAGGAAGTGACATCACAACCCTATGTATAAACACTAATCAGGTAGATTCAGTAAGAGTTAGGCCGACTTATCAGTAGATAAGCCGGCCTAACTCTGAATCTACGCCGACCTATGGTTAAGCGTATGCTCAAACAGAGATACGCTTAAACATATCTAAGATACGACGGCTTGCGCCGTCGTATCTTAGATTGCAATGTTTCGGATGGCCGCTAGGTGGCGCTTCCATTGCGGTCGGCGTAGATTATGTAAATGAGTTTGTACGCCGATTCACGAACGTACGCCCGGCCACCGCAGTCGATTTACGCCGTTTCCATAAGGCCTTAGGAGGCCTAAAGTTATTCCACCTATTAGGTGGAATAACAATGTTAAAGTATGGCCGCCGTTCCCGTCGCGAGATTCGAAATTTTAACGTCGTTTGCGTAAGTCGTCCGCAAATCGGGATTTATGACGTTTACATCCACGTCGAAATCAATAGGCCCGTGCGGCGTACGTAACCGCAATGCACACTGGGAAATGTAGTCGCCCGGCGCATGCGCAGTGACAAAAAAACGTCAAAAACGTGAGGTCAAGCCTCATTACCATTAACACGCCCCCCCAACCCATTTGAATTAGGCGCCCTTACGCCCGCCGCATTTACACTACGCCGCCCTAAGTAAGGAGGCAAGTACTTTGTGAATCATGTACTTGCCTCTCTTACTTAAGGCGGCATAGTGTAAACACGCTAGGCTACGCCGACCTATATTTGCACGCCCCTACCTGAATCTACCTATAATTTTACAAGGGGTAGGCATATGATGCCTGATGAATGGGATCCACAGAGTTAAACCCATGCTATGTGCATTAGTAATGATCTGACATCACAATCCTACGTAGGAGAAATACTATTACACGGAGTAAGTAAATTGCTGCCTGATAAATGAAGTTCAGAGACCTAAACCCCTTGCTATGTAGAATAATAAGGGACCTACTTCAAAAAGCTATGTTAAAAAAAATGAATACATGGTGTAATCAAAATGATGCTTGCTTAATATATCCAAAGAGTTAAAACCTTGCTATGTGGATTAGTAATAATCTGACATCACAATCCTATGTACAAAAAATACTATTACATGGGCAATAATATTGCTGCCTGATGAATGAAATTCACAGACAGACCCTTTCTATGTAAATTAATAATGCAGTTAAATTACAAACCTATGTATAAAATACTATTACATGTGGTAAGCAAAATGATGCTTGCTAAACATGATCCAAAGAGTTAAATCCTTGCTATGTGGATTAGTAATGATCACTTTCCTATGTACAAAAAAAAAATACATAAAGCAAGAAAATTACTGCCTGATGAATGACATTTACAGAACTAAACCCTGGCTATGTAAATGAATAATGAGGTCAGGTTAGATCACAAACCTATGTATAAAAAATACTATTACATGGTGTAAGCAAAATTAAGTAAATTGCTGCCTGATGAATGATATCCAGAGACTTAAACCCCTGCTATGTAGAATAAGGAACCTACTTCACTCACAAACCATGTATAAAACATACTAATACATGGTGTAATAAAAATGATACCTGATAAATATGATCCAAAGAGTGAAGTCTTTGCTATGTGCATTAGTAATGATCTGACATCACAGACCTAAGTAGAAAAAATAAACAAAGCAAGAAAATTGCTGCCTGATTAATGAAATTAACAGAATTAAACCTTTGCTATGTAAATGAATAATGAAGTCGGGTTAGATCACAAACCTATGTATAAAAAAATACTATTACATGGGGTAAGCCACATGAAGTATATTGCTACCTGATGAATGACATCCACAGACCTAAACCCTTGCTGTGTAGAATAATAAGGAACCTACTTCACAAACCTATGTATAAAAATACTAATACATGGTGTAAAAAAATATGCTTACTAAATATGATCCAAAGAGTTCTATGTGGATTAGTAATGATCCTATGTACGGAAAATACTATTACACAGAGTAAATAAAATGATGCCTGATGAATGAAATCCGCAGACCTAACCCCTTGCTATGCAGCTTGCTAGTGAACTGACATGACAATCCTATGTAGGCAAAATACTATGAGGGCAAGGAATCTGCCGCCTGATGAATGAAATTCACAGACTTAAACTCTCGTTATGTAGATGAATAATGTACTCGGGTTAGATCTGATGTCTTGCCTAATCTTCAGGCCAGGGCTATTTGTAGCAAGCCTCACACTTATTTGCCAACAGCATTTTATTCTTGCTCCCTCCCTCTTCTTTATTTTTATTCCCCCGGCAAGATCCCTCCTCCTCCTCCTCCTCCTCCTTTCCTTTTCTCATCTGTCCTGCCAGGCAAATCAAAACAGCTGTACTCATCACTGCCTGGCTGGATGCTTTTATGAGGTTATCTGGTGAGAGATCACAGAGGCAAAAAAAAAAAAAAGGAAGGATTTATTTTTTCTAGGTGTCAGCTTGATGAAGAAGGAGGATCAACTTGTCGGCTTGGCCAAGGTGCTGTCTGCTGGCGTGTGGTTCTGAATCAAGCAGCCTCCATTCTGTGTTGTCTGGTGGTGCCGGATCCTGGGGCAGAATCAAGCAGAGTCCAACCAGGCTCGGCCAAAGAGCTGTCCGCAGGCTGGTGGTGCTGAATCCCAGCAGGGAGGCGATGTCTACTGTCGTATGGTGCTGAATCAAGTAGCGTCCATGCTGTCTCGGCCTAGGCGCTGTCCATCGGATGTGTAGAGCTGAATCTAGCAGGGAGGCGCTGTCCGCTACCGTGTGGTGCTGAAACCAGCCGAATCCTTTCCGTTTCAGCCAAGGCGCTGTCCACTGACTTGTGATGCTGAATCTAGCAGTAAGGCGCTTTCCATTGGATGTGTGGTGCTGAATCCAGCAGTGAGGCGCTATCCGCTGACTTGTGGTGCTGAAACCAGCCGTATCCATTCAGTCTCAGCTGTCCGCTGGCTTGTGGTGCTGTCCGCTGGCTTGTGGTGCTGAACCAAGCAGTAAGGTGCTGTCCGCGGGCGCTGAACCAAGCAGTAAGGTGCTGTCCGCGGGCGCTGAACCAAGCAGTAAGGTGCTGTCCGCGGGCGCTGAACCAAGCAGTAAGGTGCTGTCCGCGGGCGCTGAATCTCAGTAAAGCACTGAACCTAGCGGCGTCTATTCTGTCTGTGGAGGAGGCGTATAGAAAAGAAGAGGACCTCAGCACTGGCAAAGGCAGGCAATCCTGTACCTGCCATCCCTACCACCTTCCCTTCCATCCCTACCACCTTCCCTTCCATCCCTACCACCTTTCTTCCATCCCTACCACCTACCCTTCCATGTCCTCTTTGTTCCCCCCCATTGCATGCCTTTATTTTTTACACACTATGCGTATCTCTCGTGACACCTACTAGCTCATTGTTTCCTATGCCGAGCCTGGAATTTATCACCAGGCGTACATGAGCGTTTCTCCCCACCTCTTGGCTTGTTCTTTATTGTCTATGTTGTGCTGTTCCCTCGGTTGCCTGTGATCTTTGTAGAGCTTTATTGAGTGGGTCTGGCCCTGTCTATTCTCATGACATCAGTGTATGTAAAGGAGAGGCTATAGAAGAAGACCCCCCCCCCCCCCCAACACACACACACATACCAGCCATGGAGGAAGAGCTGAAATGCCCGGTTTGTGGTTCCTTTTTCCGGGACCCGCTGATCCTGCCTTGCTCACACAACGTATGCCTGCCCTGTGCCCGCACCATTGTAGTGCAGACCCCAGAAAGCGAGCACCTACCTCATGCTGCCAGGCCCATGATGCTGATGGGAGCAGACTACGATTACCCGGAATACCTGGATAAGATGAGCCTGCACAGCGAGACAGACAGCGGATACGGCTCCTACACCCCCAGCCTCAAGTCACCTAATGGGGTTAGGGTGCTGCCTCCGGCTCCTGCTCCAAGCTTAGGGGCCTCGGCTGGAGCCTCCTCCCGGGGTCTACATGGCAGCCTGTGTAGTTTTTCCTCCATCACCTGTCCGCAGTGTCACCGCAGCGCCTCCCTGGATGAGAGGGGACTGCGGGGCTTTCAGCGCAATAGACTGCTGGAGACAATAGTGCAGAGATATCAGCAGGAACGCGGGGCAGCGCAGGCGGACGCAGAGGGCAGCGGAACGCTGGAGGCGGCTGGAGGACTGAGCCATGCTAGGTGTCAGCTGTGTGACACCAACCCAGCAGAGGCCGCGGTGATGTGTGAGCAATGTGATGTGCTTTACTGTTCTTCCTGCCAGAAAAAGTGTCACCCCACCAGAGGACCCTTCGCCAAGCACAGGCTGGTGTCACCTGCTCAGCTAGCACCTTCCAGCTTTAATAGACTAAAGCCGCTCTGCACAGCTGTAGCACCACCCAACTTCATTAGAAAATTCCCAACCTGCACCGACCATGAGCTGGAGAACTACAGCATGTATTGTCTGCATTGTAGGACACCTGTGTGCTACCAGTGTCAGCAGGAAGGAAAGCATGCCAAGCATGAGATGAAAGCACTGGGGATTATGTGGAAGCAACACAAGGTCAGTTCTGGAGATATGTCTATTTATGCTTAAAATTACTTCTGTGAAAACTGAACTCGGGGTAAACTGCTAAAACAATGTCTAAATCATAGGTGGGTGTGCACAGTCTATTGCATTAGGGTGTGCACCCCAAAGCTCAAACACGTGTGTGTGTGTGTGTGTGTGTGTGTGTATATATATATATATATATATATATATATATATATATATACACACACACAGCTGTGTGCATGTCTTTCAAAACGCTCTCAAACCAAGTTACTCTCAAACCAAGGTTTTACTGTATTTATAAGAGTGTGTGTACATATGTATGTACATACGTATGTATGTACACACACACACACACACACACTCTTATAAATACAGTAAAACCTTGGTTTGAGAATAACTTGGTTTGAGAGCGTTTTGCAAGACATGCAAAATGTTTTAATACATTTTGCCTTGATATACAAGCGATGTCTTGATATACAAGTAGCGTCATGTCACAACTGAGTATGAAAAAGAAGAGAGGAGCCTCTAAATGTAGCAATATGGTTACATTTAATGAAGGTACAACATTTAGCAACTTATTGCTACACTTAGAGGTGTCTCTCTTCTCTTTTATACCCTGTGAAAAAATGCTTTGATATACAAGTGCTTTGGATTACAAGCATGATTCTGGAATGAATTATGCTTACAAACCAAGGTTTTACTGTACATGTAAAAACAGTAGGGCAGTGAACGGTGGCATTAGTTTTTATTTTTTATTTTTTGTTCCTTACAATTTTAATTTTATATAATCTTTTACAATTTTATTAGCATTTTTTTTTTCTCACAAAGTCTTTATTGTGTGGATAACAGTGCACAATACATTGTACATAATACAACAAGCATTTTGTGTTACTATTTTTTTTAGGAGCTCTGTTGGGGGGCTTTGAAGAATTAACAGGGGGAATCAGTGCCTCAGGAGTGATTAGGGTGTGCCCAGGCACACCCCCCGCGCACGCCTATGGTCTAAATGCACACTATAAGTGGCTCCACCTGTCAAAATATTTGTAGTTTTGAAAATGAAAAGGTCTTTCTAGACAACATAGCCAGCCTGGTGACCTAACTTTTTTGCACTGCAGTTAAAGCGGAGTTCCAGCCTGGGAAGAAAATGTAAAAGTCATCAGCTAGAAATACTGTAGCTGCTGACTTTTAATATAAGGACACTTACCTGTCCAGGGAGTCCACGATGTCGGCACCCCAAGCCGATCCATCCATCGGCTTTGGGTGCAGGCACCGGTATTGCAAGTAAAGGAAACCGACAGTAAAGCGGTTTCCTACTGCGCAAGTGCAAGTCGTGCAGCGCTTTCCAAATGGCCCCATCGTCTTCTAGGATGCACAGGTCCCAGACGGCAATGGGGGGGGGAGGAGGAAGGACAGATGCAACCGTGGAAGTGACGTACCTTGTTGCAGCAACATAGGACGGAAAAAAAATATCCGGGGGGGGGGGGGGGCAATTGTTTGAGGCAGAGTTCTCTCTCTTTTTGCATGGAACTCCGCTTTAAGCAATACAGCTTGATCACCAACCTGAGATTAGACAGTATAGGAGCAGCAGCAGACTGATAAGGTAATTTCACTCACCTGATCATCAGCTTTGCTGGCATATGTTCATGTATGTAGCAGAGTCTGATTGGTCCAAGAGGGGGATGCCCCTTTTGGGAGCTGATGTATGGAGGACTACAGGGGATGATGTCAATAATGATTCATGTAAGAGCACTGCATTTCAAATGCATTTAAAACAGTAAAGATTTTTAAATCTGCCTGGAGTTCAGCTTTTAGAGCAGATGGAAATTGTAGGATGTAGGATTTATTGTACTAACTTTTAATTACCACTTTACAATTTCAGGAACTTATAAGGAGTTGATTTACTAAACCTGAATAGTGCAAAATCTGATGCAACTGTGCACGGTAGCCAATCAGCTTCTAAAAGTGATACTAAAGTCTTGTTTTTTTTATTTTGTATAAAAATAACAAACCTGTCATACTTACCTGCTCTGAGCAGTAGTTTTGTAAAGAGCAGCCTAGCCCTTCCTCAGGTCCATCACTGGCTCTCCTGGTCCCTCTCTCCTGCCGAGTGTCCCCACAAAACAAGCAGCTTGCTATGGGGGGGAACCGAGCTGAGTCGCTGTTCTGTGTGTCCATTAAGACAGGGGTCCATGCCTTGACCCCACCCCTCTCTCTCCTTATTGGCTCACCGACTTTGACTTTTTATTGACTCCCGCTGCTATGTCTCAGCCAATCAGGAGGGAGAGACCCAGACAGGCAAGTCTCTCGTGCAACATCGCTTGATCGAGATGGCTGTTTAAAGAGGAACTTTAGCCAAACTTTTAGGAAGAATTCAGAAAGTTAGACCTTCTGTAAGGCTGTTATTTCTGTGCCCAGCAATGTCAAAGAAAAAGGAACATGGAGGACATTTCCACATTGGGTCATTTGATCCAGTGTCAAATGTTTAAGTGATATTAAGGCTGCTTTCACACTGAAAGTGCCCAGGTATCGGCGGTAAAGCGTTGCTATTCTTAGCGGTGCTTTACCATTGTTTTTGCAGCGCTTTTTGGCCGCTAGCGGAACACTTTTAACCCCCGCTAGTGGCCGAAAAGGGTTAGCGCCCGCAAAGCACCACTGCATTGGCGCTTTGCTGGCGGTTCGGCTCCGCTGTCCATTGATTTCATTGATTGCGCTTTAGGAGCGGTGAGTTCACCGCTCCTAAAGCACTGCAAAGAAGCTGCTGCCAAGACTTTTCTTTATGCGCTGCCAGCGCAGCGCCCCAGTGTGAAAGCACTTGGGCTTTCACACTGGGTTTGCAGCTGAGGGGTGAAAGGGGTCTACAGGTTTATTTTTTTCAAAATAAAGTAATAAACATGTCATATGTACCTTCTCTGTGCAATGCACAATGCAGCCCCAATCCGCTTCTTCTGGAGTCCCCCGCTGGTGCTCCTCCTCTTTAGTGAGTGCCCCATAGGAAGCTTCGTTCTATGGGGGCACTCATGCAGGCTCGCACCTGAGCTGCCCTGTTTGAGTCTATTAATACAGACCGGGTGACTTGCCCCTGCCCCCCGCTCCTGCTGCTATCAATTGGTCCAGTGAGGAGAGACAGATCCAGGAGAGCTTTCTGGATCTAGAATGAGCTTAGGTAAATATAAGGGGAGGGGGGCAGGGGGAGATTCTGTTACGCAAGAAGGTTTTTTACCTTAATGAATAGAATGCATTATGGTATGGCTTTAGGCTTCAGAGCCCCTTTAAAGTCAAGATTGTCTCTTATTTTGGAGACACAGCTATAAAAACCTGACAAGGGTTGTAACCTTTTTTTAACCCTATGCAAACACAAAAAAAACAACTTGATTGTATTTCCACTTTAAACAGTATGGCTTATAACTCACTACATGCTCAAAGTACTTCAATATGAATTTATTCATATTTCCATGGTTTATTGATGTTAAAATATCAAATAAATGTATTCGGGCATCACAAAAATACTTAAATGCGTGACATGAAACGTGGTGGCTGGGTTCAGGCTGTTGTGTTGCACTTACTCATTATGTACGTTGGTGCACTGCGGTGCCATTCATTCTTAATGACACACCAATGCACCATAATAACAAAAGTGCATTGCACTACACCACAGCCCTTGGTGTGGTTTGTGGCAGCCCATCAAAATGAATGAGCCACAACATGTTAATATACAACGTAATGCACATTACCAGCTGTTCTTCAAAGAGACCCTGTTACCAACTTAAAATTACTACAGGAAAAGGCACAAAAATCAAAGTATTTTACATGCTTAGTTACTTTTTTTCTTCCATAAATAAGTTTCTGGTCATGTGCAATGTACCCTTGAACTTGCTAGAAAATTTAAATAGCCAATTCTATGGCACAAACTCTCCCACCTTTCCAGTTCTATCCTCTTCTAGAAGGGTGTAATTACCCTCTATGCTAGCCCAGCTCCTCTGCCCGTCCCTTCCTTCCTTTACATAACCTTTTATGTCATGGGGGGGGGGGGGGGGAAGCGTAGGGAAATATAAATGTAGAAGTAGTGCTGCGCTGTGCATAAATAGGTGGTGCAAATGTGCTCACGTGACAGGTACACTTGAAAGGCAATAAATGAATGGTCAAAATAGCAACAATAAAATATAAATAATCAGCTGCGACAGTATAAACAATGGACAATGGACGTTCCCGCACGTGTTCGTTACAGTCACGTAACTTCATCAGATCCCCTGATGAAGCTACGTGACTGTAACGAACACGTGCGGGAACGCAGGGCACCGGAAGTGATATTGGACAAGTTCGCTTTTGATATGCCTGTCTGATACTTCACATTGTGAGTACCTGTTTTTATTATTGCTGCTAAATCCAATAAATGTTTTAAATACTACACTATCGAGCATCCCTCTTTACATTCCCCCATGCCCCAATGTGAGGCTATCTAATACAGATACACCAGGGACACTTAAAGGGGACTTTGATGCCAAAGTAAAGATACATACCAGCGGAGCCTGAGACGTCAGGAGCCACCAGGAGATTGAAAGACACACTCATACGCTGACACCTAGACCCTAAGTTTCACAGAGAACCAGCAACCACCTATTGGTAGCACTCCATACCAGAGATTGACTACTAGCACCAGCACCTTCACCCTGATCACTGTGCACACACAGCCACCCATCCAGCTTGTACCATGGATATTATCTGCACTGCATTTTTTTGACATTCGTTTTTTTTTTATTCATTTTTATTTCATTTTATGGAATTTTAGTGTGAATATATTTATTTATGGTTGCACTTGTCACATGATAATGCCATTTTAAAGATTTTATGAGTTTATTCTCACATCTATTTTGTGGTACACGTTTCACAGAATTTGGACACTTTATCAGTCCATTGTTTATACTGTCGCAGCTGATTATTCATATTTTATTGTTGCTATTTTGACCATTCATTTATTGCCTTTCAAGTGTACCTGTCATGTGAGCACATTTGCACTTTATCACCTATTTATGCACAGCGCAGCACTACTTATACATTTATACTTACCTGGGTCTTGATACTACCTTCAGTGCTTGCTGCAGTACCCCACCTTTTAGACTTGGCCAGCGCGGGAATATATTTTCATTACTTTATAGCGTAGGAAAATACTATAAAATGTTACAAGTAGGCAGTGCCCAGCAGCAGTCTCGGGGCTCAAAGAAAGTCATCAGAATGACTCTCATGAAAAAATATGTAATTGGATTCAAATTCACAGATTTTATTGTGTGACTGAGTACTTGGTCTTTTAGATTTGTTCAGGAAATATATAGTTTTATAGGACAGTTATCTTTACAAGTTACATTTTTGCAAAAACATTTGTTGATTTCTGATATGGTAGGGATGAGTTAGATTCTCACTTGTCCTTACCTAAAGTGACAGTAAGTGAGGGGAAATCTTTCAACTACAGACAAAATAACAATAGACATTCTTAGTAAAGTGCAAGAAATATAGAAGCTTTCTCAGGTTTACCTGAATTTACAGTGCCTTGAAAAGGTATTCATACCCCTTGCAATTTTCCACATTTTCTCATATTACAACCAAAAACCTAAATGTTTTTTTGGGGGATTTTATGTGATAGACCAACACAAAGTGGCACATAATTGTGAAGTGTAAGGAAAATCATGAATTTTTTTTTTACAAATAAATATCTGTTACACTTGTATTCAGCCCCCTTTACTCTGATACCCCTAACTAAAATCTAGTGGAACCAGTTGCCTTCAGAAGTCGCCTAATTAGTAAATAGAGCCCACCTGTGTGTAATTTAATCTCAGTATAAATAAATCTGTTATGCAAAGCTCTCGGAGATTTGTTAGAGAACCTTAATGAACAAACAGCATCATTAAGGTCAAGGAACAAACCAGACAGGTCAGGAATAACGTTGTGGAGAAGTTTAAAGCAGGGTTAGGTTATAAAACACATGGAGCACTTTTTAAATCTGTCATCCGAAAATGGAAAGAGTATGGCACAACTGCAAACCTACCAAGACATGGTCTTTCACCTAAACTGACAGGCCGGGCAAGGAGAGCATTAATCAGAGAAGCAGCCAAGAGGCCAATGGTAACTCTGGAGGAGTTGCAGAGATCCACAGCTCAGGTGGGAGAATCTGTCCACAGGACAACTAATAGGCCTCGTACACACGATCGGTTAACCAGAGGATAATGGTCTGATGGACCGTTTTCATCGGTCCAAACCGATCGTGTGTAGGCCCCATAGGTTATTTAACCTTTGGTTAAAAAAAAGCTAACTTGCTTTAAAATGTAACCGATGGATTGCTAACCGATAGGTCAAAACCGATCGTTAGTAGGCACAACCATTGGTTAAAAATCCATGCATGCTCAGAATCAAGTCAACGCATGCTTGGAAGCATTGAACTTCGTTTTTTTCAGCACGTCGTTGTGTTTTACGTCACCGCGTTCTGACACGATCGTTTTTTTAACCGATGGTGTGTAGGTGCGACGGTCCGTTCTCATGGGATGGACTGATCGTGTGTACGAGGCTATAGTCATGCACTCCACAAATCTGGCCTTTATGGAAGAGCGACAAGAAGAAAGCTATAAGAAGTCCCATTTGCAGTTTGCGATTAGCCATGTAGGTGACAAAAAATGTGGAAGAAGGTCAGATGAGACCAAAATGGAATTTTTGGACTAAAAGCAAAACGCTATGTGTGGCATAAAACTAACACTGCATATCACCCTGGACACACCATCCCCACCGTGAAACATGGTGGTGGCAGCATCATGTTATGGAGATGCTTTTCTTCAGCAGGGACAGGGAAGCTGGTCAGAGTTAATAGGAAGATGGATGGAGCCAAATACAGGGCAATCTTAGAAGAAAACCTGTTAGGCCTCGTACACACGGCCGAGGAACTCGATGTGCCAAACACATCGAGTTCCTCGGCGAGTTCAGCCCTGAAGCCGCCGAGGAGCTCGGCGGGCCGAGTTCTCCCATAGAACAACGAGAAAATAGAGAACATGTTCTCTATTTTCTCGACGAGTTCCTCGGCGGCTCCATCGGGCTGAAAGTGTACACACGACAGAGTTTCTCGGCAGAATCCGGCTCTGACCGAGTTTCTCACTGAAATCTGCCGAGAAACTCTGTCGTGTGTACGAGGCCTTAGAGTCTGCAAAACACTTGAGACTGGGGCAGAGGTTCACTTTCCAGCAGGACATCAACCCTAAACTAACGGAGCTAGATACGCCTGAATTTCAGCTTCCTCCAACCGACATAAGTGTTAGTACGCCGTCGTATCTAGGGTGCATATTTACGCTGGCCGCTAGGGGCGCTTCCGTAGATTTACACGTAGAATATGTAAATGACCTAGATACGCCGATTCACGAACGTACTTGCGCCCGCTACGCCGTTTACGTAAGGCTTACGTCCGGCGTAACGTTACCCCTGCTATATGAGGCGCAGCCAATGTTAAGGTATGGACGTCGGAACAGCCATCGAATTTTACGTCGTTTATGTAAGTGGTACGTGAATGGGGCTGTGCGTAGGTTACGTTCACGTCGAAAGCATTGAACGTGAGCTGACGTATCTTAGGGAGTTTATGCGACGTGACTCTGAGTATGCGCGCGCATGCGCCGTTCGTGAAAATTTGTATACAACACGCCCACTACCTTCCACATTTAAATTAAGCGGGCTTACGCCTGCCTAGTTACACTACGCCGGCACAACGTACGGCCCCAGATCTTGCAGAATATCGTTCTGGGCTCCCTGATTTACGCCGGCGTAGCGCATATGAGATGTGCTACGCCGACCAAAAGGTACGCCGCTGTACCTGAATCTAGCTCATAGTATTATTTTAAACTTTTTCATGTCATCGGTATCATTCCTCTTTATAAACAAATGATCCATACAGAGAGTCACATACCTTATCTCTCACATACACTTGGCTTATGCCTTGTTTCTTTTTGCTGTGGTACTAGTTTTTTTGATCAGTCTTTTTTTTTTCTCTTTGCACTGGGCATTTTATTTTTTTTGTCTTGATTGCATGTGTTTTTGTATTTATATGTTTGAGAAAGTTTCTGCCCGAATGTGGCTGCTGCTTTACTGTTCATATATAATTTAGCTGGACCTGGTCCCTACCCTGAACATCTGAGTGCTTTTTATTACTATAATTTCTTACATCTACAACATTTCCATGTCCACTATTCAATTTAATATACCACTTGTTGGCATTACTGTGAGGTTGTCTTTCATCATGTGACTTTTAAATGTTTTTGTCAGTTAGGTTAGCCCTTATAGGATGTGTGTTTGTACATTAGGGCTGTTACTGATTACAATTTTTCGTGTTCGATAAATCGATTTTTTTAAATCGATTAATCAACTAATTTCGATTAATTATAGTGCACATACAGTTTTTACAATTTTTTTTATTAAACTTTAAGACGGATCGGATCATTTTTCGGATCACCACCATATATAGTTCCCACTGTAATATCCACATCTCCCCCCCCCCCCCCCCCACTGTAATATCCACATCTCCCCCATACTGTAATGTCCACATCTCCCCCACTGTAATATCCACATCCCCCCCACTGTAATATCCACATCTCCCCCCCCCACTGTAATATCCACATCTCCCCCATACTGTAATGTCCACATCTCCCCCACTGTAATATCCACATCTCCCCCATACTGTAATGTCCACATCTCCCCCACTGTAATATCCACATCTCCCCCATACTGTAATGTCCACATCTCCCCCACTGTAATATCCACATCTCCCCCACTGTAATATCCACATCTCCCCCATACTGTAATGTCCACATCTCCCCCACTGTAATATCCACATCTCCCCCACTGTAATATCCACATCTCCCCCATACTGTAATGTCCACATCTCCCCCACTGTAATATCCACATCTCCCCCATACTGTAATGTCCACATCTCCCCCACTGTAATATCCACATCTCCCCCACTGTAATATCCACATCTCCCCCATACTGTAATGTCCACATCTCCCCCACTGTAATATCCACATCTCCCCCACTGTAATATCCACATCTCCCCCATACTGTAATGTCCACATCTCCCCCACTGTAATATCCACATCTCCCCCACTGTAATATCCACATCTCCCCCTCCCCCACTGTAATATCCACATCTCCCCCATACTGTAATGTCCACATCTCCCCCACTGTAATATCCACATCTCCCCCACTGTAATATCCACATCTCCCCCACTGTAATATCCACATCTCCCCCCCCCCACTGTAATATCCACATCTCCCCCATACTGTAATGTCCACATCTCCCCCACTGTAATATCCACATCTCCCCCACTGTAATATCCACATCTCCCCCACTGTAATATCCACATCTCCCCCCCCCACTGTAATATCCACATCTCCCCCATACTGTAATGTCCACATCTCCCCCACTGTAATATCCACATCTCCCCCACTGTAATATCCACATCTCCCCCCCCCCCCACTGTAATATCCACATCTCCCCCATACTGCAATGTCCACATCTCCCTGCTCTTACCAGAATAGAAAGGACGGCAGGCAGACCCATCCGCAGACGACGCAAGCAGGTGGGTGAGGATGAAGTCAGTGCGCCCACTACTAGACCGCCGCCGGGTGTACCAAGAGCTAGGCAGCGTCTTTTCCTATGGGCGAGACAGCGGAGCTCAATCCGCGGATCGTACCGATCAAAATTATTTTGATCGATCAAAGAAATTAACGATTAATCGAGAAATTAATCGTTAATTTCCGCAGCCCTAATATATATATATAGATTTGTAAATTTGCAGATTGCCCTTCTAGTGGCAAGCTGCTAAATTAAAATCAATCAATTACAGGGAAAGTCACAAATAATAGTGTTAATTTTTTTCAGTCAGTCTGAGAATTGTAATGAGGAACAGTAAAGCACAATCAATTTAGTGCCCTACTAAATAAAAGTACATACTGTAATTATTGGCGTATAACACTCACTTTTTTACTCTGAAAATAGAGGCTAAACTGTGCCTGCGTGTTATACACAGGGGGCTGTGGAAAGTTTTTTTCCTGAAACTTCCCTCTTAAAGTAAGGGTGCGTGTTATACGCCTGTGCGTGTTATACGCCGATAAATACGGTAATTAGCTAATTTGATTGGTTTATGTATTAATATTATTAACAACTAACAATATACAAAAACAATACATTTAAAAAGAACCTGCACTACGATTAACATTTTTAACAGTAAGTGCTGGTTCATACTAGTGTGACTGAGCACAGGGTGATTTGGTGTGATTTACGGTGTGACTTGGCTCCATAGAATATGCAAAAATGCAGCCAAGTTGCATCAAAGTTTCACTACATAATCACACTGATAATTGCAGCAAAATTGCATCGCAGTAGTGTGAATCGAGCCTAAATGTCTTGTCTAAGAGCAGCCATTACAAGGTGTCTGATCTGTCCTTTACAAACCAGAAAAGTCTATAATGTGCCTTCTCTAATTTACATTGTTACCCTACCTTAAAGCGCAGTTCCATCCGCTTTAAGCACTCCTCACCCCCTTACATGCCACATTTGGAATATAATTTTTTTTGGGAGGGGAGTGGGAACTTCAGTAGGAGTGGGACTTCTTGTCCCACTTGCTCCTTACGCCCAGGGACCGCCTCTGCGACTTCTCTTCTCGCCTTAGGCGGCCCCTCTCTCTAGGCGATCTCCTGGGACACGTGACAGGTCCCAGGAGATCGCCTGTCCATTCATAAAGTGCAGCGCGACTCGAGAAGCTGAAAGCTGTCACAGGCGCGTGCCCACACTATAAATGGAGGCGCCTGCCGGAGAGGGTGGGAGAAGAGCTGAGCTCCGGGCGGCCGCGTTGGACCGTGGAGCAGGTAAGTGTCTGTTTATTAAAAGTCAGCAGCTACAATATTTGTAGCTGCTGACTTTTAATAAACACAAAAAGGCTGATGGTTAAGCTTTACCAACTGCCGTCCTCCAGCTCGGTGAAAGTACCCTTGCTGGTCACTGAGGAAATCTCCTTGGGATTTGCAGCTAGTAGGCATTTGTTATGAGATTGGGGAGTGTTAGGCCTCGTACACACGACCGAACATGTCTGCTGAAACTGGTCCGCTGACCAGTTTCAGCAGACATGTTCGGTCGTGTGTACGGCCGACCGGACAAATGTCCGGCGGATCGGACAGGTTTCCAGCGGACAAATGTTTCTTAGCATGCTAAGAAACATGTCCGCTGGAAGCCTGTCCGTCGGACATGTTCGGTCGTCTGTACGACTTACCGGACATGTCCGCTGGGCCGCCATCCCTCGCATGCGTCGAAGTGATTCGACGCATGCGTGGAAGCATTGACTTTCCAGGGTCGCGACAATGACGCGGCGACGGCGTGGCCATCGTCACCGCACTGTCTGTCCGCGCAGATTTTGGTTTGATGGTGTGTACAACCATCAGACCGAAATCTCCGAGCGGACATGTCCGATGAATATGGTCCGGCGGACCGTTCTCATCGGACTGTCCGCTCGTCTGTACGGGGCCTTAGATGTACTAGGAGATTTAAATACAGTAACAATATTGAAGCTGAACTCCAGCTAATACTTTATAAACAGTTACAACAAACATTTTTTTTTTCCCTTTCGGATAAAGGTTTTACATAAATAAATAATAAATAAATAAATAATAAATAAATAAATAAATAAAAGCTGATTATTTTAAGAACCCCAGCCAGAGTTAAATGGTTTGTCTCATCCATGTAACTGAGGTTGTTCTGTTTAGAAACAACAGGCTTACTGGCTGGATCACCAGACGAAATTAGTCGAAATAAAGCAAAAAAAGAAAGTTAATGCAGTCATCAAATCTAAGAATTGGTAAACTGTAATATAATAAATGATTGCTTTTGGTTTTAATACTACTTTAAGGTTTCATGTGATGATTCAGCTTAGTGCTGAACATTTACCGTATTATGTAACAGTTTGTTTTGTTATGGATCTACATAGAATTTGATTGTTAGAATAGTTCTGATAGCATCTTTTAGATATTCCCAGCCTCATCCTTAGCAGATGAGGACACATTTAACATTGCATGATATTGCATCAGACTCTCTAGGAGCTGAAAACGAACGTTCATCCACGTTTTACTCATGCTTACTCATTGTTAATGGAGTAAAGAGAAAATCCGGAAATGAATGTCTTATATGAACACTACTGTGAAAATGACTATATTAATATAACTGTATGCAGATCATACGTGCATGCAGTGATCAAACCCAAAATCTTATTTTATTTCACATACTATTGTTTATATTTTTTCACATTTACTTGCAGACCAAGTTGCCAACAAGTGACAGGCTGGAATAAACTATAACATTACCAGGGATGTTTTAACAATTGCAGAAACCTTTTATTTTATTTTTTTGCCAGTGTGTCTCAACCCTTTTCACTGCCCATTTTGTTTGACAGATGTTAATGTGCAGAAAAATATAAATATTAACAACTGAAATAATAAAAAAAAAGGGATACACATACCAAATATAATCATTACATGTAATAAGTTGCTCTATGGCTCGTTTTATAGAGAAATAAATCTTATGTTGTATTTA
Organism: Rana temporaria; assembly: GCF_905171775.1. NCBI lineage: Eukaryota > Metazoa > Chordata > Amphibia > Anura > Ranidae > Rana > Rana temporaria. Next base: position 370,532,519 of record NC_053492.1, on the reverse strand, counting down.
TAACTTATTGGCTCTTTTAAAGGGTCACTAAAGGAAATTTTTTTTTTAGCTGAAATGACTGTTTACAGGGCATAGAGACATAATAGTTAACTGATTCCTTTTAAAAATGATTAAAAATTGATAAAAAAAACAATCATATAATGTGCCTGCAGTGTAGTTTCGTTTTTGCTGTTGTTTGCTGGTTCTCTGATGTACAGAGAGCCACTAGAGGGCAGTCAGCCAATAGAGAGCAGTGATACTTTGTCTAAAACTCCTCAGCACCAATCCAGTTTCATTTTACACACAGTAATCACACCTCCTTGATTAGTGACCACCGTGAGAAATCTCCCAGTACTGTGGTTATCAGGAAACAGGCAACCAGGAAGTGTCCAGAACAGAGAGGATTTACAGTAACATCAAAGCAAAAACGAACAATGAGGACATGAAACCAGGACTGCAGCAAGGTAAAGGAAGCTATTTAGCTAAAAAAAAAAATTCCTTTAGTGACCCTTTAATAGAGAAACTACAAACTACATTTTATATACATTTAAAGCCACAATGATCCATTTTGCAAGCAGGATATTGAATAGTACTGTATATATTGTGAGTTCCTAGTTGGATTATTTTGGGCACAGCAGCTGATACTTTTTACTGTCCTGGTGCACTCAGGACTGGCAGGTATAATAGGTGATGGCGGCTATACTCTGGATATTCTTAACCACTTGCCGACCGCTGCACCCTGATATACGTTGGCACAATGGCAGTGGTGGGCAAATGCGTGTACAGGTACATCCCATTTAATTTTGCTGCTAGCGGGCTAGGGCGCACCTGCCGTGTACTCCGTGACGGGAGCGGCAAACTCGATGTTCGCCAGCGGCCCGCGATCATGACACAGAGAGGCAGAACGGGGAAAAATGTCTATGTAAACAAGGCATTTCCCTGTTCTGCCTAGTGACATGACAGGTATCTACTGCTCCCTGTCATCGGGAGCAGTGATCGCAGTGCCGGCCCAAGACATTGTGCTGCCTGGGACCAAGAATGAAATGTTGCCCCCCCAGAAAAAAAATCACACGAACCAAAAGGCCCCCACATTCATTATTTTATACCATGATAACTAAAGGAGACCTGTCAAGGCTCTATACATGTATAAAGGAGTATAAAGAGGACCTGTCATTGCTCTATACAAGTATAGGAGTATAAAGAGGACCTGTCATGGCTCTACACATGTATATAGAGGATCTGTCATTACTCTTTACATGTAAAGGAATATCAAGAGGACCTGTCATGGCTCTATACATGTATATAGGAGTATAAAGAGGACCTGTCATGGCTCTATAAATGTATATAGGAGTATAAAAAGGACCTGTCATGGCTCTATACATGTATAAAGGAGTATAACGAGGGCCTGTCATGGCTCTATAGATGTATAAAGAGGACCTGTCATTGCTCTATACATGCATATAGGTGTATAAAAGGACCTGCCATGGCTCTATACATGTATCCAAGAGTATAAAGGGATCTGTGAATTGCAGGCAGCCACAATGTCTTTTGCGCGATCTAATCAATGTACGCTAATTGTGTTTTTTTTTGGTACCAAAAATATGTAGAAGAATACATATTGGCCTAAACTGAAGAAAAATTTATATTTTTCAAAATTTTGGGGATATTTATTATAGAAAAAAGTTAAAAAATATATATATTTATAGCACAAAAAATAAAAACCGCAGAGGTGATCAAATATCACCAAAAGAAAGCTCTATTTGTGGGAAAAAAAGGACATCAATTTTATTTGGGTAGCGGAGCTGGCGGAACGGGCTGGTGGGCATCAGTATGCTGCCCCCCTAAAAGTGCTGCCTGGTACCCATGGTACCACCCGGTCCCATCATAGGGCCGGCCCTGAGTGATCGCTGTCATGTCAGTGCCCATCCTCCCCACAGTTAGAATCACTCCCTAGGACACACTTAACCCCTTGATCACCCCCTAGTGTTTAACCCCTTCCCTGCCAGTGTCATTTACACAGTAATCAATTCATTTTTATAGCACTGATCGCTGTATAAATGACAATGGTCCCAAAATAACGTCAAGTGTCCGATGTGTCCGCCATAATGTCGCAGTCATGATAAAAATCGCAGATCGCTGCCATTACTAGTAAAAAAAAAAATATTAATAAAAATGCCATAAATCTATCCCCTATTTCGTAGACGCTACAGTATAACTTTTTGCACAAAAATCAACATACTCTTATTGCAATTGTTTTAACCAAAATATGTAGAAGAATACATATAGGCCTAAACTAAGGAAAACTATTTTTTTATATATATTTTTGGGGGTTATTTATAATAGCAAAAAGTAAAAAATATAGCTTCTTTTTCAAAATTGTTGCTATTCTTCTGTTTATAGCGCAAAAAATAAAAATCGCAGAGGTGATCAAATACCACCAAAAGAAAGCTCTATTTGTGGGAAAAAAGGACATAAATGTTGTTTGGGTACAGCGTTGCACGACCGCACAGTTGTCAGTTAAAGCGACGCAGTGCCGTATCACAAAAAGTGCTCTAGTCAGGAAGGGGGCACATTTTCAAGGCATTAAGTGGTTAATGTATTACCTGCATAGAATTATATAGATCTCCTGAGGAACCTACACAAATTATAGCCATTGTCCAGTCTGGCCGAAAACAGTCAACATTTAGAGCCCATTTACACAGGGGCGACTCGTCAGGGGCGACAGCCGCCTGACAAATGGCGTCCCGCTCCATTCTGATAGGAGCAAGGCAAGTCGCTCCGACTTAGAAAAAGGTTCTTGTATGACTTTGGGGGCGACTCGGGGCGACTTGCATTGACTTCTATACAGAAGTCATTTTGCAAGTCGCCTCTGAAGTCATCTTCAGGCCGCTTGGCCGAGTCTCCCCCAAAGTCGTGCCGCCCCTGTGTGAATGGGCTGTTAGACATGTTTGTTTTGGTATTGTTATAAATACATGCCATTAGAGTTAAACTAAGTTAACCACTTCCAGACCTTAGGTGTTTTTCAGATTCGGTGTTTGCAAGACTAAAACAGTTTTTTCTGCTAGAAAATTACTTAAAACCCCCAAACATTATATATTTTTTTTTCTAACACCCTAGAGAATAAAATAGTGGTCATTCCAATACTTTTTGTCACACCGTATTTGCGCAGCGGTCTTACAAGCGCACTTTTTTTGGAAAAAAATCACTTTTTTGAATTAAAAAATAAGACAACAATAAATTTGGCCCAATTTTTTTATATATTTTGAAAGATAATGTTACGCCGAGTAAAATGATGCCCAACATGTCACGCTTAAAAATTGCGCCCGCTCGTGGCATGGCGTCAAACTTTTACCCTTAAAAATCTCGATAGGCGATGTTTAAAAAATTCTAGAGATTGCATTTTTTGAGCTACAGAGTAGCTCTAGGGCTATAATTATTGCTCTCGCTCTAACGATCGCGGCGATACCTCACTTGTGTGATTTGAACACCGTTTTCATATGCGGGCGCTACTCGCGTATGTGTTTGCTTCTGCGCCCGAGCTCGTCGGGACGGGGCGCTTTAAAAAATTTTTTTTTTTGTTTTCTTATTTATTTTTATTTATTTTATTATTTTTTATACTGAAAAAAAAAAAAAAATTTGATCACTTTTATTCCTATTACAAGGAATGTAAACATCCCTTGTAATAGAAAAAAGCATGACAGGTCCTCTTAAATATGAGATCTGGGGTCAAAAAGACCTCAGATCTCATATTTGGGCTTAAATGCAAAAAAAAAAAAAAAAAAAAAAAAATGTCATTTTTTCAAATGACCAAAAAAAAAATGTGTCTCTTTAAGAGGCTGGGCGGGACTGACGTTTTGACGTCACTTCCGCCCAGCCGAGCTATGGGGACGGGCGAAGGAGATTTTTCCTTCAGTCTCGTCCCCGCTCACCAGCCGACAGCATCCGATCGCCTCCGCCGCTACCGACAGCTCCGGTAAGCGGCGGAGGGCGCGGGAGAGCGGCGGGAGGGGGGGGGCCCTCTCCCGCCACCGATAACGGCGATCTCGCGGTGAATCCGCCGCGGAGACCGCCATTATCGGATTCCAGACCGCGCACACTAAAAATGGATACCTCGGTTGTGACAGCAGCTGCTGCCGTTACCGAGATATCCATCTTTAAAAATAGGACGTACATCGTCGTGCGCAGGTCTGGAAGTGGTTAAAGGGGTTGTAAAAGTAAAAAATGTTTTCCCTAAATAGCTTCCTTTACCTTAGTGCAGTCCTCCTTCACTAACCTCATCCTTCGATTTTGCTTTTAAATGTCCTTATTTCTTCTGAGAAATCCTCACTTCCTGTTCTTCTGTCTGTAACTCCACACAGTAATGTGAGGCTTTCTCCCTGGTGTGGAGTGTCGTGCCTGCCCCCTCCCCTGGAATACAGAAGAGTCAGGACGCCCACTAACACACAGCTCCTTTCTCTATCTTTAACATCCTGACTCTCCTGTATTCATGGGGAGGGGGCGAGCACAATACTCCACACCAGGGAGAAAGCCTCGCATTACTGTGTGTAGTTACAGACAGAAGAACAGGAAGTGAGGATTTCTCAGAAGAAATAAGGACATTTAAAAACAAAATCGAAGGATGAGGTAAGTGAAGGAGGACTGCACTAAGGAAAAGGAAGCTATTTAGGAAAAAAAATGTTTACCTTTACAACCCCTTTAAACTAAGAAGCATGAATGGTTGTCCAGATTTTTATGCATCCGTTATGTTCCGTTTTCATTCTTTTCCAGCACAAACAGTATCAAAACACAGTGCAATGCATAATAGGTACAGTGACCATATATGACAACAGCACAGTGATTTAACAAAACAATGTGATTTATAAGAGAAATCTGAAAGGCAGGATGTCAAAATATGTATCATCTGAATGATGGCAAAAGCCTAAAGGCTAGGTAGAGAGAAAGCAGGTCACTGGATTCAGCTGCATAGAATCACGATGTCAGTCAATCTGACATGGGCAATTTGTCAGGCACTAATGTGCCAAAAGGGGGACTACCCTATGAGAGAGGGAAAGTGAGAAAAAAAAAGCAAAATGGGGAAGACTGCTGCTTGTAGGGTGTGATGAGAAGGGACACGTGGTAAGGTGTGAAGAGAGGGAGGGAGGAGGATATCCCTAATGGTGCAAATGGTGGTGGTGGGGGGGGGGGGGTGGGGTGATGCTAGCCCCCATCCCATGATGAAGGTAAGGAAAGGAAGGGAGTAATTCAGAAGTAACTAGGAGGGATGTTTAGAACAAGGTGACATAGAAAGGGCAAAGGGAGATGGGCAAGCAGGCAGGTGTATAGGTAAGTACAAATCTTGTGGACAAAGCCCTGGGAAATGACAAGTGTCAGGGCAGGGTTAAAGGAACACTAAAGGTTCGTTTTTTATTAGATCAATTGATTGCTGTAAGCTAAAGCATTTAAATATCACTTACCTCGTTTTTCCTTTTGACCTCCAAAATACATTAATCCAGGTTTTAAAATGCCATTTCCTGTCTCTCCCCTTCTTGCTTTCCACCAGCATCTGAGCCGTTTTGCATGGTGGAAAGCAGAATGTGCTCACCCCCTCCCTATGACTACAGCCCTGCGTGAAGATGCTCTCTTATCCCTCACAGGCATGGAGGCTAAGCCTAATGGGAACTGTAGTTCCCATTAGGCCGCGATGTAGCAAGAATGAATGCGCACCGCAAACCAGGAAGTCAGTGAGAATAACGATTCAGGAGTGCTGGAGGTGAATAAAAAAGCTTGATTTCAACAGGTATCAAACTAGTTATAATGCAAAACATTACTTTTTACTTCATCAGCTACTGTCAGACTTTAATTTAAGAGGAAAATATTTTTGTCTTTACAACCCCTTTAAGCAAGGCTTGGGCAGCAATTTGCAGTTTAAATTCTTCTGTGAGCGAGTATTCTACAACCACCCAGTTTTAATCCAAGAAAGCAAGAGACAAGAGTCAAAATCCACAGGTGCACCACTCAACCTCTAACACAGCCCCACATTCCACAAACACATACAAAAATATTTTTTCCTGTGGTCATATGTGTTCAAGGATAGATATGCCAGTGCACAGTAGTCCCTACAATAGAAATGTTCAAAGGAAATACATTTCTTACATTAAGTTCACTTACCGTACGTAGATTGATTAGATATTGCAACTATTTTTACATAATCACTCCTAAAGATTTTAATTTCACAAAGAGAAATATTTCTTGTGGAAAAATTGTTCATCAATAAAGTGCCTATAAAATGCACAAAACATTATGCCCTGTACACACGATCGGAATCCCGTTCAAGCTGTCCTGTCAGACCAAATTCCGACCGTCCAAAACGCGGTGATGTAAAACACTACAACAAGCCGAGAAAAATGAAGTTTAATGCTTCCGAGCATGCGTCGACTTGATTCTAAGCATGTGTGTTTTTTTCGGAATTTATGTCGGAAAAAAATAAAACATGTTCTATTCCTAAACTCCGATGGAAAAAAAGTTCGATGGGGCCCACACACGGTCGGAATATCCGATGAAAAAATTCCGTCTGACTTTTTTAATCGGAAATTCCGATCGTGTGTACAAGGCATAAGTCTCTCATTAATCATTCATTTTATCTTAAGGAGTGTCCCTTTATCACCACCTCAAATCCCTTATTTTCCTTCTGTCCTCAGTAGACACCTCATTGAAAGTGATTTACTTTTATAGTCCAAATACAAAAGTTTAGTAAAATAATATTTATGATATTAATTTGGCTGATCCTTTTAGTAATGTCTTGAATACATTTAAAATTAATTTCTAATCCTAAATTAAAGCAAATAACACACAATAAAGAAAATGCTGCATGCTTATCTTAATTAATCTCTATGTGTTATGTATGCACAATAGAAACTATGGCCCAGATTCACGTACCTCAGCGCATCTTTCCGTCCGGCGTATCGTATCTCTGATACGCTACGCCGCCGTAACTTAGAGCGTATTTTCTGTATCCCCAAAGAATTTGCACCGTAAGTTACGGCGGCGTAGTGTAACTGTGTCAGCGTAAGGGCGCGCAATTCAAATGGATGTGATGGGGGCGTGTTTTATGTTAATACGTCTTGACCCGACGTAAATTACGTTTTTTTTTAACGGCGCATGCGCCGTCCGTGGGGGTATCCCAGTGTGCATGCTCCAAATTAACCCGCAACAAGCCAATGCTTTCGATGTGAACGTAATTCTACGCAAAGTCCTATTCGCGAACGACTTACGCAAACAACGTAACATTTTAAAAATTAGACGCGGGAACGACGCCCATACTTAACATAGGATACGCCTCATATAGCAGGGGTAACTTTATGCCGGAAAAAGCCTTACGGAAACAACGTAAATAAAATGCGCCGGCTGGACGTACGCAGAAATCGACGGAAGCGCCACGTAGCGGCCAGCGTAAATATGCACCTTAGATCCGACGGCGTACTAAGACGTACGCCAGTCGGATCTAGCCCAGCTTCAGGCGTATCTTGTTTTGTGGATACAAAACAAAGATACGCCAGAGCAACCTAGAAGTTACGCGGCGTATCAATAGATACACCAGCGTAACTTCTTTGTGGATCTGGCCCTATGTGGTTGATTTTATATGAGGCTTGGTTCACACCTACGCAGTTTGCTTTTAATCCATTTCTGCAGTGCTTTATGCACATGCTTTTTTGACGCATATTTCTGCATGTTGAATGGATTGTAGTGCGTTTCTGCAAAAATAATTAAAAAACACATAGGTGTGTACTGGAAAGTGCAAAGTCTGATGCAGCTGTGCATGGTAGCCAATCAGATTCTAACTTCAGCTTGTTCATTTAAGCTTTAACAAAAAAATAAAATAAATGGAAGCTGATTTGTTTCTATAGAAAGTTTCACCACATTTTGCACTCTCCAGTTTAACCACTTCCTTACCGCACATAGTCATATGACGGCAGTAGGAACCCTTTGTCCCTCCAGGCTGCCGTCATATGATGTCTTTTACGTCCCGAGCATCTAGGGCACCCGCGATTGCCCATGAACACAGCAGGACCGTGGATCTGTGTGTGTAAACACACAGATCCACGTCCTGTCAGGGGAGAGGAGACAGATGGCGTGTTCCCAGTACAGAGGAACACTTATCGGTCTCTTCCCCTTGTGAGTCCCCTCCTTCCACAGTTAGAATCACTCCCTAGGATATGCATTTGACCCCTTCCTCGCCCCCTAGTGTTAACCCCTTCCCTGCCAGTCACATTTACACAGTAATCAACGCATTTTTATAGCTCTGATCGCTGTATAAATGTGAATGGTCCCAAAATAGTATCAAAAGTGTCCCATGTGTGCGCCACAATATCGCAGTCACAATAAAAATCACAGATCGCCGCCATTACTAGTAAAACAAAAAAAAATAGCAATAAAAATTTCATAAATCTATCCCCTATTTTGTAGACGCTATAACTTTTGTGCAAACCAATCAATTACGCTTATTGCGATTTTTTTTACCAAAAATATGTAGAAAAATACATATCGGCCTATTCTGAGGATTTTTGTTATGTGATATTTATTATAGCAAAAAGTTAAAAATAGTGGGCCAGATTCAGATAGATCAGCGGATCTTTAGATCCGCGTAATCTATCTGATTTAAGATCCGCCGCCGCAAGTTTTAGAGGCAAGTGGGTAATTCACAAAACACTTACCTCCAAACTTGCGGCGGCGGATTGTAATTCTTCCAGCGAATTCAAATTCCGCGGCTAGGGGGAGTGTACTATTTAAATCAGGCGTGTCCCCGCGCCGATCGAATAGCGCATGCGCCGTACGGAAATTTTCCCAGCGTGCATTGCTCCAAATGACGTCGCAACGACGTCATTTGTTTCGACGCTTGCGTAAATGACTTCCATCCGTATTCGCGAACGACTTACGCAAACGACGAAAACAATTCAAATTTCGGCGCGGGAACGACGGCCATACTTAACATTGGCTGCGCCTCATAGAAGCAGGGGTAACTATGCGCCGGGAAAACCCTTACGTAAACGTCGTAAAAACACTGCGTCGGGCCCGCGTACGTTCGTGAATTGGCGTATCTTGCTGATTTACATATTCTCGGCGTAAATCAGCGAGAACGCCCCCAGCGGCCATTTTTTAATTGCAGTTAAGATCCGACGGTGTAACACAGTTACACCTGTCGGATCTTAGGCATATCTATGCGTAACTGATTCTATGAATCAGTCGCATAGATACAACCGGTCTAACTCAGAGATATGACAGTGTATCAGGAGATATACCGTCGTATCTCTTTGAGAATCTGGCCCAGTGTGTTTTTTTCACAATTGACACTCTTTTTTTTGTTTATAGCGCAAAAAATAAAACCTGCAGAGGTGATAAAATACCACCAAAAGAAAGCTGTATTTGTGGGGAAAATAATTATCAAAATTTCATATGGTACAGTGTTGCATGACCACGCAATTGTCATTCACACTGTAACAGCACTGAAAGCTGAAAATTGGTCTGGGCAGGAAGGGGGTGAAAAGTAAATCAGCCCCTATGTGTATTTTATTTAAGACTGCATGTTTTGGCTGTTGTGGGTAGCTACAAGAGTCATATATAATTCTAACTAATAGGTCACATAACATAAAGGCAAATGCCCATAGAAAATAAATCAATAGAGCAATTGATTGAAATGTTTCTAATGTCTCTATAATAGCTCCTGTTACTGGAACTAGAACTATTCTGATAGAAATTGACATTTGGCAAATGTGAATGGTGAACATGTTTCTATATATGAAACAGATTAGGGAAGACCTAAAACATTTCCTTTGTTAAACAGGGAAGCTAAATTAGTGGCAGAAATGGAGAAAGTAATATGATTTTTTAAATGTAGTGTAAGAGTATGAGGAATCAACTAAATGATCAGACAGAGAGTACCTGAAACCTGAAATGTAATAAATATATGCAGAGTAGGATGTACAACGTAGACAGGGTCCGAATGGCAAAGAGTATGCATTCTTACAATACAGAACAAAGTTTAACAGATTATAAAGCAGTAGGTGTCAGTACAGCACAGTCCCTTTAAGGCTCTATAGTAGAGAAAAATAAAAAACTCAGTAAACAATACACAAACCGCTAATTGCGCTTATACTCACAGCCCCAAAGTACCTCACAACAAAGTCCAGGCTAGGTTTGGCAACACAGGCGAACAGCTGAAGGGATCCCAGGATAGGTAGCAGAGACAAGTAGCTGGAGGCACCAGGCCACGCTGCTTGTAGGGCAGTACTCTAGTATAAATTGGAGATGTGTACTCTGCTCTGCAGTGACTGGGTCTTCCATACAAAGTTATGTTCTATTGGGTTCCTGTCCAGCTGCCCACTTGTCAAAACTAACAGCGCATAACTATAGACCTGGCTACAAATCACATGCCCAGCCACCTCTGTTTCATTAGGTGCGGTCGCTCTGAGCCCTAGAAGGCAGGAAAAAGGGAAACCTATATCTCCTGGGCCTCTTCAGAAGTCTAGGAGACTATGGGAACCTTATGCCTGCCTAAAAGCATGGCAAGCAGAGTGGCACTTTGCTACAATAAAACGGGTAAAAGATACAGTATTTGTTCTTTAAAAGTCATCTTCCCCCAGCAAATCTCTCTCTCTCTCTCCCTTTTCTATTCATTTACTGTCCCAGGGTCAAAACTGGGAATTAAATTTACAATTCCCTTCACATTGTACCATAGTGATAGTGGTCAGAAGGCAGGTCAGCATGCAAGTAAGAGAATTCTAAACCTTCCTCATTCTGCCCTAAACTAGATAAAATGTTTTGACTGGTCCTCCCCACAAAACAGAAAGCTAGAGTGGGAAAAAATTAAAATATGTTACTGTATAAATGTTTTGAAAAACACTTTTTAAATCATACAAAATATTTGTGCACTTCCAAATATTTTAAGTGTCTGTTCCTTCTACCCTAAAGCATTTTTATTAAGATAAACCTCCAACAATTTTTTTTCAGCTGTAAAAATGCTCTAACGTTGATAAACACTGATAAACGCAGATAAACGCTCAAAAACTTCGCTCACCAGCGTTTTGTAATGTTTTTGATCCATTGAAAAAAAAAATTGAAATGTTCTTAAAATAACGCAAAGAAATGCGAAAAACCGCTAAAAAACGATAATAAACGCAAAAAAAAGGAAAATTTATTATCATACTTACCGTAATTTTCCTTTCCTGATGGACTCCATGGCAGCCTACGTGTGGGTTAATTCCGCCTCCTCTCCAATGTGATAGGACCCCATACCCATAAAAGTTAACTCACCAATAGACTCAGTGTTCCGTAACTATCCCGACTCCATAATTTCAGGGTGGGAACTCCGTCTGCCATGGAGTCCATCAGGAAAGGAAAATTACGGTAAGTATGATAATAAATTTTCCTTTTTCCTGACTGACTCCATGGCAGCCTACGTGTGGGAAATAACTAGCCAAACACACGGGTGGGTATGCTGAACAGAAATATATTTAATTTGTCCCGTCAGCCGACAAGACTGATAAACCAAAGTTAACAGAAGACAGTGCTGCAGGTTCAACACAGTAATGGGACATAAAGGTGTTTATAGAAGACCAAGAGGCCGCTCTACAAATGACGTCTGGCGCCACATGACGGGCTGCTGCCCAGGAAGCTGCCATCCCTCTCGTGGAGTGAGCTGTTACCGCCTGCGGAGGAGCCAAGCCCTTTGCACAATAAGCCTGTTGTATCGTCTGGACGATCCAGGATGCGATTGTTCTTGAAGATGCCTTTTTCCCTTTGTTCTTGCCTGAATGCAGGATGAACAGGTGATCCGAACGTCTGAATGTAGATGTAGCTTGGAGATATTCAGTGAGTATCTTGCCCATATCCAGAGGGTGAGTCTCATCAGAATCTGGGTTTTTAAAAGTAGGGAGAACTACTTCCTGATTCTCATGGAAAACCGACGAGACCTTCGGTTTGGAGCCCAGCATAGGTATCAGAACTACTCTGTCTGGAAAAAAGGTGAGAAATGGCTCCTTGTAACCCAGAAAACCGATCTCGGACACTCTCTTGGCCGAGGTGATGGCGACCAGAAAGGCTACCTTGGCTGAAAAGCTGTTCAACGATGACGGGGAGGGCCCCGACATACTAAGTCCATTCAAAAAGTCAAGTACTAACGGGAGATCCCATTTGGGGAATCTTGGTTTCCTCAGAGGTCTTAGTCTTGAGGCTCCACGAAAAAACTGTTTGATTAGTGGATGGGCTGCCCAAGGAATTCCAGAAAAGGCTGAAAGTGCTGAGATTTGAACTCTTAGTGAGCTTACAGACAGGGGAAGGTCTAGCCCTGATTGCAGAAAGCTTAGGATGTTTTGGATTTCTGGGTTCTTGAAAGAACTGCCTGCGGTTAAAGAAAATTCCACAAACTTAGACCATATTCTACCGTACACTTTATTTGTGCTTCCTTTCCTTGAGCTCATAAGGGTAGAGATTACCCGAGAAGCGCAGCCAAGGGATTCTAGCCTTTCCCTTTCAAGAACCAGACCGCTAGTTTCATTTGAGCCGGACAGGGATGGAGGAGTGTCCCCTGGGAGAGAAGGTCTGGTCTGCATGGTATTAGAATTGGGTCCTGAAGACTCAGCTGAACCAGAAGAGGGAACCATGGCCTGTTCGGCCAGTATGGAGCCACCATTGTGATTTCTACTTCTTCCGCTAGAAGTCTCTTCAGGAATTTCAGAATTATTGGGATCGGGGGAAAGGCGTATGCCCTCTGAAACCACCACCGATCCGTTAGGGCATCTGTCCCGATTGCCTGGCTGTAGTAACCCCTCGTGTAGAATTTCTTCAATTTGGCATTGTTCGGGGAAGCAAAGAGATCCACTTGGGGATTGACTCCCAGGGATAATATCCAACGGAAGGACTGATCGTGGAGAGACCATTCGTTGACGTCCACCTGAGTTCGTGACAGGAAATCCGCCTGGGAGTTCTGAATGCCTGGAATGAAAACAGCCGTCAGGTTGACCAGGTTCACTTGGGCCCATTTCATAATGGGCTCTACTTCCTGGAGAAGAAATGAGCTCCGAGTCCCGCCTTGTCTCTTGACATATGATACTGCTGTGGTGTTGTCCATCCTTAGAATTACTGACTTTCCCCTCAGCAGTTGTGAAAAGGACTGTAGGGCACACCAGGCCGCTCGAAGCTCTAGGGTGTTCGAGCCTGGATTGTGGAGGCGAGTGTCCCACCTGCCTTGCGCCATACTTGTGCCGCACAGGGCCCCCCAACCGGAGCCACTGGCATCTGTCGTCACTGTGACCCAAGAAACTGGAGCGATGGAGTGACAATTCAGCAGATTCTTCGGTTGAAGCCACCAGAAGAGGCTGCCCCTCATTGACGTTGAAATGTGGATCCGTTGACTCATGCTCCCTGACTTCCACTGCCTGAGAAAGCCGGATTGGAAGGGACGTAGCCTCCATAGCGCCCATTTCACCATCGGTGTTGTGGATACCATTGTCCCAATGATCTTCAAGCATTGATGAGCTCTTAGATGGCGAGTACTCAAGGCCCGGGAAATCCTCTCCTGAATTACCGGAATCTTCTCTACTGGTAGAGAGATGGTCTTCCTTACCGTGTCGAATTGGGCCCCTAGATAGGTTAGACACTGAGTTGGCTCTAAATGGCTTTTTGCCAGGTTCAGGAGCCACCCGAATTCGGACAGGGTCGAGATGACCTGATCCCTTTGTGCCAAGAGAAGGGTTTTGTCTTGGGACAGGACCAGGAGGTCGTCCAGATAATGATACAAACGGATCTTCTTCAGCCTGATAAGAGCTACCAGTGCCAAGAGAACTTTGGTGAAGACCCGTGGGGATGTCGTTAGGCCGAAGGGTAGGCACACGAACTGAAGGTGTTCCTGGTTGACATAGAATCTGAGGAATTTGTGCAGCTCTGCTGCTATTGGGACGTGGAAATAGGCATCCTTTAGGTCCACGGAAATCATCCAGTCGCCCGGCTGTATTGCTTGTTGGATGGTTGATAAGGTTTCCATTTTGAACTTTTTGTGTGTTATAAATTTGTTCAAATATGTCAAGTCTATGACTGGGCGCCAGGTGCCGTTCTTCTTCTGAACTAAGAAGAGAGGGGAGTACACCCCAAGAAACTGTTCGTCTTTTGGGACATGTACCACCGCCCCTTGAACCTTCAGGAGGTGAATGTAGTCTAGAAGGACCTGTCTCTGCTCCAGCGACCCTGGAAGAAGGGTGGAGATGAACTTTGGACAGGGAGGACTGGAAAAGGACCATGTGTGTCCTGAGGTCACGGTCTTGATGACCCAAAAGTCCTTGATTGAGGCCGCCCAGACGTGCCGATAAAGGAGTAGACGAGCTCCAACACGATCCGTTTGGGCGGGCGTTGTCTCAAAAAGATTTCCCCTTGTCGCGTCCAGTTGACGCTTGAGTAGTTGGAGTAGGTTTGCGGTAGGAGCCTCTACCTCTACTCCAATTCCTTCTGTAGTTTCCGCCAGGTCTGTAAGCGCGAGCTTCCCTAGCGCGGTCTGGGCTGTATCGCCGAAATTGGGGTATTTTTCTTCCTGTTTGGCGCTTGTCCTGAGGAAGGAAACCAGACTTGCCACCCGTGGCTTTGGAGATGGCATCATCCAGCTTGTTGCCGAACAGGGTTGACCCTTCGAAGGGAATCTTGCACCAGTTCTGCTTCGATGATGGGTCAGCAACCCAGGGGCGTAGCCAGAGGGCCCGTTTCGCGGTCACAGAGGAAAGCATAATCCTAGCTAACAGGCGGATTAAGTCAACGGAGGCTTCACCCAGGAATGCGACCGCCAGTTTTAGCTCTGCAGTAGCTGAGTTCTTAGCTAGTTCTTCAGAGACGCCTTTGAGGAAAGAATCAACGTTTTCCGTCCAGGCTTCCATGGCCTTTGATAATGCCGCTAAGGCTAGAGCTGGTTTGCACGCCGTGCCTGCTAGGCCATAAATTCTCCTAAGGTCCTGGTCCATTCTTCTGTCCAGGCCATCCTTGAAAGAGACGGAGTCAGCAATAGGTAGCGTGACGTGTTTAGCTAGTCTCGTTACTGCCGCATCTACTAGAGGAACATTCTCCAAATGTTTGACCTCTTCCTGTTTGAAGGGATAGAGCCTTGAGGCTTTGTTAGCCATGGAAGATTTCTTGTCCACCTTGCTCCATTCCTCTTCAAAGATACCCTTTAGTTCAGTCAGGAACGGGAACGTAGGGCGTTCTTTCCCCAAGCGTTTAAAATATTTTTTCTGCTTGGCTGGAGAAGCGGGTTGTTCCTCCCATAGGAGAGCCTCTTTAATCGCTTTGACGAGTGGCGTCACCTGCGCGAAGTCAAATTCTAAGCCTTCTTCCTCACTCTCTAGGTCACCCTCAGGAAAAGCCGGAGTGGAGGCTTGAGGCTGGGAAGGACCTGGATCCTCTAGGATCTCCAAGATTGGAGAAACAGACCCGTCAGTGTTGGTCTGAATCTGCGTGTGGGGCATATTCTCTCTTAGAGTTCGTTGAACCACACGTTCCACCAGAGACTCGATACGATGACCTTCAGTCTCTTTTTCCCTAACCGCATGGGCGTAGCATCGGTCACATAATGACTTGCCCTCAGGGACACGAGTGTCACATCCCCAACAGGCTCTGCGATCAGAGCGACTATCATGGCGGTGGGAGCGGTGTCTTGAGGAGGAATGTGATCTTCTCCTCCGGTGGGAAGAAGTAGATGGAGATCTACGCTTGGACCGCGACTTTGAGGAGGAAGAAGTGCGTTGCGGTCTGGCAAGGTCTTCCGGTTCTGGATTGGAAGGGCTAAATAAAAAACATTTAGGGAGGAAACTGTCAACACACATGAAATGTGACTAGCAGCCCCAAACCCGAACCCTTTCCCGCACATACCTTGTGCGTGAGGGCTGGCCGCCTGTAGACGGTGACTGGTCCATAATTCCCGGACCTGCGTGTAAAGGGTGACGCTAATTCGGAACCAGAAAGGAACCTATGGTGCCGAATAATACAGGAAATGAATGAGTATACTGCCCCTTTAAGAGTAAGAAATTTCTTAATTCATCTGTGTTTTTTTTTTTTTTAATGAACAGAACCAAAATAAAATCAATGCGTATAAATTAATTAAATTTAGTGTTAGAACATAATTAGAATACAATGTAGAAGGTGCACAGCAGGAAATGGTAAAATCAATTGCCAGAAGTAAAAGGATCTCTCACTGACCTGACAGCTTTAGCAGAGTATCACAGACGGTCAATCAGCTGCTTGCCTGTAGGAAACCCAAAGTACACAGGCCAGCAGCTGATTTTAAAAGGCCCGCCGGTGACGTCACACGTCCACCACGTACGCGCCTGCGCAGTGGACCGCGAACCCACGGCGCCTGCGCGGCTGCCGCGGGAACCGACGGACTGCGCATGCGCGACCAAGCCTCGCTCTGGGAGTAGGTACAGCGCATGCGCGGGAGCTCAGGCGATGGGGAACCAGGAAGCCACAGGTGTGCTGGAACGCAGAAGCGCTCCAGCCGCCGCAAACAAACAAATAGACAACATATATAAACAAATAGGCGACTGCCATGGAGGTAAAAGTAAAGATGGACCTTGCCAGCCGAATCCTGTCTTCAGCACACGCCACAGCACATGACCAGATATGCTGGGCAAGCTCTCCACCCGCCCATGGCTGGGATCCGAGCTGCACCGCTTTAAAGTGTGCTCTTTCATTCCTTGAAATACTTGATCCATGGAGGAGGAAAAAAAAGGAACACTGAGTCTATTGGTGAGTTAACTTTTATGGGTATGGGGTCCTATCACATTGGAGAGGAGGCGGGATTAACCCACACGTAGGCTGCCATGGAGTCAGTCAGGAAAACAATATTGCAAAAATGTTGGAAAAAGATGACAAAGTTGAAAAACTCACTGCAAAGCTACTGTTTTTTTTATAACATTATTTTAACATCTAGTGTGCATGAGGTCTTATGGTTCAGACAGTATACAGCAAGATGCAGAAGAAATGGGGGAGGGTGGGATATGTGAGTATTAGTTGATAAAGACTGAATGACTGTTGGACCATTTTATTGGTTAACACAGCACAACTTGAAGTTACACCCTTGCTGGCCTAACGTTCAGACATATTATTTGAGATTTGGAGTAATTGCATCATGAACATGAATGCCTCCTAGAGCAGTGGTTCTCAACCTGGGGGTCGGGACCTACTCAGGGGTCAAATGATAATTTGCCAGGGGTCACTGAATCTTGGCCTGTTCCTGAAGCCCTCACCGCTCTCCCAGGCTTTTTGTGGTAGCAAAGCAGGGCTGTTCTGTAAAACCCCTGGCCGCCCATGCAGCCTCTTCGCAGCCACCAATCAGCATGGCATGGCTGGAGGGGAGAGACTAAAGGTCAGCTGACTGGTGAAGAATGTGAAGTCTGAGGGGCTGGAGGAGACCATATCTCCTGATTTTGGCATAGCTGTCACTGCCACAAGACACCACAAAGTCAAGGACACAGTGAGTAACACTACCTGTGATTTTAGTTGCCATTAAAAGTCCCCACCAAAGTTCTCAGATGACTTTGATCAAGAGCACCTAAGTTGGCTGATCAGAACTCCCCCCAGCACTGCCACTCATCCCAACCCCCACCAAGGAGTAAGAGAAGGAATACAAATGGAGAATACATGGAAGGAAGAGGAAAAGAGGGGAGGAACAAAGTAAAAGGGAGAGAAAGAATAAGAGAAAGAACAACAAATACGGCTACAGATAGGGATAGGGGGAAAAAACAAGAAATTAGGATAGAGCGAGTAAAAAGGGAAAGAAAGGAGAACAAAGAGAGTGGTACATCCTAAAATGTACCATAAGGGGTTTTTATACTGTACGAGTGGAAGGGACTCAGGGAGCGCTAAATCTCCTTGGGTTAGGGACGCAAATGACTTGTCTTGCCTTGGGTGCTGACAACCCACGCTACAAAAATATTTTTACTGTTAGGGGTCCCCACAACTTAAAAAAAGGAGTCACAACACTAGCAGGGTTGAGAACCACTGTCCTAGAGAGCCATGATATCACATTTATTTGCTCTAGTACTTTGTGAACAAGTTGTTAGAATACAGGTTTCAATGTCAGATCGAAGACATGAATTAATGGCCACTTCTTAGAAGTCATGTGATTCTCCGCAGTCCACATTGAATGAGCTCATTTATTGCTCGTTCTTTTCCTCAGGAAAATCTGCAGACGTATGGTCTATTACAGCAGAGGGGTAAATCAATATACCATTATTGTGTTTAATTTAAAAGAAGGCTTGGTATGTGAACTTTAGGAATGGCATTAAACCTAGTCAGTGAGCACTTTAAGGATACTTTATGCCAAGCCAAATGCATTATGAATTATGGTAATTTGATCTTAAGATGGCACTCTCTTACTATTAAAACTCTTTCTTTTTTATTAAAGCTTTTTTTTTAGATGTATGTTAAAACAATCATGAAATGTTTGATGGTTTGGAGCTTTATGCTCAATTTTCATGCATATTTGCATCTGCAAAAAAAAACGTGTATCTTTATTTTACCGTCCAAAACTTCAGTTAACCAATCATGGTCACTATATTATATCCAATTAAAAGACTCCACTAGTGTTTTACTGCTGTATAATCCTGACTTAATTTTTCTGTATATAATATAATCTTATAATATTATTCTTCACACTTGAAATGTAAATGTTCAATCCAATTAGATTTTTCATACAGTTTTATAAAACAAAAAATATTTCAACATTTACAATTAACCGCTTAAGGACTGCCTCCTGTATATTTACGTCGGCAGGACAGGGATAAGGATGTATATATACGTCCCTTACGCTTTCTCCATGAGCCCGATCGTGGGTCCCGCGGACTCGATCGCCGGGGGGACACCCACGATCGTCTCATGGAGAGATAGAGCAGGGAGATGCTTGTGTAAACAAGCATCTCCCCGCTCTGCCTAGTAACAATGACACTGATCTCCGCTCTGTGTAGTCGGAGCGGAGATCAGTGTCATGTGACACACAGCCCATCCCCCCTACAGTAAGAAGCACTCCCTAGGAAACACTTAACCCCTACAGCGCCACCTACTGGTTAACCGCTTCACTGCCAGTGTCATTTTCACAGTGCATTTTTATAGCAGTGATCGCTGTCAAAATGACAATGGTCCCAAAAATGTGTCAAAAGTGTTCGATGTGTACGCCATAATGTTACAGTCACGCTAATCGCTGATAACCGCCATTACTGGTAAAAAAATAAATTATTAATAGAAATGCCATAAAACTACCCCCTATTTTGTAGACGCTATAACTTTTGCGCAAACCAATCAATAAACGCTTGTTGCGATTTTTTTACCAAAAATATGTAGAAGAATACGTATCGGCCTGAACTAAGGGAAACCATTTTTTTTATATATATTTTTTTGTTGGGGATAGTTATTATAGCGTAAAGGTAAAAAATATAGCATTTTTTTCAAAATTGACGCTTTATTTTTGTTTATAGCGCACAAAAACGCACAGGTGATCAAATACCACCAAAAGAAAGCTCTATTTGTGGGGAAAAAAGGACGTAAATTTTGTTTGGGAACCACGTCTCACGACCACGCAATTGTCAGTTAAAACGACGCAGTGCCGAATTGCAAAAAGGGGCCTGGCTCTTTAGGAACAAAATTTTCGGGGGCTGAAGTGGTTAAACAGAAAAAAACATACTACACTAAAGAAATATACATTGCATAAAACATATTATATATATATATACAAACACTTACAAAAACCCTGATGATGGCTTCAATTTATTAAGGTACTATCGAGATAATTCCAACAATTTATACGCTTAAATATTAGGAAAAAAATAAATAAGATGAACTACCAGACTACTCAGGTTGTTGGCCCACTGGAGTGAATAACCATATTAAAATCTCCCTCACCCCAACAAGACTATAGTCTTTAGCTACTACTCCCCCTCTTCCACTCCTGCAAGGGTGTAGGACACATCACAAACAAAAAAGAAAAACTAACGGAGTTAGGAATTGGCACATGTACATACCAACAGCACCTTGTTCATCTTGACTCTGGACCTGGTTTACATCTTACAGCCGACCCATGTATATATGTCTCATTTCAGAGGATTCCCTGAACAATTTCCAAGGAAGCCAAGTTTGACAACATTGTTTATAAGTGTCCAATTCACGTGACAAGAGCATCTCCATCATCATAATATGGTCCATCTCCAGTGGCGCGGTATAACCGCTCTTGCTGCTGTCAGCCAATGCCCAAGAAGGAGTTTTTTTATGTTTTTCTAAGAGTCGGGTAAGATAGATTGCAAAGACATAAGATTCCACACTATACTGTCGGAATTGCCGCGGGATTCAGCAGCTAGCGGTGCGGTATTAACCCCCGCTACCGGCCAGAAAAGGGTTAATACCGCCCGCAATGCATCTCTGCAGAGGCGCATTGCGGGCCGTATTACCGCGGTTTCCCATTGTTTTAAATGGAAAGGAGCGGTGAAGGAGCGGTATACACACTGCTCCTCTCACCGCTCCAAAGATGTTGCTTGCAGGAGATTTTTTTCTCTCCTGCCAGCGCATCGCCTTAGTGTGAAAGCCCTCGAGAATGCTGGGCAGGAGTTTTTCAGGCGGTATTTAGGCGCTATTTTTAGCGCTATACCGCCTGAAAAACTCCTCAGTGTGAAAGGGGCCTTAACCTCTTATTTAGTTTACCATAATTTTTTTTTGCTTGTTTATTTTTTTCAACTAACATTTATAAATGCACAAAATTTAATGCAAATCTTTATTTCATTTGTAAATAACTTTGCATTGCTTTGTACCAGAATATTCTAAACAAGTTATAGAATAAGGGTGGCATTAAAAAAAAGTTAATTTTTGCAAGACAATGTCACAAAAACATTTGTTTGTCCTAAAAAAAAAAAAAAAAAAGTAATGACAAAGTTACTTCTGAATAAACAGGCCCAGAAATGTAAAAACTTAGGGGTCCATAGGGGGGAAAGAGGAAGTGGCTAGAATAAAAAAAGGCCAGATATAGGACAGTGTGTTACCCAGGGGTCATTTAAAAGTCCTGCTCAATCTAGGAAAAGGTAGCGTTTTAAACCGCTAAGGCCCCGTACACACGACCGAACATGTCTGCTGAAACTGGTCCGCGGACCAGTTTCAGCAGACATGTTTGGCCGTGTGTAGGCACGAGCGGACCATTTTCGGGTGGATCGGACAGGTTTCCAGCGGACAACTGTTTCCTGGACTTGCTTTAAAACAGTCCGCTGGGAACCTGTCCGCCCGGACATGTACGGTCGTCTGTACAGACTTACCGTACATGTCCGAGCGCCCGCCGTCCCTCGCATGCGTCGAATGACTTCGACTCATGCGTGGAAGCATTTCAAAGGCAGGCCCGCCCACGTCGCCGCGTCATCGTCGCGGCGACGGCGCGGACACGCCCCGCGTATTGTTTACGCGCGGACTTCTGTTCGATGGTGTGTACAGCCATCGAACAGAAGTCCCCGGCAGACATATCCGATGAAAACGGTCCGCGGACCGGTTTCATCGGACATGTCTGCTCGTGAGTACAAGGCCTAAGACTTTCTCAATTTTTCCATGGTCAGAGCGATAACTTGTTTAGCAATTCTTCCTTAAAACAGAATTGAACCCAAAAACAAAAAATATTATATTGCAGCTTGCCAATTGTTATATGTGGTGGTTGCATTTGTTTATTGTGCCTTCTTATCAATATTTTTAGCTCCCAGGGAGTGTTTTTCAACTTCCTTTAAAGTAGAACTAAACACACGAATGTAAACATTTTGCAAAACTGTTAAATTGAAAGTGGTTGTAAACCCTTACAGACGTACACATAAGTCTAGATTAAGGCTTACCTGTAGGTGCAAGAAATATCTCCTAAACCAGGGGTGCCCAACCTTTTGAAGAGCGAGGGCCACTTAAGTGACTTGGTAACCGGTCGCGGGCCACAATGAGCGGAGCGAGTGGATGGCATGTCCGTGTCTGCACTGCATATGCAGAGCGGACACAGTCCACTATACTTTTTAGCGGATCGTATTGGAGGTAGGACAAAAGTCAGTTTATGTCTGCCACTACTTAGAGGTGAATGGAGGGTCCAATTGGTCAGACTGGGCGTGTGAAAGTGGCCCAAGGCTGCTTTCACACTGATGTGCTGTGGTTTACCTGCACCGTGGGTGCAATGCAGTATACCTTTGGCTTGCCTGCACTTTGCAATAGACTTCTATTATATTCTGCAGGTTTTTTGCACTTTCAGAAAGCTCACCAAACTTGCAGGTAATAACAGAAGTCTAAGGCTCAGTGCAGGTAAGCCGCAGGTAAACCAATCTGCACCTGCGGATCAGTATTAGAGCAGCCCTATAACCACTGCAGAAAAGATATTCCTATATACACACTGATTTTAGTAATAAACTGACCTTTAAAAACAGTATTCTATTCCATCCCAGAGCAGGAGGTCGCGGGCCACATCAGAGGGCTCCGCGGGCCACATGTGGCCCCCGGACCACTAGTTGGGCACCCCTGTCCTAAACCTACACGGTTTAGGAGATATTTCCAAAAGACATGCACCGTAGTAACGGCGCGCAGGCGCACTGAGCGTGCCGTTACTAACGGCGGTCATGCCGTTGGTGGCGGCACCTGCACGCATGCACAGGAGTGACGTCATCGCAGCTACGGTCAGTCACAGCGCCGGAGCCGCCATACGAGGAAGATACTTGGTGAAAGATGGTGGCAATGGAGGAGAGGAATGCGCACCGCTGCGGGGGCTTCGATCTCAGGTAAGTAATACATAATGATTATGCCTTTTTCTTGCAGGGGTTTTTTTTTCAGAGTTTTTTTTAAGAGGGTTTACTTCCCCTTAAACATATGCTTTTGATTATAATGGTTTCAGTTACTAGTTTGCTTTCGTTAACCCTCAACGAAAAGGTCAAGCCATCAAGCCATGGCTGGTGTAATAGCTGATAACATGTACAGCGCCATGGCACATGCACATCAAACAGAGGCAATGGATGTAAGAAATAAAGAAATAATGGAAACTCAGATGATTCGTTCTACAACCACTGCTGGTATATGCAGTACTGTATGTGGCTAGAGGTGCGTGGGCATTGGTGTATGCAGTACTGTATGTGGCCAGAGGTGCAAGGGGCGCTGGTGACGCTTGGAAAAGCTCGGAGACACTCAGGAACTGTTGACACTTTTGGGGTGCTCCGATGCATGTTACACCCACCCCACCCAGCTGGGAGTGTCTCTGAGTGCCTCTGAGCTTCTCCAAGTTCTCCAGGAAGTGCTGGGAGCCACCAGCACCCCCGGACCTCTGGCCACATATGGTAATATATACCAGCAGCTTGAGTCCTGCTCATCTTGCAAAACAAGGCGTTCGCAAATCAAGGACTTAAAAAAAAATACAGCTTGTCTTGCGAAGTGCTCGTATACCGCGTTACTCGTAACCCGAGGTATCACTGTATTGTATAGCTCACTCCCTCTAACATTACCTCTGAAGGTTTTTTTTTCATTTAAGTAATAAGAACAACTCAAAAAAAAAATAACTAACATTGTTATTTTCTGTACATTATTCGACAATAAGATCGTAAAAAAATACATCACTCCCATGTCTGCGCCACCTGCACTTTGTGACATTTTTAAAACAACAAAACCATCATCAAGGCTCACACAGAAGTGATCTTTGTTGCATACCTGTAAATTATCTGTGCATATTGTGTCTCTAAACTAAAGGTCACAGCCTAATAGCAGCTTGCAAGAACACATGTACTAATTAGAGAATGTTCTACCCTTTCATTGTTCGCTTTGATCATTTCAGCAACCTCCCAGTCACAATGACATTGGCAAATTTGGATTTGTTTACAGGTTTTCGTGCCTCATAATTAACAAAAATCTGTAAACATTTTAGGAATCATTTGGGTGGTATCCTAAATAGAAGTGGCAGATAACGGCAAGGAATGATGGACAGACGATAATGGGTGGACAAATAAAGAAACACTGAGAACAGAGACAGCACAAACATTTCACAGGATAGAAGAATTGCAGAAGTTCATATCTACTACATTTGTAGCATACAGAACAACTAGTAATCATATTTTCCATAAATTTCACAATAAGGACTGCAGCTATTGCACAATTAACTAATTCTGAAACCAATACAGTGTATCAACTAACATTATTTGTTTCATATATAACACCCAAAGCATGTAGGTTTAAAATTCTGCATATACACATACTAATGCCTATGTGTATACAGTGCATTTATTGTGTGCAGACAAGCAAATTAGCATTCTCACAATATTTGCTATGTCACTGAGATGCACATGGATACACATGCTTGTCCACAGCATACCTGATGTGTTGAAAATAAAACTCTGATTTTCTCTGATTCTGTTTTTGAGTCTAAAGGAAAGCTGATCAGTTATGCTTTAAGGGATCTTTGGATGAGCGTTTGTAACAAGTGGTTCGAAATCTGAATTTGAAACCCAAGCACAGTCACAGGAAAAAAGCTCCAACCCCCACGAAAAGTCTTGGAAGCATACATTTAAGAAGGAGCGTCTTTAAGGCAGGGCAAAAGGGGAAGCTACCCTGGGCCCTGTCATTATTGTGAGGCCCAAAACAGCTGCCCCATATTTGCCAACTACCCCAGTTTAAATTCCCTCATCCCTTGAGGTTTTAGTGCAGTGCTGTGTCCTGATATCTCAGTGTGAGGTTCTGTTACTAATGCTGCCCAGCTCTGCCCTATTGTCCTTTATGACTCGCCAGCAGACCCTGTGTTTACATTTAAATACCAGCATTCATATATAAATAGTGGTGGACCGGTAGCATTCATATGTAAATAGAGGCAGTATTCATATGTATATCATGCCCCCCCTGAGGTCATATCCACCATCACCTATACGGAATGGTGCCCACTGGGGGAGATAAAGGGGCATACTGGAAAATATCACCCCCCCCCCCCAGCACTGCCACTGATCTCAGGAGTCCTAGGATTCGTAGGAGTTTTCTGTCTATTAATGGGTCCCCTCACCTACTCAGTCCATGGTGTGCAGGCAGTGAGGAGATGATGTGCTGTAACCTCTAGCAACCAATCAGTAAGCAGTAATGATGTGCAGTAACCTCTAGCAACCAATCATTAAGCAGTATTGATGTACAGTAATCTCTAACAACAAATCAACCACCATAAATCATGTGCTGTAACCTGTAGCAACTAATGAGTGAGCCTTAATGTGTGCTGTAACCTCTAGCACCCAGTCAGTGAGTGGTAATGATAAACTGTAACCTCTGGCAACCAATCGCAATCGCTGCCTGATCTGATTCAGTAAACGGATTTTGAGACTAGCTGCTATTTATTGTATGCCTCAAAGCAGATGGAGAACAAAATTGCATAGAGGGGGGGTCATGAACTTTTGTTTCCCAGGGTCCAATTAATATTAAAGACGGCCCTGCATTTAAGCCCGTCCTACCACCCCCAAGTCCTTCATCAGCGAAACTCTAGGTCCCAAGTTACACAAGCAGAACACATTGGTGTGAGATCCAGCACCCACATGTACACAGACAATAAGTGGATACCAGCCAGGCCCAAACTAACTGCACACACAAAGTCCAGTTCCTCTATCTTTACTCTGATTGTTTGCTGAGCACATATAAAATGTTGCTTAGCCCAGTGAGGGAATGTTTAGTTGGGTACAGTTATTTAAAGAAATGTAAACTAACTGCGAGGCTCAAATAGTCTCCTCCAGGGTAAATCAATGTAGCCTAAATCTCTCCCAGTAGGGGCTTTCTTCTCTCAACCAGTCTTTCTTTACAGTTGAGCATTAGCGCCCCTTAAGGAGTAACGCCCCCCCCCCCAACCAGGCCTCTTACTAGGCTTTCACCAGTCCTTTTTTTCCCGATAGACAGCAATATGTCCTCCACTCACTCTCCTCCTCAGGCTCCACCCATCTATAAAACTGAAAGTTCAGTCCTGCACAATGCAGGCCATGGCTTTGCAATACAGAGGTAGGAGAGGCTACAACAGTGCCTCCCATCCCAGAGCACAGTGACCAAGGTGGGTGCCTCTTTTGCCCCTTCCTTCGCCCTACCCTGGTTAAGAGCATATTAGTGTTTTGAAACAAAATATATGATGATATGCCTATTTTTCAGGTGTAATTTTCATTTACAGTTTTTGCATCCAATTTCCTGACCCTAATTAATTCAAGAAAACTGATACAAGAGATATTGAAGAGAGGCTTTTTGTTATAGTTGTTATTATTTAAAACTGTACTTTCTACACAATTTTTGAAATTATAACTTATTTGAGAAAAATATGGAGGCAACCATTGTTATCCATCTTTTGAAATTGCTACTTGCCTAGCTGTTATGCGGACCCTCACTACTTCCAGAGTTACTAACTAAAAACTAGTACGTAGGTAGGAAAATGGAAGAAATATTCTGGATTTGTCAAGTATTAAACAAAGATTTTGAGCATGGCAGCTAGGCAAATGTTATGTTCAGAATGAGAAGTTAGCAATGAAAGCTTCCATTATTCTCTGAGGAAGAGATTCCTTTAAAGTCTAATACCTAAGCCCTAAATGAGAGAGCGTTAAAATTTCTATCAATTTCTAAAATTTCTATCAAGTGTACTTTCTGTCCCTGTGGCAACTATGAAAGCAATAAAGGGTTAAAGTAGTTTTAAAACATGATAATACTTCTATTTCTATACTATTATTCTATGTATACAGTACAGTACTATTCTATAATGCTTAATGCTGGTGGGATGCTGTGCATCTACCTGGCAGCAGAATTTTCTGTGCTTAACAAAGAAATACAGTAATAGCCTTCGGAGATCTCCTCTGTCCTTGAATAAATTGGGGAGTGTATCTGATTTGGGCTACTGGAATCTTGGTCTGATGGGTGTACATCCCTTTATAATTCAGGAGAACTGTATCCATACACAAACCGGGACACATGATAACGTTACAAGACCTTCAGCTGCTAACCCCCTCTGTGATATCCCTTATTTTGGTAATCTTTGGATGGTTGCACCCACAAATGCCTTTAGTGATGATATTATGATATTATAGTTTCCAATTTCCAGCTCCCTTGATCCTCCTGAGGAAGTAGACTTTTGGTCTAAGAAACATGTTAAGGACTGTATACCTCCCTGCTTCAGCAATCCTCAATATGACTAGGAAAACATGTGATCATTATATGGATATTATAGAGGCAAAACACTAAATAAGCTGTAGCTGGTAGCTGTTGTAAAACATAACATTTTTGTGGAATTGTTGCATATTGATCTGGATTTCTCTGGGTCAACTGTGGGTATTGGATAGTGTATACATAGTTTTACTATTTGAGTGTATTGGTGTTCTTATTTTTTCTTTGTTGGTTGAACTGGATGGACTTTTGTCTTTTTTCAATCAGATTTATGTAATACTATGTAATATGTATAGCTATTTCTCTTTCGTTCATGGACGGACACAGCCTTAATCTTGACAAAGTGGGTATTAGCCTTCCTTTAGGAGTGACTAGGCAGAAACTTATAGTAAATGTTTAAACACATCAAACACACCCTACAGCCCTGCCCTTTGGGTATAACCCCTCTCTCTGCATCTCGCAGATCATTTTTTTCTGCCTAGTTAAGGAGAAGACATGGCTCCCTTCGGGGCCCATAGGCCTGGAGGCTTTATCTCAAATTCAGTGTTGGATTTTTTTTTGCTTTTATTTTTTTCCTGTGATCTTCGATCAACTGCCGACTGAGCTACAGGCTGGATCCCAGATCCTTGTAGTCCCCCCAGTTTCCTGGTTATTCCTGCTGATGTGTACTAACTACTGCATTACTCTGCTGCACTGTGGTTTTCTGCTAAAACGGCCGCTCGGCAGCCTCCGCATTTTTTCTCCAGGCTCCCTGAACGATCGTTCCTGTATCCGCGCTGGGCAGGCCTCTAGCCGTCATTTTCCTGTAGATCCATCTAGGCTGGCGGCCATGCTTTTGTGGCCCACGCCCTGTTGGCCTCTAGTGTCAGATCGGCGGCCATTTTGCCATGATCAGACCGTTTTAAAACGGCAGATGAACAGATACACGCTGCTGACTGAGCAGTCTGAAAGAGTGACAAAAATAGCAGCCCCACAAACAGCCTTCGATTCCAGCTTTGGGGAGCACAAATCGACGGACACACTCTGCAGGAAGCAGCTCTGCTGGATAAACCATCTACTATGGTTCCTGGGTGGTGAGTCCTCTGTGGGGGAACCCCTCATCTCTGCTGCAGCCAGGAGTGGTGGGTTACTTGTTTGGGAGTCCCTGTGTCAGGTGTGTGGACAGCATGGTGTCAGAAGCTGACGCTTTTTCCCCCGAGACACCTGAGATGGCAATTCATGCCCCTGCACCCGATGTATAGGTGGACACTATGTAGGCAATCCTAGATGCCTTTGTGGCCAAGGTGGAAGCAGCGTGTGTAAGAACGGGGGCTAGAAAGCGCCCTCTCCCCCCATCTTCTGGGGACAACTCAGATGTGGAGCCGGGTCCAGCTAGCGCTCATGACAATGGCTCAGAGGTATCTAAGGATGCGGACCAAGATCACCCAGACAGTGAGGACGACTTCGGACCCAGGTCAGCACACGATAGGGCTCTAGTAAGTGACCTTATCACCGCAGTGCGAGATACTCAAAAAATAGAGGGGTTTGCAGAAGCAGCAGACGCGCCGTTCCCCTTTGGGTTCCGTAAGTCGACCCGCATTGCTAAGGTGTTTCCTTGTGTGTCTTATTTAGGCAAACTTTTATACAAGGAGTGGGATAAACCACAGAAGGTTTTTTCAGTCCCTAAAAATCTAGCGGTGCGTTACCCTCCTGAAGAGAGTTTTTTGAAAAGATGGACCTCGCCCCCGATAGTGGACCCTCCTGTGTCCAGATTAAACAAGCTAACCACCATACCGGTGGAGGGGGCTCCCCTGGACCTCAGGGCCCTCAATTGCTTTGTGAAGGTACAAAGATTCCAGATGGAATCGGTTTGCTCTGTCGTCACTGCCCTCCAGCTGGGGGACTTTCTGGCATCCTTGGACATCAGGGATGCCTATTTACATGTCCCCATATGCACAAAGCATCAGAGACTTCTGCGCTTTGCGGTCGGGGAAGACCACTATCAATTTGTGGCTCTCCCCTTTGGCCTGGCATTGGCACCAAGGGTGTTCACCAAGGTGCTTTCCCCAATTCTCACCCTACTAAGACAACGTGGCATCGCTATCGTGGGCTACTTGGACGACCCGCTTCTGAGGGCCTCTTCAGCCTCAGAATTAGAGGTGAGCGTGTCTATAACCTGTCAAACCCTCTGACACTTTGATTGGGTACTGAACATTTAGAAGTCAGTAATGGTTCCGACTCAACGCCTAGTATATCTGGGGTTGATTCTGGACTCCTCAGAGGCAAGGGTTTTTTTCCCTGTGGAAAAGTTGCAGACCCTTCGGGCCGCGGTGCAGCAGTTGACATCCCAGAAATGGTCGTCACTCCGCTTTTGCATGCGAGTCCTGGGCCTCATGGTGGCCTCCTTCGAGGCGGTACCATATGCGCAGTTTCACACAGAGTGCTACAGAAGGAAATTCTGTCCAAATGGGACAAGCACCCATCATCCCTGGATTATCAAATTCGGGTGAGCCACCTGGTCAGGACCTCCCTTGTTTGGTGGCTGACCTCACCGGCACTTTGGTCTGGGAAGTCATTCCTTCCTTTTCACTAGATAGTCATCACGACGGACGCCAGCCTTACCGGTTGGGGGGAGTCTGGGGGGTTCAGTCGATCCAGGGTCGCTGATCTCCGGAGGATTCCCACTTGCCAATCAATGTCCTTTATACTTCGGGCGATCAGGCTGTGCCTCTCCACATGGTCTCAGAGGCTACAGGGGCGTCCAGTCAGGATCCAGTCGGACAAAGCCACGGCGGTGGCATATGTCAACCATCAAGGAGGAACAAAAAGCTCGGCTGCAGCCTCATGAGGTCGCTCACATCCTACGGTAGGCAGAGAGGAGCGTACCGGACCTGTCGGCTGTATACATTCCGGGCAAGAGTCGCCAGATGCTGGACCAAGGAGAATGGTCTCTGCACCCGGATGTGTTCCAGCTCCTCTGCCAGAGATGGGGTACGCCAGACGTAGATCTCCTGGCGTCCCGACTCAATCAGAAAGTTTTGAGGTTTGTGGCCAGGTCAAGAGACCCATGGGCAGATGCAACAGATGCGTTAGTGGCACTGTGGAGTCAGTACCGGCTAATCTATGCCTTCCCTCCTCTAAAGCTCCTTCCTCATTTGCTTCGCAGAGTGGAGGCAGAGGGGATTCATATGATCCTAATTGCTCCTGATTGGCCTTGGCGTCCTTGGTACGCCGATCTAGTGTGTCTGGTAGCAGACGCCCCTTGGCGTCTACCGCTGAGAGAGGACCTGCTGTCACAAGGTCCCATACTGCATCCTGCTTTACAGTCGCTGGCTTTAACGGCATGGCTATTGAAAGCCAGGTACTAAGAGACCGGGCCTATCGGATTCTGTGATTCCTACCATGAGGAAGGCTAGGCAGTTGTCATTTAGGAGGATTTACCATCGCACTTGGAAAGCTTACTTAGCCCTTTGCGAGGAAATGAAGTGGAATCCACTGACTTATTTGGTGTCCAGAGTCCTGCTGTTCTTGCAGCACGGGGTGGACCAAAAGCTTGCTTTAAGCACGATTAAGGGGCAGATATCTGCCCTGGCTGTTTTTTTTAGCGACCCCTGATGGCTCACTCTCTAGTGAGAACATTTGTACAGGGGGTTCGACATGTGGCCCCTCCAGTCCGCCCTCCGCTACCTCTGTGCGACTTGAATCTGGTTCTCTCGGTGCTTCAGAAACCACAGTTCGAAGAGATTAGGGAGATTCCCTTGACACTCTCTCAGAAGGTGGTCTTTTTGGTGGCTGTTACGTCAGTTAGACGAGTCTCTGAGCTGGCAGCCTTGTCATGCAAGGCTCCCTATCTGATCTTCCACAAGGATAAGGTGGTGCTGCGTCTGTAGCTTTCCTTTCTACCTAAAGTCGTCTCGGCCTTCCATCTCAATGAAGACATTGTACTTCCATCCTTGTGGCCTCATCCGTCGCACCCTAGAGAGGCGGCGTTACATTCCCTGGACGTTGTCCGAGCTCTGAGAGTATACTTATCTGCTACTGCCCAGTTCCGAGGTCAGACTCACTGTTTGTTTCGGTGTCTGGTCACAAGAAGGGCCTAGCGGTCTCGTCGGCCACCATCTCAAGGTGGATCTGACAGATAGTGATTCAGGCTTACACCATAAGGGGTTGGTCGCCCCCCTTTCCTGTCACGTCGCATTCGACCAGGGCAATAGGGGCCTCTTGGGCTTTCCGACATCAAGCGTCTGTTTCCCAGGTGTGTAAGGCGGCGACCTGGACGTACGTTCACACTTTTACTAAATTCTACAAGGTTGATGTGAATGCATCTTCGGACGCTGCTTTCGGCCACAAAGTTTTGCAGGTGGCTGTTTAAGAGTTGCAACTCCTCAGTTGAGGAGCTCTGTTGTTTTGGGGTGAAGTTTAATCCTATGCTGTTCCCACCACTCGTTTTTTTTTTACACTGCTTTGGGACGTCCCACTTTGTCAAGATTAAGGCTGTGTCCGTCCATGAACGAAAGAGAAAATAGGATTTTTATACTCACCGTAAAATCTTTTTCTCTGAGTTAATGGACGGACACAGCACCCGCCCCTCCTTTTATGTTTGTACTTCTTTTTGACAAACTGATCTGCGAGATGCAGAGAGAGGGGTCATACCCAGAGGGCCCACCCCTGGGTGGGGCTGTATGGTGTGTATGATGTGTTTAAACATTTACTATAAGTTTCTGCCTAGTCACTCCTAAAGGAAGGCTAATACCCACTTTGTCAAGATTAAGGCTGTGTCCATTCATGAACTCAGAGAAAAAGATTTTACGGTGAGTATAAAATCCTATTTTTATAATAGCATATGATTATGTGAAATTTTTAAACTACTATTTAGAATAAAGCAACATTTAAAAAAAAAATCTTTGGACCATTGTACCCTAAAAGTCTGTGTTTTTTGGTAATTTTTTCATTTGTTTATTAGGTTACTGGGATGTGGGTACAAATATGTATATCCTCCCATACAGTCTCATACATTGCTCAAGATATAATATTTCCTCATTTTATGAAAAGTGCTTTTATTTTTATGTTTCTCTGTTGGAGAGATTTGCCATGACTTCCTGTTCTGACAGAAAATAGGCACAAATCTTTTTTGCAGGGTCAGAGAAGGCAATGACAACCTGTAAGAGGCTCTACATTTTCCCTGCTCTCTGAAGTTTTGTTTGTATTTTCACAGTGGTTATGATAGTAATTTGCTATGACGTTAGATTAGAGGAACAGAATTTAATCTCCAAATATGGAAAGGTTTCTTCACAGTAATGCCTCGTACACACAATTGGGCTTTTGCCCGACCAAACTCACATCGGAATTCCGACGGAATTCCATTGAGGAAAAGAGAATAGGTTCTCTATGTAAACTCCGATGGAACTCCTGGGAATTTCCGATGGAAAAACTCAGATGGGCATACACACGGTCGGAATTTCCGATTGAAAAAATCAGTCGGACTTTTTCCATCGGAAATTCCGATCGTGTGTACGAGGCATAAGCTGTGAAAAATTTGACTAGACTCCCTCCAGAGGTGGTTCTGGCTAGCTCAGTAGATTGCTTTAAAAAAGGTCTGGATTCTTTCCTAAAAGGAACATTGTATACGTGGATACTAACATTTATAGGTAAAGTTGATCCAGGGAATATTCGATTGCCTCTCAGGGCAAGGATTTTTCCCCCCTGCTGTAGCAAATTGGAGAATGCTTTGCTGGGGGTTTTTGCCTTCCTCTTGATCAACTGTTGGTATAGGATTGTGTATGTGGTATTGTATGATTTATTTATTTAAAAAAAAAATCTCTTTAATTGGTTGAACTTGATGGACTTGTGTCTTTTTTCAACCTGACTAACTATTTAACTATGTAATTTGACATTTATAGACATTTTAAAAATAAGAGGTTTACCCATGAGTTGGAAAGACAGGAAAAGTATAATTCTATGATACAGACGTATGTGTTGATATCGTTACATCTGTGAGTTTATACATTTACATGTAAGGTATAGCAATCAAGTACTAACAATTTATTGAATACTAATATATGTAAATGATGTTCACATCTGTTATTTTCCTTCACAGTCTCAGCTTTCCCAGGCTTTGAGCGGAGTTTCTGATAAAGCAAAAGAAGCGAAAGAATTCTTGGTTCAATTGAAGAACATTCTTCAACAAGTCCAGGTATAGTTTTCCAGAATGTTGTTACCGTATTTATCGGCGTATAACGCGCACCGGCGTATAACGCGCACCCTAATTTTAGGAGGGAAGTTTTAGGAAAAAAACTTTCAACAGCCCCTTTTATATTCCAAAGCCCCCTGCACATTACATACAGATCCCAGCACATTACACATAGATCACATCCCAGCACATTACATATAGATCACATCCCAGCACATTACATATAGATCACATCCCAGCACTTAGATCACATCCCAGCACATTACATATAGATCACATCCCAGAACTTAGATCACATCCCAGCACATTACATATAGATCACATCCCAGCACATTACATATAGATCACATCCCAGAACTTAGATCACATCCCAGCACATTACATATAGATCACATCCCAGCACTTAGATCACATCCCAGCACATTACATATAGATCACATCCCAGAACTTAGATCACATCCCAGCACATTACATATAGATCACATCCCAGCACATTACATATAGATCACATCCCAGAACTTAGATCACATCCCAGCACATTACATATAGATCACATCCCAGCACTTAGATCACATCCCAGCACATTACATATTGCCCCCAATCCTGTGGGAAAAAAAGATTTTTTGTTGTTTTGTACTTACAGTTTTGATGTCTTGCGCGGCGTCCATCTGCGGCCTCGTCGGGTCCGGCGTCCTTCTGCGGCCTCGTCGGGTGTCCATCTTCGGCGGGTCGGGCGTCCATCTTCGGCGGGTCCGGTGTCCATCTTCGGCGGGTCCGGTGTCCATCTTCGGCGGGTCCGGCGTCCTTCGGCGGCGTCCTCCCGCTCGTTTCCCGCCACGACTTTGAATACTGCGCCCGCATATAGCGAGCGCAGTACACTCGTGAATCTTCGGGCAGGCTCGGGCGCCTCTCGCACTGACGTCCTGTACGCTCAGGACGTCAGGACGTCAGTACGAGAGGCGCCGAGACTGGCCGAAGATTCACGAGTGTACTGCGCTCGCTATATGCGGGCGCAGTATTCAAACTCATGGCGGGAAAGCGGGTATCGGCGTATACTGCGCACCCACGATTTTGCCCTGATTTTCAGGGAAAAATAGTGCGCGGTATACGCCGATAAATACGGTAATCTGATCTTTGTTACATCTGCTTCTTCTGGAACCAGGATGTACTCGGTATTCCGAGTGTGTGTACGAGGCTTAAAACAGGATTCCCATCACTTTGGAAGGATTTCCGCTCACTAATGCCGCGTACACACGATCGGAAATATGATCATGCTGTATGTCATACAGCATGATCATATATGTGATTTGTTTTTTGCAGACACTGTGCCTAGAAAGTCCTGTAGTGGAATCTGATGTGTCACCTGTGATAAGTCATTGTCCCTGCAGGCAGGGACTGGGCTGTATGGGGAGAAATATAGACCATCTCCTGTACTATGTTTAAAGGGGCTATGAAAGCAGTGCACACAATCCCTGCCAGCCCCTCTGCTAGGACAACCTGTAGTATATATTGTTTGCCGTTTTGTAAAATTCATCTTCTAAATACCTTATTCCTTCTCACTGATCAGCGGTCACGTGACCGCCCGTCGCTCTCTTCCTCTGATGTATGTACTAGAAATGGACTTGGAAGGAAGGGGTCGAGATCTCCTTTTGACATTTGCCAGGTGGTTACATAATTTCCCTCTGTAGTACATACATCAGAGGAAGATAGCCGCTGTATCAAATCATTGGGACTCAAGTTGCAGCGACTTTGAAAAAAAGGTTCCTGCACTACTTTTCATTGCGACTTCCATTGACTTCTGTTAAAAGAAGTCGCAAGCCACAATGAAATCGCACATCAAAATTGCACTGATCTGTGGCTTCAAAATCATGCTGAACTAGAGCAATTTCAAAGCTGCACTGGTGTGGACCAGGGCTAAAAAATAAATCCAGCCAAAGTTTTTTTGTAGTTTTAGGCCTAGTTATTGGAGGCTTTTGTGAAAAGGGTATGCCTCATTTCATCTCATGGTAATTGTGACCAGGAGATGAAATGAGTAAAAAAAATCTAATAGGGTGACAGATAAAGTGTATGAACACATTAACCATAAACTTATATTATTTTCTCCCTTTTGGTCTCTTAATTATAGCATTAAAATAGTGTTCTGGTATATCTGCTGTCTGCCTCTGTTGACTGTAGTCTGAATACACTTGGGTTATTTACTAAAGGAAAATCCACTTTGCACTACAAGTGCACTTGGAAGTGCAGTCGCTGTAGATCCGAGGGGAACATGCAAGGAAAATTAAAACAGCATTTTAGCTTGCACACGATTGGATGATAAAATCAACAGAGCTTCCCCTTAATTCAGAGCTTCCCCTCAGATTTACAGTGACTGCACTTTCAAGTGCACTTGTAGTGCAAAGTGGATTTGCCTTTTCATAAATAACCCCCTTAGTGTCCTAGGGTGACAATACTACTCCTCCTACTACATTTAAGGAGTTGTATGCTTCAATATATTACATTCCTGGGTTTACAAACAAAAATTAACAGCTGATGGGGGTTATAACCTTCTCCTATTTGATATGATTTCTAACACCGAGTCTTCCCTGCCAACAGATGGCATGTATGCTATAGGGTCAACAAAAATTGACAGTCAGAACTAGAGCTGTCCAATCAGTAAAAATAGGTCTAGATCAGCAGGCGGTGAGTTTTTTTCTTTTTGTATGTGTTTTTATCTGGGTGTTATTCTACCTATAGTGGACTAATCTAATTGTTGATTTTTTAATAAAGTTTTTCTCACTTTTGATATACCATGGTTGATCCTCCTAAGACCCCTTTCACACTGAGGAGTTTTTCAGGCGGTGCAGCGCTAAAAATAGCGCCTAAATACCGCCTGAAAAACCTGAAATACCGCCCGCAATGCGCCTCTGCAGAGGTGCATTGCGGGCAGTATTTAACCTTTTATCAGCCGCTAGCGGGGGTTAATACCGCACCGCTAGCGGCCGAATCCCGCGCCTCCCGCCCCAGTGTGAAAGGGGCCTTACTGCTATCTTTTTGGAGACATCTCTTTGTCTCAACACCGCTCTTCATGTATTGACTTTAAATAGCATTGGAGGTATCCCGTCCGCTGGACGAATCTGTGACAATCAACTATATACGCAAATTACTTCCAGAGCTTGGAAAGAGGGTCTAATGTTCAATTTTTTATTTTTTTTCCGGGGATGAGTCAAACCTATGCAGAGAGACCACTGCTCCACATAGAGGGCAATTGTCATTCCCAGCTATGGCTGCCTTTAAAAGAAAACAATCCACAAAACTTTGCATACATTTTTTGACACACCTGGAATACATTTAAATGGAAAGTTCATTGTTTGCTTTAAATCTTGGTCTATTATATGTAAATTTTTTGATTTTTGGTCAATAAAGAAATACTGATACATATAGTTTGTATTGAACTTGGAGTTGGAATTATATAAGACCTTTTTCCAGAGAATGTCACGACACTGATGAATGCAGTCTAATACTTAAATGTATTAAAATTTTCTTTTCAGATTTTCTTTTAGCTTTGTGCTACAGTTTAGCTAACACCTCTCGCACGATTGCCTTCCTTTTAGGAAAATGGTCTGGAATATGAAGCATGCTTGGTTGCTCAATGTGATGCTCTGGTTGATGCATTAAACCGTCAGAAAGCGAAATTGCTTACCAAAGTCACAAAAGAACGTGAACATAAATTCAAGGTGAGCTGCAACATCACAGACATTGGGATAAAGAATTGATATTTTTTTTAAATGTAGTTATAAAAATTATGATAGTTTAAGTCATACAAACACAACCATATATAAAGGCTTAACTCTAGGCAAATGTATAATGATGGTTCTGCTACAGTTTTAGTAAAAAATAGAAAACTAATGCTAAATCCAGTAAGGATGGAATGAATCGCTTGTGGGATTATATCGGTGCCAAAGGCAAAATCAATTAAGGTAATAACATTTACAAACTTTAAATAATACATCATAAAAACATGATAGATATACAGTAGTTAAAATACACATGTCCATAGTATGGTCAACTTTGTTCGTTTATTCAAATGCTGGTACTGTAGAGTCGTCTCCCGACATGTTTCGCCATTAATGAGTTCCTCAGGGGACGTGAAAGAAATGAATA
Source organism: Rana temporaria (assembly GCF_905171775.1). Taxonomy (NCBI): domain Eukaryota; kingdom Metazoa; phylum Chordata; class Amphibia; order Anura; family Ranidae; genus Rana; species Rana temporaria. The sequence continues at coordinate 370,495,093 of NC_053492.1, read as the reverse complement.
GTTAATGGACCAGGCAATCACCAAACAGCTCCCCACTGACTGCCAGCACCAAAGAATGGAGAGAGGGCGCTGCGTGGACACAGGAGACACATACAGACCAGGACAGTGTCTGAAAATCAATGGATTAAACCAAGGGAGATATTGCTGAACATCAGGGCAAACATAAGCAACGTATCCAAACAGCCCTCGGGGAGCATTTGTTAATACATACTCGTACATCACCATCTTCATTCTGTGCGTTGCCATGCATTGTGCCACGCTACAGTGCAAATCCGTCAGCATTTGCAATGGGGTGCCATTCAGAATGCACGATGCAGTAAAGCACACAGTGACCCACTCATTACAACACCAAAGTGTGAATGGGTCCTTAGGGAAGTTTACTCTCTCTATTTGTCCTGCTCACCACTGTCACCTGTAACTAAAAGTAATGGAAAATTCAAAATGTCAATTTGCCATCAGAACAGGGACTTTACCTCACTCTGAGCCTAGGTTCACACTGACTGCAGGTTATAAATCATGGGAGTTTGGCTACATACCCGCATGTCAGTCCGACTTCGGGTGCGATTTCCAAGACATCTGTGTGGGTTGCTGCACAGATGTCTTTACAAATCGCCCCTGAAGTCGCCAAAAGTAGTACAGGAACTTTTTCTGGGAATTGGTGCGGCGCCAGCAATAGCCGCCGATTTGGCATGCGATTTGACATGTGAAATCGCCTGTCAAATCGGACCAATGTGAACCTAGGCTAAAGGGATTTTATCTCCTACTTCCTCTTATGTCGATAGGACAGGAAATGTAGGTACATTTCCCCAGTGGGACATAGATGATGAAAAAAACATCACCAGGGTTTTATCCATTACCTTCTCTATGCAAAAAATATATATAAAAAAATATTTTGTAAAACATTTTAGCTATCATGTAATAAATAGTTTCTTATGATTACTTATGAGTGTAAACTTATTCAGACCAAGCAGCATTAAAGTCCAACTCCAGACAAAATTCTACTTTTTTTTTTTTTTTAGATTTAGATAAAGTAGGGGGGTAGACATACATTTTTGTCAGATTTTTTTTCTTGTCTTTGATCCCATTTCAAGACACTCTCTGCCAGACATGTCAAAATAGTGTTTTAGCATTTTAACTGAAAAAGGGCTCAGATGTTCTCCAGTTGACAATGCCCAGTTGAAGTTTTATTTTGTTCAGTTCAGCATTCATTTAAATTTGACTTGTCTGTGCAAGGCCTTCCACTCTACTAAAAATTAGATTTTGTCTATGTAACCGTCAAGCCTCGTACACACGACCGAGGAACTCGACGGGCGAAACACATCGTTTTCCTCGTCGAGTTCTTTGTCAGGCTGTCGGAACTTGACAAAGCACGTTTCTCCATTCCTATCGAGGAAATAGAGAACTTGCTCTCTTTTTCTGCTCGTCGAGTTTCTCGACAGTTTCCTAGACGAAAATGTACACACGACCAGTTTCCTCAGCAAAAAAATATCTCACAGCAAGTTTCTTGCTGGTTTTTGCCGAGAAACTCAGTCGTGTGTACGAGGCCTCACAGGCGTTCCACCTATTCAGACAGGGAATGAGTGGAGTGTAAGGCGTAACATAGATTATACCATTTTCTTTCCTTCAACCATGGGTTAACCTGCCTAGCAGTATTCCCGAGTGTGGCTCGGGGTAAGATTTTTGCACTACTCGGGATTGCTCGTTGGATGCTGGAAAAGGTTTCTTACCAGCGATCCAGCGATGTATTTCCACAGTGCACGGCGGACGGATGTTCCGCCCGATGCACTGTGTTCCCCTGATCTCCGTTCCCTGCGACGTTACGACGCACAGGGGCGGAGAACGGCGCCAAATTCAAAAAAGTAAATAAACACAGTACATACAGTATACTGTAATCTTATAGATTACAGTACTGTGTGTAAAAAATACACACCCCCTTTGTCCCTAGTGGTCTGCCCAGTGTCCTGCATGTACTTTTGTATAATAAAAACTGTTCTTTCTGCCTGCAAACTGTAGATTGTCCATAGCGACCAAAAACTGTCTCTTTATGTCAAAAGTGGTTTTAGAGCAGCTAGAAAACAGCGATAATAAATTAAAATCACTTGCAGAATTGAGCGATAGCAATTTGTGGGGAAATTTGTCATAAAAAAATAAAAGTAATGACAGCAACAATTCTGCAATTGAGCAAATTTCAGTGTTTTTGATTTGATTACATTATTGAATATTTTTTATTATAATTATATTATTATTTGTTATAATTATTTATAGTTATTTATTATATTATAATTTATGATTTTGTTTTTCAAACTTTATCATACCCGAGATGTCTGCTAGACTCTGGTTTGGACAGATTTAAGTGAGTTATTCCTAAGAATTACAGGCCTACAATGTAAAACGCCAAATTTCCTTGCAAAATAATGGTACCACTTTCAGCACCTAAAATCTGAAATAATCATACCGCCAGGGAGGTTAAAGGAAAGAAAATTGCTCAGTTCCCCATTCAACGCTGACTGTGTTGATGGGGGAATCCCTCCCACTATAATAATTACTGCTGTCGGCTGTAGTCGCTGGCAGTGATTAAATTAAAAAACTAACTGACAGGCTGGTTGATCGATAGGCCAACTTCAGTACAGCCAGCCTGCCCATAGATGTATTGAATTTTGCCAGGTTCCTGCTGAACTGGCCAAATTTCAATCCATCTATGGCTGACTTTAGTCTTTCCATCAGGGAAACAGACAGCAATAAAAACCTCACAGAGGTTGACCCCTTTCCTGCTGAATTCATAATTTTCGAAAAATAACATTTGGTTAGTGTTGGGCTTAAGTTTAGAGAATGCCTAAAGAAAAGTTTTTTTTTGTAAAATAAATATGTGAAAAAGAGCCATAGAGTAGTAAAATGAAAAGATTAATGCACCAGCTGTTGAAACTATTTCTAGGCAAGCTTAGTGGAAATGTATGCATTTCCCTTGAGAGTATTGAGAGGATTAGGAGAGGATCTGAATACTTTTTCAATGTTTGTATCTGTTAGTACATTCTGCCTTTGTCTGCTGTGTTGTGCAGAACATGTAAAGTAGAACCAAAAGACATGTGGCTGCTGGCAACATGTACTTGTGAGCATTAGTCCTACCGGTATAATACACTAATCCATTGTAAAGGGAATAATTTTATATATTTATATATTTTTTTTCTAGGTTGTCTGGGACCAGATAAATCATTGTACGCTGAAACTGCGCCAGTCGACTGGGCTGATGGAATATTGCCTTGAAGTCATCAAAGAAAATGATCCCTCTGGTTTCTTACAGGTAAATGTGCAATATAATCCTTTTGTTAAAACATGTAAGGTATTCACAGGTCTCTTGTTTCATGTACCTGTGACTGATAAGGATTCTGTACTGAACACTTGGGTCTATATGAAATCTCTGAACCTCAGACAGGATTATTCTCCAGGCTAACTAACATACACATGGTCTTATATTGCAGAAACTGCTTTTAACCTAATTTTTTTTTGTTATATATATTTATTATTGTTATATATATCAATTACATATAGCTTCCATATTTTACAGGACCGCTAGAGAAATGTAAAACTTAACAAAGTGTCATATGCGGTTCCACGAGATAAACAATTCTTCTTTTCGGCAATCCTTATAGATCCACCTTCTGTTTCTGTCGCCTCCAAGCCAACCTGATATTACTTTCAAATAGACCAGGCATCACTTAATGGCGGACTGCAGTTTGAGTCTGGATGGAGTTAATGTTCTATCTGGACCGCCGTGGAACCTCCATTTAGAAGCTGCTCTGCCCAGAGCTGTCACCACCCCCCACTTTCATTCTTATTCTTACAGAGTTGACAGTGGGAGGTGGGGCAGTTCTGGATGGCGGGAGGGGGCTGCCCAAGTTAACAAGCAGGTGACTGGTTGGTAGGATGCAGGGCGTTTTTAGCAGCCAAGCACCAGCTTGCAGCTCCAGCTCCTGCTCTCTGGTTAAACCTGATGGTTAAGGTAGGACTGGAAGGGACCGATGTGAAGGGGGGCGAAGGACAGTAATGCTAAAAACTGTAATGGAGGGGCTCAGGACAGTTAAGGGGGAATACCAGATAGTTAAGGGGGCTCAGGACAGTTAAGGAGGAGCTCAGGACATTAATGGGGGATCTAGACAGTATTGGGGGCTCAGGACAGTAATGGAGGACTGAGGACAGTAATGGTGGGACACAGGATAGTTAAAGGGTGGGAGCTCAGGATAGTTAAGGGGGGCTCAGGATAGTTAGGGGGAGCTCAGGACAGTAATAGGGGACTCAGGGCAGTAATGGGGGGCTGAGGACATGAATAGGAGGATGGGGGTTGAGGACATTAATGGGGTCACGGAGGACAGTAATGGGGTCACTGAGGACTGTAATTGGGAGACTAAAGACAATGATGGGGTCCCTAAGGACATTAATGGGGCCATGTAATGGGGGCACCATGTGGTTTGGTGTGTGCAAAAATGTGCTGTAGTTGCCGATGTATGAGGGTTTCATTAAGTGATCCCCATACATCTGCTGAAGTGCAGTGCATTTCTCTGTAGGTCTGGAATGCATGAGATTTTCCCCAGTCACATAAATGTGAACCTAGCCTAAGAAAAGAGGGAGGCTGTGATGTGAAGGATATAATTTATAGCACAAACTCGGCTGTTATTTTCATTCTCACAGAGCCGACAGCAGGAGGTGGGAAAACTCTGGATGGGGCTGCCCAAGATAACAGATTGCAGGGCGGTCCTAGCAACCAATAACCAGCTTGCAGATCCCACTCTCTGGCTAAACTTGCTGTTCTTCCTGTCCCCCTCCCTATCTGTGGAGGACAGCAATGCTAAAAACTGTAATGGAGGGGCTCAGGACAGTCAAGGGGGGGGGCACTCAGGACAGTTAAAGGGGCAACTCAGGACAGTTAAAGGGAGGAACTCCTGATAGTTACGGGGGCTCAGGATACTTAAGGAGGAACTCAGGATAGTAATGGGGGGATCTGTACAGTAATGGGGGGCTCAGAACAGTAATGGGAGGGACTACAGATAGTAATGGGGGGCTGAGGACAGTTATATCGGGGACTGAGGACCGTAATGGTGGGACACAGGACAGTTGGGGGGAAATCAGGTTAGTTGTAAGGGTGGTACGCAGGACAGTAATGGTGGCACAGGGTACTAATGGGGGCTGAGGACATTAATGTGGAGGCTGAGGACATTATAGGAGTCACTGAGGACAGTAATGGGGTCACTGAGGACTGTAATGGGGTCCCTGAGGACATTCATGGCGGCCACTGGAATAAAGGAATTGTCAAAAACTGCCTGTTGTGGTTTTTACTTTATAACCAGGGGTGGCCCGTGCATTGTGAGCACACACCTCTGTCCTTCCTATTCATGCGGCCGTTCCCTTTGAGGACGCCAGGCCCATGAATTCCTATTGTGGGGATGGGGGGGGGGTGCTTTTGGAGCACCTGATTAGAGCCAGAGGCAGGGCTGGTGACATCATATCACTGACTAAGGTAGTATTACAATGTTAGGATTATATCCAAAGGCACATCTAGGCACATCTAGACTTTCTGAATCTAAGGCCCCAGATTTTTGTCTTCAGATTTACCAAAACCATGTAGTGCAAGGGCCTACTTGATTGCACACAAACTGAAACTCTTAAGGTTTGACCTCATATTATATGGTTTTGGTAAATCTGAAGACAAAAATCTGCAGAAAATCTAATAGGGTGGTCTAGAGCAAAAATGTGAAAAGACAACTATCCCTATTTAAAACATTAATGAACTGTATATTCATGCTTACATATGCCTGACATCTGCCACATAATCAAATATTTGTTAATTTCTTTAAAGATCATGATAAAAAAAGGATTACATCACAACCAAATATTGTACTTCAGAGAAATCCAGTTTTCCTGTACAGTACAAAAACAATAATAATTAGACTGTAAATTACATATGTTAACAAAAAATGTACCAATATTATATGCAAAAAATAAATAATTTAAAAAAAAAGCAAGAATAAGATCAAAGTTCTGCAAGCTGCAACATAATTGTCTTTGATTAGGAAACTGCAAAGCTGCACTCTAAAGAAAAGTTAAAGAATAAATAAATTCAAAGTGAGTCAGTTCTTTGCCCATGCACAAATACCTACATTCCTTTTGCTTCCCCACCAATCCACTTTAACTGCTGAGAAAGAAAGAAAAGCTCATTTAAATAAATTAGTCATTGCTTACACAAGGCTCTGGATTCCCCCACGTGACAGTGCTGATTGGCCTAGGAATTGGCCGGCTATGTTGCAGTGCTAACTGCATAGTTGCCAACATTTGAAAATGAGAGGTGCCCATGTATAAGAATAAAAATGCCTGTCGGGCACACAGGGAGCGTGGCCAATAAAGTGGGTATGCTTAATAACATTGGATGTAGCTTTTCAACATATATAGCTTGTAGTGTCATATCTTTTCCAGTAGTTTTCTATTTTTTTCAACAAAATAGGTTTTTACACTAAATAAATAGTGGAAAACAATTTATGGTGTCACTAGCAGCAAAATTGTTGATGTCAATTGGAGTGAAAAAATCCCATTGTTGTTATCAGGCCAAGTAAATTCAGCGCCATCATTCGTGGTAGAGGGAGTGAAATAAGTCACATCATTGTTAATAGTTCTATCATTGGTGTAAAATAAAATATGCCTCGTGTCTGGTGTCAGTGGGAGAAAAATAAGGGGGAGGACTAAATACTTTTAGTATGGAGGGAAAGAGAACCAAATAGGCAACATATGGTGCAGTATACAGCATAAAACAGTGTGGAATGGTGAAAATAGAACCTAGTGCACACAATGAGACAGTGTGAAATAGGAAATGAATGGCAAAGTGTACAGATTAAGATGGTGTGGAATGGGAAACAAACTGCTCAGTGTACAGAATGAGGCAGTGTGGAATAGGAAAGGTAGAGTGCAGTGTACAAAACAATGCAGTGTGGAAAAGGAAAGGTAGAGTGCAGTGTACAAAACAAGGCAGTGTGAAATAGGAAATGTACAGTGCTGTTAATGTAATGAGGCAGTGTGAAATAAGGGAGGTACAGTACAATGTAAAAAGACAGTGTAGAATGAGGAATGTACAGCACAGCATAAAGAATTAGGTGGAGTAAAATAGGAAATATACAGTGCAGAGCGTCAGATGGTGAAGAAGGGCAATATACAGTGCAGTATACAGAATGAGGCAGGTTAGAATGGGGAACATACTGTGCTGCTTATGAAATGAGGTGGTGTAGAACAGGGAATGTACAATGCAGTGTACAAAATTAGATGGGTGTAGGATAGGGAAAGAGCAGCATATAAAACAGTAATATACGGTATACGTATATGCACTGCAATGCAATTCACTCTTAATTGCACTCCAATGTAACAATACTGTGCACTATAGAACACCACAGTGCACACGTGAATTTTCTGTACAAAGTGGCTGTAAACCCCATTCATGAAATCTGACCTGGGCACATATATCTGTAGTGTTTACTTATCTCTCTCCAAACCCCTAAGTCCCATGTCTTTATGCTCTTCCGTTCCTCTGTTATCAGCATAATAAATCAGCATGATAAATTTTGACAAGATTTCTAGCACAAGCTGCACTTTCTAAAGAGTGTAGAAAGCTGAAGACAGAGGATATACATGTAAAATTTATGTAGGGGGATTTGTTTCATCCCTGCGTGACTGTCATCTGAGGCTATTTACTTCACTGGGTATAGGAGAGGGGTTACATCAAACTTAAGAATAGTGTAGGATCCTTTTTTTGTTGTGCACTGCCACGCATTCAATATGAATGGTCCCCCTACAAAAAAACAAAATGCATGCATTAGAGCATCTGTGTTGTGCTGTGAATGATTCTTTATGGTTAGCATACATATTTAGCAATTGAGTGCCCTATAAATTATTTTTGCGTAAGTGATACGTGAATGGACGCCATTCACGTTCACTTTGAAGCAAATGACGTCCTTGCGACGTAATTTGCCGCAATGCACGTCGGGAAAGTTTCCCGACGGCGCATGCGCTTTACGATCGGCGCGGGAACGCGCCTAATTTAAATGATTCCCGCCTTTCATTTACATTGCACGCGCTTACGCCGGGCAATTTTGCCGGCGCGCCCTCACAATTTACGGAGCTACTGCTCCGTGAATCGAGGGCAGCGCAAAATATTTGCGGGGGCGCAGGGCAAAATCTTTGCCCTGCGCCTCCGCAAATAGAGCACAGATCTCTTTGAATCCGGGCCAGTGTGTATATTTTTTTCACTTTATGCATGCAGGTCAAGAATAAATGTGTTTAGTATTGAGGAATGACTTACTGAACCAGCAGGTGGTCCTGGGTTCCTGTCTCCTGGGGGCTTCCTAGTATAGTGTCTCTTCAGACTATCCAGCACCTTGAAATATAATAAATAGGTACCAGTCTACTCCTGGAATACTGCCAGCAGCAGTATTTGCATTGCCATTGGCCACAATCAATTGTACACCCTCAATCCCTCCACCCCCTTATTGTGCACCCCAACTCCATATAAGCAATCTTCACACCCAGATTCAGTTGAAGTTGGAAGAATTCCAGTGCACAGTTGTTGGTGGTGGTCCCGGGGAGGATATGAGAGGAAGGAGAAGAGAAATCAAAGCCATCCTCAACCGAGCAGCGCACTGCTACACACTCAGCGGGAGCATGCTACTCATCTCAATTCCACACACTCTAACTAAGGGCCATTTAGCTGGGCCTGACCATGCATAGTGGGACAGAGAGAGGAGGGAGCCTGACGCTGACAGGACCAGAACAGGAGCACACACAGACTGATCTCCCACATCTTTTCGCTCTAAATCCTTACTAATTTTGGATCCTTTTGAATTTTGCACCCAAGGCAACCGCCCCCGTGGCCCCTCTCATGCTACACCACTGAATACTGCTCAGTGTCGTGGATCATGCAATAAAGCCTGCAGAACAATTCAGGACACTGTACAAAATCCAGGTACTGCCCTGCAAGATCTGGGAAACTTAGCAACCATGTGAATGGCCCAGCGATATAAGTGGGTTACATGTTCCTCTGGTTGTTTTGACTCCCAGTGCTAAATGAAGGAGGAATGAAAGTAAGTATATGCTGCTGGGGTTAGGGATGGGGATGGGGGACAATTAAAGCAAATATCTTGCTTTACCTTGAATGGGAAAAGCATGGATTGCAGTTAAATAGTTCTTTATTGGAGCAATAACTTATTTACAACATGAAAAATGCACTTTTGTGGTAATAAAATTTAAAATTAAATACTATGCTATTCACTATGTCTGGGTAATTTAAAACCTTAATTTTTATATTGAGGTCTTCAATATACTCTGTGGGCTTTCTTCTGTAGAGTGTAAAAAGTAGGTTTTCATGAGCAAAGAAGAGACACTGCAGAGAATCATCATCCCCAGTTCACTTTAGCTAAGCCCATCCCATGTGACCTTGGCCAGCCAGCTTGGATTAAGCTTTTGGAATCATGCCCATCCAAATGGATGCTGATTTTGACATAGAAAAAGCTTACAGTGCGAGTAGAGAGAATATCCAAGACATTAATAGGCAAGGGCTAAATTGGGGTTAGTATTTTTTTTTTTTTAATACAGGTTGTCTCGAATCCAGCATATTACACAAATATGAAAACATATTTGTACAAGGCTGCATTTGTACTTGTATAGTTACATAGTTAGTTAGTCAGGTTGAAAAAACGACACAAGTCCATCCAGTTCAACCATAAAACAAAATAAAATAATAACAATAATAATATCATACAATCCCATATACCCAATTCTATACCCACAATTGATCCAGAGGAAGGCGAAAAACCCCAGCAGAGCATGATCCAATTTGCTACAGCAGGGGAAAAAAATCCTTCCTGATCCCCAGAGAGGCAATCGGATATTCCTCGGATCAACTTTACCTATAAAAGTTAGTATCCAGTTATATTATGTACATTTAGGAAAGAATACAATTTCTTAAAGCAATCTACTGAGCTTGTCCAGAAGCACCTCTGCAGGGAGTCTATTCCACATTTTCACAGCTCTTACTGTGAAGAAACCTTTCCGTATTTGGAGGTAAAATCTCTTTTCCTCTAGACGTAAAGAGTGCCCCCTAGTCCTTTGTGTTGACTGTAAAGTGAATAACTCAACACTAAGTTCACTATATGGACCCCTTATATATTTGTACATGTTGATCATATCCCCCCTTTATCTCCTCTTCTCAAGAGTGAATACATTTAGTTCCTCTAATCTTTCCTCATAGCTGAGCTCCTCCATGCCTCTTATCAGTTTGGTTGCCCTTCTCTGCACTTTCTCCAGTTCCCCAATATCCTTTTTGAGAACTGGGGCCCAAAACTGAACTGCATATTCCAGATGAGGTCTTACTAATGATTTTTACAGAGGCAGTGAAAGTGAAGCATTTATTCCTTGTCTCTCTTTCTACTCTTTCCTCCTACCGCTCCCCCTCCCCCCCTTTTTTATGACTCAAGTCCTGTCTTTGAACTTATAGTTCCATTTGGAACACTAGTAAGTAACATAATTTCACCCTATACAAACAGTAAAGGCCCACATACACACAATCGGATTTTCAGACAACAAATGTGTGATGACAGGATTTTGTTGGAAAATCTGACCGTTTGTATGCTCCATCGGACAATTGTTGTCGGATTTTCCGACAACAAATGTTTTATAGCATGCTTTAAAACTGTTTGACAACAAATGTGTCTTGTCTGATTATCTAATCATGTGTACACAAGTCCATCGGAATAAAATCCAAAGTACAAACACGCATAAAAAAAACACATCGTTTTGTGTATGTTGGCTGAAAAAGTTCTGCATACCAAGTTCACGGCCAACACCATTCGCACAAAATTCCACAGATTTTTCCGATGGAAATCCGATCCTGGCTTAAGTGATCCCTGCAGCATATCCATTTCTAGAAGGAAGAGTTTATCAGCTATTATATGATGATTCAAAGATTATCGCTATGTTAATTTTTACTTAGGGAAATGAGGTTAAGATGCTTACCTTTCTATTTGTTGTATATTTATATAATGTTTTTACTGGTTATCTTTTTAGAGGTATCAAACATAGAAACAAAGTTTGTATAATTGCTCTTTCATTTAATACAACATATGTAGTTGTACAAAATTATACTTCTTAGAAAACTTTAAACTTTTTCTAAAAGCTGCAAGAGACAGTAAAATCTATATTTATAGCAATTGCTGCTGGGAACATCTATGTAACATAAAGTCTGTTAGCGGTGAATCAGCGTTTGTGGGTTTCAAAAACAAAAAGAGTACTTGATTTTGTGTAAGGGATTTTTATCATGTTTAGCATTACCTGTAACCCCAATGGCTAATTTACTAAAGACAAATAGAATGTTCACTTTGCTTAGGTAATTTTTTTCATAGGTCAGTGAATGAGGTGAAACTCTGCTGACTTTCATCATGCAATCATGTGCAAGCAAAAAAAATTCAGTTTTTTTCCTTGCACATGATTGGGTAATCTTTGTAAAGTAAAGTTCCACCATATTCACTAAGATTCAAGGAAATTTCCCTTGCAAAGTGCAACTTGCACTATTTCTGTTGCAGGTATTTCAGTCTCTCCTCCACCATCACCACGATTGCCCGTCTTGACTGTAGTCCTATTAAAAGAGAATTTTGGGAGTCTGATCTTTATGGCCTTATTTAGAAAAAGTTTTCTAGCGGTAATTCATTGTTCATTTTGAAATATGTTTCGAAACAGACTGCAGAGAAATAGTACGTGACTTTTTATTTATTCACTTTGCTTGTCTGCAATGCTGCAGACATGAGTTATTTTTGATTGTCCATTAGTTTATCTGTGGCAAAAAAAATAAAAATAACGCAATATACACCAGGTCAAACCCAATTATGCCAACATACACTTAGTCAGAGTTTTTTTTTCTTAAATTAGAACATCAGTGAACTAGATTTTTGTAGTTTTATGTAATCATCTCATAGATTAGCATTACTATAGACAGAACACAATTTATCCTAAAAATAAAAGATTGCTTCGGGGCAGGAAAAATAATTAAACTTCAGATTATTTTCTGTTGATTTATGTTTAGTAATGAAATGCTGGTATAATCACCCTAGAGAAAGTGAAATAGATTTACTTAGAATAACTCTTAAAACAACTTAATTTTGAATTGGCAAATGCCAATTAATGCAAGTGTTGTTTTGGCTTAAAGCTCCTCAAAAATACAGATTGCTTTCCTGTTGTTTGCAGAAATATAAATAAGAATAAATTCTGATTACTCACATAGAGACTAAAAAAAAAAATTGCTGCTGGAAGCTCAATACACCCAACACTTAAGCCCCTGCGATAAGGCACTGCTTTGCTTTAACTAACAATTGCGCGTTCTGGCGACACTGTTCCCAAACAAATTTTGTGCACTTTTTTACCCCAAAAATAGAGCCTTCTTTTGGTGGTATTTGATCACCTCTGCGGTTTTTTTTTTTTTGCGCTATCAACAAACAAAGACTAACAATTTTTAAACTAAAACACATCCAATAAAAAAAATCAAAAAAATCTAATTTCATCATCATTCCAGGTCAATATGTATTCTTCTACATATGTTTGATAAAAAAATCCCAATAAGCGTATATTGATTGGTTTGCACAAAAGTTATTGGGGTAGATTAAGATAGGTTAGCGGATCTTTAGATCCACGTAACCTATCTGATTTACGTTACGCTGCCGCAATTTTGTGAGGCAAGTGCTGTATTCAGAAAGCACTTACCTCAAAACTTGCGGCGGCGTATCGTAAATCCCCCGGCGGAATTCAAATTCCGCGGCTAGGGGGAGTGTAGTATTTAAATCAGGCGCGTCCCCGCGCCAATTTAAATGCGCATGCGCCGTCCACGAATTTTCCCAGCAATTCGTGGACGGCGCACTTAACATAGGATACGCCTCACATAGTAGGGGTAAGTATACGCCGGAAAAAGCCGAACGCAATCGACGTAATAAAAAGCGACGGGCGGGCGTTCGTTTCTGAATCGGCGTAAATGCTCATTAGCATATTCGACACGTAAAAGACACGGAAGCGCCACCTAGCAGCCGGCCTGGAATTGCAGCCTAAGATCCGACGGTGTAACACAGTTACACCTGGCGGATCTTAGGCATATCTATGCGTAACTGATTCTATGAATCAGTCGCATAGATACAACTGGCTGGCCTTAGAGATACGACGGCGTATCAAGAGATACGCCGTCGTATCTCCTATTTGAATCCGGGCTATTGTGCCTATGGGATATTTTTATGGCTTTTTTTTTACAATTTTTTTTTACTACTGATGGCGGTGATCAGCAAATTTTAGCTGGACTGCGACATTGCGGCAGACAAATTGAACACTAACTGACACTTTTTGTGGACCAGTGACACTAATAAAGTGATTATTGCTAAAAAAATGCACTGCCACTGTATAAATGACACTGGCAGGGAAGGGGTTAACATCAGGGGCGATCAATGGGTTAAGTGTGCTCCTAGGGAGTGATTTCTAACTGTGTGGGGGATGGTTTAACTGGAGAAAGAGAGAGTTCTGAACACAAGATCTCTCTCTTCCTCTCTGACAGAATGTCGGTCTGCCATATTTACTGCCTCTCAAGTGAATGATCGGCGGGTCCCAGTGGCCTTTGCAGCTGCCGGACCCACAAATTGGCTCATGCTGTGTCCAATCACAGTGGGAGCTGGTCGCCGGCGGCACCTGCACACATCCCAGACCCAGAAGAGGAAACATCATACAGGCCGCCCTGCCACAGTATTGTGCTGTGGGCAGTCCGGCAAGCAGAGAAAAGCAAAGAAAAAAATAATAATATAGCATACACAAGTCATATAGTAATTGAATGTTATTAAAAATCACCTTTCCTTTTTAATCTCTAGCTCTGTTATTTTCTGTAGTGCAATGCAATATGGCTACCTGGAGTTGTTCTGTACACAGAATATATACAGAACTTTCCCCAGAAACATAATTTCCTGCTTGTGTGATTGGCTCACTGTATTTCTCAGAAGTCTACACTAATATACAAGTCAGATTTTTTGGCATCCCCTGCAACAAAAATGACATTTTTGCTAAGATACTCCCAATAGGAAATAACAAAATGAAGGGATGCAGACCCTGCAATTTTCCTCATTAGAGCCCTGATTCTGCAGCAGCTGTTTGATAATTATGCAACCACTCCCATTAGACTCACTCAACACAGGGAAAGAGAGGAACAAGTAGTGATTTCTTTAGAATAACAAAAGGTAGGAATCTGCAACGTTTGTTAAAATCCTTGCAAAATGTACATAGATCAGTGTTTCTCAACTCCAGTCCTCAAGGCGCACCAACAGGTCATGTTTTCAGGATTTCCCTCAGATGAAATGGCTGTGGTAATTACTAAGGCAGTGAAACTGATTAAATCACCTGTGCAAAATAATGGAAAACCTGAAAACATGACCTGTTGGGGCGCCTTGAGGGCTGGAGTTGAGAAACACTGACATAGATAACCCAATGTGGAATGTTTTTTTTCTCCACTGAAGTGGAGTTACGCTTTAATATATACAGTATATGCACAGTGTTAAACAGATAACTGTTGTGTGTCTGCTTGACACAAGGCAGGTTTTTTACTTTCCCTGCCTCTGTCAATTAGCTGATTTCACTAAGCTGCTTTGGTATTTAGAGCCAATTGGTATTAAGCCCCAAAACAAAAAGTACTACATTGTAGCTTACAATGCTTAAATGTGGTAACTGCATTCTTTTTTCTTTTCTTTAGACTTTTTCCTTTATTTTCTACTGATGATCAAACCAGTAACACACTTCGGGGTGCAGCTGTGCATAGTAACTGTAGCGCTACCCCAAAGGAGCCATTGGCTGATTTGGGTCCTCTGCTCTTTCCTTTGACCTAAGTGGAGCCCCACCCCTGCTGACACCACCAGATTACCTTGACAAGGGATCTTCTGACAGTCACACAAGAAGTATACACATCAGATTTGATAAAATAAACAGGTTTTATTGGTAACAATAGAATGGTAAGACAATGCAACAGTTTAGATGTTAGCCATTAAACACAGCGAGTTAACACAGTAACATTACAGTACAGTCAAATATCCTTTAAAGTGTGGTCACCTTTGCCCTGCATGACCAAGACCATAAAAAATAGCCCTCTGACTGGAAGATCACTCCTCAAGTGAGACATCTATGAATAGAAATGTAACAACTGGTTTGCTCACTTGTAGGCCCTCAGTCAGGCGAGTCCAGGTTTGAGCCTGAAATCTGTTAGACCTCCTGCAGTATTGCTGAAAGAATATACCCTAGCTATGAAAACAGTCTAAATATTGAGACTTCTGCCACCTTAGTTGGGACCCTTGTGTTGGTGTGCAATGTAAGGTTCTGTCTCTTTGACATGTGAAATAGATGGGACAGCGCCCTTTACGAGACAAGGTTATCGGCATAGGTCACTGTAAGAGATGAAGTTGTTGGCACAGTTCACTATAGGAAATGAAGTTGAACCTAGGCAGCAGAGGCAACCTCTTGTATTGGCCTGGGCCAGAAAAGATGCAGTTAAAGAAAAAGATCTGCCAAGCAGGGAGCAAAGTGTTGGCTTAATTCAGCAACCTGCAGGCATTGGCCACAATAGCAAACAAACAGCAGCTTACATCCATAAAAGGCAATGGAATGTTTATCTCTGATAAGGGTCAATGTTAAAGTGGTTTTAAACCCTCAACATGTTTTACCTTAATGCATTCCTTTCAATAGTATAAAAAATGTTTAGGCATCGGTTTTGGCTCCCGCTGCTGTCAATCAAACACAGTGATGAGGGAGCAGGGGGGCAGGGAAGAGTCCTACTTTCCGTGTCAGAAGAGGTTTCCATGGAGGCACTAAGCAGGGAGGAGGGGCCAGGAGCACCGGCGGAGGGACCCAAAAAGAGGAGGTTTGGGGCTACTCTGTGCAAGGGAATTGCAGAAGAGGAGATTTGGGGCTACTCTGTGCAAGGGAATTGCACAGAGCAGGTAAGTTTTGAGGTGTTTGTTATTTCCGTTATAATCACTTTAAAGAATGTTCATAGCCTAGACAGACCGAGCTGGCAACTGGAGATAACTGTAATTTATAGCAGTGAAGCATGGGTCAGTGACTATGTCATCCAATCTCTCTGTAGCAATCCAGAGAAGCATCAGTTGTCTTGTAGTGGGGGGCCCCCTTTTCCTGAAGATGTGATTATGGCAAAGGGTGGTGCACTCCTGCAGTTGAAGGGTCTCCCTCAATGCTCAGCATTTGGCTTAACAGTCTCCTTCTCAGATTCCTCAGCTGTACTGCACACCTCGGCTCAACCTGGTCAGGTCCGGAACAGCACAGCTCGGCACAGATTCACACAAACTCCGTCCTGCTGCAATGTCTCTCTCAAACTCCCCCTGTGTCTTCCTGGGCTTTTATTTTTATAGAAAGTTGTAAACAGCCCTGTAAGCTAACCATTTTATTTAGTGACAGGAGCTTTGACTGGTGTTCAGAGAGCTTTACCAAAGCGTGTCCGAAGCCATGTTTTGATACAAGTGTAAACTAGCTCTTAACCTCTTCGCGCCTGCTCTATAGACAATAGACGTCTACAGCGCGGCGCTCAATTGCCGGGAGGATGTCCCTGGACGTCCTCCTGTTTACTAGGTCCCTGCACGCCGCCACGAGCGCGCATCAGGGAAAATCCGTGCCCGCCACGTCACACGGGTGCCGATGCGTGTGCCTGGTGTAAACAAAGAGATCCACATTCTGTCAGGGAGAGGAGACCGATGGAGTGTGTCCCCTTGTACATAGGTACACAGATCGGTCACCTCCCCCATTCAGTCCCCTCCCCCCACAGTAAGAATCACTTCCTAGGGAACACATTAACCCCTTGATCTCCCCCAAGTAATCGGTGCATATTTATAGCACTGTTCGCTGTATAAATGTGAATGGTCCCAAAATAGTGTCAAAAGTGTCCGATCTGTCCACCACAATATTGCAATCCTGAATCGCTGAATCGCAGATAACCGCCATTACTAGTAAAAAAAAAAGTCATAGATGCTATAAATTTTGCACAAACCAACCACTAAACGCTTATTGCAATTTTTTTTACCAAAAATATGCCTAAACAGAGAAAACAATTGGGATATTTATTGTAGCGCTGACATTCTTGTATATTGATGTGTGTTTGCATACTTTAATACAACGTCTATGGACATTGCTATGTTTAAGTATTTGGAGCCATCTAGTGACCAAATACTGGTAATGCAGAGAGATGTTTTGTTTAGTATTTTGGTTGCCTTGGAGACGAGGAGAGACCCAAATACTGGTAATGCAGAGAGATGTTTTGGTTGAGGATTTTGGTTGCCTTGGAGACGAGGGGAGACAGGAGTGTAAACAAAAAGGCTTCTGGAGGCGGATGCCGAGCTGCTGGGGAGCGAAAGGCTGAGCTCGGAGAGCTAGAGGACAGTGGCCGGATTGCAGAGACCGAGAGACACTCATCCGAGCATCAGAGAACCGGATCCATCCAGCGGAGCTGAACAGAGCTGACGGAGAAGCAAGTTGCAGTCACAGGACCCTGAACAAAAGTTACTACCCGGAGCTCCAATCCAGTGGGTGAGCGGGTCACGACCCACAGTTTGCTAAGTTTACACACAGTTAGACTCATATACAGGCCTCACTGGGATTTATAGTTCCACAGAGGAGCAGAGGAACTGAAACTGAGAAGGCTTGAGGCCTATCTAATTTGACATTTCAAGCGATTTTAAAATAGTTGTTGCAGTTACACCAGGAGCATTTTCACTTCAATTTGACTCGTCAAAACTGTGGATTACAAATATCTTTAGCTAGCGAAGAAAAGAAGATCCAAGACCAAGTACTTTAAGTGAGATCTCACGCATAGCTAATAAAGTAGGGGGAGCTCCCAGGTATAAAATGTTTATGTATACTGTTTTCAAATAGCTTATGTTTAAATCAATTGTGCTGTCGTCTTACGTTGGGATGACAGCACAATTACTATAATCACTTATTTGCATATTTCACAGTAAAATATA
Organism: Rana temporaria; assembly: GCF_905171775.1. Taxonomy (NCBI): domain Eukaryota; kingdom Metazoa; phylum Chordata; class Amphibia; order Anura; family Ranidae; genus Rana; species Rana temporaria. Next base: position 370,477,034 of record NC_053492.1, on the reverse strand, counting down.
TCTCTGGTTAAGTATCCAGTTGTTGTGGCGTACTGTTTTTCTCACTCCAAATGCAGTCAGTGGATCCTGGGGTTATAATACAGGTATTTTGTATTGTCTTACATTGTATTGTATTGCATTGCATCACAGCTGTGCCAAGGGGATTGAGCCAAGTTAGTGGGGTTTATTAGTAGAGTGCAGGCCCAAATTAAACCAGCAGCTCCTTCGGGGGTCAGTGCTACACGTGGGGGCTCGTCCGGGATTCCTGTCACTCTACAAGCAAGCCCGCCCCTTCACGCTATCATGGACCCCATCAAAGTAGTCCAATGGTGCGAAGCAGAAGGGACACGCTCAGAAGCGAGCGTGGTCATTGAACTTCCAGGGAGCGACTGGGGAAAGAAACAAATTAAAGAGGTGGTGCAAGCATTGTCCCCGGACAGAAAGGCTTACGTGGTCGCAGTGAAACCCGATCCTGGGACCGACTGCACCTATGCACTGATAGAGTGGGAACGGGATGTCCCTGAAAACTTCCACGGTGCCAGTATAAAATTGTCCGAAAAGACAGAGTTCCACCTGACACACCCCAGCAAACATGAAGGGCGCTCTCCCAGTCAAAAGCAGTTAGAACCTTTAGACAGGAAAGCAGAGGCTGCTGTTAAATCACTGGCAGAACGACAGCTGGCTGATCTGAAGCGACAGTACTGTAACATACAGGAGAGGTTTCAGGAGACCTCCAGTATGATAGCTGAACGCATTAATGGGTTACGTGTCGTTTTGGAGGACCAGAAAGATGGCCAGATAACGCCCAACACTGGGAAGGTACTGAAGAAACGCACCCAGGGCCGCTTGCAGGAAGTAACCATCCGGAAGGATTTCCACATTGACGGCCAGAGAAAGAGGGCAGAAGGACAAACTGTCCTACACCAGCCTCCTACACCAAATAGAGTTGGGGCTACAGAAAGGATATCTGGAATCGGAAATTAGAGAGGCTGTAATCCATGCCATCAGCCCAGGTTCAAGTGTTTGGGGCATGTTGGAGAGGAAGAGTGGATTGACCTTGAACCAGCTAAAGAGGATACTGAAAAGCTATTATGAGGAGGAAGATGCCACTGAGCTGTTTCATCGACTGATAAATATGACACAGGATAATAGAGAGACTCCTCAGAACTTCCTATTTCGGGCCATTGAGCTCAAGGACCGCCTGCTGTTCACATCAAGGGAAGAAGTAATGGAGAGCATTTTGGAGCCGAGCTAGTTAAGAGGAAATTTAGGAGATCTGTGACTACGGGATTGAGGAGTGACTATATCAAGCTACAACTGAAGTAATATTTGCAAGATCCCTCAACTCCGGATGAGGTCCTCATTGAGAAAGTGAATGAAGCGGATAAAATGGAGATGGAGAGGGACCAAAAACAGGGGAAACTTCAACCTCCTAGCACCACAAGTGCTAAAATACAGCAGATAGGTGTCCCCTCAGACACTCAGGAACTTAATGCATTGGCAACAAGCGTTGAACAGGGATCATGGCTTTCACCTATTCACCACCTACCCGTAGGTCAGACTGAACTGGAGAAGCTGTTCCAAACCCAGAAAGAAATACTGGAGATGATGACCATGTTGATGATTCGTCTGGTGAAACCCCAGACAGAAGAAGTCCTGCCACTCAAGGCTCCAGAGACTCCTACCATTAATCATCCTATGAAACAAACACAGAGAGTCTGCTTCAAATGTGGAGGAGTAGGACATCTCAGGCGAGTGTGCCCAAGCCCAGTAACTGAAACAAAATCCAAACAACTGGGGGAAAAACTTCAGAGGACCCCAGTGAAGGAGTCAACTGGGCGCCCGGTTGCAATAGCGAACTCCACACCGACTCATATACCCCTGACCACTGAGGTCACCAACAAGCCAGGAGGGAAAAGAGAGAGACCCCCAAAACCAAAGGCGAAGGTACAAGCCACCAGGCAGGTCAAAGGTACTGCAATCAGTGGATTTCCCCCCAAGCTAGTGGGACCCTCCCCAATTGTTCCCATCCAAGTAGAGGAGATTTATACGAAAGCCCTGCTGGACACTGGAGCCTTGCTCTACAGGGATTTCTATGACAGACATCTCAAGCACCTGCCGTTACAGAAATTGGAGGAACTAGAGATATGGGGATTAGGCACCCAGAACTTCCCATATGATGGTTACCTGCCGGTCAGACTCACCTTCGACTCACCTTCGACCCAAGTACAGCAGGAGAGGCTGAGACTTTCGACACCTTTGCCATAGTGTGCCCTCGTCCCCCAGGGGCTGACAAAAATTCCCTCATCATTGGGACGAACACTGACTTGGTGAGGAGGCTACTTGCACCGCTTGTGCTGCAGAAGGGGACCCTCCCCACTAAAATACATCCAATGTTGGCCCAGACATACCGAGACCTTAGACAGGAGGAAGAGGCTCCTGAAGAGGGAGTGGGAAAAATCTGGCTCCTGGATAGGGAAAAGAGGTTAGTCCAGCCAGGTGAAGTAGTCTGCCTGAGAGCCTCCGTCAAGTTAAGCTGGAAAAAAACAGGTCCTTTCATTGTCCTTGAAAATACAAGCCAGGAAGAAAAAAAGGGGTTAGAACTTATCCCTGAAGTATTGCCCACCAGGGCATTGAAGAGGACTCACGGCAAAGTTCCAGTCAGTGTCCGCAACACAGCAGCTGTGCCAGTTAGGGTGCCAGCCAGACTACTGTTAGGACAGGTCAGCCCAGCAACTCCAGTCGCAGCATGTGGTTCGACGGAAGGACCAGCAGCAGAAATCCCTGTAGAAGAATTCTGCCCAAAGAATACGCCTCTTACTCCTGCATGGAGAGAAAGAGCTAAAGCCCAACTTCTGAGATGGGGGGCAGCTTTCTCAAAAAGTGAATTTGATGTGGGTTTGGCAAAGAGTGCCACCCACCGAATTCGACTGGAGGAAGACAAGCCGTTTCGTGAAAGGGTTAGGCGAATCCCATTGGGAGATCTGGAAGATTTGAGGGAACAACTGGCTGAACTCAAGAGGACTGGCATTATCCGGGAGTCCAGGAGTCCTTATGCCTCCCCAATAGTGGTGGTCAGGAAGAAGAACGGGTCCCTACGCCTATGTATCGATTACAGGACCCTGAACCGTAGGACCATTCCTGACCAGTACACCACACCTCGGATAGAGGATGCTCTGCAGAGCCTGTCGGGAGCAAAGTGGTTCAGTGTGCTGGACTTAAAGAGTGGGTATTATCAGATCCCCATGTGCCCTGAAGACAAAGAGAAGACCGCTTTTATCACCCCAGTCGGATTCTTTGAGTTCAACCGAATGCCGCAAGGCCTGTCTGGGGCCCCAGCAACGTTCCAGAGGTTGATGGAAAAAACAGTGGGTGACATGAACCTACTTGAAGTACTAGTTTACCTGGATGACGTCATAGTATTTGGAAGAACGTTGGAAGAGCACGAAGAACGCCTGGAGAAGGTCCTGAAGAGACTTCATGATGAAGGTCTGAAGCTCTCTATGTAAAAATGCCAGTTCTACCAGCCCTCAGTGAATTACCTGGGACACATTGTGTCTGAAGAGGGAGTGGCAACCGATCCCAAGAAGTTAGAAGCTGTCACTTCTTGGCCAAGGCCCACCAACGTGACTGAACTCAGGTCATTCTTAGGCTTCTGTTCGTACTACAGAAGGTTCGTGGAGGGGTTCGCTAAAATAGCCCACCCACTCACTGAGCTCCTGAAGAAACAGGAAGAAGTTAGTGTAAGCCCAGATCAGTCAAGGAAGCCAAAAGAAGGGCCCAGAAGAAAGAAAGAGTCCATCCAGGACCAGTGGACTCCAGGATGTGAGGAAGCCTTCAGACAATTGAAGTGGAGCCTTACCACTGCTCCGGTTTTGGCCTATGCAGACCCTGCCAAACCATACGAGTTGCATGTGGATGCCAGCCATGACGGACTGGGAGGAGTGCTCTATCAAGAGCATGAAGGGCATCTGCAGCCGATCGCCTATGTGAGCAGAAGTTTGATTCCTGCCGAAAGAAACTATCCGACTCACAAGCTTGAATTTCTGGCTCTGAAGTGGGCAGTGGTAGACAAGTTGAAGGATTACCTTTATGGGGCTGAATTCGTGGTAAAGACGGACAACAACCCCCTCACATACCTGCTCACCACTGCAAAGCTGGACACCACCGGTCACAGGTGGCTAGCTGCTCTCTCGGCATTTACCTTCAGCCTGAAGTACAGACCAGGGGTTGGTAATCGAGATGCGGATGCTCTATCAAGAAGGCCTCATGACCCCCGAAATCCATCAGAAGACTGGACTCAACTTACTCCAGAGGGGGTAAGAGCCCTTTGTGAAGGGACAAGTCTACATGGTAGAGGTGGGGCCAGAGCTGAAGTAGTGGGAGTATCCTCAGCGGGAGTACCCAGGTGCTATTGCAACGTCTCCCAGGTTGTACAAGAGGGTCTCCCCAAGCTATCCAGAAAGGATCTCAGGAGAGATCAGGAGGAAGATCCACTGTGTGGGCTGGTGCTGAAGGCATTGGAACATCAACAGTCTGATGTGCTGCAGAAGAGCCCCAAGAAGGAAGCCCGGCTGATACTGAAAGAATGGGATCGGTTGCAGTTGCAACATGGGGTGGTCTACCGAAGGGGCCCCTCTGATGATCCAGAAGCAAAGTGGCAGCTGCTCCTGCCGGAAAAGCACAGAGAGAGGGTACTGATTGCTTTACACGATCATCATGGTCATTTGGGAGCCGAGAGGACTTTCCAACTAGTAAGGGACAGGTTCTACTGGCCTCACATGAGGAAAGAAGTGGAGAGTTACTGTCATTCCTGCCTCAGGTGTATACAACGAAAGACATTGCCCCAGAGGGCTGCCCCAATGGGCCATTTGGAGAGCCAGGGACCAATGGACCTGGTCTGCATAGACTTTCTTTGTTTGGAATCCGATCTGAGTGGGCAGGGGGACATCTTGGTGGTAACAGATCACTTTACCCGTTATGCCCAAGCATTTCCTACTAGAGACCAGCAAGCGACCACAGTAGCAAAGACTCTCGTGGAAAAGTTCTTCGTCCATTATGGCTTACCTCAACGGATACATTCGGACCAAGGAAGGGACTTTGAGAGCAAATTAATAAAAAGACTGTTGGATCTACTAGGCATACAAAAGTCCAGGACTACTCCTTATCACCCACAAGGGGACCCTCAACCGGAAAGGTTCAACAGGACTCTCCTGAATATGTTGGGGACGTTGACTGCGGAACAGAAACCCCATTGGAGTAAACACATTACTGCACTGGTTCATGCCTACAACAGTACCAAAAGTGACGCCACTGGGTATTCACCTTACAGATTGATGTTCGGCCGTGAAGCCCGATTACCAGTCGACCTGGCTTTTGGTTCCTCCTTGGATCACACATCAGAGACCTCCCATAGAGGTTATGTGGATAGGCTGCGGAGGAGCCTGAAGATAGCTTACGAGCAGGCTCAAGCCACCTCGAACTCCAGAGTCAACAGGAACAAGAGAAACTTTGACCTGAAAGTAAGAGTTCAGGATCTTCAACCAGGTGACCGGGTTTTGCTGAGGAATCTAGGCATCCCAGGCAAGCATAAGTTGGCTGATCGTTGGAGATCACAGCCTTATGTTGTGTGTAGGAAGCTTCCAGGTCTCCCAGTGTATGAAATCAAGCCAGAAGGAAACACTGGGCCAATAAAAACCTGGCATCGGAATCACCTTTTACCTCTCACTGAGGCAGTCAGGATAAGCACAGAGGAGGAATTCCCATCCACATCCACCGATGTGTGTAGGCCAATAACCATATCTCAGCCTGCACCCTCTACAGATGAAGATGAGGAAGTGGAGATGAGTTGGCTGTGGCCTCCGGAAACTTCAGAAACAGATGCTGATATCTCTTCAGAAGTAGAGGAGGATAATAACGGAACTCTCAGGGCAGAGGCCCCAGAATTTGTGCCGGCAACTCATCTTGCAGAAGAGCCCAGTACTCTTATTTACTCTCCATTTTTAGTCACTGAGAGGAGGGATGACGACATTTGTCAAAAAGGAATGGATACCCCGAAAGTGCAAAGAGCAAAGAGAGACATTCGCCCACCACGCAGACTGACTTATGATACATTGGGCGAATGCTCTGAAGCATCTCAGTTTGTCAGCAAAAGAAACCTTGAACTGTCTGGTCCCTCTACTTTTGATTCAGTAAGGGACAACCCCACCTCACCCCTTGGCACATCTGTACCAGACACAGTAGTATCAGCTGTGAGTGCACAGGATAGCTCCCCATCATATGACAATTGGTGGGAAGCTCCTCTGTCTGTATTGTATAACCGTATAGAGGCTAAAATGCAGAATAGAGTTAGCAATTTGAACCTCTTTGGAGGACCAAAGAGATAAAGTAGGGGGAGTGTGTAGCGCTGACATTCTTGTATATTGATGTGTGTTTGCATACTTTAATACAACGTCTATGGACATTGCTATGTTTAAGTATTTGGAGCCATCTAGTGACCAAATACTGGTAATGCAGAGAGATGTTTTGTTTAGTATTTTGGTTGCCTTGGAGACGAGGAGAGACCCAAATACTGGTAATGCAGAGATATGTTTTGGTTGAGGATTTTGGTTGCCTTGGAGACGAGGGGAGACAGGAGTGTAAACAAAAAGGCTTCTGGAGGCGGATGCCGAGCTGCTGGGGAGCGAAAGGCTGAGCTCGGAGAGCTAGAGGACAGTGGCCGGATTGCAGAGACCGAGAGACACTCATCCGAGCATCAGAGAACCGGATCCATCCAGCGGAGCTGAACAGAGCTGACGGAGAAGCAAGTTGCAGTCACAGGACCCTGAACAAAAGTTACTACCCGGAGCTCCGATCCAGTGGGTGAGCGGGTCACGACCCACAGTTTGCTAAGTTTACACACAGTTAGACTCATATACAGGCCTCACTGGGATTTATAGTTCCACAGAGGAGCAGAGGAACTGAAACTGAGAAGGCTTGAGGCCTATCTAATTTGACATTTCAAGCGATTTTAAAATAGTTGTTGCAGTTACACCAGGAGCATTTTCACTTCAATTTGACTCGTCAAAACTGTGGATTACAAATATCTTTAGCTAGCGAAGAAAAGAAGATCCAAGACCAAGTACTTTAAGTGAGATCTCACGCATAGCTAATAAAGTAGGGGGAGCTCCCAGGTATAAAATGTTTATGTATACTGTTTTCAAATAGCTTATGTTTAAATCAATTGTGCTGTCGTCTTACGTTGGGATGACAGCACAATTACTATAATCACTTATTTGCATATTTCACAGTAAAATATATCTCTGGTTAAGTATCCAGTTGTTGTGGCGTACTGTTTTTCTCACTCCAAATGCAGTCAGTGGATCCTGGGGTTATAATACAGGTATTTTGTATTGTCTTACATTGTATTGTATTGCATTGCATCACAGCTGTGCCAAGGGGATTGAGCCAAGTTAGTGGGGTTTATTAGTAGAGTGCAGGCCCAAATTAAACCAGCAGCTCCTTCGGGGGTCAGTGCTACATTATTATAGCAAAAAGTTAAAAATATTTAGTTTTTTTCAAAATTGGCGGTCTTTTTTTGTTTATAGCGCAAAAAATAAAAACCCGCAGAGGTGATCAAATGCCACCAAAAGAAAGCTCTATTTGTGGGGAAAAAGGGACGTCAATTTTGTTTGGAATCCACGTCGCACGACCGCGCAATTGTCATTCAAAGCTTGACGATGCTGAAAGCTGAAAATTGGCCTGGGCAGGAAGGGGGTGAAAATGCCTGGTATTGAAGTGGTTAAAGTGACACTGAACCAACCTCAAAGTGGGCTAGTAAGATTGTAGAGGTTAAAGGGCAAGTTTCAACATTATGAAAATGTCAACACTTTCCCTGTCAATTTGACCAGAACAGCAGGGTAGTAGAAGCTCCTGCAGATATGTATGCCTCCAGCATTTTTCTTTTTAATGCCTGGGTCTCTTTAAATCGCTATATTTAAAATTGTTGAATTACTGATATGTGACCAATCAGGTAGGTTACTAACTTTGCCATGTTTTCTAAAATGCACATGTAAAATCAGGCAGACCATGTTAGGTACAGGATTTTGTGGCTTATGATTCCATCCTATGTTGTCTTTTTTTTCCAATACAGATTTCAGATGCTTTGATAAAACGAGTACAAGGCTCTCAAGAACAGTGGGTAAAAGGTGCTCTGGAACCCAAAGTCTCTCCTGAATTTGACCTCACATTGGACAACGAGCCTTTGTTGCAGGCCATTCACCAGCTGGATTTCATTCAGATGAAATGTAAGGGTGAGCTCACGGTTCTTATCCGCTTTGTGTTTGAGTGCTGTCTATGAGAAAGGTGCAAATGTAAAAAAAAAAAATCATGGCAAGAGACTGATTGTTATCATTTAATGAACACAGGTGCATGACTGAATAGATGTTAAGGTGGATAGAAAATATCTAATGACTGACAAATGCAGACTCTGAGAACTTTAGTGACATTTTGCTATATATAAATACAGTGTGAACCATTTTCTCTGCTAACTTGCTAACTTCAAATAACAGTCTGTCTTTAGAAGCCTGCCAAGAAGTTTTCTTTTTCTTACAAGTAAAATATTTTCTTTATTCATCTGGAAAGCAGATATGGTTGTGTTCAATTAAAGTTTAGGGCTAAACATTAAAATGTTATTGTTTATATTTTTTAGCTGAGTATATATATATATATATATATATATATAAAACTATATTACCAAAAGTATTGGAACTCCTGCCTTTACACGAACATGAACTTTAATGGCATCCCAGTCTTAGTGCATAGAGTTCAATATTGAGGTGGCCCACCCTTTGCAGCTATAACAGCTTCAACTCTTCTGGGAAGGCCGTCCACAAGGTTTAGGAGTGTGTCTATGGGAATTCCAGAAGCGCATTTGTGAGGTCAGGCACTGAGGTGGACAAGAAGGCCTGGCTCGCAGTCTCCGCTCTAATTCATCCCAAAGGTGTTCTGTCGGGGAGATGTCAAGATTCTGTGCAGGCCAGTCAAGTTAATCCACCCCAAACTCGCTCATCCATGTCTTTATGGACCCTGCTTTGTGCACTGGTGTGCAGCCTTTTTGGAACAGGAAGGGGCCAAAACCCCCAAACTGTTCCCACAAAGTTGGGAGTAGGGATGAGCTCCAGCGTGTTCACACACTCCACGTGCAGAGCCCGCCAGGAAGTCGGCACGGCGCTGCGCTAATCACAGGTAGGGAGACATTGTCCCGATGTGCTGCTGCAGAGATCGGGACAATGTCTCACTGCCTGTGATTAGCGCAGCACAGTGTCGACTTCCTGGCGGGCTCTGCACGTGGAGAGTGCGAACACACCGGAGCTTATCCCTAGTTGGGAGCATGAAATTGTCCAAAATGTCTTGGTATGCTGACGCCTTAAATTTTCTCTTCACTCGAACTAATGGGCCAAGCCCAAACCCCAAAAAACAACCCCACACCATAATCCCCCCTCCACCAAATGATTTGAACCAGTGCTGAAAGCAAGGTCCATAGAGACATGGATGAGCGAGTTTTAGGTGGAGGAACTTGACTGGCCTGCACAGAGTTCTAACCTCAGCCTGATAGAACACCTTTGGGATGGATTAGAGTGGAGACTGCGAGCAAAGCCTTCTCATCCACATCAGTGCCTGACCACATAAATGCGCTTCTGGAATTCCCATAGACACACTCCTAAACATTGTAGACAGCCTTCCCAGAAGAGTGGAAGCTGTTATAGCTGCAAAGGGGGGGCAACTCAATATTGAACCCAATCGGGACTAAGACTGGGATGCCATTAATGTTTATGTGCGTGTAAAGGCAGGTGTCTCAATACTTTGGTAATATAGTGCGTATATCAGCCATATATAACCTGTCATTGATCTCTATACTCTCTCTGAAGGTATGCTGTGGTATCTGGCACCAAGCCTTTAGTAGCAGGTTTTAAGCCCTGTAAGTTGCTGCGCGGGGACTTATTTTCCCAGCACATCCCACAGATCCTCGATTAGCTTGAGAGCTGCATAATTTGGAGGCCAAGTGAAAAACCTCAACTTGTTGTTGTGTTCCTCAAATTATTTTTGAATTCTTCAGACCAGGTCAACTTCTTCCATTGCTCCATGGTTCAGTTCTGGTGCTTATGTGCCCATTGTAGGCAATTTTGGCTATGAACACGGGTCATCATGGGCACACTACCCTTAGCAGTCTGTCGATAGCTCAGCAACAGCCCATCACAGGCTAGGAATTCTCAGTCTCTTGTTATAGTAGCACATGTGGAGTAAACTGTATCTCACACCACCTTCTGCTTCCCTGTGGCTGCTACAGCTTGCAGTATCTCCCCTTCTCTGTCCCTGCACCGTGCTGATCTACCCACTGTCTCTCCTTGCTCCTACTGCCTCTCTAGGTAGGGCTAGGGTGACCACATTTCCAAACTGCCATTCAGGGACACCCCCCCCCCCCAAAAAAAATATGTTTTTTTACCAGTTTTGGGGGCAGGGGCGTATCATGAAATCAGCGGGCCCGTGACAGGGGACTGGGTGACAGGGGACTGGGTGACAGAGGGCTGGGTGACAGAGGGACAGAGGACTGGGTGACAGAGGACTGGGTGACAGGGGACAGGGTGACAGGGGACAGGGTACTGGGTGACAGGGTACTGGGTGACAGGGGAATGGGTGACAGGGGACAGGGTGACAGAGGGCTGGGTGACAGGGGAGTGGGTGACAGAGGGCTGGGTGACAGGGGGCTGGGTGACAGGGGGATGGGTGACAGGGGGATGGGTGACAGGGGGATGGGTGACAGAGGGCTGGGTGACAGAGGGCTGGGTGACAGGGGACTGGGTGACAGGGGACTGGGTGACAGAGGGCTGGGTGACAGGGTGACAGGGGGCTGGGTGACGGAGGGCTGGGTGACAGAGTGACTGGGTGACAGAGTGACTGGGTGACAGAGGAGCTGGGTGACAGAGGAGCTGGGTGACGGAGAGCTGGGTGACGGAGAGCTGGGTGACGGAGAGACTGGGTGACAGAGTGACTGGGTGACAGAGGAGCTGGGTGACAGAGGAGCTGGGTGACAGAGGAGCTGGGTGACGGAGAGCTGGGTGACAGAGGGACTGGGTGACAGAGTGACTGGGTGACAGAGGAGCTGGGTGACAGAGGAGCTGGGTGACGGAGAGCTGGGTGACAGAGGGACTGGGTGACAGAGTGACTGGGTGACAGAGGAGCTGGGTGACGGAGGAGCTGGGTGACGGAGGAGCTGGGTGACGGAGAGCTGGGTGACAGAGGGACTGGGTGACAGAGTGACTGGGTGACAGAGGAGCTGGGTGACAGAGGAGCTGGGTGACGGAGAGCTGGGTGACGGAGAGCTGGGTGACAGAGGGACTGGGTGACAGAGTGACTGGGTGACAGAGTGACTGGGTGACGGAGAGCTGGGTGACGGAGAGCTGGGTGACGGAGAGCTGGGTGACAGAGGGACAGGGTGACAGAGTGACTGGGTGACAGAGTGACTGGGTGACAGAGGAGCTGGGTGACAGAGGAGCTGGGTGACGGAGAGCTGGGTGACAGAGGAGCTGGGTGACAGAGGAGCTGGGTGACGGAGAGCTGGGTGACGGAGAGCTGGGTGACAGAGGGACTGGGTGACAGAGGGACTGGGTGACAGAGGGACTGGGTGACAGAGTGACTGGGTGACAGAGTGACTGGGTGACGGAGAGCTGGGTGACGGAGAGCTGGGTGACAGAGGAGCTGGGTGACAGAGGAGCTGGGTGACGGAGAGCTGGGTGACGGAGAGCTGGGTGACAGAGGGACTGGGTGACAGAGGGACTGGGTGACAGAGGGACTGGGTGACAGAGGGACTGGGTGACAGAGTGACTGGGTGACGGAGAGCTGGGTGACGGAGAGCTGGGTGACAGAGGGACAGGGTGACAGAGTGACTGGGTGACAGAGGAGCTGGGTGACAGAGTGACTGGGTGACAGTGACTGGGTGACAGAGTGACTGGGTGACAGAGGACTGGGTGACAGAGAGCTGGGTGACAGAGGAGCTGGGTGACAGAGGAGCTGGGTGACGGAGAGCTGGGTGACAGAGGGACTGGGTGACAGAGGGACTGGGTGACAGAGGGACTGGGTGACAGAGGGACTGGGTGACAGAGGGACTGGGTGACAGAGTGACTGGGTGACAGAGTGACTGGGTGACGGAGAGCTGGGTGACGGAGAGCTGGGTGACGGAGAGCTGGGTGACAGAGGGACAGGGTGACAGAGTGACTGGGTGACAGTGACTGGGTGACAGAGTGACTGGGTGACAGAGGACTGGGTAGAGAGAGATTATACAGTCCAGATTACAATTTGCAGGGGCAGCAAAGGTGACAGAGAAAGGGGGGTGCACCATGCAACCCCCCCTCCCCCCTCTCTCACTGTCACCTCTGCTGCCCCTGCAAATTGTAATCTGGACTGTATAATATCTCCCCCCATTGCATGGTCAACCCCCCCCCCCTCCCCTGCACCTACCTTTTCTGCCCCTGCTCCAAGGATGGCCGGCGCCGCGGCGCAGCGGAAGTCGGGACTCGCGGGAGGTCGGGACTCAGGACGGGCGGCGGATCGAGTCCAGCTGAGCAACCGAGGCCTGGAGGGGAGGAGGAGGAGGTCTTGGTCTGTGCCGCTAACGGTGAGTGACTCACTTGCCTGTTATGCTGCTGCTCTCTCTGCAGCAAGAACCGCGGCTGACCGCTGGAGGAGGAGGAGATGGGGGTGGAGTCGGAGCCGCAGAGAGAGCGGGACACTGCGGTGACGTCACTGGTTGCTACAAGCCAAGCGGGGCTTCCCTAGCAACCAGTGATTTAGAATCATTTAATTACAGCTGCAGCAGCGGCAGTGAGTGTGGCAGGCAGTTGATTCCGGGACTCTCCATTGTCCCGGTTTGAAGGCTCCCGGGACACGGGACAAAAGTGTATATTACGGGACGATCCCGGGCAAACCGGGACACGTGGTCACCCTAGGTAGGGCCCCTCCAACTGCCTGTGGTGGGATCCTTCCAGGCCATCCTACTGAGCTCCAGTCTGGAGTAAAACCCCTCCCCAGCAGGGGTCCCTTAAGGACCACTGACAGACTCCCCTTAGCACTGCTTCTCTATCTTCCACCCAACTCTCTGACTGGCATGGCTTATTCCTATTTTAGGGATCCTTAGTCCCCTGCCAGGACCACTTCCTGGGGATTGGCTAAGGGCCCCTAAATATTCAAGGCAACCCCTCCTAGATTCCGCCTACTCTCTTCTAGAATGTTCTCCAACACTCTAGCCTCCCTGGTGGTATGATTCTTTCAGAAAAAACATGCTGAAAGCGGTACCATTATTTGCAAGGAAATTTGGCGTTTTATATTGTAGGCCTGTAATTTTTAGAAATAACTCTGACCAAACAAGATTCTAATAGGCATCCCGGGTATGACATTTTTTTAAAAACAAAATTATAAATTATAATATAATAAATAACTATAAATAATTATAACAAATAATAATATAATTATAATAAAAATTATTCAATAATGTAATCAAATCAAAATCACTGAAATTTGCTCAGTTGCAGAATTGTCGTTGTCATTATTATTATTTGTTTATGACAAATTTCCCCACAAATCGCTATCGCACAATTCTGCAAGTGATTATAATTTATTATCGCTGTTTTCTAGCTGATCTAAAACTATTTTTGACATAAAGGGACACTTTTGGTTGCTATGGACAATCTACAGTTTGCAGGGAGAAAAAAAGGTTTTTATTATATAAAATGACATGCAGGACACTGGGCAGACCACTAGGGACAAGGGGTGTGTGTTTTTTTTACATACAGTACTGTAATCTATAAGATTACAGTATACTGTATGTAAAGTGTTTGTTTACCTTTTTAAATTTGGTGCCGTTCTCCGTCCCCGTGCGTCGTAACGTCGCAGGGAATGGAGATCGGCGGCACAGGAGGACGCTGTGTGAATCGAGCGAGGTCCCGCTCGCTCACACAGCGCGGTGGGATCCAGGGACAAGGTAAGTAAAACTCCCTGTACATCCAGCGAGGCAAGCCCGAGTCTGACTCGGGGTTACCGATCCTAGCCCAAAAATCTCACCCCGAGTCAGACTCGGGAACACCGCCCAGGAGGCTAGAAACAGGGGTGGCACCAAAGAGATGCCAGGATGAGTGATCCAGTCCGGAACTCTAATAACCCTGACCCAGATTCCATGCCTCAGGGTTATCCCTGGGCCAGATACATTTGCATGTACTACTGCTATTAGCACACTAGAGGGTGCAACATGTGTATGACCAGATTTAAAAAGAATAAATGACGTCTTAAACCCCAATTAAGTTTTCAGTTTAAGTTAGTTTAACACATACCAGGTGTATCAAGAAATAGGGTGTGCAAAGTCTTGCAGTGTGTTGTTGTTTTTTACATATGCAGCAACAGCCTGGATAGAAAAACGTGTGTCCTGCCAGCATATTGCAAAGTGGGGACCCTTGTTCTCTGTGTGATAACAACAATCTCTGAAATGCCTCTTGATGAGCCAGATCCCAAGCTTTCTGCTTAGCAGGAACATGAGCTTTGCTAATTACAGAGCTTTAGGTCTGACTCAGTGAGGGGAAGGAGGGTGTCAGACTTGCAATGCTTCCCCACAGACAACAAGGATCCCACTCTGCAGCTGCTAGCATTTCACAGTCTTTTTTATAAATAGGCTGTAGCAGCTTCAAAATGAAAACAACTGAGAGAAGAGATGCAGCCGTGCACAGTGCTGGATTGATTGAAGAACAGATAAGTATTTAGGGAGGTGGGGGAGCATACCAAGTTTTTTTACCCTAATACAGGGAATGCATTAAGGTAAAAAAAATGTTTTAGCTTTCGAACTTCTTTAAGTAGAAAACTCAAACAGGTAATGGGACCCGGCAGGGGTGTCCGCTTTCGCCTCTCTTATTCGTCCTCTCATTGGAGCCTTTACTGGAAACAATACGGACGAATCAGGAAATAGAAGGGATAAAACTGGAGAGAAGGGAGCATAAGATATCCGCATTTGCGGATGACATGATGCTATTCGTATCGAACCCCAGGGAGACACTGCCTAAAATAATGAGGGAATATGAACAGTATGGCGAGATTTCTAATCTCAAAATTAATAAAGATAAAACGGAGATACTAAGTATATCATTAAGCCCACAGGATCCTAGGGAACTTGAGGGGCTTTACCCATTTAAATGGAAGCAGAGGAGGATGAAATATCTAGGGGTATACTTGTCCAGCATGGAAAGATATTTCTATGAGGACAATTATATACTATTATTGAATAAAGTAAGATCAGATCTAAAAGGATATAATATAGACAGAGTATCATGGTGGGGAAGGGTGAGTACTATAAAAATGATGATTTTGCCGAAAGTTCTTTTTATTTTTCAAACACTTCCGATAAAAATTCCAGAAATATATTTTAAAATCTTGGAAAAGATAATAGGAGGTTTTATATGGAGGGGAAAAAAGCCGCGTATAGCAGTGGAGACTCTGATTAGACCTAAAGAGGAAGGAGGAATTCAGATGCCGGATTTCAGAAGGTACTATGAGGCAGCGGTACTGAGGAGGATTACAGATTGGGTGCAGGGGGAGGGTGGAAGCAAAAAAAAGTGGGTAGAAGTTGAAGAAAGTTTAAGTAAAAAAGAGTTGGGGAATATAATATGGGTACCAAGGCAATATAGAGGACTACCCCTGGATACGCCTGTAATAACAAAAGAAACTTTTAGAATATGGGATAAGGTCTGTAAGAAAAATAAATTGCCCTATAATAGCCCGCTGCTGCCACTTACAGGTACGCATTACTTCCCGCCTGGTAAGGAGGGGGGATTATACCGGAGGTGGGCAACCTCAGACACTTTAAGGTTGAAGGATATATTAAAAGGAAATGAAGTGTGTTCGGTGGGTGAACTCCAAGAGAAATATGGACAGTACCCAGGAGATAGGTGGAGACACAGACAAGTACAACATTTTGTTGGCACTCTGTCAAAGCCCTTGCGAGCTATGAATGAACTAAATCAATGGGAAAAACTTATGACCCAAGGAGAATCTGGGAAAGGGGGAATATCAAGTTTCTACAAAATGTTGACAACCAAGATAGAGCTAGGGAAATTGAAAATAATAGAAAGTTGGGAAAAGGAACTCAATCAAACCATATCCAATAAGATGAAGAGACAGGTACTAGAATATGTCCAGGCTACAACGATGGACACAAAAGTAAAAGAAACCAATTATAAGCTACTTACTAAATGGTACTACGTACCAATTAAATTGCATAGAATGAATAGTGAGGCCTCCCCCTTATGCTGGAGAGAGTGCGGGATGGAGGGAACACATGCCCATATATGGTGGCAATGCCCCCTCATACAGGTATATTGGCGGGAGATACTAGGACTGATAAAAAAAATCAGTGGATATGAGATAAGATATGATCCATGGGAATGTTTGTTCCACACTACGAGTATGTCCAGGAAAAAGTATAGAGGTTCCTTGGTCCCGTTTCTATTGAACGGAGCCAAGGCACTAATACCTAGGAATTGGAGGGAAAAAAGAGTACCCACGATAGGGGAATGGCTCCAAGAAATTGATAAAATGAAAGTGATGGAGGAGCTGTGGTCCTTTCGGGTAGAGTCTGGGCCAAGATATGAGATGATTTGGAGGAGATGGAGGGATTTCAGGGCTGTGGGGCGGGGGGGGGAGATGAGGGAGGAGGGGGTGAGGGGGAATAGGGGAGACCGTTGGTAGGATTCCTCCTGGAGTCCCCCCCCCCCTCTCTCCTGTTTTTCCTTTTTTTTTTTTCCCCTTCCTATTGGTAGTGGGGGTTTATATCTCAAATGTGGGTAATGTGCACAATAGGGGGAAATTATAGCCCCTGTAATAGAATGTCTTGTTTGCTTCTACTTTTGTTCTCTTTTTCTCACAATATAGGGGTATGTATTTTATTCTCCTTCTGACTATGGTGTCTCTGGGTTGTGTTTTTTTTTTTTTTCTTCTCTCTCTTTTTATCTATTTTTTTTTTATTATTATACATTTAAGTAAATACACAACAAGGGGAATTAATCCCCACACTTTTTCACTATTATTCTAGATGGACTCGGTGTTTTTTTCCTCACAATTCCATCTTGTTTTAGTACACTTATGTAAATACACAATAAGGGGAATTAACCCCTATATTTTTCACTATATCTTAGTAGGTTTTTTTTTTTCCCTCCCCTTTACAATATAGAAGAAATTGTTCTAAAAAAAAAAAAAAAAAAAAAAGTAGAAAACTCAAAATGTTTTGCTAAAATTAGATTAGAACAATTTTTAAGGCATGTTGTATGAGCCTAGATGGATTGAAATGTAGCCGCTTTCGCAGGAACAGGCTGAATTTAGATCAATTTATGGCTATTTCCATTTGAGAGGATTCGATTTAGTGAGCTCGAACGGGACTGTTGGAAAATTTGTGTTCGATCAGCGCATGCAACCAATCAGCTCTGATCTAGTTCTTAAAATACAATTGAGCAACAAGGAGGTATCCTTTATCCACCTCGAATGTATGGATGGAGAAATATGTAAAAAAAAAAATATTATTTTTTGATCAACCAGCTGGTAGCTAGGCTTGAAAGCGGCTGGCGAGGCCGAGCACACAGACAGTGCATCTGGGGAACAAGCCTGCATAAATTGCCCCCGTAGGAAGCAGGTTTCTATGGTGGCACTCATCGCAGAGGAAGAGCCAGGAGCGCTGGCGAGGGACCCCAGAAAAAGAGGATCAGTGCTCCAGGGGGGTAAGTAAAACATGTTTGTTATTTTACAGGGAAAAAACCCCCAAAGCTTTAATGTTACTTTAAGGCTGTTTATGTCATATCTAATATGGTTGGGGAAGCCCTATGTACACTAACATTTAAAAGTATTGAATCAGTAAGAAATTACTTTCTTTTAAAACATTTTTCTTTTTACGATAGCACCATTAATTTGTTTTAAAAATATACACAAGCCATAACCAATGCAAATGTTTGAAATTAAAAAGAAAATTGCCTTTCCTACAGGTCTTTTAAAAGTTATTTTTTAGGGCAAAATGGCCAAAACAAAATATTGTTAAGAGCATTTTTGGCCTTGAATGCAGCAGTTTGCTGAATGTTCGATATATGAATGGCTGCTGGTGCTGTCAGTTGTTGCTTTGTATATGGTTGTTCGCATATTTTTCAGTATTTCATGGTCTTCTAATAGTCACAAGTGTGAATGGGACTTTATGTTACATTTTCAGCTTTATTCATTTTAGTTTAACTGTATGTTATAACAAATATGTTTTATTTAAGCATAGTTTGAACACTGACTCTGTAATATGAAAATATTTTAATAGTATATAGACAAATTAAAGTAATCGGAGGCTGGATAGCTTTCTTCAAAAACCTAAAAGGGTCACTAAAGGAATATTTTTTTTAGCTAAATAGCTTCCTTTACCTTACTGCAGTCCTGGTTTCATGTCCTCATTGTTCGTTTTTGCTCTGATGTTGCTGTAATCCTTCTCTGTTCTGAACACTTCCTGGTTGTCTGTTTCCTGATGAAAAAAGTCATGGGAGCTTTCTCTCTGTGGTCACTAATCAATGAGGTGTGATTACTCTGTGTCTAAAACCCCTTAGCACCAATCAGTTTCATTTTACAAACCATCACTGCCCTGTATTGGCTCTGAGTCTCTGTACATCACAGAACCAGGAAACAGCATGCAAAAACGAAACTGAAACTGTAGGTACATTATATGATTGATTTTTTATCTATTTTTAATCATTTGTTAAAAGGAATCAGTTAACTATTATGTCTCTATAACCTGTAAACAGTCATTTCAGCAAAAAAAAATGTTTCCTTTACAACTCCTTTAATATATTCACGTGGCTTATAATTTGTTCTCATTGTCTAAGCATCATTAAAATCACTGTAATTACTTTACATCTGGACAAACTGTACCTTTAATGTCTTAAAGTAAAAAGGTGCATAGTGTCAGCCATCTTAGTCTTGAGACTTCATGATCATTTCTTTGGTAGTGTGTTTCTATATTTTAGCACAAGAATTCACCTGTATAAAACAGCTGGGGACGCAAGGGCAGAGTTACACTAATCTGTACTCAGTTCCCATTACAGTGCCCCCAGTACCATTACTGCAACTGGAGAAATGCTGCACTAGAAATAACAGTGTCACTCTAGCATGGAGAATGCCACCCTTTGCCCACAACCCTGTAGATGGATATATTCTTGAACTGGATGATGGAGATGGAGGCCTATTTAGGGTAAGCAAGGACATATTTTTCAGTCATTTGAAAAAAATGCAGAATGTTATAGTAAAAACCGCTAAGTTATATAATGTCAACTGCCAAGCTGTAAAACTGTTTCTTCTTCTGGCTAAGCTAAGTGATAATAACAGACATGCAGTATAATATGGTGTTGTGGTTTGGCCTGTGTTGATGGGCTTTTTCCTTGTGTTGATGGCATCAAGTGTCTGGCTGCTGCAAGTAGGTTTTTTCTTCCCATAGACTTGTATAGAAATACACACCTGATTGAAGTGAACAAAAGTCCCTTGACACAGGCCTTTACTCTCCTCCAGCAGAGCAGCCTGTTACATAGTTACATATGTAGCGCTACCCCCGAAGGAGCCGCTGGTAATTGATTGGGCCTGTACTCTGCTTTAACACCCCCAATAATTTGGTCTCACTCCCCTTGACACAGCTGTGGTGCAGTGCTGGTGTAAAGCTCAATAATAAAAAGACAGGCAAATAGACACAGATTATATTCACTTTACCTGTGTTGTCACCCGGGCATACACTGTTACACCTGCTTGGAGAATTAACAAGCCTCACAACAGATTGTGTTAAAACAAAAGGTAACTTTACTAGAACAGGTTTTAATGTTAGCATGGAATCACAATTGGTAGACAACAATGAGACAAGAGGTTGTATATGGCAATCGCCTGAGAGCCACCTGTATTGCTTCAGCAGGAGTGTCTCCAAGTGGGACTGATGCTCAGGCAACAACCTCAGCACTGGGCACCTTCATACTTCCAGCACACCATGTAGACACTATGAAACCCACTATGCGGCACACAGTATTCGGCAAGAATGATATATCACAGTATAATTAACTCAATATTCCCCCTACAGTCTCTAGTGAGTGATAACAGCACCGCAAGGCCTTGCGGTAAGAATACAGTATAGTCTCTGGTCTTCTATTCTTCTGCTCGCTATTGTGAAACAAAGATTGTAATCCAAAGGGTTCTCTGATCAATAAAGCAATGTAGAATAACATAGAACTGTAGCTTAAATTGTGGAAAGTATCTGTGCACTCCTTCCTAGAAATGCACCTCCAGCGGCAGTCACCAAACAATCAAATCAGGCTTGAGGCCTATGCACATGTGACTCTATTTAACTGAACTGTTCCATGGAACTACCGGTCCCAGCAACACTATGCAGTCAGTCTAGGTGTGTGAAAAACAGTACAAAGTTCTGGACATGAGCCCTCTCACCACACGAGGTCCAGACAGATGGATGCCTCCGCTCCACAGGATCTCAGTCTGTTTTCTGCAACCACACTGTCACGCTGCTCTGTTTCACAGACGACCAGGAGTCCTCCGTTACCTCCTTCAAGGGTCTCTGGTTCGATCACACTGTCACGTTGTTCTGTTTCACAGACAACCGGGAGTCCTCAGTTACCTCCTCCAAGGGTCTCTAGTTCGACCACACTGCTGCTTCAGCACGCTGTGGTGTAAGGCAAAAATAAAAGGCTGCTGTTCTGCTCAGCACAATGTTGTATGGAACACATACAGAGCTCTGCTGGCAGGCCATGCGTCCCAGGAACAAGAGACCTAAGATGGCCACCACAAGACCTTTTATATCCTACCCAGCATGCACTTCAGCCCCAAGTGTTCATGGGTAAGTGATTTGCATTATATTTCACTGTGCTCTTGAAAAACAAAATGAATGAAGTCCATTTCACATTTTAACCACTAGATGGTGCCAAATACCAATTTATAGAATTTATAGCATTAGTCATGAAATAACATTGCACAATATTAAAAGGCAAAAATGCCTGCGCTACACATAGTTACATAGTTAGTCAGGTTCAAAAAAGACACAAGTTCATCCAGTTCAACCACAAAAAAAATAAACAAACAAAATAAAAAACACAGTACAATCCCATACACCCAACTCCATACCCACAGTTGATCCAGAGGAAGGCAAAAAAAAACAGCAGAGCATGATTCAATTTTCTACAGCAGGGGAAAAAAAGTGTCAGTAATGTTGTACAACAAACCCATAAGGGAAGTGCATCCACAACAGAGATGTGTATATACAGAATATACAGACCTTCAAAGTACCAACAATTTCACACAAATAGATCCAACACGAAAGGTGCATCCACAAAACAAATATAAGGCCCCATGAACACGGGCGTAAAAAAACACACACACACACACACACACTCATTTCAAAGCATTTTTTGTTAATGGATCTGAATGCAAAGTGTATCATTTTTAATGGGGCCATACACACAGGTATGTAAACAAGCACTGCGTTGCACATCCATAACCAAAATTAAAAAAAATCTGTTTCTGAGGAAATTATTTTTATGCTCTTAAATATGTGCATGTATGCGCATATACATTGATGCAAAAAGTGCATTCTGGTATTAAAAAAAGTCAGGAGAATATAGAACTAGAATTTTACATATTTAAAAATGTTATCTAAAGGCAAGAATTTACTGATTTACACTTCTCTTTATGGTGTGCGTTGATATTGTGGGTATGACAGATTGCAGGCCATGTGCACAGGTTCTGATTCTTGTACTTCTGAACTTTTTTTGCTAGCCGCTACTTCAAGGCATATTTGGGACTTATTAAGGTTCAATACATTTTCTTTTAATGGTAGTTTTGATTGGGAAGTATACCTATGTATGTTTCTAGCAAATCATTTCTATTGCAGTGCAATCTTCTGTACACTCTTTTACTATGGTTTGTGTTGCTGAGGATTGTTCTTCATGGCCTATTTGTACCCATTCCTATTATCTTGTCATGTTGTTCTATTTTGACGCATACCATTAAAAAAAGGATTTTTACCAAAAAAATATTAACACATATGATGTGTGCAAAAGTTTATGCATGTTTATAAGGTAACACATTAAGATAAGTGTACATTATTTTCAGGGTTGCTATACCTGCTGTAATTCCTGAGTGAGAAATAGCATGCCCACTATATTTAGTGAGCTGTCTCGATTTATCTTTTAATGGAACTTCTGTATGTACTTCAGAGGGGAAATACTACTGTAAAATCCATTTAGGATTAGAGTAATACTATCACTGTGAGTCTCTCTGAAGTACCAGCCAAAGAATAATTACTAATCCAGATAGTGACATGTGTCAGAGATTTATATTGTTACACTGGATTTGGAGATATTTCAAACTATTTGGAATAAGACTTTAGTATCACAAAGCTTTCAGACAATTAAGGAATTAGTAATGTGAAATATAGTTTAACAAATGAAAGGAATTCTTTAGTGGCTGCCCCAGAAAGTTGAGCTGAAGTTTTAAGGAAAGACAAGGGAAAATTCTAACTTGATTGATACTTTATGAATTCGAAGTATGTCTCTGTGTATGTCATCTTTGTAGTATTTATTCATATAAAAGTCAAGAAATACAGACTAAAGTGAACCTGTAGCTTGAAAACCAAATGAAAGAGGTCTGTATAAATTGCCACCTGGATTAGATTTTATACATTAAATCAACCTCCTCCTTAAGATCCTTTCCCTTGATATTGTATGGCATATTTCCCATTGGTACAGTACAACTTTTCTAAGAATAAAATAAAACTAGTATGTTTGAACCAGAGAGTTTTATATTTTATATGACCCAAAATAAATGACTAAATAATGAGGTTACGGAAAAAGGGCTAAAGCTGTTAATACACATACACTCATCTGCCGAAGGATTAGTCATTCTGTCTAGTGGCATTTTTTATTCTTACACCTGCCAGACAAAACAGCTAGGGGGTGATGCCACTTTCTCTGTTAGAATTAAAGTCTATGTCCAGAATACAATGTTTTCTGGAGGATTAAAGAAATAAAAAAAAGCCGCTCTAGCTGCAATACCCTTAAATTCAGAGCTTCCCCAACAGTGCCTATTTTCTTGCACAAGATGCTCTCAGTCAATGAGACTGAAGACACATCGCTGGTGTGTGTCTTCATGGAAGTGTCACCACGGTGCCCTGTATTCACAGTGTACTGATGCAGGGAGCAGCGATGATATCATCATAAATGCTGACAGGATGATGAAATGCTAGCTGTATATAAATTTACATTTATTTTTAAACAAATACACAACTGCATTAAAGTTTAAGGAAGTAGACTTAAAAGCCGCAATAACAAACTACATTAGCAAAGGCTGAACCTTTAAAATGCTAGTGTTTGGCTATTAAATCCAATCCCATAAGGTTATGCAAATATATAAACTAAACCTTGAATAAAAAAAATCTGGTTAATATAGCGCTTCTGAAAGATAAATTGGGAAACTGGAAAAGACAAATCAAAAGCTGAGATTGTGCATACAAGTCTTCCATCTGTCTTTACAAAGGAGTTAATAGTGTCATGGAAAACTGTGGGCAGATGAGCAAATTTTCCCTGTTTAGCATTACTTACCTAATGCAGGAAGAGGTGCAGTTACATGCAAACAAGATTATGGTAGATAAAGCATCTGACCCAGATGGCATCTATCTAAAGGAATTAACCTTTGTTGTTGATTGCCCACTGTGGGCCAGATTCACAAATGAGATACGACAGCGTTTCTCCTGATACGCCGTCGTATCTCTGTTTCTATCTATGCGACTGATTCATAGAATCAGTTACGCATAGATAGCCAGAAAATCCGACAGGTGTAATTGTTTTACACTGTCGGATCTTAAGATGCAATACCGCGGCCGCCGCCGGGGGGAGTTCGCGTCGTAAACCAGCGGCGGGTATGCAAATTAGCAGTTACGGCGATCCACGATGGTTTTTCGCATTCGCTACGTCGCCGCTACGCTAGTTTCCCGTCGCAAAGTTACACTTTTTTTTTGGTGCCTTAACTTTAGTCAGCAAGTGTATTGCTGTCTAAAGTATGGCCGTCGTTCCCACGTCGAAATTTAAAAATCAACGTCGTTTGCGTAAGCCGCCCGGGAATACGGAAGTACGCTACGCACGTCGCCATTCAAAAAAATGACGTCACGGCGCGCAAAGCACGACGGGAGTTAGGAAACGGAGCATGCGCAGTAGGTCCGGCCCGGGAGCGCGCCTAATTTAAATGGCACACGCCCATTTGAATTGGCCCGCCTTGCGCCGGAGGCCGCGGGCCTAGGTTTTCATCGCAAGTGCTTGGTGAATCAGGCACTTGCGATGACAAATTTCGGTGGTGTAACGTATCTAGGATACGTTACGCCGCCGCGATTCTACGTGAATCTGGCCCTATATGTATCTTGTGTTCTCAGACTCTCTTTCAACTGGGATAGCTCCTTAAGGCTGGAATAGGGGAAACTATAGACCAGTAAACCAGACCTCTGCCATATTTAAATTATTGCAGGATACGGTATATTAAAGGCAAAAAATATATATGGCAGACAATAATCTAATAACAGGGAATCACTTTGGATTTTTGAAAGGTAGGGAGCATCTCATTTATATAATCAGTTTTTATAGATGTTGGAAGTGATATGGATTTGATATGTTTGCATTTTGGGAAAAAAAAACAATACTTTTTAATACTGTTTTTCATAGTAGCCTGACACAGAAAGTAATAATGCAATGACTGGGGTGTAGGGCCACCGTAAATGAAGAACGGACTACAAAGGGTATTTTAAAAGCAAAACGTTTAATGTAAAAAGTAGGTCAAACATAGTGGTGTACCAGAAGGATGGCTGCATCAAAAATAAAGACAGAAAAGCAACTTCCCCAGCCCAACAGAGGGTCTCTTGTTGGGCTGCTGCTAAGCACAATCACAACAGTCTGAGCCTAATTAAAGCTGCAAATGCACAAGTTTGTAGATGAGACAAAAAGAACAACCCCCCCCCCCCCTCCCAGAGATTGGGCATCCACTAGTGACTAAAGGAAAACCATCCCCTCGCTTGTTTTGTTTGGGTATATCTTTTTGCATAAAGTTTGCACAGAAAATGCAATCATATTTCAAGACCATATTACCAAAAAAATAACTTGTATGCCCCAATAAAATACTATGTATGTATACAAGTAATATAAGTATTTAATGATAGTTATCACCAAATAGACCCATAACCAAAATGTAAAGATTTCTCTGGTTCATTAGGGAATATACGGTTGCAGGAGTATCATCACTCAAGGAGACAAGAAGTAATCTAATTTTGTGAAGAACTTTGATTTGCTCATGTCTCTTAGTAATTTATGACACACTATTAGGCATTACTGGTCTGCCAGACCATATTTTAGTTAGACAAATTATTTACTCTCACTAAAACCCTTAATTAATGAGACGGGGTGTGAAGACATGGAGCTGTAGGGTATTGGGGCCAAAGAAGGAGCTGAACATAAACCCCTGGGAGAGGAGGCTGAGCAGCAGCTAATACTTGGTTAGGAGGGAAAAAAGAGGAAGCAAAATTGGTGGCTGAACTTGTAAGGGGAATAGAGATGGCAGAATGGTAACTGGTTGCTGACCCCACCGGTGTATAAAGCAGGCAACAGCTGATAAAAGAGCATTGGAAAGGGCAGAACAAGAAAGTGTAGGGACTGACTACAGAGAAAACAGGGCCTTACATTTTTTATAATGATAAAAAGCTGTTTTACATTTTTGGAGGGTTTAAGCCAGTGTAATTTTATCTAATATAATTTGTAAAGGTTTCGATGAATGAAAAGGTCATAATGTATAAAAAAAACCTCTTTAGATCAAGCAATAAAAGTAAAGGGCCAGATTCACAGCGAGAGTACGCCAGCGTATCTACTGATACGCCGGCGTACTTTCAAATTACCCGCGTCGTATCTTTAGTTTGTATTCTCAAACCAAGATACGATGGCATTTGGGTAAGATCCGACAGGCGTACGGCTTCGTACGCCTTCGGATCTTAGATGTAATACTTCGACACCCGCTAGGTGGAGTTCGCGTCGTTTTCCGCGTCGGGTATGCTAATTAGCTATTTACGGCAATCCACGAAGGTACGCACGTTCGTCGCATTCTCTTACGTCGTCGCTAGTCGGCTTTTCCCGTCGTAAAGTTACGAGTGCTATTTAGGAGGTGTAAAATTAGACCATCCATGTTAAAGTATGGCCGTCGTTCCCGCATCGAATTTAAAACTTTTTTTTTTTTGCGTAAGTTGTCCGGGAATAGGAAAGGACGTAACGCACGTCGCCGTTCAAAAAATTACGTTGGTGCGACGTCATTTTGCGCAAAGCACGGCGGGAAATTTAAAAACGGAGCATGCGCAGTACGTTCGGAGCGGGAACGCGCCTAATTTAAATGATACACGCCGCATTTGAATTTGAGATACGTTACGCCGCCGCGCAAGTACCTGAATCTGGCCCAAAGAGTGTAGGAGACTATGTCAATAGGCTTTGAGCTTGTGGCGATGGAAAAATGCAGCCTGCTTTCGAAATCATCTTGAGACATTTCTAAGATCATTTAGAATTTAATGACAGATGCTTTTAACCTGCATTTGACCTCTTTTTGATCTGAATGTGACCTGCTTCAAGCTGATTTTGCGCTCCAATACACTAGTACAGGGAGAGAAGCAGGCCTAATGCAAACAAAAGCCTATCAACATTGGCCCTAACTGTAATAAGTGTCACAAACCATTAGCTCATTGTGTAAACTACAGGTAACCAATTCAAACTAATTACTAAATTACTATAATACCGCTATAGTCCCTTTGCCCCTATATGTTCTTATGGTCTTTTTGGGCCTTTGGGGTCCCATTAACCTTTATCTATCCAAAATTACTAAATTAGATGAGGGCAATATATACTGATTATAATATTACTTTTATAATGTGTAGGAAATGTAAAGATACAGCATAACAGCCTTACTTAAAAATATAAATCATTCAGGGATTACATCCTGGTTCATGTTGAAGTAAACAATTAAACAGAAAAAACATTTAAGAATTTCAAGATGATATTAGATTGGATTTTCTCCATTTGGTTTGACATAATACATCTGTATTTCTATACCTTTAATTTCAGTTCCCAATAAATTTGGGTAAATTTCACATGTTATATTCTATTCCTAATGCCTAGTACACACGTGCGGTTTTTCCGTCTGATAAAAATCCGATGGTTTTCCCAACAGAATTCCTCTCAGGCTGCCTTGCATCTACACGCTCAGACAAATGTCCGCCCATCCAAAGCGTGGTGACATGCAACAAGGGGAAGTTCAATTCCAGCAGCGCCACCCTTTGGGCAGCTTTTGCTGATCCCCGTGTTAGAAAAGGTTTGGTGAGAGACGATTCATGCTTTTAAGTCTTCGTTCTTTTCAGTCCGTTACAGCGTGATGAATGCGCTATATCCATTAGGAACGCTTGTTTTACCAGAAAGAGAGCTCCCGTCTCATACTTGATTCTGAGCATGCAAGGTTTTCTGCCCGTCGGAAAACCATACAGACGGACGGATTTCCCGCTCTGATTTGTGGCTTGAAGGGAAAAAAAGATCCTGATCTCTTTCTTTGTCCGGCAGTTTTCCCATCGGAAAAACTGTGATGGAGCATACACACGGCCGGGATTCCCGACCAAAAGCTCTCATAGCAGTTTTCACATCGGAAAAAACGATCGCGTGTACGAGGCATTAGTCTGTGCTAGTCTAATTAACACCATTCACATATATGGTAAAACACTTTGTAGACAAATTTTACAAATATTGTTATATACTTATACAATTTAAGTACTTGAGCAATGCAGTTTAATCATGTTTACCTGTGAAAATATTTTAAAATAATATTTGTTCTTTAATAAATAGGAAGTTTACGTGGGAAAAGAAACTCTGTGCACCATTGATGGCCTTCACTTTAATAGCACGTACAATGCAAGAGTCAAGGCCTTTAACTCATCAGGGCTTGGACCTTATAGTAAAACAGTAGTTTTGCAGACATCTGATGGTAGGTAAATCCAAGAATGTATTCTATTAAAGATGTTTTTTGTTTGTTTTTTATTATGCTGGAAATTACCCTGATATCGATCCCAGCTTTGTTTCTGTTGGACATAAGTAACGATCCATCCACCATCTTAAACTATTGTAAACATTTTTCTAAAGCAGTGAAAGTGATATTCAACAACCATTCACTGCAGTTTCATTTTTTTATGCGTTTTAAATTATGGTGATTGATTCAATTGCAGTGAATATTTGGCAAATGTCACATCTATCGCTATATAAAAATGCCCCTTAGTTTTCTGTCTGCTTTACTATGGCAAGAGAAAAAATTGCCTTTATTGTAAAACCGCTAGTCCACCTAAAATTACTGAATGTAAAAAATGGATTGTGAATGCACTTCCCATATTAAAGCTGACATACATGAGCATCGATTGTCTGAAAAATATGATAAAATATAGGCCAAATGGATTGGAAATCATGAGCACTCTCACACATTCCCTCAATGGCCTGTGCACATACTTAGCAGTATTCCTAATGTTATAAATAAAATGATGGTCCACAAGATTCGTACACCCACACTTGGGGTCCCACCACTGCGCCAGGAACACACTAAATATACATTTATAAATGAAAAGCTGCCACTTTAAATTAAACAAAATATGAAAAGCATTTACCATATAAACAAATACAAGTAAATTGTAGCGCTAGTAGCTAAAATCATATAACACCCAGTGACAAGTGTTGGTGACTAGTAATCTGATGATACAAAATATATAAATATGACCAATTACCTGTGACTAGATAGTCCATATGTAAGACATGAAGTCTCAAGCAAAACAGCAATCTTGAATTCTTCCACCACTCCACGTGCACTTGGTGATTCCACTCCCCTCTGGGTATGCCCTCACCAGATGAAGATGCCTTGCACTCTCATGCTCGACAAATCAGCATCAACCCTCACAGGGTTAAACATCCACCGATATCCAATCGTGAACCCGATGTCATAAACTCTCCAAATATAATAAAACAAAGTGCTCCAATAGTGCAGTAACGTTGTGGTAAATATATTTAAATTAAAAAAACTTTAAACATTACACTCATATGAAAACAGGTATATGAAAGCATGTTTATATCCACTTGCAGCAGCAAGTACTGGCATGATATAGTCACAGCGCACCCAGTGTGTGCGAACTGTGTCTCACCCACACGAGATCATGAACCATGGAACGTCACTTCCGGTATGGCGTCAAACCTCACAACTGGTTGCCGCACAGTCATCATGATTTACTCATGGGATTGGCTGTATGGCACGGCAACTTCCCCTTTTATAGTATCTCATCTATTTATGACAGCAAACATCCTATGGCGCATGCGCTAGCTTCGTGTACCCACAACCCTATTGCAGCCAGTCCTTCCTCTGCTTACAGTTGACTAAAGGGGTATCATATTAATTCAATTAAGCATATTAATACAAAAAATATACAACATCACACATAAGCGACTCTGCAACTACTCATAACTAATATAATGCATTAAACAAAGAGAATGCAAGCTATATAATTAGTACAGAATCACATTAACAACCCAATTAACATAAACACATTGAATTAAAATATGTCTATATAACATTTAATTAGTTCTTATAAAACCACAAAATAATGACTTCATAAATTATATCTAAACCAGATGCCTAAAATTAGACTGACAGACCAATTAAATCATATTAAAAATTATTTATAAAACAATTGAGATCCAGCTCAATGTTTAACCCTCTAGGAGCATGAGAGCGCAAGGCATCTTCATCTGGTGAGTGCATATCCAGAGGGGAGGGGAATTACCAAGTGCACATGGTGTGGTGGAAGAATTCATGATTGCTGTATTTCTTGAGACATCATGTTTTTTTTTTACGAAAGGCAAATCCACTTTGCACTAAAGTGCACTTGAAAGTGCAGTCGCTGTAAATCTGAGGGGAAGATCTGAATGGGGGAAGCTCTGCTGATTTTATCATCCAATAATGTGCAAACTAAAATGCTGTTTTTTATTCTCCTTGCATGTCCCCTTCGGATCGACAGCAACTGCACTTCCAAGTGCACTTTCAGTCCCCTTTTAAGTGCACTTGTAGTGTGAGAGAGAGAGAGAGATACACAACGGGTAAAATAAGTATTGAACACATCACCATTTTTCTAGGTAAATATGTTTCTAAAGGTGCAATTGACATGACATTTTCACCAAGTCAGTAAAAACCAATGTAATTCATACATACAAATAAACCAAAACAAATACATTTAGAAATTATGTGTAATGAAATGGAATGACACAGGGAAACAGTATTGAACACCCTAAGTGAAATGTTTTTAATACTTCTTACACCATTCTTTTCTAGTTGGTAATGACAGCTTCAAGATGCCTCCTATATGGAGAAATTAGTTGCATGCATTGCTCATGTGTGATTTTGGCCCATTCTTCCACACAGACAGTCTTCAAAGCTTAAAGGTTCCATGAGCCTCTTCTATGAACTCTGAACTTCTTTCCATATATTTTCTATTGGATTTAGGTCAGGTGATTAACTGGGACATTCTAGCAGCTTTATTTTCTTTCTTTGAAACCAATTGAGAGTTTCTTTGGCTTTGTGTTTGGGGTCATTGTCTTGCTGACATCTACACCCTCGTTTCATCTTCATCATCCTGGTAGATTGCAGCAGATTTTTATAAAGAATGTCTTGGTACTTTTTCCATTCATCCTTTCTTTTAATGATATGAAGTTTGCCAGTAACGTATGCTCAGTAACAGCACCATGATGTTCCCACGTCCAAACGTCACTGTTGTTATGGGGGTGTTTTTGGGGTGATATGAAGTGCCATTTGACCTTCAAACATGGTTTTTACTATGGCATCCAAAGAGTTCAATTTTGCTCTCATCTGACCAGAATATATTCTCCCGATATTTCACAATATTTAAACAAGCTCCAACATGCTTTTTCTTCAGCAATGGAGTCTTGCGTGATGAGCATGTATACAGGCCATCGCAGTAGAGTGCATTACTTATTGTTTTCTTTGAAACAATTGTACCTGCTAATTCCAGGTCTTTCTGAAACTCTCCACAAGTGGTCCTTGGTTCTTGGACAACTCTTCTGATAAGTCTTTTCACTTCTCTTTTGAAAACCTTGCAAGGAGCACCTGGTCGTGGCTGGTTTATGGTGGAATGATGTTCTTTCCACTTCCAGATTATGGCCCTAACAGTGCTCACTGGAAGATTCAGAAGTTTAGAAATCCTTCTGTAACCAATGCCAGCTGTATGTTTTGCAACAATAAGGGTGGAAAGGTCTTGAAAGTTCTTTGCTTTTACCCATCATGAGATGCTTCTTGTGAAACACCTTGGTAATGACACACCTTTTTATAGACCATCAGACTGAACCAGCTGATATTTTTTTTAACTGATTTTTCTTTTATTAAGTAAGAACAAGAACTTAACGTACAGACAATTAGTTAAATTGCACAACAATACATATCATAAGGAGGGTTTTTAGGGTGGAGATTAACCCCAGGGTTTACACCTTACAGCAAAAAAATAAATAAAAAAATACCACCATATATGCAAGAGAAAAGTATGCCCTCTACTCATAGCTACCGAACCTATTTGTGGATCATGCATGTTAATTACCTGAGGGATTGGGGTTGGGAAAAGGCAGGGAAAAGGGAAAGAGAGAGAGAGGGGGGGTTAGGAGCAACATCAACCTTAGGATATGAAGGCGGGAGCAGAAGGGGGAGGGAAAAAAAGGGTGGGGGATAGGGTGCAAAGGATAAACCAATTCAATTGAAAAATCACGATCAGGTTTCCACAAGCTGAATAATGGGACAAGAATTGATCCAGTTGGACCAGATTTTATCAAACTTCTTTGGGCAATTTCTGCTCTCATACGTGATTCTTTACAATGGTAACACAAAGTTAACAGTTTGCTGCCATGAGGCTTGTGTAGGGGAGTCCACAGACTTCCATCTTAATAAAATTTCTCTTCTCGCAAAAAATAAGGTAAAGGTAAGACAGAGCTTAGTATCCCTATCCTCCAATATTTTCCAAGTCATTCACTAGTAAGACAAGTGGGTCCAAAGGCACAATAGTACCACACAAATCGCTCAGAATATCAGCCACTGATTCCCAATATGGATGGAGCTTATGGCAAGACCATACCATGTGCCAAAATGTGCCAGGTTCGATGGTGAACCTAGGGCACAGTGGGTCGAGTTGGGGGTAAATATTAACCAGTCTTTGAGGGGCTAATATTTCTGTGAAGGAATCTAAGTTGTATAAATCTGTCTCTTGCTGCGATCATGGAAGGGGCGAAGAACCAACTGCTATTAATTCACAAGAATTTTGCAACGAATTATCGGATTTTTTAATTAACTAAATTGAAAAAATCCGTGAAGCGATTCATCAAAAGAGAACCTCCACCAACTCCCCTGTAAATCAAAAAGGCAATATTTACACAAATTTGCCGCAATCAATTAAATTCAGACTAAAGTCCATCTCCATCGACACCACCAAAAACATCATTGGAACCCTGCGAGACAGCACAGCGCTTAATGATATCATCCCCACTAAATTGTTAAAAGAATGTGCCGATATTGTGCCGACTCCGCTGAAACAAGGCAAAATTAAACCCATTCTTAAAAAACCCACCATCGACCCCAAAGACCCAAACCATCGTCGACCCATAACAGGCCTAAACATTCTCTCCAAGGTAATGGAGAAAGCAGTAGTGCAACAGCTACAACATCATTTAGACACCCACAAACGACTGGATCCACTTCAATCGGGTTTCTGTCCTGGTCACAGAAACAGCACTTCTCAAAATGTGGGATGACGCTCTTGAAGCTGCAGATGAAGGAGAATCTTGTCTTCTGGTACTGTTGGACCTGAGCGCAGCTTTTGATACAGTAGATCACAAATTGTTGCTGACTCGCCTAGCTGAAGTAGCTAGAGTGGCAGACTCCGATCTATATTGGTTCTCCTCCTTTCTGGAAAATCGATCACAGATAGTAAAACTAGGTCCTTTCACTTCTGAAAAACGCACTGTGTCATGCGGAGTCCCTCAGGGATCACCCTTGTCGCCCGTACTATTCAATATCTAACTCCGCCCTCTCCTCGAAATCATCAGTAACCAGAATTTACTCTACCATTCCTACGCGGATGACACCCAACTCTACTTTCGCATCAGCAATAAAAAGGATCATTATCTCGGACTAGAGAAATGCCTTACTTTGATAGAAAATTGGATGAAGGAGAGTTACCTTAAACTCAATGGCTCAAAAACAAAACTTCTTCTGCTCCACGCCAACCGAAAGAGACTTGCCATGACAACATGGATACCCCCGGCCATTTTGGGACAAACCATCACCCCTAGCACCAAAGTCAAAAGTCTCGGAGTCACTTTTGACTCCCACATGACAATGGATGCACAAATAAGTTCAGTAGTCAGCGGATCCCACCATCTGCTGCGCCTGCTACGTAGACTAATTCCCTTTATCTCAAAAGAAGACATAGCAGTCGTGGTGGGAACGATAATCAACTCCAGACTCGACTATGCAAACGCCCTTTACCTTGAACTACCAAAGTACCAAATTGCTCGTCTACAAGTCGTCCAGAATACGGCGGCTCGACTTGTAACAGGTAAAAAACCCTAGGAATCACTCTCCCCCACCCTTAGATCCCTTCATTGGTTGCTCGTAAAAGACAGAATTACGTTTAAGGCACTTTGCCTGACGTACAAATGTGTACAAGGAAGTGCGCCCCAATATCTTTGTGAAAAATTAAAATGTCACAACCCCAATCGTGTTCTCCGTTCTACTAACCAAAATCTACTCCAGATACCCAAGGCCAGATACAAGTCCAAAGGAGAACGAGAATTTGCAGTCCAAGGACCTAGACTGTGGAACGCTTTACAAACCAGCATCCGAATGGAAGTGAATCACCAGACCTTCAGAAAAAAACTCAAAAACCATCTATTCTGAAGGCAAAACATAGTAGGAAATGGATACCAAGCGCCCTGAGGCGATTCAGTTTGCATGTGTTGCGCTATACAAGTTTCTCACTCACTCATTAATTTGCGAGGCAGAATTGCTTTCTAATTACTCATTCCAGCTGGTGTCTTGGTTTTCCATGCCTTTTTGCACCTCCCTCTCTTCATGTGTTCAATGCTTTTTCCCTGTGTCATTCCATTTTATCACATTTAATTACTGAATTTTTTTTGTTTGTTTGTGACTTGCATGAGTTGCATGAGTTGTTACCGACATGTGGTGAAAATTTCATGTCAATAGCACTTTTAGAAATATATTTACCTAGAAAAATAGTGACATGTTCAATATTTATTTTACTCTCTGTGTATACATACTGTATATATATTTTATCTTACCCTCCCTAAAAAAAAAAATATGTTTTAATGGACTTATCTCTTGGCTATGATTAATGATTCCCTCTTTCAATATCTTTAGCAGTACAACTATGTTCTAAGTCAGGCTCCCTACCCCTCTCCCTTATCACTCTCTCACTCCCATCTATACTTGGTTACCTAAATGTTTATATTGCAGTTGTTTTGTTATAAATGTCTAAAAATTGTTTTTTCTTTCTTGCAATTCCAGTGGTGGCTGGAGCTCCATTCTTTGGGGGGCTCGCTTGTAAGCCCACTTGACAGCCCCGCTCGCAAGCCCGCCCGCCAGCCCTGCACTTACTCCTTGCAGATCGTAGGTGGTTTCCTGGATTTTCCTCCTGGCCAATCCATTCTCAGGATCTAATTCCTGTCCTGATTGGCTAGGAGGAGAAGCAGGAAGACAATAGCAAATGTTGATTTGTTATTGTCAAAAGAGCAGTGCTCTGCGCCTCGAGGCCAACCCTTTTAAAGCCAATTAGAGCCTCCAACTCTCAAGTGCTTCACAAATAAATAAAAAACCTGTAGAACTCTATGCATCCGGCAACCAGCATGAAGTTTAGGGGCCAGCGCATAAAGATTAGGGGGACGGCACCCCTCCGCCTCTTATGGACGGTCTGCCGTTGTGTAATACCCTATATAATCATATAGATATAGCTCTGTTTTTGGAAACAAGTTTGTTTTATAAGAAGGAGCATAGGCAGGCTGTGCTCACCTTCCCTGTGTGCCCCCACCACCAAAGCTTTTCAGATATGATAATTAGGGATGTCCCGATACCGATACTAGTATCGGTATCTGTACCGATACCGAGCATTTCCCTGAGTACTTGTACTCGGGGGAAATGCTCCGATGCCTCAGCCGATACTTGGGCAGTCAGGGGAGTTGCAAGTCTTCTGCTCCGTGCAGTCTTTCCTCCCCCCGTGCTCCGTGCCGCTCTTCTCTCCTTCCCCTGTCAGTGCCGCTCTTCTCTCCTCCCCGTCAGTGCAGCTCTTCTCTCCCCCCCGTCCGTGCCGCTCTTCTCTCCCCCCCCCCCGTTCGTGTCGCTCTTCTCTCCCCCCGTCTGTGCCGCTATTCTCCCCCCCGTCCGTGTCGCTCTTCTCTACCCCCGTCCGTGCCGCTCTCCCCCCTCAATTTGTGAGGATGGAGAGCGGAGGTAGGAGCCGCTAAACCCGGCTCCTACCTTTTCCGAATGGACAGAGTCAGTGATCACTGACTGTCCATTCACATAACTGAGCATCGTAAACTGTGTTTACGATGCTTCAGTTTATGAATGGAGAGGAGATTCATTTCAGCTGAGGCTGCAGAGAAAGGGACTGGGGAATCTGTGTCCTTAGTCCCTTTCTCTGTCTTAAAGGGGAGATTTATTGTCTTTTAAGACCCCTGATATCTCACCAAAGACAGGACAGGGCTGAGAAAAAAAAACAAAAATTGCAATAAATATTTAAAAAAATAAATAAAAATAAAATGTAAATAAAAAAACCAAAAAAAAAACCACACTGACAATTCACTCCCCCCCCCCCCCCAAAAAAAAACAACAAAAAAAATCACTGTAAAAAAAATATTAAAAAAATACCGCCACTGTCACATGACATTAAAAAAAGTATTGGTATTCGGTATCGGCGAGTACTTGAAAAAAGTATCGGTACTTGTACTCGGTCTCAAAAAAGTGGTATCGGGACAACCCTAATGATAATATATGACATTCCCCTGTTTACTCATAATGCAACACTGGGTAACACTGGGGAACAGGTAATCACTAGGTCAGTGCTGTCACATGAGAAAGGAATCAAGCTTCGTACACACGACCGGTTTTCATGGCAGGAAAACTGCTAGGAGAGCTTTTGGCTGGGAAAACTGGACGTGTGTATGCTTCCTTGCAGTTTTCACGACAGGAAAAATGGCAGGAATCCCGGCGGGAAAATGGAGAACCTGCTCTCTATTTTCCCGTCGGGTTTACCATCTGACTTTTTCCCATCGAGAAAACCGGTCGTGTGTATAGGGCTTCAGACAGATGAGCCCTAAGCAGGTTCCAGCTTTCAGAAAGTCATAGCACACGCAGAGTGAGTTGCTCTGGCATCAGATCAGGCCAATATGAGTATTCTATGAAGTGAATTACAAGCCGCCTATGGTGCCTCCTACAAAGCAAACCTGTTACTCTGCCTAGTATGGATAGAATACAAGTTCACTTTAGGAAATGCAATTATTTAAGAAGTCAATTTGTCCTTGCTAATAGAAAATTTTGCTTTTCTCTAGTGGCATTTTTCACATTTGACTCGAATACTGCACATCGGGATATTGTACTGTCCAATGACAACATGACGGCCTCTTGTAGCAGTTACGATGACAGAGTTGTTTTGGGCACAGCTGCATTCTCCAAGGGAGTTCATTACTGGGAGGTACAAGTTGACAGATATGATAACCATCCTGATCCAGCATTTGGTGTTGCCAGAATTAATGTGGTAAAAGATATGATGCTTGGAAAAGATGACAAAGCCTGGGCTATGTATGTAGATAATAATCGAAGCTGGTTCATGCACTGCAACTCTCATACTAATCGGTAAGTCATAATTGGTGAGAAAATATTTTTCATTCATTTGAATTTTAAACCAGTGTAACCTGGGAGGGAACTAGTTCTGAAATTTACAAAAATGAGCACATGTATGTGGAAAGGCTGGCTTTATTTTCACATATTTGAGAAAATGTATCATGGCAAAGAAAAACATATAAAATTGGCTATGACTAAGGCTATTTGCCAAAACATGTAAACTGTTCTTATCGTCACGATTCTATAGCTAAATAAAGACTTTAATACAGATGCGTGAGTTGGCAGCTCTCTTCATCTATCTGCAACACGCAAAATACAGTAACATATAGCAGTAAATCAGCAGTGATTAGTCAAAAGTAAAGCTATGCACTTTGCACATCGATATTCTTCATATATATACACTATTTATGCTGTTTGTCCCCACTTGGCAGATTCATTCTTACTAAATGTCCTAATGACCACTATTACCAGGACAGAAACATTTTACAGTTGTTAGGAAATAACTAGATGGAAAATCTATTCCAGTTGTATCTGTCAAAGGCTGACTTTCCTACAGACTTCCCCTGGCTTTCATTTGTATCTCTGGGGCTGGAAATGAGGAAAAATCTTCAGAATTAAAAAAAAGAGTGCCGCTAGCATAAAAGCTTTGGCTCCAGGTTTGGTGATCTCCCTGAACACTCTTTAGTTATTGCTTCTTCAGAAATAATGTTTTAGCTCTGTCACATCAATCAATGCTCCAAACTGAGTAATGCCCCGTACACACGACCGGATTTTCCGACGGGAAAACTGCGAGGATAGCTTTTGGCCGGGAATCCCTCGCAGTTTTTCCGATGGGAAAACTGCCAAACCCGCCGGCAAAAAAAAGAGAACCAGCTCTCTTTATTCCTGTCGGGATTCCCGACTGACTTTTTCCCGTTGGAAATCCCGAGCGTGTGTACGGGGCATCATAGTTGTTTGTGTGCTTGAAACATATACTATATTACCAAAAGTATTGGGATGCCTGCCTTTACACATACATGAACTTTAATGGCATCCCAGTCTTAGTCCGTAGGGTTTAATATTGAGTTGACCCACCCTTGGCAGCTATAACAGCTTCCACTCTTTTGCAATGGCTGTCCACAAGGTTTAGGAGTGTGTCTATGGGAATGTTTGACCATTCTTCTTAGGCCTCGTACACACGACCAAGTTTCTCAGCAAAAAACAGCAAGGAACTTGCTGGGAGATATTTTTTTGCAGAGGAAACCAGTCGTGTGTACATTTTCGTCGAGGAAACTGACGAGAAACTCGACGAGCCAAAAAGAGAGCATGTTCTCTATTTCCTTGACGGGAATGGAGAAAATTGGCTTGTTGAGTTCCTCGACAGCCTAACAAGGAACTCGACGAGGAAAACGATGTGTTTCGCCCGTCGAGTTCCTCGGTCATGTGTACGAGGCTTATTTCCTCGACGGGAGTCCAAATTGGCTCGTCGAGTTCCTCCATGGGCTGGTTTTCGACGAGAAACTCGGACGTCTGAATGCTAACAAACCCACGCTTGCTCAGATTAAAGTATGAGATGGGAGTAAAAGTAGCATTTGTAATGGAGATAACACATTTTTAAAGCTGTAACAGACTGAAAAGTGCAAATCGTCTCTTACCAAACTTTTATTTAACACGCAAACACATGAAATTAGCAAAAGCAGCCCCAAGAGTTTAGCCAGTGGAATCGAACTTCCCCTGCCGTTGTATGTGTTGTATGTCACCGCGTTTGAGAACAAGGAGATTTTGGCTTGACAGTGTGTACGCAAAGCAAGCTTGTTGAGTTCCTCGACAAGCCTAACAAGGAACTCGACGAGGGACTCGATGTGTTTCGCCTGTCGAGTTTTTCGGTCGTGTGTACGAGGCCTCAGAAGTGCAATTGTGAGGTCAGGCACTTATGTGGAGGAGAACGCCTGGCTCACAGTCTCCGCTCTAATTCATCCCAAAGGTGTTCTATCGGGTTGAGGTCAGGACTATGTGCAGGCCAGCCAAGTTCCTCCACCCCAAACTCGCTCATACATGTCTTTATGGACCTTTGTGCACTTGTTTGCAGTTATGTTGGAACAGGAAGGGGCCATCCCCAAACTGTTCCCACAAAGCTGGGAGCATGAAATTGTCCAAAATGTCTTGGTATGCTGATGCCTTAAGAGTTCCCTTCATTGGAACTAAGGGGCCAAGCCCAACCTCTAAAAAAAAAATAACACCTTAGCCCCCCCCCTCCACCAAATGATTTGGACCAGTGTACAAATCAAGGTCCAAAAAAGACATGGATGAGCGAGTTTGAGGTGGGGGATCTTGACTGGCCTGCACAGAGTCCTAACCTCAACCCGATAGAACACTTTTGGGATGAATAAGAGCGGATATAG
The DNA here is from genome assembly GCF_905171775.1 of Rana temporaria. Taxonomy (NCBI): domain Eukaryota; kingdom Metazoa; phylum Chordata; class Amphibia; order Anura; family Ranidae; genus Rana; species Rana temporaria. Next base: position 370,437,600 of record NC_053492.1, on the reverse strand, counting down.
CGAGCCACGCCTTCTTGTCCACATCAGTGCCTGACCTCGCAAATGCGCTTCTGGAAGAATGGTCACACATTCCCATAGACACATTCCCAAACCTTGTGGACAGGCTTCCCAGAAGAGTTGAAGCAGTTATAGCTGCAAAGGGTGGGCCAACTCAATATTGAACCCTACGGACTAGGACTGGGATGCCATAAAGTTCATGTGCGTGTAAAAGCAGGTGTCCTAATACTTTTGGTAATATAGTGTAGTTTCAGTTTTTCTCTTTTATCTTGCACTGTCAATTTGTATATTGAATAAAATAGTTTTTTTATGTTGTCATTAAAGCGGAAGTCCGCCAAAAAAATATATATTAAAAGCCAGCAGCTACAAATACTGCAGCTGATGACTTTTAATGTATGGACACTTACCTGTCCAGGGCACCCGCGATGTCGGCAGCCGAAGCCTATCTGTCAGTCGGCTCTCAGCTGCTGCCGCCGCCATCCTCGGTAAGGGAATCAGGAAGTGAAGCCTTGCTGCTTCACTTCCTGGTTCCCTACTGCGCATGCACGAGTCGCGCTGTGCGTCCTCAATGGTCCCTACTGTCTTCTGTGACCTGTGTGTCTCCCAGAAGACAGTGAGGGAGGACAGAGTAGGCGCCGGAAGTGGCATAGGTCACCTCGATCACCGAGGTGATCTATGCCCGGAAGTGGGAGCAAATACCTGTATTACACAAATATCTGCTCCCTCCTCCCCCTGAAAGGTGCCAAATGTGACACCGGATGGGGGGGAGGATTCCAAAAAGTGCAAGTTCCATTTTTGGGTGGAACTCCACTTTAAAGACCTCTGAGCGGATCCTTTTTTTTAGATAGTGACATATAATAGTAAATACAATTTAAAGATGCAGGGTTATTTTTCTGTTTGAAAACTGTATACAGGCCTGTGTCAATGGACTATAGGTTTGTTTTGTTGGGCAATTGATGCTTACTTTGGGATGCTTTCAAGACCATTCAGAATTCATTGACAGGTATTTTTAACTGCAGTGTCCATCCTTCTGATCTGCATTTAACCTGTTTTATACATTTTTCTTTTATCACCATTAAGTGTTAGCTCTAATGTGCCACACCCTTTAAATAATAGACAAGTTAAAAAGCATTTTTTAAAGGTGAGATTTTTAAGGCACAACTCACAACTACTAGACAAAAAATACATTCATTATTATTGGTATCAAAATTTAGAAGAGTTATACATTTATTACATTCATAAAACCATACTGGAGGTCATTTCAAAACAAAAACTTGCTCTAACTTTATTGGCATTCCCTTAAACTTGTATGGGGAGAAAAGTAGTTTGGATGTGAACAAACGGCCATTGACAGAAGCCCTTATTTAATCCTCAGTATTTTTGTAGTAAAATAGCACTGTGTTCCACCAGTTACCTGGATTTTTTTTTATGTATGTATGTATGTATATAGTACAGGCTGTACATAAACTACTAACATATATTTCCATTTACAGAACGGAAGGAGGTGTAAGCAAAGGAACCACAGTTGGCATACTCCTTGATCTTAATAAACACATACTAATATTTCATATTAATGGCAAGCAGCAAGGACCTGTAGCCTTTGAGAACATTGATGGTGTGTTTATGCCAGCAATTAGTCTCAACCGAAATGTACAAGTAAGTCTGACAAAACCTGCCGCCATGTGACAATCTATCTCTCCGCATAAAGTTCCAAAATCATACCTTATCTTAAGGTAGCTATTTTCAATTAGTTTAAAAAAAAAAAACCTGTGTAGCAGACCTTTCCTCTAAGAACTGTTGTTCAGTTATCTGCAGAATTCATGTGGTTCATACATCGACATCTCAAGTGTTGCTGACTACTGATGAAAGCAGCAGGACTGAGCAATTATTTTACAATACCTATGAGTATGCTTAATTTCAGAATTGGGGAAGGGAAACATATTTTGCTTTCAATACTTTAAGTGTTAAATTGATATTTTATATATTTTTTTGTAAAAATATCTAATAATGAGTGCATCAGTGACATTATTAGCAGTGCTTCATACTATCCTATTCATTTTGAAAACCTGTATTGAGGTGAAAAAGAGTAAAGCTGGCCATAAATGCACTGAATATTGGCCAGTTCAGCAGAAACTAACAAGTATACCAATTGACTTTGGACTTTTTGAAAACTTCCACTTGATCAGTGCATGCAGCCAGTGGACTGCAGAACTGATCAGTGTATTCTGACAGTAAGGGAGTCCCACTGCAAGAATACAATGACACACAACGCAAAATTGGCTCTATTTTTTGGCATTTAGCTCAATTAGCTGGCTGGCTGAGGGCAAAAAAAACTGATTAATGTATGACTCAAGAAGAGAGGTAGGGTGAAGAAAGATGAGCTCTGTCAACAGGAATTTTTCAGCACAGCAGTTAAGCTTGAACTGGTAGCCAAGAGCTCCACCTCTTTGTTGGAACCTTTATAAGCAATATTTTACATTTATTCTTCTAAACAAAAAGTATACTATAGTATTTTTTTTTACATTGTTCATACTAAATACAGAACATAATATAGAAAAAAACACAAAATTTACAAAGAGCCACACTTTTCTAAATACTGCATACTACAAGATATTAAATAGGACTAAATTCTAGATATTGAACACTGAGGAAAAATTGGAGTGCTTTAGGAACATAGTAAATAAAGATATTAGCCAGCGCATTCAAATGGGCATCAAGTCTAAAAGGGCTAAGGTTAAACCTGGAGGTACTAAACTTTAACATAAAAAGACATATTAAAGAGAAAAAAAACGGCCTTTAAAAATATAAGGCCAAGGAATCATTGTTGGCCTTCAAACACTACAAGGAATCCAATAAGAAATTAGTGCAATCTGAGCAGCTAAAATGACTACAAGAGGCACATAGCGGAGGAGAGGTCAGAGCATATAAGCCCCATAAATAATGATCAGGGAAATTTGGTTACAAATGACAAGGAGAAGACAACTGTGTTAAATGCATTCATCTCCTATGTTTTTACAAAGGAAAAGGAAGGGTATAGTATTCAAGACTGTATCATTAGCAACCAGATTACTTACACCTGAAAGTCCTCAAAGAACTTAGCCAGGTTATAACCAGGCCATTATTCCTGCCAACGTAGTACCAATATTCAAAAAAGGGCAGAGATATACTGTATACCTGGAAACTACAGACCAGTCAGTCTAATATCGATAGCATGTAAACTGTTAGGGGGGGGGACATAATGGAATATATCCAAGAATTTGCATATTGCGTATCTTTAGTAGTAATCAGCATGTATTCATGAATGATTGTTCTTGCTTGACCAATCTTCTAACATTCTATGAGAAAGTGAGCTGCCATCTAGATAAAGGAGGCCTGTGGATGTGGTGTATTTAATTTTGCAAAAGCATTCGCTACAGTTCCCCAATAAGGCTTAGACCAGGGGTACCCAACCTTTTGAAGCATGATGGCCACTTAAGGGACTTGGTAGCCGGTCGCGGGCCAAAATAAAATGGAGCGGGCGGATGGCAGATCCATGTCTGCTCTGCATATGCAGAGCAGACACAGACACAGCCCACTATACTTTTGGCTTTCCTGCACTTTGCAATAGACTTCTATTATACTCTGCAGGTTTGGTGAATTTTCAGAAAGCTCACTAAACTCACAGGTAATAACAGAAGTGTATGGCCCCTTTCACACGGGGCGGATCAGTAATGATCCACCCCGTGAACCTCCGCTTGCTCAGCAGGGATCGCTCCGTTGATCCCCGCTGAGCCGGCGGATGACAGGGCGGTCCCCGTACACTGTGCAGGGACCGCCTTGTCTTTTCTCCGCTCTCCCCTATGGGGGGATCGGATGAACATGGACCGTCTGTCTGTGTTCACCCGATCCGATCCGCCAGACGGATGGAAAAGTAGGTTTTTCCTCCGTCACACTTTGGCGGATCTGAGCGGGTCGGATGTCAGTGGCTCCATAGAGGAGCACGGAGCGCCCATTCAGGTCCGCCTAAAAAACTGGCAGGCGGACCTGAATGGGCCGCCCGTGTGAAAGAGCCCTAAGGCTCAGTGCAGACGACCCACAGGTGCACTGCTCTGCATCTGCGGGTCAGTTTGAAAGCAGCACAGTAACCACTGCAGAACAGATATGCCCATATATATTTATGGTAATAAACTGACCTTTAATAACAGTATTCTATTCTAAACCATCCCAGAACAGGAGGTCGCGGACCACATCAGAGGGCTCTGTGGGCCAAATGTGGCCCCCGGGCCACTGGTTGGGCACCCCTGGCTTAGACCTTAGTTTATGTACCTGGATTGAAAACTGGTTACAGGAGTGTGTACAAAGGGTGGTGATAAATAGTGAAAACTCAGAATGGTCTGCAGTAGTAAGGGGGGAACCCCAAGGCTCTGTCCTGGGACCAATTATGTTTAATTCATTCATAAATGATTTAGAGGTTGGAATAAATAGCTCAATCTCAGTATTTTCTGACGATCTAAGACTAAGCAGGACAATAACTTCACAGCAGGATATAGAAACTTTACAAGAAGACTTCAAATTATGTTTATTCTGCCACTTTAAAAAACTCTGGTTTGGACATATGGTGAGTATGCCATCCAGTTCTGGTCACCAGTACTCAGGAAGGATGTGCTGGAAATGGAAAGAGTCCAGAGAAAGGTAACAAAGCTAAGAATGGGGCTGGTGGACCTTAGTTAAGAGGAACAGCTATAAACATTAAAAATATTCTCCCTGAAGAAGAAACACTTACGAGGAGATATAATAGCAATATACAAATACCTCAATTGTGATTCTAGCTTAGGGAACAAACTATTCAGTTTCAAGGAGCTTAAAAAGACACAAGGCCCCTCAATGAAATTGGAGAAGAGGTTCAACCGTAAACTGCGTAGGGGGTCAGTGGTGTCAGTGGGAAGTAGATGGGCATGTTAGCAAAGTCAATATACAGGGATATGAGAAATTGACATAAAAACACACATACACAACCACACAGGTTGAACTGGATGGACTTTATATGGTGTCTTTATTCAACCTTACCAACTATGTATTTATGTAACCAGACATTCCTTGTTAGTCTCTTGCTTTAAATGTTAACCTATTATTACAATGTTTTGTCTCTGCAGGCTACTCTCCATACAGGCCTGGAAGTGCCATCAATCTTTAGACAAAGCAAACCACCAAGTTGAATCTGTTCTCTTTTCAATGGTGCAGAATTTTTACATTTCTCTGTTTATAAGTGGGGTATCATTATCATGCAGGGCTTAAGATTTTAAAGTGGCCATTTCACCCACATTGTTCATAGTTTTCATGTAATGTTTACGTAACATCCTTAGATTGCCTATGTTGAAGGAAATGCCAACATCGTTGTTTGTGAAACATGGGAAATGAAAAGGCTGTAGTATGCAATTAAAACAAAAATATGCTAAATGAAGGCAAAGTTTAGAAAAAAACATGTATTAAGATCACAATGCAAGGAAGAAAAGCATGGTATTCCTTAGGATATTAACATTGCGTATGTATGTAAATATTAATGAACCAAGTCTACACAAATCTTTTCCTGGCAGTGACAGTATCGAGTATAAAGCAAGGCAGGAGTAAGGGGACTACCACTCCTTTCCCAGTCACACTACTCAGTAGGCTTTTCTATTGTTTCAGGTTTTTTTTTAGAAATTATACAATTCTCTTGGTTCCTGGCAAATAACACACATTTACCCAGTGGCATATGGAAAGCATATACCTTTTTGCCCAAATTGTTAAATATTAAAAGTAGTTAATTATTTAAAAAATGAATAGGAAGATAATTTGTTAGTTTGTGTAGTTAGTGATTTAATGTTATGTCTTTAGAGGCTGTGGAACTATAACTGAGAATTGGAAAGCAGCCTTTGGTGCTAAACTGTTCTCAATGACATGTACAAGTGTTTATCTTTTGCCTGAAGGACCATGGGATGATTCCAGGACATGGAGGACCTGTGCTGTCTTACAGGCATCCTTAAATACAGGGTGACTTACTTCTGACATAAGTCTATACAGGGTTATTGCAACCTTTCCAAGAAAGATTTTCAACAGTGAAAGGAATGTGTTGATGTAGTGACTGACTTCATATAAACCTACAAGTGCTAACACAACACTATATGTAAATATATAAAGTAATTCATGTTTTGTGCATCAATTAAGTGTGCTACAAAACACAAAAATTCATGCCATTCTCTTAAATTGTTATGTTATAAAAAAAAATTAACATTTACATCTGTCAGAGTCACTGATTCACCAACTGAAAGCTTCATGTTTCAGTCATCACAGTTTAAATTAACTACAAAATGCAGAAAGCAGTAATGTACAGTAAATCAGGTTAACCTATCGAACATCAGATTTCATCAGTTTGACTACAGTATACTATTGGTTGTCACAGGTTACTCATGTTTGTGCCCTCTACTAAGATAAGGACAATTCTAATCAAAATGTCAAAGCATTTACCTTCCAGTGATGTCTTTATCTTAAAGCTAAACTCCAGGTAGATATGAAAAAAAATAAAAATAAAAATGCATTCATTAAGATTTATTACATCTAATTAGTAAAAAGTAGGTACCTGGATTTGACATGGCATTAGTCTCTTGTAATGGCCTATACAGTAGATGTGGACTAATTTAGAGAGTCAGGGGCAGTTCTATTGGCCAATCAGGTGTGCTGCAGTATACTCTATATGTACTAACAAGAAATATGAGTATACTGGAGGAGATGAGGAGAGTGCAGGGAAATGGGCAGTCTTTTGCTGCTCTTTGCCTGTGCAGTCACAGGATAGGGCAGGGAGGTGGTTCATCTGGTTCCTTAACCGCTGCAGAGAAAATGCAGGTCACCAGCCTAGCAGAACTGTGTAACATTTTGGGACTGGAATATATGGACAGAAATACAGATATTTTAGTAGGTAAAAAGCTCTTATATAGGTATATTATCTATGTAGGCGTGCCTAATGTTCAGTAATAAGGCACCTCTAGGCCAGTGTTTTGAATAACAAGGTTAGGGGGGTAATATAAAGCCAAAAATACAGCTAATTGTGGTTAAATTATAACATATTTCTATAACCTAGCCATTTTGGACACTTGTGAGTAAATCCAGCAAAAGGTATTGGGTGTAATGGTTATTAAGAGGTACTACAAGGCGTTCACTAGCTCAAGCAATGTACAGTATACCTACTTTCCCTTTCCCTTTTTTCTTGTTTGGTGGACTATACATTTAAAGAGTAGCAGTACATATAGAGCAGACAGCATGCTGCCACTTGTTGTACATTCAAGTTTCAGCTTTGAAAACATAATAATGAGATTAAAGGAGTTGAGCGTGTACAGTGGGTAGGTGTCACTTTAGGCAAAGGATGTCTATATAACACTTGTATTACTTCACCATAACAGGGCTGGATCAGGAGATGTATTTTCTTATCCCTTTAACCCCACAAAAATTTTCATTATAAGGTGCCCCATATGTTCACTTTTCTGGCAAAAGCAGCCTCACTCTTACTATATGGTTATGACAATCTGATGGTGTGAGTACAGCCACTTTGCACATAGCTCAACTCATCATGAAGTAATAAGTAATTGTGAACCAAAATGTCATTTTAAAATGGATTAAAGATGCGTAGGGGGAAATTATTTTTAAAAATAATAAGGTTACGGTTTAACTTAAAGAGTATCCCTGCTCAATGATAAGCTTAAAATTGGGGACAGAAGGATAGGGAATTGCTGATTTAATGAGATGATAATTAAGAGGCTTCTTTTTGATGTTAATAGAACACTAGTTTACTTTTTCGCTATCACAATTATAGGATAATGGAAAAAGCATGTAACATAGATGCCATTATACAAAGAAATTTTATGAAATTTACACTTTTTTAAATAGGCATGATATAATGTCAAATATGCCAAAGAAGTATAACTAGAGAGGACATTATTAGTAGAAGCAGTTAGCAATATATTGGCCATAATTAAAATTTAAAGACAAACTACGGGCAGATATAAAATACACAAATTAATGTTGCTGGGTATCCAATAATAAGTTAGTAAATGTATTTATGTTGATGCAGCTAGCTTAAGTAACTGAATTTGACTTGGCATCAACTTGTTGCTGTCCCTTAAACAGCAGAAGAACATGCTAATAGAAGAAAAGATTTAGCAGAATGGTGTGCTTAAAAGTCTGCAGACCAGGAGAAAGACAGAACACCACTGTATTCCATAAATATAGGTGATGTCATGTGGTTGTGTTGTATGTTGGGCTTTGTAAATCTTAGGCCTGGGTGGATACAAATAAAAATGCTCAATGGGTAATATATGTATTTGATTTGTGTATATAGCTGTTTGCCTGGAGTTCAACTTTAAGATATAGATAATATAATTGGTGCATAGGACACAAAAAGAAAGATAAAAATGAACTTATGTTTTTATTTATTGCATTAAAAAAGCATATTGTAGCATAACCAAACATTTTAAAGTAAGTGGATATGTAGTTGGTTTGCTTGTGTAAGAAGGATACAGAGACTATATACGGTATAAACTGTGTTGGGAGAATAGCTGTTTCTCCAATTGCCAAAGCTATATGAGCTTGTATGTGTGCACTTCATGAAATTTTTAAATGGCATTACAATGGGGAGACATCTCTGCAGTAATTTAATGTTTTAATAATCTATTGCCTTTATAAATGTTATAATGGTAAGAGTGGTGTCATTTAGATTGAGAACTACTTTAATCTTTATGGTGGTTGTGGAATAGGATAGGGAAGTGTTTCCCAAAGTATGGGACTACATGTATTTACACAGGTGTGGCTTACACAGGCAGATCACTCATCAAGAATGGTGGTAGTGAGAGATCTACCGTTGCTTTTTTGTGTTTTGTGCTACTGGTACACACCTCCAATATTTCTTTCTGACAATGCATACAAACTGCTCTGTGTCGTAAAGAGATCTACAGTATATCGTTTTATGTAGAGGCTGACAATATTGCTGAGTGTGATAACCAACACTGTCACTGTCACTCTGCAGTTAAACCTTACTCTGCATTGCTTTTAAATATCGGGCTGTGTTTGACAGTCATATCATGGTGAGACCCAAATGGAACTATAAATTTCACTGTGAAATTGTTACAATTTGTTTCTGCTTGAAAGAACTCTTGGATCATTTTATTTTACCAAAAGTTGCAAGGACTAACTGCTCGTTTATGTCCAAGGGTACAGCAATTTTATTTTCCCGATCTTTCTCTTACACAGGCTCCTTTACACCAGTGGTTCTCAACCTCAGTCCTCAAGTACCCCCAACAGGCCATGTTTGAAGGTTTTCCTTTATCTTGCACAGGTGCTTTAAATCAGAGTCAATGGTTTAGTATTTTGGACAGCTATTTTAGCAAAGAGAAATTCCCAAAAAATGGCCTGTTGGGGGTACTTGAGGACTTTGGTTGAGAACCACTGATCTACAGTGCTATATTGATCCCTGCAGGCTCTTTTTCCCTACACTCCATCTGTATCCCTACATTGGACATGAGGACACCAAGGGACAGTCCATTGCCACAGCGTAGGGGAGCACCGTCTGCCAGCGAAGAGGAGGATCAGGTAGGCGACAGTGCTCTGCGGGTTCCCTACACAGAAATGGGCAGTTAACCTCTGCAGTGAGGGGGCGCAGCTCTTCTGTAAGTAAGGACTTCTAGTTTTCCTGGAGTTAGTCTTTAGAAGTACATCAATATTCTAGATATTCTCTGGAAATTAATTCTTATGTCTTAGAGTGTATGATGTAAAGGCAAACTTTTTTGTTTTTGTTGTGGATAGAGGAAGGATTACCCATATCAGGGTTTTTTATTGCGGTTTGTGTCCCCTCAAGAGAAATTCACCCTCTGTTTGTTCTGGTGATCAGACGTGACTTATGATCCAAATTTAAGGGGCCCATTTACACTTTAGCATTCCACTGTGGTGCACAATTGTTAATTCAGCCTTTTCATTATAAATGAGCTGTACAACATGCATGATCCTTTTTTTTTTTAACACAGTACATACAACGCATTGTATATGCATTTAGGTGTGTTGCAGTGGGCCCTGCTGTAAAATATATTGGTGTGCCATTCACTGTGAATGACAAGGCAACACATTGCACATAGAGCAGGTGCATTGCTATGCATTGTGGTAATGTATAGGAACAGCGTGCATTGCCACAATGCACAAATAGGATATGGCCCTTAGTTGTCAAAATATAAACAAGTGGCCCTTAGAGTTGTCACCTGAGCAACAAGTGAGGGAAAATCCTTCAGTATGCACACCCATCCTCAGACAACTCTGTAAGATAGGAATTCTGTTCACTTTATAGAGATTAACTCCTGTTTCCTTTTGTATCTTCAGGACAAATGGAAAATCTCTGCAGTGGAACACAGGCAGCACATAAAAACTTACTAGGATTTTGTTTACACTTCTCTACTCTCTATAATATAAAAAGAACTTCTGGCTTTACATAAACTTTTAAAATCCAGCTTTCAGTATGTTAAAATCTAGCTTTCAGTATGTTATCTACTCATCTTCCATATGGATTTCCCCCCAGAACTTTCCATTTTAGTGAGGGAGCTGAGCAAAAACTATGCATGCTAAAAGGTGTACTGGGGGCGCTATAGAGTAATATGTAATTATACAACTTATCCTATAATATGCAACAACAAGTAAATTAATAAAAATGTGTCCTGTTGTACGTGATAAATCAATCAATAATTCAATAGTAAATAATAAAGTCCCATTAGTGCAAACAAAGATACAACATCAATGCTCGAATATCCTCTAGATATATTTCTTGCTGTGATACAAAAACCGTCTCCGGTCGTGCAAACTTAATTGATCTTCCACCACCTGGATAATTAGTACGACACCCAATGTGCACAAATAGTAAATTGTGCTTACCAGACCTGGTTGACCTCTTTAATGAAAAAGATGGTCAGATGCGCTTGAGCAGGATAATGCCTGCAGACATATAAATGGACTGGAGCATGTACGATACCTCACCCTCGGAATGTTGAGATTTTAGAACATGGAATACAAACAGAGAGCTTCCATAGTGTAACGCTATTTTATTCAAATGGAATAAAAACACCAGCCAATTGGCTACTCACATAAAAAGTGCCCTTCTCCCGACACTGGGGCTGCAAGCTTTGATAAGAAAACACACTAGCTCTCCCACCTCCATGGCGGCGTGCGTTCCACCAGCTGCTGACACTATCCAGACGATCGGGAAGTGACGTAGATGCTCCAGTCCATTTATATGTCTGCAGGCATTATCCTGCTCAAGGGCATCTGACCGTCTTTTTCATTAAGGAGGTCAACCAGGTCTGGTAAGCACAATTTACTATTTGTGCACATTGGGTGTCGTACTAATTATCCAGGTGGTGGAAGATCAATTAAGTTTGCAGGACCAGAGACGGTTTTTGTATCACAGCAAGAAATATATCTAGAGGATATTCGAGCATTGATGTTGTATCTTTGTTTGCACTAATGGGACTTTATTATTTACTATTGAATTATTGATTGATTTATCACATACAACAGGACAAATTTTTATTAATTTACTTGTTGTTGCATATTATAGGATAAGTTGTGTAATTATATATTACTCTATAGCGCCCCCAGTACACTTTTTAGCACGCATCAGATAGAAGTCACATACACTTCATCACTTTTTAGGGGAGCAGCTTAGCACACATTGTGTGTTTGGGACCTTTACATGGGCACCCAAATTATTGTTTAATAATATATATAAATATTTTTTTTGGCGCGGAATTGTTTTTTATTTTTGCACTGAATAAAAACTATGCTGAGTCTCATGAAAAATTATTGAGCAAGTGGGATTCAGTTTATTGAGTTAGAGACCTGTCACATGGGTGTTCTAATCGTATCCTCCATCAGTTTTTCAGACGGATCTGAACAGAAGTTCGGTGTTAGTCTATGGGCAGGCATATGCAAACAGATGTACTATCCTTTAAATACTTTAATTACCTTTGAGTCCCTCTTGGTCTGAAGAAAAAAAACTGAAAATGTTTGCACACTTTTCCATTTTTGACCCTGAATGTAAATGATCAGAGGTAAAAGGATGTAAACAGATGCTTGTTTGTTTACATCCTGCTGCCATAGACCTAACATGGGTCCATAAGGCTCCACATTTTGTGATGGGGGAAAGAAACGGACGGACACAGATGTAATAAAAGCAACATCCATTATGTTCTGCTCTGATTCAGAAGGAGAATTGATCACAGATCCTCTGATGACTAGGAACAGAAGCTACCTGTGTTAAAGGGCCCTTGGGGCTTCATTCGCACTGTGCGATTAGCACACTGTACATTCCAGTGGCAAGAATCTGTAGATTTCTGGGTCTTCAATGGCAAGTGTGTGCAAAGAGACAGAGCCCAAACAAAGCAATGGTAGGCTGGCGGCTGCCACAGCTATCCGTGACTGTTTTCAGCTGTTCGCACAGCTAGCAATTACTTGCAGTAAGGGACAGATAATTGTGGCTGGATAAACTGTATCTGCATTGAGTCATTATCATCTGTCCCTAACTACTGATTATCATTTTGTATAGGCTGAGCATCTGCAATTCTTTGCTTTTTCAGGGTTCTTTCACGCACTGCTGCTCCACTCCATTCAGCAGGGGAACCCTGAGCATCAGTTTTGTGACATCCATGCCAGTTCAAAGAAGAAAGGATCACCACTAGTCCTGACCAGCCCAGGTGAATAAACTATAAGGAGCGACCTCAGCTTACATGAGGTACACCACACACTCTGATGCATTTAATTCTGCCCACCTAAGAAATAGGGCACCCAATGACAGCCTAGTGTATGGAGCAAAATGCATCAGCATGTGTGGTCTAGACATGTAGGCTGAGACCGCTTCTTATAGTTTATTCACCTGGGCTGGTCAGGAGTAGTGTCGATCCTTTCCTCTGCACACTTACTAGCCCTCAGAATTGGTATCAACAAGCAAGCTTGCCCCTCATGTTCTGATATACAGGGATATGCTTTACCCTCTGCTTTGTGTGGTGCTAAAATCAATGTAACAGATCCATGTCAGTTCAGTTGTATTCACATTTTGATAATTGACTGTGGTGGACCCGTTATGGCTCCAAGGGTGGCTGTCACATTTAGGTCTGGAAAAATGGAAAAGGAAGCAGTCCGACAGACTTGGAGGTAGGTGGATGTAAACCGACACAAGTCCATTTATGTCTGCCTACCCATAGAGCTGCATGGAGCTTCTGAAAAGGTCCACCTGAAAAATGCAACACCTGTGCATACCTGTGCCAATAAAATATGGCCCTCTACGGGGCATGGATCAAATCGCCCTGTGTGGACAAGGCCTAAGTCTTTGCACACCTTTTTGTTTTGACGTACCTGAAAAGTTTTCAGCTGATTTTCAGCTGGGAGGAGTTCAATTGGGCTTTAAAGATGCATGTCCATGGAGGCAAAGCAACTGGTGCACTGGACCCAGCAGCTGCCTATTACTTTCTTACCTAGTCCACAGCTGCTCGGTTTACCTGTGTGAGCGAGAAGATGAAGCCCTGTGTAAGCTCCAGGTTTGACCAAGTTGAAGACTACACATGGTTGAGGACACTATTTCTGAAAAAAAGGTAAGTAACAGCTCCAAGGGGTGGCATTAGGCAGGCAAAGCGCAGGTACACTTTAATAGGAGTATTTGATGGTAAAACATTATCTTTACCTTCATTTCATATGAGGCCTACTGTTACCACAATAACTCATGTAATAAAACGACACAACGACCTGTCTTGGTCACATGACTTCAGCTTGGCATATGTGAAGCATTAAAATGTTTTGCCATCTTCATCCCGCTTACATTTAAATTTTCACATATGTTTAGTGCTTCAGAATTGCACTCGCCAAAGGATCATATAGTTTTTACCACTGTGATACATGCACTTCTGGAAGCATTATCTTCTCTAGTTGTTTAAAGTGTGAACCTCCAAACATGTTTTTCTTTTGTCTGGAACACATTACATGTAAAGAGGCCTCTCTGTGATTCAGATAATATTGTACTACAGCATGAGAAGTGGCCTTTCAAAAAATCTATTTAATTCATTGTAAAAAATAAAAAAAATTATAAAAAAAAAATGCTTTTCTACAACCTGGTGAGGTGCCGAAAAAAAGGAGTAATATTTTTTTTACTTGCATGAGAAGTCTCCCCTATTTAAGGGGTGGGGTCATATCTCTATCAACACCTTACCATCAAAGTTGGAATACAACTTTCCTTTTGTGATTGTAAATGTAGTGTATGTAAGGTACTGTGTGTCATTGTTTGTAATTGCTTCACATTGTACATATTAAACAACAATGTCTTCTTGTCTCATTTTAAACTGTGGCAAGATCCCAGGTGGCCACTCAGAATGTCATGTTGATGTAAAATGATGCTAACAAGGCACTAAGTATCATATTTGGAGAACACAGGGATCACATAGTAAATTCAAATGCATGTTCAAGTGATGTTTACCTTCCGTAAGTGATTATAAAGCATGGATGATGGTCATAATCGTTGGCAAGATATATTAAAGGGTACATTTAAAATGCTTGCATTAATCCCGTGAAAATATTGTTTTCTCTTTAAAGAGGACCTAAAAAACAATAGGGGTGATTTGTAAAGAAATAGAGGATATTCACTTAGCACAGTGAACATTGATTTTGCAGAATGAATGCCAATAAATCATGTATGAGCGAAAATAAATAAATTCTGCAGCACATAACTGGGTATTCAAAGTGAACACACCTTCACCCTGTTCACTAACATACATACCATTCAGCTTTCATTTACACTACTGCAGACAGTTGTGGTGCATTACATTACACTGCAGTAAGGCATCCTATTCATTCTTAAAGGATGACTCGATTATTGCAGCTCCCTCTTCATTGACCTACCTCTCCACAGGCTATCCCCTCTTCAGTCTATCAACTCCTTAGTGTCTGCCACTACACTTGGTCAATCCCTCCATTAGTTTATAACTGCTCAATGAATAAAATAAAAAGTATGAACAACATATAAACATGCACAACTTTGTTCCCAGCTATATCACCATCCTCTTCTCAAAATATCATCCAAACTGTCCTCTTCGCTCTAAGACCTCCTGCTTTTTATTTCCCGTCTTCTCCCCCAAAGTTTGCATCCAAGATGTCTCCAGAGCCTCTTCCATCCTCTGGAACTTTTTTCTGCATAATGTCCAGCTATCTTCTACTCTGCTACCCTTAAGGGATACCTGAAAACTCACCTCTTCAGAGAAGCCCATCTGGCCTCTACCTAACAATTGAAAACACCTCCCAGACAGTTACATACATTTTGTATCATTTGCCCTTCCCTTTTTTTCCTAATTGTATTGTAAGGCTGGCCATAGACATGGGTTGCAGGGCTGACTGTGTTGATAGGGGAATCCCTCCCGCAGAGCCATTGTGTTCTCTGGCAGGGGAAGCTGTCCCTGCTGGGAGAACACAGTGAATATTGCTGTTGGCTATAACAGCCTCTAGCAATAATCACATGAAAAATCCAACAAACTGGTTGTACTCAAGTTGATCGATCAATCATCTTGGGTACATTTAGTCTGCCCATACATGGTTCAAATATCAGCAAGTTCCTGCTGAACCAGTCGAGATTCAAACCATCTACAGACAGATTAACTGTACTGCCTCCCCTTATTTTTTAAAGCATTGTGAAATCTGTTGGTGCTATATAAATCCTGTAAAATAATAACTATGAATGAGCTGCCAATGCACCAAAAAATTTACATAGTCCATATATTACCATCGCACATGTTCCTGAAATTAGCTCTAAAAGTACCGGGTAGCGACCGTCAGCTGGATACTGGAATGAGCACGATAATGTAGATCATCACATGCCTGAATAAGGGGTCCTGCGTGACGCCGAAACATTACACTACACAGTTTTGTAATGTCATCT
Organism: Rana temporaria; assembly: GCF_905171775.1. NCBI lineage: Eukaryota > Metazoa > Chordata > Amphibia > Anura > Ranidae > Rana > Rana temporaria. The sequence continues at coordinate 370,421,648 of NC_053492.1, read as the reverse complement.
TTCTTTAATTGAAAACCGCTTGGACAAAATTGAAGATCCTTTGTGTGCTGGCGAAAAAAAATGCACATGACCCTTCTTTGGAGGTGCAGCCCACCATGTTGTGATGTGCTGCCACATGTTTACATTGGCCACTTCTGCAGCAAATTTAACTGTGCATTCTGCAACCTGTAGGTGCAAATAAGCCTTCACTTTGCTAAATGAACACCCTCTACTACTTTAGTAAATCAACTGCATGTACAAACTGGTACAGCATTGAGATAAGAGGCAAAACAAGGCGCAAGTAAAATGGTACTGTAAAAATTATTTTCAAGAGCCCCTGAACACAGCACTTGTTCAGTATGCAAATCTTTAGTCGGAGCTCAGATATCCCCCTCCCCCTCAACAATGCAACATGACAACCTCACCTTGTGGTGCCTCCATTTATGCCATTTTGTACTAAATGTTCTATTGTAAGGTTTGCTTTGAAGATGATCATTTCTTGATTCTAATGCTGAGTGATACATATGAACAGGTGTAGAAATGTAAAGAGGACCAGTCAGCAGGGAGATACTCCAGTTGCATACCTGTTCAACTAATTATCTTAACTAGAATGACAACACTTAGCATAGTCAAGTTATACTGTCCCCCTTATTTCTGTTCTACTTTTCTGCTTTCACCATTAACAAAAGCAAAAATGTGGACAGCAGTGACAGAACGTTATAAAAATGCCAGTTATCATATTGACAGTGTATTGGTGGAAAGGGTTCGAAATACATCTTCTAATGCTTTTATAAAATATACCATGATTAGTTTCTGTTAATACAACCTGTAATACATTAATATTTGAATAAGAATAAAATCTCAATGTGCTCCACAAGCTATGATGTTTTATTCTGACATTTTATTATGACCTTTAAGAATTTTCTTGGATTAAGCCCAGGTGGGCCATCTGATATTTATTTTTAAAAGTATTTTTATTGGGTTTTTAATAAATGAAGAAACTGACAAAAACAAGAAAGCAGTGTAATCTTTCACACATGGCAGTTCTATTACTGTATCACAAAAAAAGTTATGTTACTACATTAAAATGGACCTGGTCTTATTAATTCATAAGAAATTAACATGTGCATGCGGTAGGAATTTGTTAAACACATACATGATCAGCAATGTGCAAGTATATTACCTCTTACAGACAGTGGTCTTCATTTAGTAAAGGCAAATAGACTGCTCACTTTACAAGGGAAGTTGAATTGTATAGGAACTCTTCCTCGGGGTAAGTGAATGTGGTTAAATTTCAGTTCGCAAAGATCTGAACCATTGTTACTCTTCTTTCCATTCCACGTACACTGGGATATTGAATGTTTCATTGGTAGAGGCCAGTGTTAAGGTCCTCACCCAATGGTATATAGTCCCAGCAAACTATTACCAACCTCCTCACCTCTATGCTCTCGGGCTGTTATTCTTATGGCACCATCTTTCATATCTGGTGGGAACGCCCCAAAATCTGGGGCTTCTGGAAAAAGGTTTTTGTTCTGATATGAAAGGTTACGGAAACTACCCAGTATTGCTTTACTGAATAAACAGGTATAAAATATACCAAGGGCAAAGCAAAAGTTGATTCACTTTATGTTTTTAGCCACCAAACTTACCACAGGCCGATCCTGGAAGAACCCTTCAATCCCTATCAATATGTTCAGGTTTCCTGGATTATGCTCAATGAGCACCTTGCTAGCAAGCTTAAAAGAGAAGTATGGGTTTCTGTGTATTTTTAGATGCATACTTATCAGTCTGATGCTGCATCTGTTCCCCGGCGCCTCTAACACGGAGAAGCGAGTAATTGAACACTGATGATTGCTCGGCTCTCACAGAACTGAGCAGAGAGGTGCTGACTGTCACTCACAGCTCTCTGCTCTGCCCCTCCTCACTAACTGGAGCGCTGAGCTGTGGAGGGGGCAGGGGCGGCCAACTCAGACTCTCTGCAGCTCGCTGAGAGGCTGAGCTGGGTGTTAGTCCAGGAATCTGGTGGATCCAGACTCTGTGGTCGTGATAACGTGAAGCCTGGACCAACTTCTGTGACGTTGGCAGAGAACAGACTTTAGCTGGCTCTCTGCTGAAAACGGGTTACAGGAGTGCAGAACGAACTGCACTCCTGTGATCCATAGGAGGGGTACAGCCAAACTGATTATGTCAGATTTTTGAGTCTCAAAGTGGTACATTGTTTTGCATAGAAAGTTGGCGTTTTATATTGTAGGCCTGTAACTTAGGAATAACTCACTTAAAACTGTCCAAACCAGAGTCTAGTAAACATTCCGGTTATGATAAAGTTTGAAACATGAAATCATAAATTATAATATAATAAATAACTATAAATAATTATAACAAATAATACTATAATAATAATAAAATGTATTCAATAATGTAATCAAACCAAAAACACTGAAATTTGCTCAGTTGCAGAATTGTCGCTGTCGTTACTTTCAGTGTTTGATGACAAATTTCCCCACAAAACACTATCGCTCAATACTGCAAGTGTTCTAATTTACTATCGCTAAACTTTTTGGGACGTAAAGGGACGCTTTTTGGTTGCCATGGACAATCTTAAGTTTTCAGACAGAAAGAACAGTATATATAATATAAAACTGCATGCAGGACACTGGACAAAAGGGAGGTGAAATCATTTGATACAGTAATGTAATCTGTAAGATTACAGTGTACTGTATGTGTTTTGTTTTTTTCACTTTTTGAATTTGCTGCCGGGCTTCCGTCCCTTTGCGTCGCGATGCTCTCAGGGAACGGAGCCTGGCTCATAGTACATCAGGCGGAGTACACAGCCCGCGGACACAGCGGGAGGACATAGCAGGATCCCGGGGATAAGGTGAGTAACTTTCCCAGGATACTGCGATTCGATGCAATCCCAAGTTTGGCTCGGGGTTACCGCTTTTGATAATGAAAATTCACCCGAGCCGCACTCTGGATTACCGCCAGGGAAGTTAATAATACCACATTGTGGTTCAGGAAGGTATGGGAGCCACGGGCTAACCATGTCCATATAGGGATATTACCTGTCCTTATCAGGTCTTTAAGACCTTGTAGGGTAAATCTCTCAGTTTCCCTCTCTGTTCTGTCTCCTTTTCTCTTCTTTGTTTCTAGGACTTACTTTTTTTAATCTAAGTCCACTCTTTCTCTCTCCTTTTTGTACTTACTTTCTTTATATTACACTTGTTGTCTTTCTAATGCTAGGGACTAGACCGCGTATAATTCTCAATATGCAGGTGCAGGCCCCGTTGGCCTTCCTGGCCACTCGGAAAGTTTTGGCGTATATTTGATGTGTATATGATTTCTTTTGGGTAAAATATAGTATTTTCTCAAGCTGAAATTATTATGTGCCCATTCATTTATCTATTATTGTTCTGCTGATGCCAGGGCTCAGGCTTATGTTCTTCTCAAAACTTTGTATCTTGACTTTCTTTCATTAATAATACTAAAAAAAAAAAAAGTAAAAATTTCAGTTCTCAAAAAAATACCTAATTACGTGCAAGGGGGGAAAAAATGCATTTTTTTTCTTTCACACAATTGGATGATTGAAGCCAGCAGAGCTTCACCTCATTAACTAAGCTATGCTCTGATGAAAATCCTCTTGCCAAGTAAGAACTCTATTTGCCTTTAGTGAATTAACTCCAATGCGTGCATCTTCATGCAGATCCTGGTGCTTGTACACTTCTTTGCTTTAACAGATGTCTGACACAGATCAGCCCTACTAATGCTGTGTCTCATCTGTAAATTGGAAAATTACAATGAAATAGCCTGATCACTGTGGGGAAAGAGGTGGTGGAGGAGGAAATACTTCCTCTTGCATGTAGCAGACTGTTGACATCATCTCAGTCTAGGTAAAGTATTTTTAATGCTAAAATGTACCAAATATTTTAAAAAATATAACTGTTGCATTATATTGTAACATGTCAGAGATATTTCCCATTTAGACATATAAAGTTACTTTAAAAGGTCCACATAAAAGTTTCATATGGCCTCAATGAAGATGGTCATGTAATACTGTACATTATAATAAAAACCCACGCTACATGCAATAAAACATATGGGACTGCTGCTATTCATGAAAGGTGTAATATCCCTTTAGAACTGAACAGCATAAATTATAGCACTTTCCCTATACATAAATATAATAAAGATAGTGTTATGTGTTGCACCAAAAATTTCATATGTAAACCTAAATTAAGTACAACGTAGTGAACGTTTAGCGCATCTTCCGATTAGCAGCAAATTCCACAATCAATAAAAATAATAATATAGTTAATAATAATAGCAAGTGAAATCAAAAGTCATATATTGTGCAGTCTCTATAAAGTGCTGTGCATGAAGAGCACAGCATTTTATAGAGACTGCACAACATATGACTTTTGATTTAATTCATTTTGATTATTATTTTTATTGATTGTGGAAACTGGTGAGAAGCAGACGGAGAAGAGTGCCTTACTCAAGAATATAATTATTATATTTCTGTATAGGGACAGCACTGTCATTTATGGTTTTCATGTAGACATACATGGTAATGTTTTTTTTTTTTTTAAGACCAATCATAGGTAGAATTACAGTATGTTGATAAAATTGGTACAGACAGGAATGCATCAGCCCTGGGAAAGAGGGGGAGAATTAAAAAAAACTTGGTATTGTTCTATATTGAAAACCTACAGTACGCATCTATAGCTTTAACTGGTCAGGAGATAGACCTGCCGCTTCAAATATACTGTACAGAATAGAATACCAAAATGACATCTCCACATTTTGGTGGCCTGATATTTGCTGTCCTGTTTTGATTTATGATGTTTTGAAGTTATTTTTCCATTTTCTACACTTTTATTTTATGTGAAATATTTGCGATTATCTTCTAACAAAACATAAATTATGGATTGTTTCCTTGAGTAAAAAAAATAAAATAAAAATCAGGCATATTAATTCTTCAAACCAGTCAAGCAGATGGCTCTGGGCAATTCTAAGTGGCAGAGGAGAATACAGTACTTCCCTTCTTGAAAGATTTTAACAATTTCAGGGTAACAAAATACGATTTTTAGGGCGGGCAGGTGTGTCGCTGAGATGGATGGAGTAAATAGAAAGAAAAGCACAATAAGGCTGCTGAACCAGTAAAAAATTAAGTAAGCCTTTTGAACTCCTGTAATGAGTTGGTATTTCCGAAGCACTCTTGCTGCGTACACATGGTCATTTTTCGGCATGAAAAAAAACAACGCTTTTAAAAAAGTCATTTAAAATCATCGTGTGTGGGCTTCACATCGTTTTTCGGCTTCTGAAAAACAACAAAAAAATAAATTCGAACATGCTGCTTTTTTTAACGTCGTTTTTTAAAATGTTGTTTTTCGGGTTGTAAAAAAATGATCGTCTGTGGGCTAAAACAACGTTTTAAACCCGCGCATGCCCAGAAGCGAGTTATGAGACAGGAGCGCTCGTTCAGGTAAAACTACCATTCATAATGGAGTAAGCACATTCATCACGCTGTAACAGACAAAAAAGCGCAAATCGTCTTTTACTAACAAGGAATCGGCTAAAAGCAGCCCAAAGGCGAATGGAACTTCCCCTTTAGAGTGCCCTCGTACGTGTTGTACGTCACAGCGCTTTGTTCATAATTTTTCAAAAACAATGGTGTGTGGGCAACATCGTTTTTAATGATGAAGTTGGAAAATATCATTTTTTGGACATGCTGAAAAACGTCGTTTTTTTTCATGCCGAAAAATGACCGTGTGTACGCGGCATCTGTGACAAATAATCTATCTCTACAACTAAAAACCTTTTAGTGCCCTCTTTTTACTCAAATACCGCACACACACGATCAGAAATTCCGACAACAAATGAGCTGTTTGTCGGAAATTCCGACCGTGCGTAGGCTCCATCGGACATTTGCTGTCAGAATTTCCGACAACAAAGATTTGAGTGCTGGTTCTCAAATTTTCCGAAAACAAAAGTTCTTGTCGGAAATTCCGATCGTCACAAAAATCCCACGCATGCTCGGAATCATTGAATTGAATTTTTCTCGGCTCGTCGTAGTGTTGTACGTCACTGCTTTCTTGACGTTCAGAATTTCAGTCAACATTTGTGTGACCGTGTGCATGCAACACAAGTTTGAGACAACATTCCGTTGGAAAAAAATCCACGGTTTTGTTGTCGGAAATTCCGATCGTGTGTACGTGGCAAAAGACACTATTTCAAGAGACACGCTATGGCCATGGTAATTTGGAGTGTGACCTGTATTTAATAAAGACTTCTACAGCCAGCTGAGTCTCTTAACAGAATTCAGCACCCTAAAGTATTTTGTTTCACTGAGAATTAAAACAATTAAGCTGACCATATACTAGCAGAATTTTGTTCAAAAATCGTAATTTTTGGAACGTTTGTTGGTTACTGGTTAATGGCTAGTGGGGTAAAATTAATGGTTGTTTTTACCAGTTATGACAAAATATTTAATAGAACAGAATGGAATTTTTTTCTTGAACAAAATTAAATGAGGTAAATAAGTGTCTGATTGAATTATCAAATGTATTGAGAAGATTTTCATACAAACCTTCATATGAAAATCTACTAGTGTATGGCCAGTTTTAGACATATGCCTGTCCTCCAACTTACTGGACACCACCACAATTATCTGATCATTTTCACCTGTAAAAATTAATATTGCGAACACCGTTAAAGTGAACCTGTGAGGATAGACATGCAGGAGATGCCACTGTTGATTCTTTTTTATTATTTTTTTTAGCTACTTGGTTGTAGACATTTTTGATCTAGTGAGTCAAAGACCTAGAATAAGGATTCAGCCAGTAAAGTCAATAGTGAGCATGGGGAAGGATTAAAACACTTGAAAATTGATTTATTGCTCTCCATTTCTTATATGAGTGTCACAAATCTCATCAATGGGGTTACAGACATACTGTAAATAAAAATGCAACAATAATTGTAATTTGTAACTCTTCCCTATTCGATTCAAAACTTAAAAAAAAAATGCCTGGAGTTAGGCTTTAATAAAAGGTTAGGATGGGACCCTGCTTGCATAGTTTTTCCAACAAGTTGGAAAATCTGTGTATGGCAGCAAATGCTTACAGCAGTCATAAGCACCTGTCATTGCACCCTGGGGCAGGGATCATTCTGTAGAACAGTCAAGCAGCATCGCTCACTCCATCTCACATCCAATGATACATAGGTAGCATTCCAAGCAATGCTGTTTTCCTTGAACGGGCAAACTCCAAAAGCACTACAAGGAAATAAAGAAGGGTGCATAGTGTAATACCTCCAACACCATATAATTAAAAAGCCAAAAACATACCTCACAAACATGAGCTCTGGGAAAGGGTGCTTGTCTCATGAAATGCGTCAGCTTTCCAACTACAGTGATCTGGTATCCACCATGTTGAAGTTGTGATTATATATGCTTGAGATTTCCTCATGGTTGTGAGTATGTTCTTCGCTTTTTAATAAATGATATGGTGTTGGAGGGAATGCACTAGGTGTTTGCATCCTCCTTTATTTCCTTGTAGGGATCATTCTGTGCATAACATCCCTAAATGCAATCTCGTACTGAAGATGATCATCACTGAAAACTAAAAATAATAAAAAAAGAAGAAAACAATCTTATGGAGTATATTATGACTTTATTCTTATTGGCATGTTAAGAATTATTTAATAAAGGTCAACTATGATAGCTGGCTTTTACATTATACCATTATATATGTATTTAGTGTGTGCCCTTGGGGTAGGTCCTCATTTAGTTCTTAAAGTGTAAGATTACTTCAAAATAAAATAAGTTTAAACAAAAGGTTTTTACTTTATTCGTCTAAAAATTATAGTCTTCTCTAAACTCTTCTTGCAGATGAACAATTTCACAGTAAGAGCGCCGGGGTCTGATTAATATCCATAGGTTGATTGACTGTGCTGGTTGAAGTATAAGCAACCATACTGCAAGTAATATTAGAGTACAAGACATGCTGGATAATGGAAAGCAGCTTATAGCTGAATGTATGGTGTTTGCTTTGAAGGATATATTGCAAACGTAGTACAGTTGCAATATTAGGTGCTCTTAGGTTTACTTTATTTTCCCTTTATGCCATTTTCTATTTCCCCATGTTAAATTAATTGGTGAATTATTGTTTACTTTTATATTTGTACCATTATGGAAATAGATAATGTCTTTTCTAATTTTGTACTGCTTCATGTTTTTATGTCCTAACTGGGAGAGTTCAATTGCTTCTCTTCCCTTTTCTCACTTTGTAAGAATGAGAGCTCTGTTTCATCTATGTGGTTTTTCAGATTTTGAATAAAATTCTTCTAATACTGCCAACCATCAAACTGTCTATTTTTTCAATGATATTTAGTTCAATATATTTATTAAAACGTATGTAAACAAAAAAAAGAAAAAGGAATGGATCCCGCTACTTTAAAGCATGTTATATGACACAGTGCTTGTCCTGTGTCATTTGGCCCCCTGCAACACCAAAAAAAACTAGCTGATCCTGCCAGTTTCTCCTACCCCTCTGTAAACTGACCACGGTGTATCATGGCTGCTGAGACCAGACACTGTGGTCAGTTGAAGCCTGCTATCTGCTCTCCTCCTGTGTCCTCCTCCCCCCTTCTGTGTGTGAGCTGCCCCTCCTGCTGCTCTCATAACACTAACCTGTATACACCATCAGCACTGCCTCCTATTGCAGTGTCCCCCACTGTGAATGATTTATAAATGCTGTAAATACCTCATTTAAGAGCAGAGATTGCGATCACATGACCAGCCAGATCTCTCCTCCTCCCCTCCAGACTGACATCAGCAGAGGAATATCAGCCCCACCCATTGCATCTCTCAGAGGATGAAAGGAGAAAGTTGGCCAGTCATGTATTCCTAATCTCAGCAGTGAAATTAGGTATTAGCAGCATTAATTTTTATAAATCACACACAGAGTGGGATACTACAATAGGAGGCAGTGATGATGGTATATACAGGTTAGAGTGGCTCAACAACCACTTTAACTAACAAAAGCCAGCCAAAATAATTAAAGAACTTAGGGAGCAGGAGAACATTTAGGTATGGTCCCACTGGCCTATAACAAAATATTGATTTGTAAACATGTGTGCTCATTCCAGCTAAAGATAAATGGTAATGGGAAAATACACGGAAAAAGGGAACATCACGACGTCAGCTCCAGTGTGTTGTATACAACAGCAAATGAACAAGGTGTGTAACTTAGTGGATCCAATCTATGTCTCTCCATAATGGGTAGCAGGGCCTGGCTGAAGGCCAATCAAACTGTAAACTCTCATGTCTGCGACTACTATGTCTGAGTCTATGCTCTGCAAACTAAATAGTGGCAATCCCATAAAACCTAAAAAATCAAACGAAACAAAAGAAGTGTAGCGCTACACAAAATATAGTAAATGTCCTTATAATAAATAGTTATAGTCCCATGTGCAATCAATCCTGTTAGATAGAAAGTCCTTAATAGGTTCCAAAGATCAATTGTGACATGTGTGGTATGCCAGAACACTCACCAGTGAGAAAGTTTGAAACAGCATATAATCATAAACTTGAAGATGCAAGTTTTGCTCAGTGCTCCCTAACCACTTGCTTACTGGACACTTAAACCCCCTTCCTGCCCAGGCCAATTTTCAGTTTTCAAAGCTGTCGCAGGTTTGAATGACAATTGCGTGGCTATGCAACACTGTACCCATATGACATTTTTATCATTTGTTTATAGAAATAGAGCCTTCTTTTCGTGGTATTTAAACACCACTGGGGTTTTTATTTTTTGCAATACAAACAAAATTCAAAACTAAAATGTTTAAAAAAAAATAGGATTTTATACTCACCGTAAAATGCTTTTCTCTGAGTTCATGGACGGACACAGCCTTAATCTTGACAAAGTGGGTATTAGCCTTCCTTTAGGAGTGACTAGGCAGAAAGTGTTAACAACTTCAAAGCTGAACAGCCCCGCCCAATGGGGCGGTCCTACTGGCTATGTCCTCTCAGCCTGCACCAAGCAGCTCAGTTCGTAACAAGCAATACAAACTTAAAAAAAGAGGGGTAGGTGCTGTGTCCGTCCATGAACTCAGAGAAAAGGATTTTACGGTGAGTAGAAATACCATTTTCTCTTTCGTTAATGGACGGACACAGCCTTAATCTTGACAAAGTGGGACGTTCCAAAGCAGTGTCAAAATGAGGAGTGGGAACAGCATAAAATTAAACTTCACCCCAAAACAAAACAGAGCTCCTCAACTGAGGAGTTGTAACTCTAAACAGCCGCCTGCAAAACTTAGCGTCCGAAGAAGCACCCGAAGATGCACTCACATCAACTTGTAAAGTTTAGTGAAAGTGTGACCGGGCGACCAGGTCGCCGCCTTACACACCTGGGAAACAGACGCTTGATGTCAGAAAGCCCAAGAGGCACCTATTTCCCTGGTTGAATGCATCGTGCCAGGGAGGCGCCCGACACTTTATGGCGTAAGCCTGATCACGATCTGTCGGATCCACCTTGAAATGGTGGCCGATGAGACCGCTGGGCCCTTCTTGGGACCAGCCACCGAAACAGACAGCGAGTCTGAACTCCAGAACGGAGCAGTAACAGACAAGTATACACTCGGAGCTCGGACAACATCCAAGGAATGCCATGTCGTCTCCTTAGGATTCGATGGATGAGGACACAAGGATGGCAGTACAATGTCTTCCTTGAGATGGAAGGTCAAAATGACCTTAGGAAGAAAGGAAGGCTGGGGCTGCAGCACCACCTTATCCTTGTGGAAGATCAGATAGGGAGCCTTTCATGACAAGGCTGCCAGCTCAGAACCCGTCTTAACTGACATAACAGTGATCAAAAGGACAACTTTCTGAGAAAGTGTCAACAAGGGAACTTCCCTAATGTTCTTAAACGGTGGTTTTTGAGGCATCTAGAGGTCATGCCGTTAAGGCCATTGACTGTAAAGCAGGATGACGTAAGGAACCTTGCGACAGCAGGTACTCTCGTAGTGGTAGACGCCAAGGGACATCCGCTATTCAAATCCCCACGGAGGTAGTGGAGGACGGACCGGAGGGGCCGCATGCTGAACCCCCTGTACAAACATTCTCACTAGAGAGTGAGTTGCCAGGGGTCTTATTTCCTCACGAATGGATATGTAGGTCTTCCAAGTGCAATTGGTAAATCTTCCTGGAGGACGATTTCCACAGTAACCCACCCTCCTAGCTGCAGCAGACAAGAGGTTCCCACTCAGAGGACTCACCACCCTGGAACAGTAGTATGCTGCCATCCACCACTTAGTAGAGCTGCTTCCTTCTCAGATATGCAGTCTGACCCTTCAGCAGCATGTGTCTGTCAGTCTGCGCCGTTTAAGTGCTGTCTGATAGATGGCAAAAACGGCCACCGAGAAGCCACTATAGGCCAATAACTATCGCAGGCCACAAGAACATGGCCGCCGAGCGGCAGCTAAAAGCCCACACAGTGAGGCTTCAAAAACATGGCCGCCGAGCATGAATAGTGAATAGGGGTTGTAAAGGTTTGTTTTGTTTTTAAATAACAAACATGTCATACTTCCCTCATCTGTGCAAGGGTTTTGCACAGGGGAGCCCCAATCCTCCTTTTCTGGGGTCCCAACAGTGGCAGTCCAGCTCTTCTCGGAGATCCACATTCCCTGGGGGCACTCATGCGGGCGCCTGCCCGAGTCCCGTTGCTGCGACAGCAGAACTTGGCCCCGCCCCCATGTAACTGGCTTTGATTGACAGCAGCGAGAGTCAATGCTCCTGCTGCTATCAATCCAGCCAATGAGGACCCGAGACAGTGGTTGGAGCTGCTCTGCTCATCCCCGTCACTAGAACGATCGGGTTCAGGTAAGTAAATGGGGGGCTGCTGCACTACAAAAGATTTTTTTGATTTTTTTTAATCAGTATTTAGGCATTAAGGAAATTGGTACAATACAGAGTATTACAAAGTCACATCCCAAGAGTTAACCTAAAAAAACAGGAAAAGCTCACCTGACCAAGCCATAAAAATAATCATTCCAGGTACTCTCAACCTTACAAAAAATGGATGATATTACATAACCAACAACCAATTCCTCAAAAAAAAAAAAGATGTATATTTATATACAAGACCAAAGAATCTGTCACCAAGAGCAAGCTACATTATAGAATATGGACTCTAAAGACCAGAAATAAGAGGATTATTAGAAAATGACAGGAGGGGGGCGTGGCTTGGCGCGCGAAGGAGATGGCAGCTTAGCTTGAGAGCTCCGTCGGCATCGCGGCCCTAACCCGTCTCTCTGCACGGAAATCACCCGAGGATGAGCAAGCAGGGTCGTCACCCTCATCACACCCGTTCCAGGCGATCATCGGCGGCTAGCTCAAGTCGGAACATCTCGGATTTGTTCCGCAATCAAGCCGAGGCCTTGAAGCACACGGCAGGAGGCAAGATGGCGCCGGTACACGCGGACGAAGATTACAGCGAGGACTCCCAGTCAGCCGCCGAGGACACTGGCAGAAGGAATGCTAGGGCTGACCATCCGCTCACATACTCGGATATGTCCGGATTTGCCGCGGATATCAAGGCATCCTTTTCGGCAGCTATCACAGACCTGAAAACAAGCCTCATTGTGCTACAGGAGAAAGTGGCTACCGCAGAAACGGAGGGGAAGCACAGGGACAGGGCGATCCAGAGACTGGACAGGGTCGTTACCACACATTCCCTGCACTTTATTGAGGTAAGCAGACACCTGGAGGACCTTGACAACAGGGGGAGGAGGAGTAATATTAGGGTACGCGGCATACCGGAATCGGTGGACACTGACCAAATAGTGCCGGTCCTTCAGAGGGTCTTTAACAGCCTACTGGAGAGACCTGAAGACACGGCAATAGATTTCGTGAGAGCGCACAGGGCCCTCAGAGCCAGAGGACCAGACACGCTGCCACCTCGGGATATCATTTGCTGCATGCAGCACTTTGGACTGAAAGAGGAAATCATGCTGAAAGCCCGCAGAAACGAGCACATTGTATTCAATGGGGAGAACATTAAACTGTTTCAGGACCTCTCCCAGATAACCCTCAAAAACCGCAGGGCCCTGCGACCTTTATTAGATAAGCTCAGGGAGAGGGACCTCCGTTACACGTGGCGCTTCCCCTTCGCTTTACTCGTTACCCATGGAGGCAGACAGCATACGCTCCGTACCCCTATTGACCTCCCCGAATTTTGTGAGGCACTGCAGCTTGGCCGGATTGACCTGCCAGAGTGGTACCAAGAATATGCGGTCCCACCCAGGGACAGGAGCCCGACGAGATCCCCACTGACAACACCAGAGAAACAACCATCCAAGAAGCAGAAACCAACTCGTCAGGAAGGTCAACATTTGGGATCCCCAGGCATCCGAGCCCACCCCTCCAGGAACCTGATGGAAGCATGAAGCCCCTGAGTGTGATCCACCCCGCTCCTCGTCGCAGATCGTTTTGCCTGTTGTTAACGCATCATTTGTTCACTGCACAGCAGGCCCTTCGGCCTTTCCCCCACGCTGGCTTTACTGAGCACCTGGCCCGCACCACGCGAGAATACCATGTGGTTAAGCACCTATTAAGCGCGCCATGTCCGTTTGCTGCACGGCCAGACGAGAAGGACAGACAAGACAGTCGCTGAGGACCCACCGCCCGCCCTTTGGGTAACTACCTGACTTCATTTAATAAGAATACTAATCCTCTCCTCATGTTCACTCCATCTACAGCGACCGCTCCACCTGGGATCAGGTGAGCTGGTTTATGGAGTCTTAAGACCGGCTGAATCATTACGTACGTCTGTCCTGCACTCAGCTGTTGTGTCACGCACCAACTTCTTAACTATATGTGATACTCAGCTCACTGACTATGGGCTTATTGGGAGAGATTAGGTTGACGGGCCTATGTCCTTGCAGGGCTGGCTGATGGGTTCTCGGTCAAGCACCTTTGCTTTACATATAACTACTGTTGGGCGCAGTTTTAGGCCGGGCTGTCAGTAGCTTTTGGGGTGTGTGCAGTCTGTTAGAAGGATGACTTACCATTAATCAATAGTTCATCAGTTTATAATTAGTTGTTTCTACTTATTGTTTCAAGTTGATAAGATGCCAGTATATACAATCATCTTAAGATGCGTACGAGGAGCGATGGACGGGTCCGGATACCTTGGACGGGTGGCCTGACCACTCGATCGCTCCCCCCTTTGTGACCTTGCTTACATATAACTACGTGTGTATTGACCCTGCGATCACTGCCAAAATTGTTTTTTCCGTTGCAGAGTAGACTCTTCAGCTTACAATTAGCCTTTAGATAGGGCCGTTGCCCGACCACTCTGAATTCATATACCTAACTCCGCCTCCCGTATTGATACCGTATACGGGACTGAGTTACGTTAGCCGTTTGTTTCGGCGCGCTTTCCGTGTTCCCCCCATAGGGTACGCGAGCGGGCTTCTAGGCTTAGCTCAGTACACTAATTAGAGTCTCCCGGGACGTTATAAACGTCTGGGAGAAGTTATCCTCACACCTTCTTTTCCTATTCAACATCCTGTTGCTTTCCCTCTACCCCCTCTTCTCACCGCCCCACTTGGGATCTATTGATCCTTTACCTCCCTCTCCTTACCACCACACCCCCCCCCCTAGGAGCCAGTGGTGAACGTAGCATTTGGTTTGCAGACAGGTTGCCTGGGACCCTCCCTGTGGCGAGGGAGTCCCCCCTCCTCTCTGCAACTTAAGTATGGCTTACTCCGGTCTGGGACGCAATCCTTCATTGATATCTCACAATGTTAGAGGTTTGAACATCCCAGAGAGACGCTCGGCATTGCTGAGGGAACTCAGAAAAAGCAGGCCCGATTTCGTTTTCTTACAGGAAACACATATTAAGACGGGACAGATTCCGAAACTCACTGACTCATATTTCATAGAGGCCCACCACGCCACCAATGATGTCTCTAAGACTAAAGGGACGACCATACTGGTCAGTAGGACTGCCTCCTTCGAACTAACTGACAAACTAGTGGATCCGGGTGGTAGGTTCATCTTCATTAAAGGGAAGTATGGTGGAACACCGGTCACGCTAGCCAACGCATATTTTCCCAACACATCACACCTGACCTTCTGTCAGAGGCTAGTGGGAGAGCTGAAGGCTTTCAGCTCTGGACTTTTAATCCTAGGTGGAGATTTTAACGTCCCCCTGGACCCCCTGACAGACACCTCTGCAGGCAAGACATGTATCAGATACAAGATCTTAAAAAGGATTAAGGCACTATTACACTCTCTCAATCTAGTAGACACATGGCGCTTTCTCCACCCAGATGACAAAGATTTCACTTTTTACTCGAATCCACATAATCGATACTCCAGGATCGATTATTTATTCATTTCACAACAAGACCTACAGGCAGTGACGGAAGCCCGTATAGGGACGCAGAGTCTTTCTGACCACGCCCCGATCTCCCTCACTTTGAACCAGGCAACACCTCAGACCAAGACCTCAATGTGGAGGCTAAATGCCTCTCTACTGACGGACCCGACCTTACTTCCTGGGCTGAACTCAGCTCTCCTTGAGTACTTCAAACACAACGTCACCCCAGGTTCAGACCCCTTGATGGTATGGGAGGCCCATAAGTGTACAATCAGGGGGGAATTGATCAGGATGGGCTCAAAGAAAAAGAAGGAGAGAGAGGGGGAAATCCTGAAGCTGATCAATCAGATCCGTCTTCTAGAAACCCAGCACAAACAATCCTTGTCTATCCAATCAGCGACTTCACTTTTAGAGTTAAGAAAAGCCCTGAGACAGATCATTGACGCTAAGACCAAGAGATTCCTTTTCTTCCGGAGGAAGCTATACTATGAGCATGGAGATAAGCCTGGTAACCTGCTGGCTAGGGCCTTAAAGGGACCAATTTCGCGTTGCACCATAGCGGGCATTCAAAACAAAAGTGGTAGAATTGACAGGGAAACAAACAAGATTGCGCAACATTTCCAAGAATTCTACACCAAACTGTATAACCTGCCAATACACCATACAACATCTGGGCCCAAAGAGAATAGAACGCAGGCAATTAAGGACTATCTGACAGAATCCGCCCTACCTTCACTTTCCTTAGAGGATGTCGCCCTCTTAGAGAAAGAAATAGAAGCCTCTGAGTTGAAGGCCGCAATCAAAGACCTGAAGGCGGGCAAAAGCCCTGGTCCTGACGGGTTTAGCGCTATATATTATAAGACATTTCTAGACATACTCCTTATCCCCCTCAAAGACGCCCTAAACTCACTATCCACTCACAGGGAAATACCCCCTGACTTTCTGTCTGCCTACATTACGGTGTTGCCCAAACCGGGGAAAGATCCACTCCACTGCACAAGCTATAGGCCGATATCCCTATTAAATTTGGATGTCAAGCTGGTGGCGAAGATAGTTGCCAACAGGATGAGACCCTTGCTACACAAATTGATAGGCCCATGCCAGGCGGGCTTCATGCCTGGTAGGGAGGCCAGGGATAATGTAACCAAGTCTCTCAACCTTATCTATGCGGCCCGGGTTCGAAAGATCGAAGGCTTTCTCCTATCGACGGATGCGGAGAAGGCCTTCGATCGAGTAGATTGGGACTTTATGCTGGGGACATGCCGTCACGTGGGCCTAGGCCCGCATATGATGGCATGGATCTCAGCGTTGTATAGGAACCCCTCGGCTAAACTTAAAATCAACGGATCACTATCTGACAAGGTCAACATCAAAAACGGGACCAGGCAGGGGTGTCCTCTGTCACCTCTACTTTTCATACTCTCACTAGAACCCCTTATCAGACGGGTTCTGGCAAACACAGACATCAAGGGATTCCAATTGGAGGGGAGGGAATTTAAGGTCGCGGCCTACGCCGACGATCTTCTATTCTTTTTGTCGGCCCCGCATACCACCTTACCGTCCCTCCTGAAGGAATTTTCGCTGTACGGCCAATTAGCAAACCTTAAAATCAATTACTCCAAGTCCGAGGCACTGAACATCACATTACCAGATGCTGTTTTGAACCACGCCCAAAGCAATAACCCCTTCACGTGGCAACCCTCTGCCATAAAATACCTTGGTATCTGGTTGACCCCTAAGCTCCAGTCGATTTTTGAACGGAATTTTCCCCCTCTCTTCAAAAACATTGAGCGGGACCTGAAGACATGGCACACAGGCCATTTCTCGTGGTTTGGTAGGGCTGCCGTCTGTAAGATGACGATCCTCCCCAGGGTCCTCTATCTTATCAGGGCGCTGCCGGTCAAGATCCCCACCAGCTTCTTCAAAAACTTACACTCCATCCAGATGAAATTCATCTGGGCGCACAAACCCCCTCGCATAAAATCGAATCTATTGACTAAACCCAAGGCACAGGGGGGACTGGGTATCCCTGACTTTAAGGCTTACTACCACGCCTCCCATATTGGCAGGATTATTGATTGGCACTGCCACTCCAACAACAAGGACTGGGTGGGGATAGAGTCCTTCCTCATATCTATTCCCCTAAAGTACTCACCATGGATACCCAAGACCTCCTACCCTCAGTCAGTCCAGGCTCATCCCCTGGTCAGTACCACACTCAATATTTTTCATCAGTTGACTAAACATGCTAGACTCTCATCCCCCCTGAGTCCACTCACCCCCTTGACGAATAACCCCGGATTTTTACCGGGTTTGGAGAGGGGTTTTTTAGGTCCCAACGCTGCCAAAGCCCCTCTGCTCGCACGGCACTGCTTCAACAACCAAGCAATGAAAGACATGACGCAATTTAGGACGGACAATAATCTGCCCCTACTGCCCTGGTGGTCATACCTTCAAATACGTAGCTTTGTAACCAACCACGCTCACGAAACTCACCTAAACAGAGACCTTACCGAACTTGAAAAGGTGTGCGACAGGGGGGAACAGGTCTACAGATCAACTTCTGTGGCCTATTCATGGCTACAGGAGGTGACAGACTCCGACTCGAACAAATATAGGGAGAAGTGGTCGGGCACCTTGGGCATTCAGATCACGGAGGCACAGTGGACCAGAGCTTGTATCCTGTCTCACAAATGCTCTATCAGCACTAGACTACAGGAGACGGCATACAAGCTCTTAACACAGTGGTATGCCACACCGGAGAGGGTCAATAGATGGTTCCCACAGGCTTCGGATGAGTGCTGGAGGTGCCATAGAGAGAAGGGAACTTTATTGCACATATGGTGGCAGTGTGACATGATAACACCTTATTGGTCGGAGGTCAAGGAGGTGGTGAGGCGGATCACGGAGACCACACTTTCCCTGGATGCGGCATGCTGTCTGTTACACGTCTCCCATTTCTCCCTTGGAGCTTATAAAAAATCCCTATCCAGACACCTACTTAATGCAGCCAAATCACTGGTTCCATTGCACTGGAAGTCCACAAAAGTCCCAACGGTGTCTGACTGGCTACGCAAAGTTGCAGACGTCTGCGAAATGGAAGACACCACAGCCCAATCCACCGAGTGTGTGGAGAGATATCACAAAACTTGGTCTCCCTGGTTCGCCTTTAGGTTTTCACAAGATTACGACCTCCTGTTACAGAAGTAAAAATGATCGACAGGATTGTAAGTCCCACTATACACTATACACGTGTAATGTTACTTGCTTTTATCTAAACCCATACCTGGTTATCTGTATGCCTTTCCTCAATGCTTAATGAACCACCCACTAATGTGACCCCGATGACCTTTAAAGATGCATAACTGCCCGAATTGCGGTCAGTTGCACTCCCCAACATGCAATGGGGTCTTAACGAACGAATAATACTTCACCACCCTTCATGCTCCACTTTCATCCCCCCCTCCCCCCCCCCCCCCCCCCCCTCCACCCTATCCCCCCCTCCCCCCCCCCCCCCTCCACCCTATCCCCCCCCCCCCCTATTATCTTTCTTCCCACTAATCTTATTTTTTATCATTGCCACATGGAAGATTCTTTAGATCTTGCGAAGGGGAAACTCCTTCTTTGACCGGTCCCAGGAACCTGGCCTTACACCGGTAACGCCCCAGTTAAGCATACCCCCCTTACAGTGATATATGCTTTATGTCTTTATATTGTTACTTGCTATACAACTATGCATTTTATTAATGTTTGATTGCTTTTCAAATATTATTGGATTGTAACTTCCATCTGTATTTGTACATTTATTTCCTTTTCCTAATAAACTTTGATGTGAAAAAAAAAAAAAAAAAAGAAAATGACAGGAGACGAAAAGAAATAAAATAAAAAATAAAACAAAAAGGGGCGATGGTGGGGGAAGGAATGAGCTCTCTCTAGCACAGGGGTCTCCAAACTTTTTAGCCCGAGGGCCACATTGTAGATTTTATAAATATTCAAGGGCCGAAAAAATGTACTTAGAAATAAATGAATAAAAATTTTAATAATCTTGTCAGAGCCTTTCCACATGTCTGTGTCCCCCACCCTGATAACACACCCAGATACCCCCCTAATATGATAACACCACTCCCCCCCCAGCTTGATCACCACCCCCCCAGATACCCCCAGTCTGATCACACACCCCTATAATCTCTCCACTGATCACACCCCCCTCATCATACCTCTCTCCTAACACACCCCTCCACCATCACACACACCTTTGGGTTTTGCATTCCTACAGACAGTTCCCCCCTGTCCTGCAGCTCCTCCTCCAGATGATGACAGTGGAGGAATCTGCAGCACACTAGGGTGGGGTAGCTGTCACTGGAACAGGCACAATACCTTCCTAGAAATCTGGCGGTGGCAGCTGCACAGAGCGGGAGCCTCCTCCACTCCAACCTCGTCCTAGGGCTGGTAATTTGCACCCTAGGCAAGACCAGCTACAGGCCACTACAGTATGGGTGAACAGGGTCTTGGGTAGAAATGCACCTGTATATGTGATGTCACTAAAAAAATTAGGACATGTATCTGCAGGACCCTACCTGACTCAAGCACGCATCACAGCCAGCCCACATACATGCTTCCCGACAGCGAGGCCCCGCCTCCTCCCTGCGTGCATGGTAATCCGCCCAGCACTCCACCTTCCTCTGCTTTATTGGATCCGCTCTGTCAGCGATACACATACATCACCCGTCTGCCTTCTGCTCAGTCCCACAACTCGCATGGGGAAATTTAAGCAGGCAGTCTCTGAATGAGCTGCGGGCCGGATAAAACATCCAAGCGGGCCGGATGTGGCCCACAGGCCGGGGTTTGGAGACCCCTGCTCTAGCAGATAGTACCTTTCATGACCCATTGCACCATCAGCGCTATCAAGAAACTATAGAGATTGAGATGCAAGCAGCGTCTGATCCTTATAAAATAAATAAGGAGTCCAAATCTTCCAATAGTTATCTTCTTGGCTATTCAAACCATGGTGATATTTTCCATATTTGTTTCCAATTTTCACCATTCTTGTCTGCCAGTAAACCATTGTGGGAGGACACGTACTTTTCCACGAAGCCAGAGTACAGTCTTTAGCAGTCGTAGTTTAAAGAATTCTTAAACTTTTTGTTAGATAAAGGGGTATCGTCAAGTAAATACGCTGCCGGGTTCCTGTTGAAGGAAACTCCTGTCAGGTTCTCAATTGTAGTTTCTACTTCATTCATTTTGAGCATTTCCAAAAAACATGTAGAAGGGTTCCCACTGTCTCCCCATAGCGCCAACAGGTATCTGAGACCTGGTGGTATATGTTGTGTAATTTAGCCAGCTTTGTGTACCACCATGTTAGAAGTTTATAGCCTCCCTCCTGGTACCTACTTGCCAGAGTGTCTTTATGGGCAAACAGAACAATTTTGTCTTTTTGAGGCTGGGAAAATGTGACTCGCAGGTCACTTTCCCAATTTTGTATGAACGGCAAATCTGAAATGTCTCCCTGATTCATCAAAAGGGCGTAAAAGTGAGAAAGCGAATGAGGGAGTTGATTCCCGTCGGAGCAGATTTGTTTGAGCGGTGTGAGTTGGCGTAACCTATGATGGTCTGCCGTCAGCGACCGAAGGTAATTGAACAATTGTGCTCAGCAAAGGAAATAAAGTTCAGTTGGAAAATGTGCCTCGACATCTCTGCTGGTCATAAGTTTATTATTTACCGCAAAGTGGATGAGTCGAAACTGGTTCAGTCTCCAAAGTGCTGCAAATTTTGAATCTTTCAGGCCCGGTAAAAATGCATGGGACCTCAGAACTGAAAAATTAGGGCTGTGGTAAGGGTAAAGCACCTGTGTTGTCTGGCAACATTTAGAGTTGCCCCAACCGTGGGGTGCTGGGTAGTTGTCGGTGGACAGGACAGCAGAAGTGTCCATGGCAGTCCCTCCAAAACTGAATCTACTGTCGCCTTTTAAAGGTCTACCCACAACTTAGGCTGTCGTTACAAAAGGTTTTTCACCTCAACGGTTTACAACCCTTTTAAAGATGAATTGGAAGCTGGAAAACACTGAAGTTGACACCGCTGCTTCAGGGACCTCCATTTTTTTCCAGGTCACATGCGGAGGCTTCCTGCTGCATTCTGAACTCAGAGGTCAGCCTCCTATCAACCCCTGTACAGCAACAATCAGACTGGGAGAGGCAAAATTAGAAACTGTTCCTGTGCTCAGCACAGAAGCAGAGAAATTATGCAAGTCTGTTGTTTCATCACTGTCCCATTACAGGCTGAGGGTAGGGAGATCTAGTTGTGTTACTTGGTGAACGCCAGGCATAAAAATAAAAATAAAAAAAATGTATGCCCCTCTGTATTCATTAACCACTTGCCGACCGCCGCACAAACTTTTACGTCGGCAGAATGGCACAGCTGCGCAAAGGGACGTACCTGTACGTCCCTTTGAATTTGTCCCCATGCAGGCGCGCGACCCTGCTGCGAGCTCTATGACCGTACTCACGGATTCTATGTCCGTCAGTGTCCCGTGAACGTTTCACGGAGCTGCAGAACGGGGAGATGCCTGTGTAAACAAGGAGGCATCTCCCCGTTCTGCCTTGTGACAGGACACTGATCTACTGCTCCCTGTCATTGGGAGCAATAATCAGTGTCGTGTCACTGGTAGCCCAGCCCCCACACAGTCAGAATCACTCTCTAGGACACACTTAACCCCTTCCCTGCCGGTGTCATTTATACAGTAATCAGTGCATTTTTATAGCACTGATCGCTGTATAAATGACAATGGTCCCAAAATTGCGTTAAAAGTATCCGATGCGTCCGCCCTAATGTCACAGTCACGATAAAAATAATAATGATAATAAAAAATAAATAAATCGCAGATCGCCGCCATTACTAATAAAAAACAATTATTAATAAAAATGCCATAAAAAAACTTTCCCCTGTTCTGTAGACACTATAACATTTGCGCAAACCAATCAATAAATGCTTATTGTGATTTTACCAAAAATATGTAGAAGAATACATATATCGGCCTAAACTGAGGAAACATTTTTGCCACGTCGCACAACCACGCAATTGTCAGTTAAAGCGACGTAGTGCCGAATCGTAAAATGTGGCCCGTCATTGGGCAGCCAAATCCTCCAGGGCTGAAGTGATTAAAGTCTTACTAAACCTAGGACCCTGCATTCACTATATCTGGTCTCCCACGGTACACAGAACATGAAAATGCATTTTTATTAAATATATTTTTCTTATCAACAGTCAATAGCAGTCTTGTGACTTCTATCAGTGCCTGGATAAAGCGGATTGGCCCTGTGCTGATCACATGCACTCTCCCAAGAAAAAAAAAATAACCTCTGGAGCAATACACACCAAACTGAGCATGTGCAGCCCGATTCCATGGACCGGGGTTTTAAAGTGTTAATAAAACAAAAAAGCAAAGAAACATGTATTGTATTGCAGCTTACCCATTCTTAGATGTGATGCAGTAGTTTTGTTTTTTAGGCTTTCTTTCCTTTATTTTAACCTGGTGATTTGGCCAGCAAGTCGGTTTTTCAAAAGAACAAGCTCTCTTGTAGGTGTATTAGTTACAGGGATGAGACAAAATGGCACGGACAGGCAGAAGGGCGTATATATACACGTCCTTGCCTTCTAGCGGGTGGGGGGTCCGATCGAGACCCCCCCCCCGCTGCGTGCGGTGGGCGGATTCCCTTTGGGGAGCGATCCGGGACGACGGCGCAGCTATTCGTTTATAGCCGCTCCGTCGCGATCGCTCCCCGGAGCTGAAGAACGGGGAGAGCCGTATGTAAACACGGCTTCCTCGTGCTTCACTGTGGCGGCGCATCGATCGTGTCATCCCCTTTATAGGGGAGACACAATCAATGACGACAGACCTACAGCCACACCCCCCTACTGTTGTAAACACACACTAGGTGAAGCCTAACACGTTCAGCGCCCCCTGTGGTTAACTCCCAAACTGCAACTGTCATTTTCACAATAAAGAATGCAATTTAAATGCATTTTTTGCTGTGAAAATGACAATGGTCCCAAAAATGTGTCAAAATTGTCCGAAGTGTCCGCCATAATGTCGCAGTCACGAAAAAAATCGCTGATCTCCGCCATTAGTAGTAAAAAAAAAAAAAAAAATTAATAAAAATGGCAATAAAAATATCCCCTATTTTGTAAACGCTATAAATTTTGCGCAAACCAATCGATACACGCTTATTGCGATTTTTTTTACCGAAAATAGGTAGAAGAATACGTATCGGCCTAAACTGAGGGAATTTTTTTTTTTTATATATGTTTTTGGGGGATATTTATTACAGCAAAAAGTAAAAAATATGCCTTTGGGCATTTAGCAGCATATTGGTCCAGTGCTTAAGTGGTTAAATCCCCTTTTTTCCCCATTCTGATGCTCGGTTTGAAGTTCAGCAAGTTGTCTTCACCACATCTAGATACCCAAATGCATTGAGTTTCTGCCATGTGATTGGCAATTTGTGTTACCAAGCAATTGAACAGGTGTACCTAATAAAAGTGGCTGGCGAGTGTATATTAAATGGAAAAGGAAATTGTTGACTTACCCACCGCGAGGTTTGAGAGCAGCAAGGCATATATCTGGGCAATGACAGCAAGACTAGAAAGTGGAAGCGTGGCAAAGAATGTAGCAAAAGAGTGTGTTGTGAAGGACCAAATTCTGAACAGGATGGGTAAAGATACAACATAGTCAAGCAAGTACAATATGGATGTACAAAGGGACAGTGGAGGCAGAAAAAAATTTGAGCAAACAGACAAAGTCATGTATGAACAACTGTACTTTCTTCTTGTAGGCAGGAACAACATTTTACACTTCAGTGCCAATACTATACACTGTCACTGTACTAATGACACTGGCTGGGAAGGGGTTAACATCTAGGAGAAATCAAGGGGGATAACCGTGTGCCTAACAATGTGTAATATGTACCGCTTTTACTAAGTGATTTTGTCTTTTTTTTTTCCTTTGCAGGGAATAAAAAATAAATAAAAAAACAGCAAGAGCGCCTGTTAGTGTACAGAGCTCTGTGTTGTTTAAGAACACAGAGCTCTCTTTCATGAATGACGAAGTGGGTCCCGGCGAGCAATCATTGGCCGGGACCCGCTGATCGGCTTTTGCTGCAACAAATCATAGCACAGCTAGGGGGGATAGGCACACGTTCTTTACCTGGAAGCGCTGGTCTCATACCAGATACAAGATCCAGCACACAGCGGCCACCCTGCAACAGTAAATGTACGTGAGGCGATCGCCAACTGGTTAAAGCGATTCCAAAACACATCATACTTACCTGTTCTTTTCAAAAAATTTGCACAGAGCAGCCCTGATATCCTTGTTTCCGCTCCCCTGCCAGCACTCCTGGCTACCCCCCACCCTGCTGAGTACCCCCATAGTAAACTGTTGCAATGGGGGCACCCGTGCATGCTCTCTTCTGGGTCAGCTCTGTGTATCTATAAGACACATAGAGCACAGCTCAGCCCTGCCCCCGCCTCACTGGCTGTGACTGAGAGCAACAGGAGCCAATGGCTCCCCCTGTTGTGTCTGAGCCAATGGGGAGAAAGAGCGTGCTTTTGCTCTTGTGCAAATCACTGGACTAAGATTAGGCTCAGTTAAAGGAAACATGCCAAAATGACTGATTATAGGGTATAGAGACACAATAGTTAACCGATTCCTTTTAAAATTAATTAAAAATAGATAAAAATCAATCATATAATGTACATAATGTACATCTAGTTTCGTTTTTGCATGTTATCCTACCTCTGTGCTATACAGAGCCATAGAGAAGTGATGGTTTGTAAAACGAAACTAGAATCTCCCAGTACTGTGGTCATCAGGAAACAGACAACCAGGAAGTGTCCAGAACAGAGAAGGATTACAGCAACATCAGAGCAAAAACGAACAATGAGGACATGAAACCAGGACTGCAGTAAGGTAAAGGTAAAGGAAGCGATTTAGCTTAAAAAAAATCCTTTAGTGACCCTTTAAGTATTAAGGCAGGAAGGAGCTGCATACTGAAGTATTTTTTATTCCAATGCAGAGAATTCAGTAAGGTAAAAAATAAAAACCCTCAAGCTTTGGAACCACTTTCATTACAAATATAAAACAACAGGACAAAAAAAAAGAGAAAATTTGTAGGTGAGATGATGGGCAAAAAAACAAGTGTTTTTTTTGTTTTTTTTTAGCTTTGTTTGCATCCAGCTATTGCAGGTGGCAACATCAATCCCACCATCCATCATAAAAATCTGCTGTGTCCTTCAATGAACGGTGGAGAGATATATAATTTAATAGAATCAGCATATTTAACTATTACACTGAACAGAGATTAAAAAAATGAGAGACCAGTCGGTAGGCCACCAAAGTGTTTTCCAAAGTTTGCTACCAATGGTACATTAAAGCTGGTCTGGTTGAAGGCTTCTGCTCATCGAGGTCCAACAGACAGTCTTTCCCCATCAAGAGTGAAGGCAATAGCAGAATGATAAAAAAGTTCCTTTTATTCAGCATATCCACCAGGAAACACTTGGAATACTCTGTAGTCCTCATGCTTCTCCCGTAATCTGCTTGATGCACCATTGTGCCCTCGCGTATGCACCGATATCAGAAGACATTCCTCAGCCGTTGTGTAGAATATATAGTCACGTTTCATTTACTAACTCTGGATTGTTTAATCTTGGATATATCTTTGGTACTCAGAATCAGCGCACCATCTCTAAACCTCCCGACCTGTCCATCTGGTAAAAATCCTGATCCTTTTCCTTTTCTTGATCTTCTGCAAAACAGAAATTATAAACAACAGTAACAAAAAAGACTGAAATACTCCATTATAGTGACATGTTCTTAAAATGAATATTGCCACTTTTCTACCACCATATAATTTTACACAAAAAAAAAAAAAGAGCCAAAGAATGTGTTTAACCACTTCAATACCGGGCTTTTATACCCACCTCAATACCGGGCCTATTCTGGCACTTTTTTCCTACATGTATAAATCATCATTCTTTTGCTAGAAAATTACACAGAACCCCCAAACATTATGTTTTTTTAGCAGACACTCTAGGGAATAAAATGGCGGTCATTGCAACGTTTTATCCCGCACGGTATTTGCGCAATAATTTTTCAAACGCCTTTTTTTTGGAAAAAAATTGTTTCATGAATTAGAAAAAAATAACAAAACAATAAAGTTAGCTCAATTGTTTTGTAAAATATGAAAGATTATGTTACACAGAGTAAACAGATACCTAACATATCACGCTTTAAAATTGCGCACTCATGGAATGGCGCCAAACTTCGGTACTTCAAAATCTCCGCAGGCAACGCTTTGAAATTTTTACAGGTTACCAGATTAGATTTACAGAGGAGATTTAGTGCTAGAATTGTTGCTGGCACTCTAACGCACGCGGCGATACCTCACATATGTGGTTTAAACGGCGTTTACATATGTCGGCGGGACTTACGTATGCTAAATAAATACCTTTTCTGATCAGCAGTATATAGCAGCTTGTGACTTCTACCAGTGTCTGGCCGAGCACTGGTTAAAGCTTATAGGACTAGTCATTATTTTCCGACTGTCCTATGAGGCTGCATGACCCCCGACAGTCCTGAGTAGCCCTGTGCTGATCACATGCACACTCCCCCCAAAAAAAAAAAATATATGCTCTAGCAATTTACAGTACACTCAGCATGTGCAGAGTGCCTTCTAGTGCTCTGTACTATCAGCAGATGGATTGGGGACTGTGGAAGAAGGGGAGGATCACAGAAAATAGGATCAGACAGCCTTTTTACACAATGTGGAGGATTAACCTTATAGGTTCCACAGCGAGTATAACAAGCATGCTTTACTGCATAAACAGACTGATTTTGCTATTGTGGATTTAGTAACAACTTGGTCTGTTAAACATACTTTTGAAGGTGGTTTGTTATCTGTTTGATAAGTGTAAAATATACATGTGGATACTGGTAGACATGGCTCTTAACTTCCTGTGCACTGTGCAGTGTTATCAGCCATTTACAGTTTACCTGTGGGCTACATAACCCCCCCCCCCCCCCATGTTGCGAAGATAAGCAGGGGGGGTGATATGTACTCCTAACACACTTCCTGTCCTAGTGAGACAACACTGCTCTTTCACAGACACAGTATGCATTGTCATCTTAGGACATGAAGAGGTTACTGCTTGTAAGCAGCAATATATTATATTTTTATCTAGAGTTTAGTTTTACTTTAACGTAATCGTAATGTCGCTCCCCACCCTCTCCATCTCATCCAATCATAGAACACTTTTCAATCATTTAGAAAACGCAAAGCATCCTCTGAATGGCACCCTTGCCAATCGGCCAACCTCCTGTGTTCAGAATGCAGCCGGTTGGCCACTCAGCACAGGACCCAGAAGCAAGTGGAGAACACTGGGGTAGTGGCCAGGTATTGTATATACATATTTACAGTGGGCCAAGAGATATATATATATATATATATAAAAATGATCCATACCTGGAATTAATCTCCAAATGTGTGAATTAAACAGTTATATAGAATTATGGAGGATAATCTTCCTACAATAACATAAACCCCATACAGACTCACCTGACATTCTGGGTTTGTTTCGGTTTTTTCCTTACTGGTTCCATACTTTCCTAATTTTGAAGAATAAGGAAGATCATGGTGAAACTAGGGGAAAAAAACAACTGGCACCAACAATGTAACATACCAACAGAAAAAGATTATAATTTCCCTGTTAACCACTTAAGGACCGAGCCTGTAAAATGGCGGTCATTACAATACTTTATGTCACACCGTATTTGCGCAGCGGTCTTACAAGTGCACTTTTTTGGGAAAAAATACACTTTTTTTAATTAAAAAAATAAAAAACAGTAAAGTTAGCCCAATTCTTTTTTTATATTGTGAAAGATGTCAAGTAAATTGATACCCAACATGTCAGGCTTCAAAATTGTACCCACTCGTGGAATGGTGACAAACTTTTACCCTTAAAAATCTGCATAGGAAACGTTTAAAAATTTCTACAGGTTGCACGTTTTGAGTTACACAGGAGGTCTAGGGCTAGAATTATTGCTCTCGCTCCAACGATCGCGGTGATACCTCACATGTGTGGTTTGAACACCGGTTTCATATACGGGCACTACTCACGTATGCGTTCGCTTCTGTGCGCCAGCTCGGTGGCATGGGGCTCGTTAAATAAGAAACAAAAAATTATTTGTTTTTTATTTTATCTTTTATTTTTACACTTTTTTTTTTAAAGAACAAAATTGTGTCACTTTTATTCCTATTACAAGGAATGTAAACATCCCTTGCAATATAAAAAAAGCATGACAGGACCAAGCCAGGGAGAGGACCCAATCCGATGGCTCCGGTAAGCACCGGAGCGCGGCGGGATGGGGGGGCCCTTTTTTCCAGCCGCCGATAAAAGTGATCTTGCGGCGAATCCGCTGCAGAGACCACTTTTATCTGAAAAAGGACCTCCCGCTGAAGAAGAGTATACCGTGGTTATGGTAGCTAGCTGCTGCCATAACAACGGAATTTCTCTTCAAAGTACCAACTTATAATGACTGCGGGCGGTCCAGAAGTGGTTAAGATGCACATCCAAGAATCTCTTAAAAATCCATACTCCTCGCTGCCACCACCACCAATTGTGGAAGAGAATTCCACATCCTTATTGCCCTGACCGTGAAAAAACCCCTGTGCAGTTTAAGGTTAAATTAAAAATGTTGTTGCCTTCTTTGGACTCCCTACAGTTCCAGCACATCCCTTCTGAGGACTGGTGACCAGAACTGGATATAATACTCCAGATGTGGTCTAACCGGAGTTTTATAAAGTGGCAGGATTATTGTTTTATCTCTGGAGTATATCTTTTTTTATGCAGGCTAATATTCTGCCAGCTTTGGTAGCTGCAGCTTGACATTGCATGCTATTGCTCAATCTACTAGAACCCCCAGATCTTTCTCCATCCTTGATTCCCCCAGTGAGTAGTTTGCATTTATGTTTTTTGCCCCCAAGTGCATCACTTTACATTTTTTCACATTAAACCTTATTTGCCATGTATTTGCCCACCTCATTATTTTGTTTCTATATCCGGATGTGAAGTTATTGCCCTGCTTATTTTTGTGTCATCCGAAAAAAACTGAGATTGAGCTATTTATCCCATTGGTCCCAAGACAGAACCATGGGGTACCCCACTTACCACTCCAGACCAGTCTAAATACATGTTATTTATCACTACCCTTTGGACACGCCCCTGTAACCAATTTTTTAACCCAAGAACAAACCTTATGGTACATGCCTGCGGATCTCAGATCGTAGATTAAGTGCTTATGGGGGACTGTATTGAATGCCTTTGTAAAATCCAGGTACACTAAATTCACAGGCTTTCAACTGTCTAGATGGCAGCTCACTTCCTCGTAGAATGTTAACAAATTGGTCTGGCAAGAACGACCTTTCGTAAACCCATGCCGATTACTACTTATATTTTTTTTCTTCAGTACATTTTTGGATATAGTCCCTGTAACAGGAGGGCCGTGGGACCCAGAAGCTCTTACAAAATATGAGCCAGGAAATAAGGGACATATCTTGGACTGCTTTAACATGGGTCTGTAATCCACAATATATTCAAAAATTTCTGCAGGAACTATTTACAGGTTGATTCTGAACCCAACAGGTCAATAGAAGAGTGACTCATTCAATGTGGAAACACAGACTGTTTAGGTGTTTAATGTCATCTACTACTGTCATGTAAATGAACCTTAGTCTGGCTCTTAAGAACCTTTCATTGTGTGATGCCAATTGACACTGTATTGTGTGAAGTTCTAATGATGATAAATGTGTATTGTATAGCAGGTGAGAAGAGCTTATCTCGGAGTCACCTTTTTCTGGGTAAATGATTACTAAATTAGCTCATGTAGATTATCTCAGAGACAGAATGTCTGTCTCCTAAAAGATGTGTATTGAGCTCCTTGTGTCATGTTGTGGGTGGAGTTGGGTCATTGTTCATTGTGGTTCCAAAACTGTATATAAGAAGCCTGAGTTTCCCATTAAAGTCAATTCCTGTTGAACCAGAGAACAGAGCTGTGTGTCTTGTTTCTGGGGAATCTGTATGGGTCATGTTCGTCTGCAGGATTGTGGAGTGTCGATAAGCTGTCGTGGGTTGGTGGAATATAATATATCGTAAACGACGTTAACCCCTGACCGTTGCAATTGTTGGCAAGCAGTGGAATGATTCCCATCGCCAGAAGAACAGCTACAAGAGGACACAGGACAATGAAGGCACAGTAGGAACAGCTAAAGCTCCCTACCCTCAAGGACTTACTGGAGAACTGTGGCAGACCGGACAGCAACCGTAAGAAGAGGGACATGATCACAGAACTAGTCCAAATGAATGGAGCTGAAAGACCCAACTGAACGGAAAGGCCCAGCGTAACAGACAGGACACCCGAGGAGGAAAGTTTTGATCGGGCTGTAAAACTAAGACTGGCACACTATGGTCCTAACCCTCCACCGGAGATCATAGACCGAGTTATAGCTGCTGTGGACGCAAATTGGCTACGGCAAAGAGGTTCTGCAACAGCAGAAGTCACAGCAGCACCAACTGAAAGGAAAAAGATACATTTTGCTGATTTTAAGAATTTCATTGAAACTGAAGGGGAGATTGATGGGTACCTCGCTGATTTTGAACGGCAATGTGCCCTACACCTGGTGCCCACAGAGGAACGGGTTACAATTTTGTCTGGGAAATTGTCCGGCCGGACCAGTGAAGCGTTCAGGGCCATCCCAGACGAGGATATTATGAACTATGGACTGGTAAAATAAGCACTTTTGGCCAGGTATGCCGTCACACCAGAGGCATACCGGAGGCGGTTTCCGAAAGACGAGCAAGCAGACAGGAGACTCATATACTGAGTGGGCATGCCGCCTACACCGCACTGCATCCCACTGGGTCGATGGATGCCAAGCAGAGTCTGGGGAAGAGGTGCTGCAGGTGTTCCTGCTGGAGCACTTTTTTGACAAACTGTTCCCGGAAGTCAGAGAGTGGGTTCAGGACCAAAAACCTTTCTCCTTGTCTGAAGCAGCTCGCCCGGCGGACGAATACACAGACGCTTGCAAACTGGATAACTCTGTGGTCAAGACAACAGCTCGGGTGGATTATCGATCAGCGGCACCCCCGCTGGCTATTGCCTACAAACCCCAGTCGGACCGTCCTACAGCACCACCTCCAGCGGCCACTTATCCTCAGCAGCCCAGGGCTTTTCACAACCCATCAAGTGTTTTGGGTGTAAACAGCTAGGGCACAAAAAGCTAGACTGTCCGTTGAATCCACCCAGGCAGTCACAGTCATGGAGACAGCCAGAAAGGGGGAACCCCCACACATCCATGCCTACGGCCCACTGTGTTGAGGAGGAAGAACATTGGGGCGTCCTGCACGAGGCAGATCCAATACAAATAGCTAACCAGGACAGCAACACAGGCAGACTATCTGGGTCAATGGAAAGGTAGCCAATGGCCTACGTGATACTGGTGCCACCATGACCCTGCTACAGAAGAACCTCATCCCAGAGAGCCAGCACACCGGAGACACTGTAGCCGTAAGAGTAGCGGGAGGCACAGTCTTCCGGCTACCCGTTGCCCATGTTCACCTGGATTGGGGGGTTGGTTCAGGAGACGTGAATGTGGGAGTGATGAAGGATTTGCCAGCGGATGTACTACTGGGGAATGATTTGGCCCACCTTGTTTCTGCTTACGCCCCGATGTTCCCCGTTGAAGCCAACACAGTAACTACCTGTGCCCAGACCCGTGCTGCCCGAACCAATCCGATTGCTGCAGAGACCCGGGTAAGACTATCTTCCCCGACATGTACCTTAGATTAGGCATGATATCACAGTCTAAAATGGGAATGTGACAAGTTGGCCAGTGAGAAATCGGAGATGCAACGACACTTCATCATGTATTATGAGATGTCCCGTGGCTTGAACATTGAAATGCACAAACAGGCTGAAATTGTCAAAAGGTTAAATGGGATTTGCGCCCAGGTTGTGCCTTATCTCTCCCAATAGCATCAGCTACAGGTTTTGGGAGCCATTGAGAGAGCAAAGCAAGTGACTGTTCCAGAACTGAATTTCATTATTCACCCTGCAACCTTACAACTTCACCATCAGCTACCGATCCTGGTAAGCAAAATGGCAATGCTGATGGGTTGTCCAGGCATTAGAGGAATGGAACTATGGACTAACTTCGGAGTCAACCTGCCTGGGGTCTCTTTCTGTGTTAGTCTCCTGCCGAAAGGGGAGACATGTAACGGGAGGGCCGTGGGACCCAGAAGCTCTTACAAAATATGAGCCAGGAAATAAGGGACATATCTTGGACTGCTTTAACATGGGTCTGTAATCCACAATATATTCAAGAATGTCTGCAAGAACTATTTACAGGTTGTTGATTCTGAACCCAACAGGTCAATAGAAGTGTGTCTCATTCAATGTGGGAACACAGACTGTTAATGTGTTTAATGTTGTCTTCTACTGTCATGTAAATGAACCTTCGTCTGGCTCTCAAGAACCTTTCATTGTGTGATGCTAATTGACACTGTATTGTGTGAATTTCTATTGATGATAAATGTGTATTGTATAGCAGATGAGAAGAGCTCATCTCGGAGTCACCTTGTCTGGGTAAATGATTAGTAATTAGCTCATGTATATCTCAGAGACTGAATGTCTGTCTCCTAAAAGATGTGTATTGAGCTCATTGTGTCATGTTGTGGGTGGAGTTGGGTCATTGTTCATTGTGGTTCCAAAACTGTATATAAGAAGCCTGAGTTTCCCATTAAAGTCTATTCCTGTTGAACCAGAGAACAGAGCTATGTGTCTCGTTTCTCGGGAATCTGTATGGGCCATGTTCGTCTGCGGATTGTGGAATGTCGATAAGCTGTCGTGGGTTGGTGGAGTAGAATATCGTAAACGGCGTTAACCCCTGACCGTTACAGTCCCTAATCATCCACTCCAAAAATGTACCCACTATTGATGTTAGGCTGACTGGCCTGTAGTTTCCAGGGATTTGTCTCTGTCCTTTTTTGAATATTGGTACCACTTTGGCTTTTTTTCCCAATCAGCTGGTACAAATCCTTTCAGTATGCTGTCTACAAAGATTAGGAACAATGGTCTGACTATAACCTGACTGAGGTCTCTGAGGAGGTCTCTCGGGTGTAAGCCATCTGGTCCTGGTGATTTATTTGTATTAAGTTTATCTAATGTTTTTTTCACTCCAGCCTCTGTTAGCTACGAGGGTATGTCCTGTAATGTGTCACCAACAGTAGTGTCACTTTTCCTGCATAAAGACTGAGAAGGTATTTAGTACAGCTGTCTTCTCTGTGTCATCTGTAACCATCCTCTCTTTATCGTCTTTTATGTGGGCAATGTGTTCTGATTTTGCCTTTTTTTTTTTTAAAGTGTAAATTTTATTGTACATGTTCAAAGCATAACAAACAGCATGGTACAGTACACATTTTCATACCCCATGGGTCAGAAAAAAATTGTTTTTACAGTCAAGTTCAAAGTCATGTCAACACGTACGTTTAATCCGGCAAGCATATCAATCTTACTCTTTTCCCGTTTTCTTATAACATATTCCCAACATCATAACAGAGGAGAGAAAAAAAAAAAAAAAAAAAAAAAAAAGGGAAAAACCCCCAAAGAAGGGGGAAGGGAAAAGGGAAACCCAAAAGGGAATCTCCCCCCTGTGTCTCCTAGCACTGAACACATTTCAATTCAATTCAGCCCTGATCAGACCATCAAGTTCCCCCCTTAATCAACGTTACCTTCAGCACACACAACATTTCCATTATACCTCTGTATCTCCCGAGACCTTCTCAATCCATCCCGCCCACACCTTTTCGAATTTTTTTGGGCAACCCCGAGCTGCGTAAGTCAGTTTGTACATTGGCAGTGCATTATTCTGATTTTGCCTTTTTACTATTAATATAAACATATAAACAGGAGAAAGGGCTGCAGATAAACAGGTACAACTTATGAAGGAGGATTTGTTTCATATTTGTGTATCATCAGAAGCTAGTCACTTCACTGGGTGTATATGTAAGGGTTTACCACCACTTTAAAGTGCAGCAATTGTGTCCACGATTCCACAATCGTGGCAAAACGCTGGACGCGTTTGTAATGCCATTATGTGTCAATGGCACCTTAGACGAGGTGCGATTTTGCCGTGACTGTCGCACAACAAATCGCAGGATGCGTGTCGCCCAAAAGAAGTTCCGGAACTCACGATTTTATTTGCCCAATTTGAAACACGTCAACTGCGGCAAAAATCGCTCCATGTTTGGGGTACCATTGAGAAATAATGACATCGCAAACGTGTGCCACATTTTGCAGCGACTGTGGAATCGTGGGCAGAATAGTGGCAATTCCACCGCGGTTCAAATCGCCTACGTGTGACCTCGATTTTGCTTGGATCATGAACACCTGTGGCAAGAAATAAAATGAAATGAAAGCAACATGAAAAGGTCTCTATGAAAAAAAAAAAATAAATAATCTCCAGTACCCGCTATAGATTGAGGCAATGTATTGGGTAATATGCAACTCCAACACAGTGATCAGCAGAAGGAGGGAAAAGATTTAGTAAATTCCCAATTACAAGATTATATTTATAGAAATAAACAGTAACATGAGCTTCACAAACCGTAAGGCTTCTTTCGTTTTTTGCTTGCTCCTGTTCCTTTATCCTCTCTTGATAAACTTTGTAGTTCACATATTCTCTTTTGGGGGGCTGGAGAGACAAAATGAATTCCTAAGGATGCAGTTTTATTGGTAAAATGCTTCATGCACTGAAGCCTTCATCACCAGATTTTAAAATGAAAAAAAAAAAAAAAAAAAATACAAAGATGACTAAACGCACATGGTGATGATAAAAAGCAGGTATGCCACTACTTATAATGTAGAAGATACACAAACAGAAGAATCGTTATTATGCAGTTCTTTTAAACGAATTATGTTGGAAAGTCCACAACAATGTTAGCCACTTGTGATTTTCAATCAATTAATATTCTGCATGTAAAGCATAACATCTATGCTGCCTATAACAACCATCAAATCTTATTTTTGCCTCCACCAAAGCCTGGGTGGTATTAGTATACAATAGGCACTTAGAGCATGAATTATAAACAGGTTTTATTTCTTAAGAAACACACACTCCCCCCTCCCCATGCACACTATTGCCGCATGTTAGCAAGTATGTAGTTAAGGCAAAAGTTCACCTTTGGTTATATGTTACACCCATAGTTAGGGTGTAGCATGTTACCAAAAAAGTACCTGCTTGCGCCCCTCTGATCCCTTGCTTTGACAGCAGTTGGAGGATCTTCTCCCCGCACCCACTGTCACAATTTAACCACTTACCGACCAGCCCCTGCATAAGTATCATTATACAGCAGCAGGTCAGCTCGTTCCCACGAATCGCCGTACTGGTACGTTGGCTCCTTTAAGAGCCATAGCAGGCGCGCGCACGTTGCACAGCGAGGAACCTGATGCGTGTGGCCGGCACCTGCGATGTCCGCCAGCCATCCGCGATTGTGGGCACGAGAGCCAGAATGGGGATTTGTGTAAACACACAAATCCCCATTCTGACAGAGGAGGAGAGACAGATCTGCTGTTCCTAGTAATTAGGAACAGTGATCCGTCTCCTCCTCCAGTCAGTCACATCCCCCCCACACAGACACTTAACCCCTTGATCTCCCCCTAGTGTTAACCCCTTCCCTGCTAGTGACATTTACACAGCAATCAGTGCATTTTTATAGCACTGATCGCTGTATAAATATCAATGGTCCCAAAAAATAGTGTCCAATCAGTCCGCCGCAATGTCGCAGTCCTGCTAAAAATCGCAGATAGCCACCATTACTAGTTAAAAAATATATAAAAAATAAAAATGTCATAAATCTATCCCCTATTTTGAATACTTTTGCGCAAACCAATCAATATACGCTTATTGTGATTTGTTTACCAAAAATATGTAGAAGAATATATATCAGCCTAAACTGATAGACATTTTTTTTGTTTTTTTTTTATTGGCATATTTATTATAGCAAAAAGTACAAAATTGTTTTTTTTTTATTTCCAAAATGGTAATTTTTTGCTTATAGCGCAAAAAATAAAAACATCAGAGGTGATCAAATACCACCACCAAAAAAAAAGGACATAATTTTTGTTAAAGTACAGCGTTGCACGATCGCGCAATTGTCAGTTAAAGTGGCGCAGTACCGTATCACAAAAAATGGCCAGGTCATTAAGGGGGAAAATCTTCCGGGGCCGAAGTGGTTAAAAAGACTTGCAGGGCTTCGCGCCCCCCCCCCTTTTTTTTACAGTTATGTGAATGAATGAACTACAACTACCATCTTCCATTGTGGCAGATGGCTTGTAGCTCTCAATGTACAAAACAATGGGTATGTGCAGGGCAAGATGAATAAAATAAAATCATGTACAAAAGTCCTATCGCCAAGGAGAGGTCTTCAAAGCGTCCAAAATGATGAAAACGTAAAGTAAAAAGTAAGACAAGATTCCTTGTGAGAAAGGATGAGAATACAATCCTCTGCTGGTACACGCGGCGATAGAATCCTCCACCACATACACAATGTGCTTACCAGAAATGGTGGACCTGTCGGTTAGGAGAAGGTCATATGAGCATTTATCCAGCAAGGGATGATGGAATGTGATCACTGCAGCTGAAGCACTTCCAAGAAAGTAAAAACAGGAAAGCCAAAAGCTAATCTCCAGTGTCCGTATCCTCCACTATAAGGCCTCGTACTCACGACCGAACATGTCCGCTGAAACTGGTCCGCGGACCAGTTTCCGCGGACATGTTCGGTCGTGTGTAGGGCCGACCGGACAATTTTCCGGCCTAGCGGACAGGTTTCCAGAGGACAAAAGTTTCTTAGCATGCTAAGAAACCTGCGCATGCGTCGAATTGATTTGGCGCATGCGTGGAAGCATTGAACTCGCGCGATAGAGAACTTCGGTGTCGTCTACGTCACCGCGTTCTCTGTCCGAGGGGATTTTGGTCTAATGGTGTGTACACACATCAGACCAAAACCTCAGAGTGGACATGTCCGATGAAAACGGTCCGCGGACCGTTTTCATCGGACATGTTCGCTCGTCTTTACAAGGCCTAAGTGCTGGATAAATCTCAATGGAGCTTGTGTACCAAAATATATAAATGAAGGAGACAATCTAAGTGTACTCCGTGGGTTTATTGAATAAAAGCAAGGGACATATAAAACTGAGCGCTTGTTACGCAAGAATTAAATGCCAAAAACCTGACACAAAATAGCAAGCTGTATCACACAATCCAGCAGAGATGGCAGCGGGTGA
The DNA here is from genome assembly GCF_905171775.1 of Rana temporaria. Lineage (NCBI taxonomy): Eukaryota > Metazoa > Chordata > Amphibia > Anura > Ranidae > Rana > Rana temporaria. The sequence goes on along the minus strand of NC_053492.1, from coordinate 370,383,905 downwards.
CGTCCGTGCATAAGCTTATGCTTTTATTTCATTTTATTCATCTTGCGCTGCACATACCCATTGTTTTGTATATTGTTTATAGGCTTGCGATTACCTTATTGTGTTCAGCTGGCATTTTTCTTTCTTTTTATTGGTTGTTTGCGCTGATTTCTCTCCATTTATATGTAGCTCTCAATGAACTGTGAGGACGCTGGTAAGCGCTTTCATAGTTCTTCCTTCTCTCCAGTAACTGTCTGTCCAAATAAAAGGTACGGGCAAAAAGCAATACTGAGATTCTGCAGGGTCTTGCCATTGCAGTCGCAATCTGCTGATCGCAGGTGCAATGCTCTGCAGGCTCCAGAAAAAAAAAATACAAATAAATGCAGTTTACCTGCAAAAATATGTGGATTTATTACTCTTGTTTTAAAGGGTGAACTTAACCTTTAAGACAGTCTGCTCATGTGAATGGATGGCCTAATACACCAAAAAAGTGCATGTACCATTTGTGGCTGTGCATTGCAGCGCACATTAGTGCATTGCCACATGTTTCACCGTCCATTAGGAAGATGCATATCGGTATCATTTTGATTTCAAAGCCTTATGTCCGTGCAACCTAAGGTGCGACTTGGCTGACATCTGTGCGCCTTCATTCACAGATATCTATGCAAGTCGCACCTAAAATCACCAAAAGTAGTGCAGGAACTACTTTTTCAAATCAGTGTGGCTCCGCAAAGCCTGGTGTCTGACCAATTCGAACATTTTAAATACAACAGGGTGTGACTTGTCATGCAATTTGGACCTGTCAAATCACATGACAAGTCACACTAATGTGAACATGGGCTAAAACCTGGAAGCTGATTGATTTCTATGCACCGCTGCACCAGATTTTGCACTCTGAACTTTGCGTATCTGCTCTAATCTTGTGACCAACTGATTTAGCCTTTAACCCTTTCACTGCCAGCTCTGTACGGACCTAAAAAGTGCCCTCAGGTGGCCAAGTCCATACGCTGTACGAACCTCTTATCTTCCCTCTCCTATAAGCTTATGGTCACTTCAATGACCATAAGCTTATATCAGAATTGTTCAGCAGACTCTGCTAAACAATTCTATAACTCTGATCAGAGAATTACAACCCGCTGATCAAAGTTATTAACCCCTAATAAACATTTGCACAAATATCGTGGGACCTTAGAAATCAGTATCACCTTTTTTTTATTCTACTGGTCATGTGCTTTTCAGAATATATGGTTTGGGGCATCTTTGACAAACTTTTAAAGCTACAAAGTGAAAAATAAAAAAGCAAAAGGAAAAATTGCAAAAATAATCTGGCCACCTGAGGGTAAAAATGGAGCACAGGGCCTGGCAGCTCTAGGGAAGGCATGGCCTCTCAGTAAGAACATTAGATTAGCACTAAAGTATTTGTCTATAGTTACCCTTGCTCCAAGCATAATTGCCCTGTCCTGTTCAAATTTTCTTTGCTTTTCTTTCTTGAAACCTGTGATACCAAACTTGTGAACCTCCAAACGTACCTTTGAAAAAAAAAAAAAAAATACATTTATAGGGCATTTGGAAGAACATCCAAACACAGAGTAAGAACATTCAACCAGAAGAGAAAATACCCTAAGAACATTAGACTTTGCCCCATTCTCACAAAAGCTAGTTAAAGGATAAGTTCACCTTTAAAAAAAATAAAATAAGCGCAAATCTTTTGCAGGAAAAAAATTTGCATATATATATATATATATATATATATATATATATATATATATATATATATATATATAAATAATTTTTTTTTTTTTGGGAGCCTCGAAAGGTTTGCACCCACAATCAGCAGATCACGAGTGCAATGCAGGGCTCTTGCAGACTCTGGGCCAGATTCACAGAGGAGATCCGACGGCGTATCTCCTGATACGGCGTCGTATCTCTGAGATACGCTTGTCGTATCTATGCGGCTGATTCATAGAATCAGTTCCGCATAGATAGCCCTAAGATCCGACAGGTGTAATTGACTTACACCGTCGGATCTTAGGATGCAATTCTAGGCTGGCCGCTAGGTGGCGATTCCATTGCGGTCGGCGTAGAATATGCAAATGACTAGTTACGGCGATTCACGAACGTCCGCTTTACCCGTCGCTCTAACTTTACGTCGTTTCCGTCTAGATGCGCCGTGTAAAACTAAGGCTGCCCTCTAGGTGGACTAGCCAATGTTAAGTATAGCCGTCGTTCCCGCGACGAAATTTGAAAAATCACGTAGTTTGCGCAAGTCGTCCGTGAATGGCGCTGGACGTCATTTACATTAACGTCTAAACCAATGACGTCCTTGCGACGTCATTTAGCGCAATGCACGTCAGGTAATTTTTCGACGGAGCATGCGCAGTACGTTCGGCGCGGGAACGCACCTAATTTAAATGGTGCCCGCCCCATTTGAATTAGGCGGGCTTGCGCATTTACGTTACACCGCCGCAAGTTTACAGGTAAGAGCTTTGTGAATCAGGCACTTACGCTGTAAACCTCCGGCGGTGTAACGTAAATGGAATACGTTACGCCGCGGCTAAGTTACATGGAGCTACGTGAATCTGGCCCTCTGTGTGTAAGCTGTCTGGCCATACATCGTACAGCCACTAACAGGAAGCATCAATGAACTACCACATCGAGAACTACAAGTCGACAGCCACAAAGGATGCTGGACCTTGTAGTTTTCCATTCACAGAACTCTGTGAATGAATGACACAGCCGGGGGGGGGACAGCCACGTTCTTTGCAGATTGTGACAGAGAGGCTGGGATGGGTGGGGAGTTGGAGAAGGGGCCAGTGGATTTGTAACATGTTACACCCTGAACATGGGTGTAACATGTTACAAAAGGTGAACTTGTCCTTTAATTCCCACATAACAAAAAGTTACATGCAGTCTCACTGAATGAATAGCAATGCAAAGACCCCTAAGATTTGCCCAGGTGCCAAGAATGATAGCAGACCCTTCTATTCAAGAATCAGTCTGGAAAGAACATGAAAAAAACAGCCATTTCTTTAGAACGGAAAAAGGTAGAAATCTCCAACAAAACGTGTTTCAAATTCTTTCAAAGTACGTACTCTACCCAGAGGGGATTTTTTTTTTGGTCGCAATAAAAGGAGAGGAAAAAGGAAAGGAAACATACAGTACATAGAAATATAAACATACCTTTTCAAAATCAAATGTTGGATTTTTTTCTTCCTCTTTTGAGTCAATAATTATCTGTAAAAAAAAAAAAAAAAACCACACATGATACATATAATGTATACATTTTAACTTCATAGGTGTCTGGGTGAGCATCCCGGAACCCAACCAGTGTTTGTTTGGGGCCACATAGCCACACACTTGTGAAATTGGGATAAGCGTCTGTATTTGTGCATCTGCTTCACCCCCATACACTTAGGCTGGCCATAAATTATCCAATTTTCTTGTACAATTTTTCTTTGGATTTACCAAAACCATATAATATGAGATGAAACCTAAACTTGTATGCAACCAGGCAAGCCCATCCGTTATATAGTTGAGAGAAAATCGATTAGAAAATTCTATAATATATGGCAAGCCTTACAGGGGCTACCTGCACACAGCACCTGGAGGCTCAAGCCGCATAAACACGTGGCCCGTTCACGAACTTTGGGCCTCAGTGTCCACATGAATGAGGCCTTAAAGTGGATGTAAATTTGATTTTTATTTTTATGTCACAATGTAGAGAATAAGATTTCCTATCATCTGTGCCCAGTCTTGCCACACAAACTTAATCCAGCTCTGAGCAATCCTCTTATTGTTCAGTGAAAATAAAAAAACTTGCAGAGAACAACCTGTCTAAATAAAAAGTCCTTTCCACCCCCATGCTTCGAGTGACAGGTTATTTACATATCTCGTGCACTAGCTTGGACACATGCACAGCCTCTGTAAAAAGTTCACAATTCACACCCCCCTCCCCCCTCCAGCTCTCCCAGGATTGGCGGTCTTGCCTGGATGTTTTCATAATATGGGGTGTGATCCACAGTTCAGTGTGACGAGGAAATGTATGGTGCAGTGAACAGCCATCAGAATACACACACACACACACACACACACACACGTGATTAGGGGAGATGTATTTAGTCAGAGCTGGGCAGAGTAGAAGCTTGAGTGATCTTCTAGTTATTATTATTGTTCTATTACAATGTGGTGTGTCTGAGGTCACCTGATCACAGATGCAACATTCCTATATTACCAGGATGTGTTATGTGGGGGAGGGGTGGATGTCTCACTTTCTATACTTACATCCAGTAAGGCTGAATGAACTTCGGGCTGGTTCACATTAGTGCGCTGTGTGAGATTGCAAGTGATTTGCACCGCACTGCTGTTCAGATCACATGCGATGTCTGTGCAATGCGATTTCAGCCATACAAACTGTATGGCTGAAATTGCATCTCATTTGGACCAAACACGCACAGGGCCCTTTTTTTGGTCCACACCAGAATCGCATGGGTATTCACACCAATGCGATCCGATTCATGTCCAAACTGTCAGTTCGCAGTGCGATATGCAAGCTGAAAAGGGGGTGACATTACCATTGTATGACACTCCCCAGCAGTTCGCATTATGGCAGTGTGAACTGCCGTGCGAGTCAGGTGCGATGTGGGAACCCGCAGTGGATTCCCAGGGTTTCTAAATCGCACCAGTGTGAACCAAGCCTCAAAGCATACAGCCCCCACCAAGGCTGGGTTCACACTGGTGCGATTTGGGAACCCTGCGAATCCACTTTAAAGTGTATGTCCAGCCAAAAAAAATTATTTTAAAATTTGGTAAAGATTTGGGAAGGATAAGAACAGAATTATAATGTTAGATTAGAATACTGATACTCAGGCAGATTTGCCTTATTTACTGTCCTAGTATTATCCAATGGATTTACTACTCTCCAATAACACAGATCGAAATATATATAAATATATATTTCCAGTAAAATAGAGGAAGACGAAAACCTCCAAAGCCTGTCTGTGTCCCTGCAGCAGTCTGGACCGTCACTGTGACAAAAAGGGAGGAGAAATCTCCCACCGAAAGAGGCTCCAATACTTTCTCACAATATCCAAAAAAAAAAGTTTGGCTCGACTAATTCTAGCCATAAACTACACGAAAAACTGTTCAAACTCGTTTTCGGAATAACGAACACTTGGTCGTGAAAGCAAAATGATAATGCCATTATGTAATGAACGAATTTCGAATGATAATTTGTTCAATGGACATAAATGTATCAGTTTTTCGTCTGTTTTGCTACATATGGTCAGTGCAAACAGTTCAATTTTTAACAGGCAAGAAAACACATTAATGGTCCCCATAGACTAGCTAGACGAGAAATCGTTCGAAAATCTGTCATTTGGAACATTTATTTGTTTTTCGGCCGATTAATGTGCACGTATAAAAACAGGCACTTGACTTTTCAGAGACTTTATCATATGTTATGTTAATCATAATATGAGGTGATCCCACAGTATAAAAAGTGAGAAATTCACCCCTCCCCCACATAACACATCCTGGTAATATACAATGACCTGTGGATCACCTCATATTATGATAAACATAACATAACATATGATAAACATGTCCAAATAACCTGTTACTCAAAGCAAAGGAGAGAAGGATATGGGAATCCCACCTATTTATCAAATATGTAGTACTCACCGATGTTGTCGGGGGGTGCAATCAAAAATATAATGTACCAAGAGAGAAAAAAAGAAAAATGACTGCTGCACACCCTTAAGAGTTATTACTACGTTTTATTAAATATCAGAAAATAGAGCATAAAAGGCATTAAAAACACACAGGTAACCAATAATGGTATAGTACCCTAGAAGTGACCTGAGAATACACTCACAAAAGCGAGACGGCAAAAATCAGTGACAAATTGAAAACTGGAGCTTGATCATCCAATAAGGAGATCTAAGTCCATAACTCACCCATTCACCCTCCACACAACACAAAGAGACCCCCCGCACCAAGCACATATAAAACCCCCACTGCTATCAATAATCCTAAAGATTTCCACACCATGCGGTGGTTCCCTGTAACTACAGGTGAAAGTACCACCGTCTAAGTGGGAAAAGTTGCAAAAAAGAAAAGCTCAAAAATGGGGACATGAGAGGGATCCACTATATAGTGGTATAGTAATACTGCTCAATTGGAGATAAATGGCAAGTGATAAATCAGATAAATCAGATGAGAGAGATATAGTCCCAGGGACCGCAGACAATTCTACTGTTACTCAAAGCAAGGAGAGAGGAATGGACTTTGTATTTAGACAGGGTTTTATCTGGAAGTCTGTTAATTTTCACTGAACAATAAAAGAGGATTGCTCAGAGCTGGATTAACTCTGTGTGACAAGACTGGGCACAGATGATAGGAAATCGTATACTCTACATTGTGACATAAAAAAAATTAAAAAAATTGGGGTTTACATCCACTTAAAGCGGGGGTTCACCCTTAGAGGGCACTTTTTCCCCTTAGATTCCTGCTCGTTTTCTCTAGGGGAATCGGCTATTTGTTTTAAAATATGTGCAGTACTTACCCGTTTATGAGATGCATCCTCTCCGTCGCTTCTGGGTATGGGCTTCGGGAATGGGCGTTCCTTCTTGATTGACAGTCTTCCCAGAGGCTTCCGACGGTCGCATCCATCGCGTCACGATTTTCCGAAAGAAGCCGAACGTCGGTGCGCAGGTGCAGTATAGAGCCGCACCGACGTTCGGCTTCTTTCGGCTACGAGTGACGCGATGGATGCGACCGTCGGAAGCCTCTCGGAAGAATGTCAATCAAGAAGGAACGCCCGCTCCCGAAGACCCATACCCGGAAGCGACGGAAGAAGATGCAGCTCGAAAACGGGTAAGTACTGCTCATATTTTAATACAAATAGCCGATTCCCCTAGACCGAACGAGCAGGAATCTAAGGGGAGAAAAAAAAAAATTTAACAAATGGGTGAACTCCCGCTTTAAGTTCTGAAAAGTCAAAAACTATTTTCTATTTGTGCCCATTAACTGGATAAAAAAAAAAAAAAAAAAAAAAAAGAAGAACAAATGGTCGAAATTACAGATTTTCAAAAAAAATTTTGTCTAGTGTATGGGGATCATTATTGTGTTTCTCGCTTGTTAAAAAATACATTGTTCTGTTAAATGTTTGCCTGTACAAGGTGATTATACTGCTTAAGTTGTATATTGAATGCAACTACCTCAAGTGTCGTAAATTGATAAACCCCCAAAAAAAATTGACAAAAAAAAAAAATAATACATTGTTCGCACTGCCCATATGTGACAAATTGGACGAAAAGCCGATTTATGTCCACTGAACAATTTATCATTCGAAATTCGGTCATTACATGATGCACTATCGTTTGCGGTAACAGCCAAGTGATCGTTATCACAAGTTTGAACGATTTTTCATATAGCGTATGGCTAGCATTATCTTTCAATTAATCGTTCGTTTGGCAGAGGTTTTCCAACCTGGTCTTTTTATTTTTTTTTACCTCTAAAAAAGTCAAAAAAATATTTTCTATTTGTGCCCATTAACTGGACGAGAAACAAAAAAGATCCAAATGACCGATTTTCAAGCAATTTTTCGTCTAGTGTATGTGGACCATTACACTTTTATGCTTTTTGGAAAATATGTGCAAGAAGTTACACGCTCTCTTACCTTGGAATCAGTATCTTGCACTTCACTGTTCTTGGCTTGCTTTTTAGCTTTACGACTGACAAATGTTACAACTTCAACATGAGGTTTCGAGACAGAACTGCTCGGAACGTCGGTGCCTTTCGGCTGGCTGAGCAGTTCGTCCTTGATGGCGTTAAAGAAAAAGGAAGGATTTCTCTTTCCCCGTCTAGAGCTGGGAAATTCCAAAAATTCCCTCGAGCCATTCACATCTTCTGTTTTTATATTGGATTGAGTGCCTTCCCTCTGTTCTTTATTGTTCTCTACTGCACTAGATACAGTCGCTTTGGTAGGCTCAAAATCGTCACCTGCAAATATCAGGAAAATATACAAGTATATAAATAAAAAAAAAAAAAGAGAATTATATGAATGTTATAGTTGAAAAAAAAAAAAAACATCTCTCTGCAATTAGATCTGCTACAGTATCCCGTCTACTCAACACAAATCAGCTTTCACTGGTAGATCCAATCTGCTGAAATATAAAATGTGTTTGTAATGGATTACTGCATCCTAGTGTTCTTTGTACTGGATTAAAAATCAAGCTTAAAATAGCCCATCAATACTAAAAACACAGTTTATTTTACATTGTCCCTTCTTTTTCTGTATATGGATGATGGTACTGTAATTATTTTAATAATAAAAAAATTTAAAATCCAAGAACCTTTTTCCTAATTGATATGCAGATGTCACATGACCCAGCTCTTTCCCAGCCTGTTTGCAGGGAAACATGAGCAGAAGGAGCTTCTAGTCCTCTGCTGCCACACATGTGAACAAGCCCTTATGCCGCGTACACACGACCATTTTTAAAGCAGGGGTTCACCCTAAAACATCAATAGACCGTTACATCCAGCATACTGCTGACATCTACAGTATGCTGGATTTTTTTTTTTTTATCCGCTGTACTTACGGTCTCATGGTTGTTTTCACCGGGCTCTCGCTCCCCCGGGGAGTAGGCGTTCCTAAGACGAGGCATAGATGATTGACGTGCGGGTAAAGCGCGTCATCGCCTTCCGAAAATATCCGAGGGGGACAATGCACTTTACGGCGCCTGCGCAGTCAGCTCTACACGGCAGGCACCGTATAGCACCGTAAAGAGCCGAGTCCCCCTTGGATATTTTCGGAAGGCGTGACACGTTTTACCCGCACATCAATCGTCTCCTGGGAGGATCAACACTCACTCCCAGGAGACATTGCGCAGAGCTCCCCGTCGGGGAAAAGGAGCGACAGGCCCACTCCCCGCAAGGAAGAAGACCCGGAAGTGAGGCTGAAGTGTACACATTTAAAAAAAAATGACAACGCTACAAGCCTTTATTAAGGCTGGAGATAGGTTAGCTAAAAAGTTAATTTTGAGGGTGAACCTCCGCTTTAATGTCCTAGAAAAACTAAGTTTTTTTCGACGTGATTCTTTTCAAGCCTGCCTTGCCTACACACGGTCGTGGAAAAAAAACATGCTCGAGCAAAGCGCAGTGATGTACGACGGCACTATAAAGGGGAAGTTACATTCAGATGGCGCCATCCTTTGGGCTGCTTTTGCCGATTTCGTGTTAGTAAAAGTTTGGTGAGAGACGATTTGCGCTTTTCAGTCTAAGTGCTTTTCAGTCTGTTACAGCGTGACGAATGTGCTATCTCCATTACAAACACTAGTTTTACCAGAACGAGTGCACCTGTCTCATAACTTGCTCCTGAGCATGCACGTTTTTTTCACGTCGTTAAAGCCCACACACGACCATTTTTCACGTCGTGAAAAAAACGACACAAAAAAATAAGAGCATGTTCTAAATTTTTAATGGCCATTTTTTACGTCAAGAAAAATGCTCTGGAGCCCACACATGATCGTTTTTAAAGCGGAGGTTCACCCTAAAAACAAGTATATACCATTCAATCCAGCATACTGCCGACATGTACAGCAGGGATTGACAAATCCCGGGCGCCAGGTCGCCATGGCGACTAGAAATAGTGTCCTGGCGACTTGGCTTGGAAGGTGGGCAAAAAAAAAAAAAAATTGTGAGCTGGTGCCATCTGGTGGTGAGCCGTTGGAATTACAAGTTATTACCACCAGATGTGAGCTGGCGCCATCTGGTGGTGGCCGTTGGTATTACAAGTTAAGCATTACAAGTTAAACAGCAATTCTAATGTCATTTTTCACTATTTTCACTGCCATCTTCTTCCCTCTAATTAGAACCCCCAAACATTATATATATCTTTTATCCTAACACCCTAGAGAATAAAATAGCGATTGTTGCAATACTTTCTGTCACGCTGTATTTGCGCAGCGGTCTTACAAGCGCACTTTTTTTGGGAAAAATTACACTTTTTTCAATTAAAAAATAAGACAACAGTAAAGTTATCCCCATTTTTTTTAATATTATGAAAGATAATGTTACGCAGAGTAAATTCATACCCAACATGTCACGCTTCAAAATTGCGTTTGAACACCGTTTACATATGCGGGCGCTGCTCACGTATGTGTTCGCTTCTGCGCACAAGCTCGTTTGGACGTGGTGCGTTTTCTGGCGCCTAACTTTTTTAGCTGGCTCCTAGATTCCAAGCAAATTTGTCAACCCCTGATGTACAGTATGCTGTTTTTTTTTTTTCGGGTTACATACTGTAGTATAGGTATTTTCCCCCTGGCTTCCGGGTAGTGAATCCCGCGGGAGTGGACGTTCCTATTCAGAGCCTAAGTAATTGACCCATGACAAAAGCTTCACCCCCGGCGCAAAAGGCGTGTCACCAGTTTCCAAAAAAAGCCGAACGTCAGTGCACAGGCGCCGTATAGAGCTGACTAGACGGCGCCTTTCGGAAAATGGTGACACGCATTATGCGCCGGGGGTGAAGCTTTTGTCATACGTCAATCACTTAGTCTCTGAATAGGAATGCCCACTCCCGCGGGATTCACTACCCGGAAGCCGGGGGGAAAATACCTATACTACTGTATGTAAACCGAAAAAAAGAAATAAAAAAAAACAGCATACTGTACATGTCGGCAGTATGCTGGATTGAATAGTATATACTTGTTTTTAAGGTGAACCTCCACTTTAATGACCATTTAAAAAAAATAAAAAAAAATTCACATCATGAAAAACGTCGTATGCATTAGGCTTTGGCAACATTCTTTGAACATGCATTTTGGGTACATCTAATTCATATTTAACTGGCCCCCAACTCATGTCAACAGGTAAACATTGCACTGTGGTGTACTACAATGATCAATAATGGTTCAGGTACTTTTTTTGGTGTTTTGAACCTTGTTATAGGGCCTATAAGAAGTGAAAGGGCTGCTCCAATGCCACACACATGGATACATGGTAAAGAATACATGGAACAGTGTGAATGGGCTCTTGAAATCACATTGGCATGTTAGTATCCCCTGAGAGTTGATCATGCACTTGTCGGTCAGCTTGGAGCGGAGAGCAATGACTGTCAGTCGCCACCCTCTGCTCTGCCCCTCCAGTGCTCACTGGAGCACCAGGCTGGTGCACTGAGAGCCGAAGCCAGCTGTTAATGAGTCAGCTGGGTGCATTACCACAATATGGTTGGGATTTTTCCAGGTCACAAGACAGCAAAATTAAGTGCACTCCTGTGACCCAGAAGAAACATATGGCCAAGAAATCTTTGGTCATACTTCTCTTTTAAGGAATGAGAATCTATTATTCCCTAATTGTATTAGAACTTAGGACATTCCCCCTAAGGAAGAATTAGGCTGGCTTCAAACCTATGCTGTGCAGTGACACATGCCAGCAATGGTGCCAGTTTACACAATTTTTTTTTTTTGAAAGCCCATAGCGTGTGAAACACACTCAAAAGCGTCACCCGGTGCCAAAAAAAAATGAAGGGCCTTCCCCTGAGCCCTCCCAAGACTTTCAGGACAGGCCCGAGGACCTACACCCTACCAACATAAAAATACAAAAACGTGACACACAAAGGTTAAATAAAAAGAAAGTGGGGGGTGGGGTGAAGAGGAGAGTGAAAAGTGGTCATTGTGCAATACAATGGCCAGGAATAAAAATCTATTTAATAAATTTTTATTATTCAAAGCAAACTCGCCCAACTCATGTCTCCATGCTTTCTTTTGATAAATAATCACATTGAAAAACACCCCCTAGCACTTCTATCTGTGGCTATCTTAAAGTGGTTGTAAACCCACTTTTTTTACTTTTGCCTACAGGTAAGCCTATAACAAGGCTTACCTGTAGGTATAAAGAATATCTCCTAAACCCGTACGGTTTAGGAGATATTCCCCTCGCAATGCGCCGCTGATTGCAGCGGCGCATGCGCAGGGGGGATCCTCGGCTGAAGGGCCGGCCCATGCCGGAAAGGAAATCTCCCGCGCATGCGCGGGAGTGACGTCAGCGCTGGAGCGGCGTTACCCAGAAGACACGCTCGGCGTGGACCAGGCAAGTTCCCTACCTCGTTCCGAGTAAGTATTTCATAATGAACTAATATGCGGTGCATACTAGCTCATTATGGCTTTTGCCTTGCAGGTGTAAAAAAAAAAACAAAAAAAACAACCGCTTTAAGTAAGGGCAGGTGAATCATGTAGCATTTACTTCCTGGAATCCACCTTCCCTTAGTTCATGAAAGCAGGCTTAGCCCTGGTTCACACTGGTGTGATTTGACATGTTAAATCTGCATTTGTCTGCAATGGCACTGTCCTAATTGGATCAACGCGGCATCTGCGGCGCTGCACCAATTACAAATAGTAGTTTCTGTACTACTTTTTGCGATTTCGGCCACCGTTTTAAGATGACTTCTGTGCAGAAACTGCACAGATGTCTCTGTAATCGCGGCTGAAATCGGGACTGACAAGCGGGAGTGAAATTGTGCGAGTTCAGCTGAACTCGTACAACTTTTTTCCCGCAGCCCAGTGTGAACCTGGGCTTAAAGTGTTTGTAACCCTAAAAAAAGTGCAGTGCTAAATGCAATATAAAATCCATTATTAATTTTTGCTTTTAACATTTTGAAATTTTTCCACAAGATGGCGATGATGAGCTCTGAGGGGGAATATCTTGTGCCGGATATTAATTTCTCCTTCTAGCTCAGAGTGTTTGTCTATGTTTACATTTATTTACTGAATTGCTAATTATATTACAAGGATTGGTGGTTCAACTGCCACGTTGTAATATTGAATTAGGTTGTTTTTAAAAATAAACTCCGAGCCCTGGCGGTGTCAACTTTCGCTGCGGTAAGGGCATAATTCCCTCAACAAAGATGGCGGGGTCTGTTTCCATCGGATTGCCCTCTGCATTGAGTGGTTGCTATATATTGGTGCCTCACTGTCGAAAGCCCTACCCCCATTGAGAACGTCCGATTAGTGACGAAACGCGTCTGGGAGGCTGCATCAGTGACGTCACCACGCCAAGGAGGAGGGCTCCTTCAAGCCGGCCGGCTTTTGCAAAACTTTTTCGTTATATGCTGTTTTTAACCTTCGATGTTGTAAGTACAATATTGTTTTTATAAAATTTTGATATCCGACGGTATCACGCTATTGCGTCCTTCTTTCATCCATCATTTTATGCACTGGGGAACCACTGACTGAATCGGTACTATTGGTGAGCCTTATCAGCGGCTGAATTGCTACTCTTTATCATATGCACCGGTGCCTCGGATCCTGTTCAATGACGGATGATTCCAACTAGTGTCCCTGGGTTATAAAGGCCGTGGCTGGGCTATAGCCAACTGTGTGAAAGGCTTACCATCTGGTAAGCTGCTTTTGTTTACGGTGGAGGGCTGGCACTGACTGCATGCATGTCACCTGGTGATTTGGAGTTTTGATCAGTCATTATCCCAACATATCAACCATTTTTGAAGTCTCCATCTGCTATTTATGAACAGTGTTTATAGAGCATCTAGCAAATCTTGTCATCTGTTGGGTGCTATAGACATTCAATTGGGTTTTATCCTAATTGTTACACCGTTTCTGTGGTGTAAATTATCTGGCGCGGCTTTTTATATTTTTATTTGCTTGTTTTGTATATCACATGTTAGCTGCTGCCTATAATCTTTTGCTCTAGTAGCGCGGTTTTCTCTTTCCTTCTAAATGCAATATTCCCTACGCACATATTCCTGAAAATTCCTGTTTAGTAATGCTGGGTGCTGTGATGACCACAGGCTGGAAAGTGTAGACAATCAGAGTGAAGGAATGCAATCAACACATCAAGAATTCTTCAAAGGGGTCCAAAGCTTTATTTCCGTGGTCACGTAGTAAATCTACAGCAACATTTCGGAGATATGCAGGGCCACTTTGTTCCTTGCCTGACTCCGAAACATTGCCGTATGTGTACTATGTGCCCACGGAAATAAAGCTTTGGACCCTTTTGAAGAATTCAAAATCAGAAAATCAGAAGCAGTACATCACTCACAAAAGTTCAGTCCCAACAGGAAGATTAAAGGGGTGGTTCCCCCTAAAACAAATTTCTAACAATACATTCGTAAGACCCGTTACACTGCGGGTAGGCTGGCTTTTGTTTTGTTTTTTTAGTACATACCTCGATATCGGCGTTTCGTCCCTTGGCGGTGGGCGTTCCTAGTTGATTGACGTTCCTCCGACGGGCACATACGTGACGTCACGACTTTCCGAAAGAAGCCGAACGTCGCTGCGCAGGCGCCGTATAGAGCCGACTCTATACGGCGCCTGCGCAATGACGTTCGGCTTCTGTCGGAAGGTCGTGACGCACAGTATGCGCCCGTCGGAGGAACGTCAATCAACTAGGAACGCCCACCGCCATGGGACGAAACGCCGATATCGAGGTATGTATTAAAAAAACAAAACAAATGCCAGCCTACCCGCAGTGTAACGGGTCTTACGAATGTATTGTTAGAAATTTGTTTTAGGGGGAACCACCGCTTTAATATACTTTGATTGTTTGGCACACATTCACACTGAGAAAAAGTGCAAATCCTTTCAGAAATATTTTAGAAAACTAGTTGACAAAATTATGAAAGCGACATCGATTGAGAAAAAAAAAAAATATGGCGTGGCCAAGCAATGAGTGACAGATAGTGACGGTTTAGACTTTACCAAGTTGTTCAGGGGTGGCGAAAAAAAAAAAAAGATCATACTGGGATCGATTGGTGCCATTTTCTGCACCTTTGCGAGTCACTTGCATTCCATCTACACGTAAGGGCGCAGAAATTTTCATTGACTGACCATATACAAGCAATTTTTTTTGTCCGCCACCACCGATATGCACGGCTTGGCCGAAACTGCCAGCCACGCAATGTTTCGCTCTCTTGATCAGAGTCCAATGTGATTGTTTTGTCATATTGGTCATGTTGGGGCTTACTTCCTCTTTAAAGTCTATGGCCATTCCTTTCTGTCATTCCTTTTAGTATGTCCCAGACTAAGGCTTACCTGTAGGTGCAAGAAATATCTCCTTAACTGCTTGCCGACCAGCCGCCGCAGTTATACGGCGGCAGGTCGGCTCTGCTGGGCGAGAGCACGTAGCTATACGTCACCTCGCCCAGCAGCCAATAGGGGTGCGCGCGTGCCCCCCCCGCTCGTGCCCAACTCCCGTGCCCGGCGGGCGCGATCGCTGCCGGGCACACGCGATCGCTCGTTAAAGTAAGGACCGGGAGCTGTGTGTGTAAACACACAGCTCCCGGTCCTGTCAGGGAGAGAAATGCTGATCTTCTGTTCATACAATGTATGAACAGAAGATCAGTGTTTCCCCTAGTGAGGCCACCCCCCTACAGTTAGAACACACCCAGGGAACCTACTTAACCCCTTCCCCGCCCCCTAGTGTTAACCCCTTCACTGCCAGTGGCATTTTTATAGTAATCCAATGCATTTTTATAGCACTGATCGCTATAAAAATGCCAATGGTCCCAAAAATGTGTCAAAGTGTCCGTCATAATGTCGCAGAACCGAAAAAAAAACAAAAAACGCTGATCGCCGCCATTACTAGTAAAAAAAAAAAATAATAATAAAAATGCCACAAAAATACCCCCTATTTTGTAAACGCCATAATTTTTGCGCAAACCAATCAATAAACGCTTATTGCGATTTTTTCTTTACAAAAAATATGTATAAGAATACGTATCGGCCTAATCTGAGGAAAAAAAATGTTTTTTTTATATATTTTTGTGGGATATTTATTATAGCAAAAAGTAAAAAATATTCATTTTTTTCAAAATTGTCGCTCTATTTTTGTTTATAGCGCAAAAAATAAAAAACGCAGAGGTGATCAAATACCACCAAACAAAAGGTCAATTTGTGGGGAAAAAAGTCGCCAATTTTGTTTGGGAGCCACGTCGCATGACCACGCAATTGTCAGTTAAAGCGACACAGTGCCGAATCGCAAAAAGTGGTCTGGTCTTTGACCAGCAATATGGTCCAGGGGTTAATCTACACGGTTAAGAAGATATTTGCAGAAAACACTGCACTGATGTCGAGACAACGGCGCAGGCGCACTGAGCGTGCCGGTTTTCTGAATGGGATAGAAACCCGAGAACGCGCGGGGATCGTGCCAGTGACGTCATCAACCGATCCGGCCTGTCACAGGGCCGGAGCAGCGATACAAGGAAGATGCTTCGAGGGAACATGGTGGCGGAGGGGAACGAGGAGCGATTCGGAGGCTTTGATATCAGGTAAGTACCACATACTAGCTCATTATACCTTTTTCTTGCAGGGTTTTTTTTTTTTTTTTTTACAGGAAAAAATTGGGGGTTTAACTTCCTCTTTAAAGTCTATGGGCATTCCTTTTAGTATGTCCCGAAGTATAGTTAGGGCTTACACCTTCTGTAAAGAGCAGCAGGGAAAGGGGTGCCAATCACATTCTGGTTGTGGCACAGATCGGTGATCAGGAGACTTCCTCACTTACCGAAATCATACAGGTTACTGAGCACAGAATCCAGCTGATCCTGAACATCTCCTTCCTCCTCTCCCCCTGTCATTGTACCGAGCTAAGATCTGATCCAGCAAATCAACACAAACACGTGTGTGAGGGGGAACTAACCGGAAGTCCCTATTCCGTGCCTGGATTGGGTCACCAGCAGCCGGGCGGAAGTCCTCGATCCATGCCCAAACTCGGTCCCCAGTACACTCGCTATCTGACTATGTTTGTCCCGCACGGCTCCCGTAGCTGTCAAAATGGCAATCGCCTTGCCAGTTTGGGCGATCCCCGCCTCTTCCTGTGCCTCTGTCTGACCACTTCACCCGGTGTGTGAGTGGAGGAGAGGAGAAGACGATGATCACAGAGCCGAGGGGTCGCTGAAGGGAATAGTGGAGCAATGGAGGCAGCTGTGGGCACCCCGTACTCAGTAAGCGGGTGGAATGAATGAATGAATGATGAGAGCTGATCCTCCTGAGGGAGTTATAGAAGTGTTCATCGTGTTCCTTCAACACTGACACCTCCACTTCTGGAGTCAGATTGGAATCCTCCTCTATATGTGTGTTATGTCTTCACAGCACAACAAAGTGTTACTAAACCCAGGAGCCTGCATTCACTATATCTGGTCTCCCACAGAACATGGACATTTAATTATTTTAGTAAATATAAACTGATAAATACCTTTTCTCATCAGCAGTATATAGCAGTCTTGGGAGTTCTATCAGTGTCTGGTTAAAGCTTGTAGGAGGAGTTTTCATTCTCCCCTGATTGCCTTATAAGACTGCAGGACCCCTGACCCTCTGCCTGGACAGTGCTGATTGGCCCTGTGTAGTCTCCAAAAAAAAAGAAAAAGAAAACTCAATGCACACCAAACTAAGAGTGTGCAGCTTGTCACCTAATGCTCTGTTCTATCGGGAGATGGATTGGGGACAGTGGAAGAAGGGGAGGATCAGAGAGACAGGATCACACAGCCTTTATACACAATGCAGAGGATTAACCTTTTAGGTTCCACAGCCAGTATAACCAGCATCCTTTACTGTACATACAGACTGATTCTACTGTTGTGGGTTTAGTAACACTTTAAGGCTCCCTTCACACCTAGGCGTTTTAACGCCTGACGCCCGACGCTATTGCAGCCTGCAATACGCTGGAGGGGTGATTTAACATTGTCGGCTATGGAGATGGTTCACATCTCCACGCCGAACGCCGTACGCCTAAAGCTCAAAACAAGTCCCGGACCCTTTTTTTCAGGCGGCGTTCGGCATAGCCGACAATGTTTCAATCACCCCTCTGGCGTATTGTAGGCAAAAAACGACGTGTTTTGTCGCGGCAAATCGCGGGACAAAACCCCGCAATTTGTCGCGGCAAATCACGGTACAATATGCCACTTTCACACTCTGGTACTATAACGATAAAAATAGCGCCTGCAAAGCACCCTGAAAGAGCCGCTCCTCACACTCCAGTGTGAAGCCCTCAGGCTTTCACACTCGAGCTGTGCGCTGGCAGGACGCTAAAAAAAGGCCTGTTAGCAGAATCTTTGGAGCGGTGAAGGAGCAGCGTGTATACTGCTCCTGCCCATTGAAATGAATGGGCACCGCGGCTATACCGCTGCAGCGGGTGGTTTTAACCCTTTTTCGGCTGCTAGCGGTGGTTAAAATTGAAAACCACAGCAAATATGATGGTAAAGCGCCCCTAAAAATAGCGGCACTTTATCGCCGACGCCGCCCGCACCGCAGTGTGAAAGGGGTCTAACTGCAAGGCACATACACCATGCTTTGTTGTACCACACATTACCATGTCCTACAACTCTGCGGCTGAAAACTCAGTGTTGCGCTTTTCACAAGATTCATAAAAAGATTTGTTAAAGTCGGATTTCACCTGCTATTATTCTGCTCAACAGCAAAGGGAATTCAGAAACAAGAAAAGGGATGTCTTCGAAGATATACTTGAAGAGCGGCGACAGTCGAGTGACCTGAGATATGCAATGAAATGTTTCTCGCCTGTGATCTACAGAAGTCTCACACCATGCAAGCCAAGTGCCCTGAAAAGCATGGTCTTACACTCCGAGCAGCTGCAATATGTTATCAAGCAGGTATTTTTTTTATTGTTATTTTATACCATAGTTTCTTGAGCGCTATTGTTTCCAATGCTCCTGCATGGCTTATGTTATTTCAAGCAGTGCTTTGTAACATAACTTAACCACTTGCCAAACGCGGCACACACATATATGTCGGCAGAATGGCACAGGCAGGCAAATGGGCGTACATTTGAATTTGCAGCCTTGCGGGCTCATGCGTGCTGCCAACAACGCCCGCCGTGGGAGCGTGCCTACAGGTCCTGCAAACTCGATGTTCGCTGGTGGCCCGAGATCATGAGACCAAGAGGCAGAATGGGGAAATGCCTATGTAAACAAGGCATTTCCCTGTTCTGCCTTGTGACATGGCAGGGATCTAATGCTCCCTGTGATCGGAAGCAGTGATCTCTGTCATGTCACTGGTAGCCCCACCCCCCACAGTTAGAATCACTCCCTAGGACACACTTAACCCCTTGAGTGCCCTCTTGTGTGTAACCCATTCCCTGCCAGTGTCATTTACACAGTAATAAGTGCATTTTTATAGCACTGATCGCTGTATAAATGACAATGGTCCCAAAATAGTGTCAAAAGTATCCGATCTGTCCGCCATAATGTCGCAGTCACGATAAAAATCGCAGATTGTCGCCATTACTAATAAAAAAATGTTTAATAAAAAAAATGCCATAAATCTATCCTCTATTTTGTAGCTATAACCTTTGCGCAAACCAATCAATATACGCTTATTGCGTTTTTTTTTTAACGAAAATATGTAGAAGAATACATATCGGCCTAAACGGAGAAAGAAATTAGTTTTTTTAAATATTTTTGGGGGATCTTTATTATAGCAAAAAGTTAAAAATATTGAATTTTTTTTCAAAATTGTCGCTCTATTTTTATTTATAGTGCAAAAAATTAAAACCGCCGAGGTGATCAAATACCACCAAAAGAAAGCTCTATTTGTGGGAAAAAAGATTTAGTAAATTTTGTTTGGGTGTACGACTGCACAATTGTCAGTTAAAGCGATGCAGTGCCATATTACAAAAAGTGCTCTGGTCGGGAAAGTGGGTAAATTCTTCCGGGGCTGAAGTGGTTAAAGCGAATGTGCCATGAAAAAAAAATATTAAAAGCCAGCAGCTACAAATACTGCAGCTGCTGACTTTTAATATTAGGACACTTACCTGTCCTGGAGTCCAGCGCCGTCCGCAGCAGACAGGTATCTGCACCCCCCACCCCACTGAAAGGTGTCAAACGTGACACCGGAGGGTTCCGATCAGCGTGAGTTCCACTTTAGGGTGGAGCTCTGCTTTAATACATTCTATGCATTAATGTAGAAAAAAACCTTCTGTGTTCAGTTCCCCCTCCAGCTGTACACAGCTTCCTGAAAACATCACAGTACCCCTTTCAAGAGCCCTAAGCCCTGATGCAAGCAGTGGTTTGGCTCTTTAGGCTTCATTCACACTAATGTGTTTTTTGGTGCTTTTTGCAGAGATGCAGGGACATTTTTTAACATGGTTTCCTATGGAACATGTTCACATCAATGCTTTTTTGTGCCTCTGCGTTTTTGGAAAGGGTCGGGGACTTTTGTTCCTGCAAAAAGCAGCGTTTTCCATGTAATAGAATTCAATGGACCCGCATCCAAAATGCAAGTACCGCGATTTTGCCGCGATTTGCAGTTTGTGTTTTTTTTTTTTCCTGTTTTTAGCTGGTTACTAAAGGAAATGTAAAAAAAAAAATAATAATAAAAAAAAACGCAAATCGCGGTAAAAACACGTGACAAAAGATGCAGCAAGCACCGCAAAAAGCACTGCAAAAATGCTCAAAAGCAACATGCATAGGTGTGAATCGAGCCTAAGAGGATCTGTGCAAATAGTACAATGCCCTGATGCAGTGAAATCAATATCAAGTAATTTCAATATAGCAGAGGAGCCTTGACAGTTGTACAAGACTTAGGCCTCATGCACACTGGACGTTTTTACAGCAGCTGTTTTTGGCAGTGGGTGTTTTTTTCTACAGTCAATAAACTCTCCATCATGTTATCCTATGTGTCCATGCACACATAGGCTGTTATCAGCAGTTTTGGGCAGTGGCGTTTTTGAGCAGTAAAAAACCCCCAAAACTAGTGGGTTCTGAGAGACGTTTTTCAGCTGTAAAAACGCTTTAACTCTGATAAACGCTGATAAACGTCAATAAACGCTCAAAAACGTCACTCACCAGCGTTTTTTAACCACTTAAGACCCGGACCAAAATGCAGGTAAAGGACCCGGCCAGTTTTTGCGATTCGGCACTGCGTCGCTTTAACTGACAATTGCGCGGTCGTGCGACGTGGCTCCCAAACAAAATTGGCGTCCTTTTTTTTTCCCACAAATAGAGCTTTCTTTTGGTTGTATTTGATCACCTCTGCGTTTTTTTATTTTTTGCGCTATAAACAAAAATAGAGAGACAATTTTGAAAAAAATTCAATATTTTTTCATTTTTACTATAATAAATATCCCCCAAAAATATATAAAAAAAACTTTTTTTTCCTCAGTATTCTTTTACCTATTTTTGCAAAAAAAAATCGGAATAAGCGTTTATCGATTGGTTTTGCGCAAAATTTAAAGTGTTTACAAAATAGGGGATAGTTTTATTGCATTTTTATTATTATTTTTTTTACTACTAATGACAGCGATCAGCGTTTTTTTTTTTTTTTTTCCGTGACCGCGACATTATGGCGGACACATCGGACAATTTTGACACATTTTTGGGACAATTGTCCATTTCACAGCAAAAAAGGCTATAAAAATGCATGGTTTACTGTGAAAATGACAATTGCAGTTTGGGAGTTAACCACTAGGGGGCGCTGAATGGGTTAAGTGTGACCTCATATGTGTTTCTAACTGTAGGGGGGGTGGGGCTGAACATGTGACATCATTGATCGTGGTTCCCTATATCAGGGAACGCACGATCAATGACATCGCCTCAGTGAAGAACGGGGAAGCTGTGTTTACACTTCTTCAGCTCCGGGGACCGATCGCGGCACTCCTGCGGCGATCGGGTCCGCGGCCGTGGTCACGGAGCTTCGGACTGGGCTCTTAGAGGACGTACAGGTACGTGCTTGTGCCATTCTGCCGATGTAAATGTGCAGGAGGCGGTCCTTAAGTGGTTAACATTTTGATCCATTGAAAAAAAATATATATTTTTTTTTTCTTCAACCAAAAAACGCTAACACGGAAAAACGCTAATAAACGCTAAAAAACATTATTAAAAAAACTTTGAAAAAAGTTGAAAAACTCACTGCAAAGCTACTGGCGTTTTTATAACGTTATTTAACGTCCAGTGTGCATGAGGCCTCATGCACACTGGTGCATAAGGCTGGAGTTCAGTGTTAATATGTTACTATACTTTGTGCATCATTATTGCTTATTATATGGCCTTCATGATCTAACTGCAAAGCGTGGTTGATCTGTGTAATATATGGGATTCTTCTGTATTTTATCTGCAGATCAGTTTCGAATCTGGAGAATCATGCGATGTTATTCAGGATCAGGCAGCTGATATCTTAGATGAAATGGGTCAAAATTTAAATCTTGCAACTGTTCGAATGTTTGCTCTCACCTTGAGCAAGATCTTCAAAACACTATTCCAAAAAGTTTGTGTCAACGAGGAGGGCGTACAGAGGGTAAGTGATGTTTAAAGCATTGAGTGGCTCACAGCAGGGGTCCGGTGCGTCCTGGTTCACCGTTTCAGGACCGGTTTCAGTCTGAATTGTGGGCTGAATTCGGACCTGAAATGGAACAAAAGACACACAGGACTCCTGTGCAATTTGCTCCGGAGATTTGTGAACCGGCTCTATAAAAATTTATGATTTGAATCCACTTGATTTAAGTAAAATCCACCCTATGTTAGACATGATTTGCTTTTCGGAGAGTATCACCAAAAATGAAAATTTTGTTGCAGGGAATGCCCAAAATCTGATTTGTATCTTACCACAGACTTCTGGGAAAATCAGCCTATCGGACACGCAGGAAATGACATCTCTGGGGGGTGTTCTGTACACAATCTGTGTACAGAGTGCTTCTAGGTTGCCATATTGCATTTTACAGAAAATGATAGGGCTGCAGGGTGAAAGGAAAAGCGATTTTTCAATAACATTCAATTACAATATGACTTGTGTCACAATGTTGTATTACAAATTTTTAAATTTGTTGATCTTTTTTTTTTTTTTCCTCGAAGGTGGAGTTACCTTTAACCACTTGCTTACTGGGCACATATACCCCCCCTCCGGCCCAGGTGAAATTTCAGCTTCCGGCACTGCGTCGCTTTAACTGACAATTGCGCGGTCGTGCGACGTGGCTCCCAAACAAAATTGACGTCCTTTTTTCCCCACAAGTAGAGCTTTCTTTTGGTGGTATTTGATCGCATGTGCGGTTTTTATTTTTTGCACTATAAACAAAAAAGAGCGACAATTTTGAAAAAAAATACACTTGTTGCTATAATAAATATGCCAATTAAAAAAAAAAAAAAAAAAAATTTTCTCAGTTTAGGCCGATACGTATTCTTCTACATATTTTTGGTAAAAATCGCAATAAGCGCAAAAGTTATAGCGCCTACAAAATAGAGGACAGAATTATTATTTTTTATTATTTCTTTTTTTTACTAGAAATGGCGGCGATCTGCGATTTTTTTATTGGGACTGCGACGTTATGGCGGACACTTTTGACACATTTTTGGCGCCATTCACATTTATACTGCGATCAGTGCTAAAAATATGCACTAATTACTGTATAAATGTGACTGGCATTGAAGGGGTTAACACTAGGGGGTGAGGAAGGGGTTAAATGTATTTCCTATATAGTGTTCTAACTGTAGGTGAAGGGGGGTGACTGGGGGAGGTGACCGATCTGTGTCCCTATGTACAAGGGACACAGATCGGTCTCCTCTCAAGAGACAGGACGCTGTCTCTGTGTGAGCCGGCAATGAGAGATGATCTCATATGTTTACATATGAGATCATCTCTCATTGGCCGCACAGATCGCATCGCAAACGGCCACTCCGATAGGCCATTCGCGGCGATCTGTAATTGGCTGTGTCCAAGGGACACAGCCAACACAGAGTTTCCCTGCTGCGCGCTCTGGAGCGCGTGTGGGGAACGCCCAAAGGGGCGGACGTCAATTGACGTCCAGTTGGATATTCAGATCCGCACTGTAGCCGTCATTCGGCTATAGCGCAGGCCTCAAGAAGTTAAACTTCCCTAACCTAAATCCAAAACCAACCCCAACACAAATTAAAGGCGTTGTAAAGGTTTTTTTTCCCCCCTAAATAGCTTCCTTTTCCTTAGTGCAGTCCTCCTTCACTTACCTCATCCTTCAATTTTGCTTTTAAATGTCCTTATTTCTTCTGAGAAATCCTCACTTCCTGTTCTTCTGTCTGTAACTCCACACAGTAATGCAAGGCGAAATGCTTGGTGTGGAGTGTTGTGCTCGCCCCCTCCCTTGGACTACAGGAGAGTCAGTACGCCCACTAACACACAGCTCCTTTCTCTATCTGCAACGTAGAGGGCGCTCTGACTCTCCTGTAGTCTAAGGGAGGGGGCGAGCACGACACTCCACAGCAGGGAGAAAGCCTTGCATTACTGTGTGGAGTTACAGACAGAAGAACAGGAAGTGAAGATTTCTCAGAAGAAATGAGGACATTTAAAAGCAAAATCGAAGGATGAGGTAAGTGAAGGAGGGCTGCACTAAGGTAAAGGAAGCCATTTAGGAAAAAAGAATTGTACCTTTACAACCCCTTTAACCCCTATTCTGCATACTCATGTCATCATCTTTGTACCGAAAGCTTGCTGGTCCTGTACCAAAGCCATACCATACCACAATTTTATTGCCAGAACACGCTCCTCCAAGATCTTTTTGTTGCATGTTACTTTTTATTTATGGAAAGTACTTTTATAATTATGACTGTATTTCAGATCTTGCGCATTTTCTTTGTAATTTAGCACATCACAAGAACAAGTTTAAAATCCCCATTGGCTTACATTTATCTTTGTTTGCAGTTGGCTCAAGCTATTCATGAGCATCCAGTTGTGCTTCTACCAAGTCATCGGAGCTACATCGATTTTTTGATGATGTCCTACGTATTGTACACTTATGACCTTGCACTTCCTGTCATTGCAGCTGGCATGGGCAAGTATTGTCCTTATCTGCATAATCATTTTTGAAGCATTCATTCCACTTGAAGGCCTTATTCACATGGCTGTAAATATTTTACTCATGTTCTTACATGTGTTCTGTAGGAGACAAGTTCCTGCATAATGATAAGTAAACTACTTGGGTATAGATGCGTTTTTAAATGCATAGATCTGTTTGCATACATAACTTGTTTTTTTGATGCTTTATTTTTCCCTTTTGATCAGATCTAATTTGCACGCTATACATGCGTTTATTTACATAAGTGGGTAAAGCGCATGTTCTTAGATGCAGATTTTTAGATTCTCGGTTACAGATCTGAAAGCAGATTGTGTTTACGCACCTGTGTGAATGGCTCCATTGAAAATAATGCAGCTACATTCAGATCAGTTTGAATGAAGCCCAAGGCAGGATCAGGCAGCGTTGCGCTCAGAATGCAGGGATCAGGCGTGCGTTGCGCTCAGAATGCAGGGATCAGGCGTGCGTTGCGCTCAGAATGCAGGGATCAGGCGTGCGTTGCGCTCAGAATGCAGGGATCAGGCGTGCGTTGCGCTCAGAATGCAGGGATCAGGCGTGCGTTGCGCTCAGAATGCAGGGTTCAGGGGTGCGTTGCGCTCAGAATGCAGGGTTCAGGGGTGCGTTGCGCTCAGAATGCAGGGTTCAGGGGTGCGTTGCGCTCAGAATGCAGGGATCAGGGGGGCGTTGCGCTCAGAATGCAGGGATTGGGCGTGGGTTGCGCTCAGAATGCAGGGATTGGGCGTGCGTTGTGCTCAGAATGCAGGGATCGGGCGTGCGTTGCGCTCAGAATGCAGGGATCGGGCGTGCGTTGCGCTCAGAATGCAGGGATCGGGCGTGCGTTGCGCTCAGAATGCAGGGATCGGGCGTGCGTTGCGCTCAGAATGCAGAGATCACTGCATTGGGGGTGGCCCTGTCCATAGCAGTGTCCACTGCCTCCTACACACACACACACACACACACACACTAGTGTCCTCTCCCGCTCACCATAGAGAGCCAAACACAATCTCCTGTTATTGTGAAGTGGATGCAGGGAACCCACTTCCAATTCACACTAGTGTGAAGCCATCCTTAAGTAGTTGTAAAAGTGTACATAAAGTGGTAGGCTTTTGTAGACATTCTTTTTACAGCTGTGTCCCAGTGTTTCGGACACAAACTTGAGGCACAAATCTATGCTAAAATTGGCACTGCTGATTGCATTTCCTATTGCATACATTACCGGTCCCTTTGCAGCTTGAAAGATTGGGAGAAATGGACAGCACAGTGGTATAGTGGTTTGCACTTCTGCCTTGCAACACTGGGGTCCTCGGTTTGAATCATGGCCATGGAGTTTGCATGCTCTTCCTGTGCTTGTGTAGGTTTCCTCTGGGTAGTCCCAATTTCCTCCCACACTTCAAAGACATGCTGGTTAATTGTCTTCCATCTAAATTGGCCCCAGTATGTGTGCGCATTCATTTTTGGATGTGAAATGAGGACCTTGGAGTGTAAGCTACTTGAGAGGGACTGATGTGGATGTATGATATGTAAAATGCTGTGTAAATTCTTGCAGTTTTTATACCAATGCTTCAAATAAATAAAGTACACTTCACTTCCCCTTTTTAAATTTTCTAAAATGATCTCTAATGAATTAGCCATGACTTGTTTGGAATCTGAGGTCCTCAGGGCACGGATGTTGCCTTTGGGTATATATGTATGTATGTATGTGTATATATATGTATGTGTGTGTGTATATGTATGTGTGTGTGTATATATATATATATATATATATATATATATATATATATATATATATATATATATATATATATATATATATATATATACACATAAATAAATAATTTTTAATTTCTTTTCTATTATCAGACTTCATGAGCATGAAACTTGTTGGTGAGCTGCTTCGTATGTCTGGTGCCTTTTTCATGCGACGTACATTTCGAGGAAACAAATTGTACTGGACAGTCTTTGCTGAATATGTGAAGACAATGCTGAGGGTCAGTATAAAAAATAATCTGTTTCTTTTTCACGATGGCAACATCTTTGAAAAGTCATAGGAAAGGGGGTGTTATTATGTTTTGATTTTCTGCTAATGCTTTTGACTTTCCGTTTGTCCCTTTTCATTAGGATAAATGCCCTTTTCACGCCAGCAGACTGATCGGGTCCACCTGTATGTTTTTCAGGCGGACCTGATCGATTCACCTATTCTCTATGGAGCGGCTGACACCCACTGGCATCCGATCCAATCTGCTCCACTCAAAACAAACAGACGGGGATCCATTCCCCATCATTCTGGTGGATTGGATCGGATGGCAGTCAAATTGAAGTGGAGAGGCAGTCCGTTTCCATCCATCCGCCCCTTAGAGAATAGCGGGCTTTGTCCGTGTCACCTTTGCCTAGTGGAGTGGACACGAACCTTTCATCCGTCTGCTAAGCGTCGATCAGCGAGCAGGCGAATCCGCTTGACAGAGTCCACCCTGTCTAAAAGGGGTCAAAGAGGAAAACCTATATCTTCGTATTTATGAGGATGTTAAAAGTTACTTTTAGGTAAATTCAGAAAGAGTTAGGCCGGCTTATACTGCTTAAAATACTGCTGCAATAAAAAAAATTCCACGCCTGCTTTACAGCACCTTTTCAAGAAAAGCGCTTTCCAAAAATTATTTATTAAACTAGAACTATTAGGCTTTATTATAGGGTGGGCTTGGGTCGCAGAGAGTGTGCTCCGAGCCCACCCAGGTGCGTTACAACAGCGAATCGATATTCGCTGTTGTAACACTGATCTTCCCCCCGGCCAATCAGGAGGTGGGTTTTGACACTGGTCACCCGATTGGCTGAAAGGACAGGCGATCCTATTGTATGCCGAGAAGGGGAGGTGCTGGAAGCCGCCATGGAAGAGAGGACTCTGAGATGAGCCATGCTGCCTGCCACCCGCCATGATGGGGTACGTTTTTAGACCGACCGGCAAACAGCGGGGGGAGGGGGGGTGGATGGTTGTTTGACACCCCTTCAATAAAAAAAAAAATCGCCACTGGTCCCCATTGGAAGATTTCCCCGCTATATCATTTCTGGGGACACCCCAAAATTTGGGATTTTCTTTTACTTTCACTATCAATGACAGTGGTAAACAGGGCAAGAGAGAGGGTGAATCACCATAACAGGGGCACTGACAAGTATTCTAATTCCTCTCTACTCTTTCCAAAAAAATAAATAAAATAGTTTTGCCTTTAGTTCTACTTTTAAGGCTTCTTTCACACTATGGATTGTATCTCCGTTTTATAATATCCGTATTGCACCTATTAAAGGACGTTTATTAACGGATTTAATAACGGATACATACGGATAAATATTTTACCATTCTTCCTTTATTGAAAACGGATAATGTTTATCCGTATATATCCGTATACATCCGTTTATATCATTCCTTTCTAACGTCCGTTAATAAAAAACATTTCACCCTTTCTTGAAGTCCAGCTCCAGAAGTCGTATGGATATTCAGGGGAACCCCGCCGTCAATTTAAAACAAAAATGACGTGCGGTTCCCGGTAAATATCCATAACCAGACCCATTATCCGAGCACGTTGACCTGGCCGGCCGCAGAAAAGAGGGGGGGACAGAGTGCGCCCCCCCCTCTCTCCTGAACCGCACCAGGCCACATGCCCTCAACATGGGGAGGATGTCCCCATGTTGATGGGGACAAGGGTCTCATCCCCACAACCCTTGCCCGGTGGTTGTGGGGGTATGCGGGCGGGAGGTTTATCAGAATCTGGAAGACCCCTTTAACAAAGGGGACCCCCAGATCCTGACCCCCCCCCTGTGTGAAATGGTAATGGGGTACACTGTACCTCTACCATTTCACAAAGGAAGTAAAAAGTATTGTAAAAAAAACACACTGACACAAAAGAATAAAGTCCTTTATTAAAAAAAAAAAAAAAAACTCCAGCGCTGAAAAATCCACTCGTTCCCGGCTTCCTGCGTTGTCCTGATCCTGCGACGGGTGCGGGTGATCTCCCGCGATGAGAAGATCCAGCGTCGGGTGATCTCCGCTCTGGCGATGTGAAGATCCATCCATCCGGCGCAGCAGCATCCCGGACCTCCTCTCACCGCTGGGCACAGCCCAGCGAATGAGCGGCTGAAGCTGTGACATTTCTTATATAGAGGAGGCAGAGCCACCCGTCACGTGACCCTGCCCCCTCTGACGTACCTCTGCTACGTCACTGGGGAAGACCAAGAAGAGGAAAGGTCTTTCCTCTTCTTGGTCTTCCCCAGTGACGTAGCAGAGGTACGTCAGAGGGGGCAGGGTCACGTGACGGGTGGCTCTGCCTCCTCTATATAAGAAATGTCACAGCTTCAGCCGCTCATTCGCTGGGCTGTGCCCAGCGGTGAGAGGAGGTCCGGGATGCTGCTGCGCCGGATGGATGGATCTTCACATCGCCAGAGCGGAGATCACCCGACGCTGGATCTTCTCATCGCGGGAGATCACCCGCACCCGTCGCAGGATCAGGACAACGCAGGAAGCCGGGAACGAGTGGATTTTTCAGCGCTGGAGTTTTTTTTTTTTTTTTAATAAAGGACTTTATTCTTTTGTGTCAGTGTGTTTTTTTTACAATACTTTTTACTTCCTTCGTGAAATGGTAGAGGTACAGTGTACCCCATTACCATTTCACACAGGGGGGGGTCAGGATCTGGGGGTCCCCTTTGTTAAAGGGGTCTTCCAGATTCTGATAAACCTCCCGCCCGCATACCCCCACAACCACCAGGCAAGGGTTGTGGGGATGAGACCCTTGTCCCCATCAACATGGGGACATCCTCCCCATGTTGAGGGCATGTGGCCTGGTGCGGTTCAGGAGAGAGGGGGGGCCGCACTCTGTCCCCCCCTCTTTTCTGCGGCCGGCCAGGTCAACGTGCTCGGATAATGGGTCTGGTTATGGATATTTAGGGGGAACCGCACGTCATTTTTGTTTTAAATTGACGGCGGGGTTCCCCTGAATATCCATACCAGACCTGAAGGGTCTGGTTATGGATATTTACCGGGAACCGCACATCATTTTTGTTTTAAATTGACGGCGGGGTTCCCCTGAATATCCATGCTCAGTAAAATTAACGTCCGTTAACATAACGGACATTTACGGAGACATTTACTAACGTCCATGTGCCATAGACTTCAATGTTAAAATATAACGGACGTTAATATATCCGTTACTTGCAACGGACAAAAAATTTACAAAAAATAGTGCAAGACCCGTCACATATTCCGTTATAACTAACGTCCGTATGTTATAACGGACTATTACGGATCTTTACGGAACATAAAAAAATCCCATAGACTTTAATGATATTTTATAAAGGACGTATAACTTCCGTTTTTTAACATTATCTGACGGATTTTAAAACGGATTATTAAAACGGATTTATTTTGTAGTGTGAAAAGGGCCTAAGATATAGAGCGCATTTAGTTTGCATTATGAAGTGACTAGCTGCTGCATTTAATTGTATCATGTCATGACTTTAAGATCTCTCCCACAGAATGGATATGCTCCAGTGGAGTTCTTTCTTGAAGGTCAAAGAAGCAGATCATGCAAGACATTAAACCCAAAGTTTGGTAGGTTTTGTCTTTTTGGGTGTTTTCTTTTTTCAAGATACTTGATAGATAATTATGTATTTATTAAAAAGCTGTGTTTTGCACTGCAACAGTGAAGAAGTTTGGCTGTGTGTTAATTTGATTTTCACTATATTTTACACAATATCAAATTCTTCCTACTTGACGTATTCAAATTAGATCACAAATAGAAATTAAATCACCTAAATAAAGCTGAAACGCATAGGGGTTGATTTACTAAAACTGGAGAGTGTAAAACCTGGTGCAGCTCTGCACAGAAAATCAGCTTCTAGGTTTTATTGTCAAAGCTTAAAAAGGGTAACTCCACTTTGGTGGGAAAAAAAATATCAAATAAAGAAAAAAATGTAGTGTGTACAATTGCTGCACAAGTCATATTGTAATTGAATGTCATAAAAAAATTACCTTTCCTTTTCAATCTGCAGTCGCTGTAGTTTTCTGAAAATGCAATATGGCTACCAGTAGGTGTTCTGTACACAGAATGGGCCAGATCCACAAAGAAATTATGCCGGCGTATCTATTGATACGCCACGTAATTTCAAAGTTCCCTCGTCGTATCTTTGTTTTGTATCCACAAAACAAGATACGACGGAATGAGAGATCGATCCGACAGGAGTACGTCTTAGTATGCGGTCGGATCGTAGGTGTATATTTACGCTGGCCGCTAGGTGGCGTTTCCGTTGAATTCCGCGTCGAGTATGCAAATTAGCTAGATACGGCGATCCACGAACGTACGTCCGGGCGGCGCATTTTTTTACGTAGTTTGCGTTCGGCTTTTTCCAGCGTATAGTTAAGGCTGCTATATTGTGGCGTACTCAATGTTAAGTATGGCCGTCGTTCCCGCGTCGAAATTTGAATTTTTTACGTTGTTTGCGTAAGTCGTTCGCGAATAGGGATTTGCGTAGAATGACATCACCGTCGTAAGCATTGGCTTGTTCCGGTTTCATTTCGAGCATGCGCACTGGGATACCCCCACGGACGGTGCATGCGCCGTTCAGAAAAAACATCACATCGATTTGAATTGCGCGCCCTTACGCCGACAAAGATACACTACGCCGCCGTAACTTACGGCGCAAATTCTTTGAGGATTAAAAAAAAAATAATAAGTTATGGCGGCGTAGTGTATCTTAGATACGCTACGCCCGGAAATATGCGCAGATGTACGTGGATCTGCCCCAATGTGTGCAGAACGCCCCCCCCCCATAAAACATAATTTCCTGCCTGTGTATTTGGCCCAGAAGTCTGCACTAATATACAAGTCAGATTTTAGGTATTTCCCCACAAAAAATAATTTCATTTTTGGTGAGATACTCCAAATAGGAACATGTCTAAAGGGATGCGGGCACAGCAGCTTTCCTCATTAGTGCCCTGCAGGTGCACAGCTGATTGATAATTTTCGTTTTACAGTTACGCTTTAAGGGCCAGTTCACACCAGACGCAGTTCCCATGTGTTTTCCATGTATTTCAATGGCTCTAGTTGGCTCTAGTTAACACCATGCAGTCAGTTTCTGCACCGGAATACATGGAAAACACTGTGCATGCATATTTAGTGCAGAAAAAATGCACACGAAACTGTGTCTGGTGTGAACTAGCCCTAACTGAATAAGCTGAAGTTAGAAGCTGATTGGCTACCATGCACAGCTGCACCATATTCTGCAGTCTCCAGGTTTAGTGCATCAACCCCATAGTGTAATGAATTGCAGAATAGGGCACATCCGGCCAAAACGGTTTTGTTTTTATTAGAGTGGTAAAGTGTAAAAACCCCAGCCAGGTTTTCTTTCTCCCTATTAGAGGCTTTTTTTTTTTTTTGTACAGTAGAAGGTTAGAACCCTATCAGCATTTTACTGCTTGTTGTGTCCCTACCACAGATTATTTCTCACTTTCTAAGGCTGCATTCACATCTAGACGGACGAAATCGCGGCGTTTTGTCGCCGCAAATCGCGGTAAAAATAGTGGCGTTTTGTACCGCGATTTGCGGCGACAAAACGCGGGTATTGTCCGCCTAGATGTGTCCCAAGATGACCCCCTCTATGGAGATGATTGCCATCTCCTAGCCGAACGCTCGAAGACGCCTGAAAAAAAGGTCCGGGACCTTTTTTCACGCCGCAGGCGACAGGCGTCCGGCGTTCGGCGTGGAGATGTGAACCATCTCCATAGAGGGACATGTATTTCCAGCCCTCTGGCGGCAGAGGCGTAGCGCTACAGGCGTAAAAACGCCTAGATGTGAATGGGGTCTAACTAGTAAAACAGTTTTCAAAAGATTAGATGAGAAATTTTGGTAAAGGTGCTTTCAGATGGCAGTGAAACTTATAAAGGATTGTAAGTTTTCTCCACTCTATCCAAAATCCATTTTGGCTGGAATAATACTTTATCTTCTGAGTATTTTAATAACCATTTTGCACATACATGCCCCTTTTCCTGTAAGTTGAGCCTATCAGTGACACCCCCTATGGTGGTTCATCATCACACACAGTGGCAGGACAAGGTCAATCAGTGCCCAGGGGCGAAGATGCAAAACTGCGCCCCCCCTTTTCCTTCCCAGACGCAAGAATTACCCCCAGCATTGATGTCAGACACATTAATAACCCCCAGCATTGATGTCGGACACATTAATAACCCCCATCATTGATGTCGGACACATTAATAACCCCCAGCATTGATGTCGGACACATTAATAACCCCCAGCATTGATGTCGGACACATTAATAACCCCCAGCATTGATGTCGGACACATTAATAACCCCCAGCATTGATGTTGGACACATTAATAACCCCCAGCATTGATGTCGGACACATTAATGACCCCCAGCATTGATGTCGGACACATTAATAACCCCCAGCATTGATGTCGGACACATTAATAACCCCCAGCATTGATGTCGGACACATTAATAACCCCCAGCATTGATGTCGGACACATTAATAACCCCCAGCATTGATGTCGGACACATTAATAACCCCCAGCATTGATGTCGGACAAATTAATAACCCCCAGCATTGATGTCGGACACATTAATAACCCCCAGCATTGATGTCGGACACATTAACCCCCAGCATTGATGTCAGTGGACTCAGTAGTAACCCCCAGCATTGATGTCAGTGGACCCAGTAATATCTCCCAGCATTGATGTCGGACACATTAATAACCCCCAGCATTGATGTCAGTGGACTCGGTAGTAACCCCCAGCACTGATGTCAGTGGACACATTAATAACCTTCAGCTTTGGTGTCAGTGGATTCCATAATAACCCCCTACACCAGTATCAGAGAATGCATTAACTCCCAGCATTGATGTCAGAGGATGCATTACTAACCCTCAATATTGGTGTCAGTGGATGCTATAATAACTCCCAGAATTAGTGCCGGTGGATGCCATAATAACCCCCAACACTGGTATCGGAAGACACATTAATAACTCCCAGCATTGATGTCAGAGGACACAAATACATGAGATAATATGTTAAAAATACAAAACTTTATTTCATCCAATAAAAAGTTCAATAAAAACATACATCATACATGCATGAACATTAATGCTACCAATCACCTTCCACTAGGGGGATGAGAAATGCATGGCATGGTAGTCTTGCAGAGATTAGACACTTAAGTCGATGCGTTTCATGGAAACATCTGCTTCCTCGGGGACCTCCTATCTCATATACAGGTACAGATAAACATTAGTGTAACTTCTTTTAAAGATATATTATCCTAATGGCCTGTGATTCCTTTATCCAAAATAACCCAGATGAAACAGGGATAGAGAACGTTGTAGATAGTCTCACCGGCCCGTGGAAGAGTTGCCAAACCATGAGACGCAACACTACCAAATGAAGGGGCAAAAAAAAAATCACCAATGCGGTGAGGTCAGTGGCAGTGAAAGTTAACCTCCCATCCCCCACATGCATTAATGGTCACAGCAATGTTAACACCTTCCTCAATTTCAGCCTGCTCCAGTCTCATCCCCCTACTTTCTGTGCTCTGCAGTTGGACGGGGAGCAGGAGCAATGACATCAAATACTGCCAGCAAACTGCCTAGGACTTGTCCTACACCAGAGCCTGAAACCTGCCAGAGGTGGTAGGGGAAAGAGATGCAGTGACGCAGCTGGAGGGAGGGGGGGAGCAAAATCCACCCTCTAACGCAGTGGTTCTCAACTCCTGTCCTCAGGACCCACTAACAGGCCAGATTTTAAGTATTACCTTGGGGAGATGCAGACTACAATACTGCAATCACTGAGCAGCAATATATATCAGCTGTGATGTATTTCAGTTATCTTGCAAACCTGGCCTGTTAGTGGGTCCAGAGGACAGGAGTTGAGAACCACTGCTCTAGCGGCTATTGCTGCCTACTTTGTGTGCTTTTCTGAATGACAAGAATGATGTCACCCCTGGCATTCAGGTAGCTGGAGAGCTGAGTTCTCATCAGCGCCCGCTTTCCACATAGCGTCCCAGGGCACGTGACCCCAAACCCCCCCCCCTTACTTGTCCCCGGCCCTGATCACACAGGTTTGCTTACATTACTCCAGAACCAAGCAGCACTTGCATTCTGTTCAGTCTCGGAGAAAGACCCACTGAGGAGAAAGAAGCTCATATGGGGAAATTGGACCAGTTAGACTACAGTTATACATAGATGTAGAATGTATATCTCTGAAAAGATGCATGTAGGGAGGCTTTAATGATTTGGCGTTCCACTTTGTTTTGCGTTCTTTATGCCTGCATCAGTAGGCTTTTGTTGCAGTCAGAACTGCTTCCCTTCAATACCAGTCTATTGAATTACAAAAAGTAGCTTGGAGTAGGTTAGAAGGATGTCAACTGCAGATCAAATGCACCTGGCCAATGAATGATCTCAGAAGTGTCTAACTGATATCAAAAGCACACTGCATTTTCCCATTGATACAAACTCAAAGCCCATTGACACTTGCCCTAAATGTGGTTGGTGGTCCCATAAACAAATAGAAGCATTGAAGGGGCAAAACCATGTGAATGAATTGCTCCCCTCTATTTAATTGCTTATTAAAGTGTTACTAAACCCACAACAGTAAAATCAGTCTGTATATGCAGTAAAGCATTTTTGTTTTCCTCACTGTGGAACCTAAGGGGTTGTGTAAAAAGGCTGCTTGATCTTGTATGCACAAATCTTCCCCACTGGATATGACAGACCCCGATATGACAGACCCCTTGGAGGCCAATCGGCACTGTTCAGACAGAGGGTCAGGAGCCCCATTGGACAGCTCAGTGCAGTATGAAAACTCCTACAAACTTCACCAGGAACTGATAGAAATCACAAGACTGCTGATGAGAAAATGTATTTAGAAGTTTATATTTACTAAAATAATTAAATTCCATGTTCTGTGTACCGTGGGAGACTAGTAAATGCATGCTCCTGGGTTTAGTAACACTTTAAGTCAACAATCTTTAGTTTTATATTTGTAATCTATAATGGAAATTCTTGCAGGTCTTCTTAGTGTGATCATGGAGCCATTTTTCAAAGGGGAAGTGTTCGATACATATCTGGTACCGATTAGCATTAGCTATGAACGAG
This sequence comes from Rana temporaria, assembly GCF_905171775.1. Lineage (NCBI taxonomy): Eukaryota > Metazoa > Chordata > Amphibia > Anura > Ranidae > Rana > Rana temporaria. The sequence continues at coordinate 370,348,008 of NC_053492.1, read as the reverse complement.
TACTAGAGGAGTCTCTTTATGCTTATGAGCTTCTTGGAGTGCCCAAACCCAAAGAATCTACATCGGTAAGATTATCTGCACCTTTGTTTCTGCCTTCGTTCAAATGTAATGTATGTATGCTTAATGATGTACATTGGGGTGTTTTTTTTTTTTTTTTTTTTAGGGCTTGCTAAAGGCCAGGAAAATTCTTAGTGACAACTTTGGAAGCATTCATGTGTTTTTTGGAAAACCAATATCATTGAGAGCTCTGGCCTCTGGAAGACTGAACCGATCCCAATATAATCTTGTTCCTAGGTATAGTTTCTTTATATGTTTTTATTGATGCTGTCAACATTTTTCTTGTCATGATTTTGCAGAAACAGTAGAAAAAGAATACTAATTTAACGTGGAAGTTCAGTCAAAACTAATGCTAAACCTACTCGGACACATTCGAAGCCTAATGTCTAGGCCTGTAAAGAAGAGATTGCTATACTTATCTATTCTTCTCTATTCTGCAACTGCTCCAGTCTGGTCTCAGGCTGAGCTGTCAGCACATACAGCCCTTACAATAAAGACATTGTTTTAAGGAGTGCGGCAGTCCAGGATCTTCTTCTATCCAATGGACCTGTGCATAGCCAGCACCCTTTTGGTTTAGTGGGACGGAAGCAAAACCAAGGGATCAGCAGTTTTTAGAGCGGTATCATCTCTCACTGAGCTGTCAGCAGCAGCTTCAGTTTGTAGGCGTGTGCAGGGGGGGCAGCCGACAACGGAAGCCCCATAGTAACTATATGGGTAGCATATCCCAGCCATATATATATATATATATATATATATATAATATATACCGTATTTTCCGGCGTATAAGATGACCCCCTAATTTTCCAGGAACAATTTTGGTTTTGGTATATACTCACTGTATAAGACTACCCCCTTCTTACTAGTCTTTCTGGAAGCTGAGGGGTAGCCAGAACCGCTGACAGAAACAGGCTTTTTCAAATCTCACTGTGCCATTACATTACATTCCTCACTGTGCCATTACATCACTTGCCCCTCATTGTGCCATCACTTGCCCCTCATTGTGCCATCACTTGCCCCTCACTGTGCCATCACTTGCCCCCTCACTGTGCCATCACTTGCCCCCTCTCTGTGCCATCACTTGCCCCCTCTCTGTGCCATCACTTGCCCCCTCTCTGTGCCATCACTTGCACCCCCTCTGTGCCTGAGCTTGCCCCCACTGTGCCTGAGCTTGCCCCCACTGTGCCTGAACTTGCCCCCCCCAGTGCCATCACTCACTTTTTTTTCAGGCGGTGCGGTGACAGTCTCCCTGCTGCGCACGTCAATGATTTAAAAGACGCGCCTTCTCCTCAGACTGTCCTGTGTTAATCGGAACACAAATCTTCCCAGCAGCGCCTCTGTTCTGTGTTCCGCCTATCAGGGACGTCTTCTCATCTCGTCCGAGGATGAGAAGGCATCTGTGATAGGAGGAACACAGAACAGAGGCGCTGCTGGGAAGATTTGTGTTCCGCCTATCACAGAACACTCTGAGGAGAAGGAGCGTCTTTTAAATCATTGACGCTCGCAGCACGGAGACTGTCACTACACCGCACCGCCTATTCAGGAAAAAAGTGAGTGATGGCAGAGACCGTACCCGGCGTATAAGACGACCCCCGACTTTGGATGCATTTTTTTGCATCCAGAAAGTCGTCTTATACGCTGGAAAATACGATATATATATATATATATATATATATATTTAATACAGTGTCAAGCCCTGTACACACGGGCTGAATATGGGGTGGTTCAATAAAAACCATCCGACATTCGGCCTGTGTGTATGGCAGCCTATTCGACAGAAGCCGGCCAAACATCCGGACTCTGTCAAAGGGACATGACAGAAAAAGGTCTGCCAATCGGCATCTGATCAGCTTTCTCAGGCAATGGCTGAGAGTGCTGACCGGAGTGTTCTGACAGGGGGACCATCCCCCTGTCGGAACACAATAGCTCAGTGGGGAGATCGCTGTACTGACATTGGATAGTTGGTTAGTTCAGCGACTCCTCCTGAGCTCTTCTGGGTTTTTTTTTCATTTAGCCCACTGGGTTAGAGTAGGTTTTGCGTTAGAACTTCCACTTTTTAACCAGGGCTTTAAAATCTTCTCTATTTCACTACACTGCTGCAGAAGCTGTATTTTTACATAAAAGATATGATATCAATCGATTAATGATATTAATCTTGATGAGATTTTGGTAGCGCAAAAGAGAATGACTGCCACTTAGTTTTGTAGGAAGAATTAGATATTGGGTTTTATATGAAAATATCTTGGCATTTTGTTTTAAAAGAATCCAAACTTAAGCCTCGTACACACGATCGGATTTTCCGACGGGAATTGTGTGTTAACAGACTGTTGGCTGATAATCCGACCGTTTGTACGCTCCATCGGACAATTGTTGTCGGATTTTCTGTGGACAAATGTTGAATGGCAGGCTTTAAAATTTTCCATGGACAATGGTCTGTTGTCGGATTTTCCGATCGTGTGTACATAAGTCCGTCAGACAAAGGTGCAAAGTACAAACACGCATTCTCGGAAGTAATGCTCACCAAACACAACATTAGCAGAAGGTGCCCAAAGGGTGGCGCTAAAGACCTGAAAATCTGCGTAGTACGTCACTACGTTGGTGTTTGTTGGCCGACAATTGTGTGCCGTTTTTATGCAAGACAAATTCCTGGCCAACTCCCTTCAGACAAAAGTCAGACGCTTTGTCTGCGGAAAATCCGATCACGTGTACGAGGCTTTAGTTATAAGTTGGGAAAGAAAACATGGTTGGAGAAAGTACAAAACTAAACTTGGGGGTCTATTCGACCCCCAGTGTCTCCCCTGCCTCTAGTGCAGCTATTCAAACACATATTGTGTTTGAATAGCTGCATCCTCAACTACATTAGTTAAAGAATGACAGTTGTGACCCTGGAAGTGACATAATACATGTTGTTTCCAGGGTCAGGAGGGATCAGGGAATGTATGTTTCCTGCGATTCTTCTGTTCTCACTGCACAAACTGTTTCCCGCGGTCCCTGGCTTCCCAAAGTAACAGAGGTGCCCGGGAACTGGCATGGGTTCTGCCAGTAAAGGGGGATCCGGGGTTTGGGGGACACTTTTTAAAAATCCTATAAAGGTGGTCGTGCAGCTCTAGAGCCTTATCAGAAAGCTCTTCGCCGGCCCTTAAAGCTGGTACCAAGGTCGCAGCTGCAGCTATGGGCTTGATGTAACCACTTGTCTACTATGCCGTTTATAAATGTACCGTACTGTGCAGTGCCATGTTGTATGCTTAATTTTTTAACACAAACAGAAACTTTAGGCTGGGTTCACATATACGCAAATTGGATGTGCTTTGAACCGCATCCAATTCCTAACATATGAACCGGCAGCCTTCTCTATGGAGCTGGTTCACAAATCTGCAGGCCAGCCCTGGTGTGGTTTTTAAAAGTCCTGTGCGTTTTTCAGTCCGGTTTAAGTGCGATTTCAAGTAAAAAATTACACCTGAACTGGTGAACAAAACCACACCGGACTCCTTTTAAAAATTGCGCTGAAACCGTGCCCGGACATGTGTGAACTGAGCCTTATGTCACGTACACGCGATCATTTTTCAGCTTGAAAAAAAAAAAAGTTTTCCCAACTTCATCATTAAAACGACGTTGCCTACACACCATCGTTTTAAAAAAATTATCTAGCAAAGCGCGGTGACGTACAACACGTACAACGGCACTATAAAGGGGAAGTTACATTCGCCTTTGGGCTGCTTTAGCTGATTCCGTGTTAGTAAAAGACGATTCGCGCTTTTCTGTCTGTTACAGCGTGATGAGTCTGCTTACTCCATTATGAACGGTAGTTTTACCAGAACGAGCGCTCCCATCTCATAATTTGCTTCTGAGCATGCGCAGGTTTTTTACGTAGTTTTAGCCCACACACGATCATTTTTTACAACCCGAAAAACGACATAGTTTAAAACGACGTTAAAAAATGCAGCATGTTCGAATTTTTTTTTTTTTGTCGTTTTTCAGAACCTGAAAAATGATGTGTAGCCCACACACGATCCTTTTAAATGACATTTTTGAAAAACTATGTTTTTTTCATGCCGAAAAATGATCGTGTGTACGCGGCATTACTCTGCTATAGGATGTGTGTGCAGGCCAACAAATGACACCTTGAAACTACATGATTAATGCACATCTTATGTGGGTGAAAAACGCAAGGTGCAAGTAGGAGAGTTTATAATGCCTATAAAAAAAGAACCAATGCAGCCATTACATCTAAAGAACTGGTAGGCTGCAAAATATTACATTCTTTAAATACGTTACCATGTGTAGAAAACTATGTAAGCAAATGTTTTGCTGGCTTACCAATTGGTCTTTTCCTTTTGTTTCTTGTGAGTTTTTTCCTGTGAGTTTTTTTTTTTCTCTCCTTTTATTGCCATTCTATTTGTGTTGTACACTATTAATAATTGGCTGTATATTATTTGTGTTAATGTTTTTCTTAGGCATCTTTCTCAGAAACCTTCAGATGATATTCAGAAGTTTATTTCTGACGTGGCCTATAAAGTAGAGCTTCACCAAATAGCCAACATGGTCCTCAGCCCCGGAACCTTGATAGCAGCCATTTTGCTACAGAATTTTCCTTCACTCAGTTACAATCTATTGGTTGACAAGACTTTGTGGCTGAAGGATTTAACAGAGGCCTTTGGAGGATGTCTAGAGTGGCCTGGTATGTATATGAGTAATAGTTTGCACAAGAAGTAGTTTAACCGCTTGCCGACCAGCCGCCGCACTTATAGTGCGGCAGGTTGGCGTGGCTGCGTGAATCGCCGTACTGGTACGGCGGTCCCTTTAATGGCTATAGCAGGTGGAGCCGATGCGCATGGCTGGCGGCTCCGATGTCTGCCATCCACTCGTGATCGCTCCTCGGAGAGCCAGAATGGGGATCTGTCGATGTAAATAAGCATATGCCCATTCTGTCAAGGGAGGAGAGAGAGATAGTCTATTCCTAGTAATCAGGAACAGCAATCTCTCTCTACTCCCCTCCGCCCACAGTTAGAAACACCTACCTAGGAAACACTTAAGCCCTTGATCGCCCCCTAGTGTTAACCCCTTCTCTGCCAATGTCATTTATACAGTGATCAGTTGCTATTTTTAGCTCTGATCACTGTAATGTCACTGGTCCCAAAAAAGTGTCATAAGTAACGATCTGTCCACCGCAATTTAGCAGTCCCGCTAAAAATTGCTGATCACCGCCATTACTAGTAAAAAAAATGAATAATAATTGAAATGCCATAAATATATCCCCTATTTTGTATACTCTATAACTTTTGCACGAATCAATCAATATACACAATATACGTTTTTTTTTTTCTATAAGAAATATGTAGAAGAAAACACATTGGCCTAAACTGAAGAAATATTATTGTTTTTTTTTTTTTTTAGGGGGGGATATTTATTATAGCAAAAAGTAAAGAAGGGGGGGGGGATGATATATACAGTGGGGCAAAAAAAGTATTTAGTCAGCCACCAATTGTGCAAGTTCTCCCACAACTATGAGAGACAAAATGTGGAAACAAATCCAGACAATCACATTGTCTGATTTGGAAAGAATTTATTTGCAAATTATGGTGGAAAATAAGTATTTGGTCTCCTACAAACAAGCAATATTTCTGGCTCTCACAGACCTGTATCTTCTTCTTTAAGAGGCTCCTCTGTCCTCCACTCATTACCTGTATTAATGGCACCTGTTTGAACTTAGTATCAGTATAAAAGACATCTGTCTACAACCTCAAACAGTCACACTCCAAACTCCACTATGGTGAAGACCAAAGAGCTGTTGAAGGACACCAGAAACAAAATTGTAGATCTGCACCAGGCTGGGAAGACTGAATCTGCAATAGGCAAGTAGCTTGGTGTGAAGAAATCGACTGTGGGAGTAATAATTAGAAAATGGAAGACATACAAGACCACTGATAATCTCCCTCGACCCCGTGGGGTCAAAATGATCACAAGACTGGTGAGCAAAAATCCCAGAACCACACGGGGGGACCTAGTAAATGACCTGCAGAGAGCTGGGACCAACGTAACAAAGGCTACCATCAGTAACACACTATGCTGCCAGGGACTCAGATCCTGCAGTGCCAGACATGTCTCCCTGCTTAAGCCAGTACATGTCTGGGCCTGTCTGAGGTTTGTTAGAGAGCATTTGGATGATCCAAAAGAGGATTGGGAGAATGTCATATGGTCGGATGAAACCAAAGTTGAACTGTTTGATAGAAACACAACTTGTCGTGTTTAGAGGAGAGAGAATGCTGAGATGCAACCAAAGAACACCATACCTACTGTGAAGCATGGGGGTGGCAACATCATGCTTTGGGGCTGTTTCTCTGCAAAAAGAACAGGACGACTGATCCATGTACATGAAAGAATGAATAGGGCCATGTATCGTGAGATTTTGAGTGCAAACCTCCTCCCATCAGCAAGGGCATTGAAGATGAAACGTGGCAGGGTTCTTCAGCATGACAATGATCCCAAACACACCGCCCGGGCAACGAAGGAGTGGCTTTGTAAGAAGCATTTCAAGGTCCTGGAGTGGCCTAGCCAGTCTCCAGATCTCAACCCCATAGAAAACCTTTGGAGGGAGTTGAAAGTCCATGTTGCCCAGTGACAGCCTTAAAACATCACTGCTCTAGAGGAGATCTGCATGGAGGAATGGGCCAACATACCAGCAACAGTGTGTGACAACCTTGTGAAGACTTACAGAAAACATTTGACCTCTGTCATTGCCAACAAAGGATATATAACAAAGTATTGAGATGAACTTTTGATATTGACCAAATACTTATTTTCCACCATAATTTGCAAATAAATTCTTTCCAAATCAGACCATGTGATTGTCTGGATTTGTTTCCACATTTTGTCTCTCATAGTTGAGGTATACCTATGATGACAATTACAGGCCTCTCTCATCTTTTTAAGTGGGGAAACAATTGGTGGCTGACTAAATACTTATATTTTTATACTTATATTTTTTTGTTTATAGGGCAAAAAATAAAAATCGCAGAGGTGATCAAATACCCCCAAAAGAAAGCTCTGTTTGTGGGAAAAAGAGGACCTCAATTTTGTTTGGGTACAGCTTCGAACAACTGCACAATTGTCAGTTAAAGCGACACAGTGCCATATCGCAAAAAATGGCCTGGTCATTAGGGGAATAAATCCTTCCGGGGCTGAAGTGGTTAATGCACGTATACAAGAAGTTCATAACATTTGAACCATGACCCACAATTTGACCAAGTCAAATTTTTAATCTCTTGTTTAAAAAATAAATAAATAATTGTTTACTTCCACCCTGGACCGGACGTGACGTCATGACGTTGCTCCAGTTTTCCAAAGCCATAGAGGCGATCAAAGATGATCTAGTCTTTTATCACCTCTGTGACCAGCCGGCCACACTGTTGGACTGTTTCTCGGGCGGTAAGCAACACCTAAGAGCCACTCAGAACACTGTCAAAAGAAAGCCAGCCTCCAGGCTGAAAAGAGCAATACCGGGGCTATGGCTGATATCTTCAGCCATAGTCCCGGTAAACCACTTGTTAACCGCAACATATATATACAAGTGATGCACCAAAATTATGACTGCCAAAAATAGGGTTTTTAGTGTTGTGCCGAAAGATAATGGCTGCCAAAAACAACCGTGATTTTGCTGTGATTTTTTTACCAAGCTTATGGTGTTTTTCACTAAAAAAATTCCTTCTGTGTTTTCAATGCATTTCAATGGGGAGGTGCGTTTTTGGTGCCGATGAAAACTGTATCATTACCAGTAATCGGCATGGGTTTACGAAGAGTCGTTCCTGCCAGACCAATCTGTTGACGTTCTACAAAGAAGTAAGCTGCCATCTAGATAAGGGAAGGTCTGTGGATGTGGCGTATCTGGATTTTGCAAAAGCATTCGATACCGCTCCCTATAAACCCTTAATCTACAAACTAAGGTCTGTAGGCATGGACCATATTTTTATGGATGGAAAACTGGTTACAGGGGCATGTCCAAACGGTGGTGATATGGTGATAAATAACGTCTACTCAGACTGGTCTGGAGTGGTAGATTGGGTACCCCAAGGTTCTGTCTTGGGAGCAATTTTGTTTAAAATCTTTATAAATTATAAACATGTCAGTATAAATGGCTCAATCTGTTTTTGCAGACAACACAAAAATAAGCAGGGCAATAACTTCAGGATATATAAATTTTTGCAGGAAGACCTGAAAAATGTATGGCGTGGGCAACTACATGGCAGATGAGGTTTAAGATGGATGTAAACCTGATTCATGAAATTTGACCTAGGCACAAATATCTGTAGTGTTTTCTTATCTCTCTCCAAAACACTGAGTACTGTGTGTTTCTGCTTTTTTGTTTCTCTGCTATCAGCATGATAACTTCTGGCAAGTTCTCTGAGACGGGAGGTAAAAGCGAGGTTGCTATAAATAGATTAGCCGAGAGCTTGTCTTGTCACAGCTTTGCAAGTCTCTCCCTTTCTAGAGCGGGGGGGGGGGGATGCCTTTCCTCCAATCCGTTGTCTCCAAGTGTAAGCCAGGAATCCGCACCCAGTGCAGAATGAGGAAGTAAAAATTCTAACACAATGTAAGAATTTTAAAGAATATAAAAAGGGAAAGACAGCAGATATACATGTAAAATTTATGTAGGGAGATTTGTTCAATCTCTGTGTATCATCTGAGGCTGTTCACTTCACTGGGGGTTTACATCCACTTTAATGTTGAAAAATGTAAAGTGATGCACTTGGGGGATAAAAATAAAAATGCTAACTACTCACTAAGGGGAGAACCTCGGGGGGACTGGAGGACCTCAATTGCGAGGAATAACTACAAGCGCTAAGTTTATTAAACAAATACTTTAATGGTGATTCCAGCGTAGGAAGGAAGCTTTTCAATCTCTGGGAGTGTAAGAGGACATGGGGACCCACAATGAGATTGGAGGAGAAAGGTTTAACCTTAAGCTGTGTAGGGGTTTTCACTGTCGGGGCAATAAGGATGTGGAACTCTCTTCCACAATTGGTCGTGTCAAAGGGAATATTGATAGTTTTAAAAGACTCTTGGACGTGCATCTTGGTAAACACAATATACAGGGATAATTTTCTTGCAAAACAAACTGGAGCAGTTTGCAGGCGCTATTGCACTAAAAATAGCGCCTGCAAACCGACCCTGAACAGCTGCTGCTGTTTCTCCAGTGTGAAAGCCTCGAGGGCTATTGCACTGGAGCCGTGTGCTAGCCGCATCTTTGGAGCGGTGTGTATACCGCTCCTTCCCCGCTCCCGCCCATTGAAATTAATGGGACAGCGCGGCTATACCACCGGCAATGTGCCTCTGCAGAGGCGCATTGCGGGAGGTTTTAACCCTTTCTCGGCCGCTAGCGGGAGGTAAAACCACTCACTAGCAGCCAAATGGCGCCACGAAATTGGCAGTAAAGCACAGATAAAAATAGCAGCGCTTTACCGCCACCGCACCTCCCACCCCAGTGTGAAATGGGCCTTAGTAAACTTGTTTGTAACCCCACAAGATTGTTTTATTTTCTCAAATCTGAATCCTCAAATTTTGTTTTCTTTTTGACTATAGATAACCTATCTGCTAGTAAAGTGGTGCGTTCCAGTCTGGACCTTCATGCAAATATCACAAAGCTTGTCGATGGTGAGGTCTTTCTGTTTGACAGCAACCCAGATGAGGTTTTCACAGAAGAGCTGGTGTTCAGTAGAGCAGTCTCTGTACTCATGTGGGCCTCCTACAGGAATCAGATGGTCAATGTTTACGCAAGGCCTGCTCTGGTGGTTCTAGCGATGAAAATGGCACAGAGTTCAAGGAGTGGTGAGAAATTCTATTGGTTGTGTCTAGAAAGAGAAACAGCAAGAGGTGTAATTGTAGTTAACAATTGGTTTCTTTTATATTGATATTTTGGTTTTTGGTAGATACTGGAGTGGTTAACTACTTAAAGAGGAAGTAAACCCTCTTAAAATAATCCAGGAAAAAAACCCACCTGTAAGAGAAAGGCATAATGAGCTAATATGCATAGCATACTAGCTCATTATGTGGCACTTACCTGAAATCGAAGCCCCTTAAGTGCTCCTCATTCCCAGCCGCCGCCATGTCTCCTCGGAGCTTCTTCCTGGTATCGCAGTGATTGGCGACTGGCTGGAGTGCTGATGGTGTCGCTCCCGCGCGTGGGACCGGCATAATCCTGGCATTATCCCATTCAGAATGCCGGGACGCTCAGTGCGCCTGCACCGTTGTCTGCGGCGCGCATGCAGTGTTTTCTGCATATATCTTCTTAACGGTGTAGGTTAAAGGGTCACTAAAGGGAAAAAATGATGAAATTACTGTTTATAGGGTATAGAGACATAATAGTTAACTGATTCCTTTTAAAAATGATTAAAAATAGATAAAAACCAATCATATAATGTACCTACCGTTTAGTTTCGTTTTTGCTGTTGTTTCCTGGTTCTCTGATGTACAGAGCCAGAGAGCCAATAGAGGGCAGTGAAGGTTTTGCAAAACGAAACTGGATTGGTGCCGAGGGGTTTTAGACACACCTCCTTGATTAGTCACCACAGTGAGAAATCTCCCAATACTGCGGTGATCAGGAAACAGACAACCAGGAAGTGTACAGAACAGAGAAGAATTACAGCAACATCAAAGCAAAAACGAACAATGAGGACATGAAACCAGGACTTCAGTAGGGTAAAGGAAGCTATTTAGCTAAAAAAAATGTTTTCGTTTAGTGACCCTTAAAGGAGATATTTCTTGCACCTACAGGTAAGCCTTAATCTAGGCGCAAGTAGTCAAAGTGGGCTTACAACCACTTTAAATCAGAACTTCACCAAAAAAGGGAAGTTCTGCTTTGCATCCAGCCCCCCCTTTACTCCCCCCACTTCTGGTCAGATCGTTGCGGCAATCTGAGCAGAAGTTGCCTCCTCCAACCACTCCTAACACTGTAGCTGCTGACTTTTAATAAGGAGACTTACCTATCTAGGGTTCCCTCGATGACGACAGCCGAATCCGAGCAATCGCTCGGGTCTCGGCTGCCCTGCCGCCATTTTCGGTGAGGGAATCAGGAAGTGAAGCCTTGCGGCTTCACCGCCCGATTCCCTACTGCGCGCGGCGTGACGTGAATGGATGATGTCTCCTGGGACACACACAAGGTCCCAGAAGACACCGCTCCACCATTCCACAGGAGGCAGCCAAGGAACAGAAGAAAGAAGGCGGACCGCGGATCAGGAAGTGGCAGATTAGGACGATCTGCCTAGCAACAGGCACTTCAGGTTTGCAGCATTTAAAAAAAAAATCTTGGTGGAGCTCCACTTTAAAGAGTATCTGTCATTTTAGCTCCATCATGGCAGTGCCTGTTAGCGGGCATCCACTCACCTGCTGCCACCACGTCCTTCACCTTGTTGTGTCACTGCCGCATCACCAGCCGTCCCATTAAAGTGAATGGGACTGTCTGTGAGTCACCAGCGGGTCAGAGGAGAAGCCGCTGCGGGACACAGATGACAGTTGCTCCTTTAACAATTATGATTTAAATCGAGTTAAAGAGGTTGTAAAGGTTCATTTTTTATTTTCTGAATAGGTTCCTTTAAGCTAGTGCATTGTTGGTTCACTTACCTTTTCCTTCGATTTCCCTTCTAAATTTTATTTTCTTTGTCTGAATTTCTAACTTCCTGTCTCTCCTCAGTAAGCTTGCCCCCATCATCTGAGCCGTTCTGACTGGGGGTTAGTCAGCCAGAACAGCTTACTGAGGAGAAACAGAAAGTGAGAAATTCAGACAAAGAAAAAAAACATTTAGAAGGGAAATCGAAGGAAAAGGTAAGTGAACCAACAATGCACTAGCTTAAAGGAACCTATTTCGAAAATAAAAAACAAATCTTTACAACCCCTTTAATTCAAAGCTTTTTACTAGTGATTTAATCGACTTGACTTAAAGCGGGGGTTCCGCGGGTTTTCGTTTTTTTTTTTTTTTAATGGCTTTTGCCGCTCTTACCTTGTGAAGGTAATCGCTCATCTGTCCCAGTCTTTTAGCCCGCTGCATTGCAAATCGCCATAAAAGAATATCTTTTAAAATTCCAAGATGGACGTTTCCATCTTTACTGTGGTCACTGTGAAGCCCAGCTCCTTGTCCTTCCGGGATGCGGTGAATGCTAAAATGGAGGAATCGTAGCCGCCCACGTCACATGACACGCTTGCCGAGTCACATGACCCGCTTGACTAGTCACGTGACCCGCGAGATATCGCGGGATTTCAGCACATGGCGTCTCCTGGGATTCTCTGGACTCCCAGGAGACATAGTGCTGGTCGGGGAAATTTGGAGTCCACGCCCACTCCCGCTGGGAAAAGTGAGTGACAGCTCACAAAAGGCCAGAGTACAAAGGTAAGGAGGCCGATTAACAAAAAAAAAACGGATAGATTACTATCAATGGCTGGTGGTTTTAAACAGCCAAACGTATAATTTAGGGTGAACCTCCGCTTTAAATCAATTCCACTCTGTGGCCACAGCATATGTACTCTCCCCCTCTATTTACAGCCTTTAATGTTTAAGGGGAGCGGACGTGGGGTGGTAAAGACTTGGCTTAGTTGTATGTTTTTACCAGCGCAAGCACAAGCATAATGAGGCTATATTGATGTAAATCTGATACAAATTTCAGTTTTACGGGCTATTATTTCTGTCCAGGCAAATTGCCAGTATAATGAATACAGTTAATAAATTGATCAGTTATCAGTTTCTCTCTTCCTTTTTGGGGATTACCCTGTATGGTACTTTTCCAATATTAACATGATGATTCATACAATACCAGATGTGATTTATAAGATACACTTTACATGCTAGGACAGGCTGGTAACAAAATGCAGGGAAACTACCGCTGGACACTATACTAGCCGTGATCATAAGGGGAGCCTGTGTGACTGTGATTGCACTTTTTGGTTCCTTGATGTCATTAGGGGTGCATCAGAGGTTACAGCAAATAAAATTAAAATAGAATGTATAAAATGTGTACATATATTGTGAATAGGATAGCCATTGTATTGCATGTTTTTTATTTAAACTGCTGATTTTTATTTATTTTTTTACATTTGACAATTTTTTTTTTTGTTTGTTTTTACATTTATTGACTATTGTGTGTGTGTGTGTGTGTGTGTTTTTTTTTTTTTTCAGAGGATGTTTACGAAATGTTCGACTTCCTAAGAAATCTTTTTTCCAAAGAGTTCATCTTCTTTCCTGGTTTTGAAAAGAAAGTAAGAAAAATATTTAGCATTACAGTATGTAAGATTGTACAAAAGTGATGTGGGCACAGCAACATCGACTTAGCGCTCACTTATGCCAGAACGCGGTTCAGGAAACCTGCATTTTGTGTGCGTTTCACGCACCACATTTAGGTCGCACTGGATGTGAAAGCTACTGCTGGTGCCAGTATATTTCTAACAATACTCCAAACCCAGATTGCAAGTGCAGTGCATTTTCCTGCACCAGATCACTTGGTACTGCAGTACGATCTAATTTGGTGCTGTGCGTTTTGGAAAAGTATTCTATGCACTACTACACTAGTGCGATTTCAGCCCACTCAAATAATTGGGCTGAAATTGCACTGAAGCACAGACCATGTTCCTTTGTGATTCAGGTGTGTATTGGCTCTTATGCCTCATACACACGACCGGTTATCCCGTTGGAAAACCTGCAATGAGAGCTTTTGGCCAGGAATCCCAGCCGTGAGTATGCTCCATCTCAGTTTTTCCGACGGGAAAACTGCCGGACAAAAGAGCAGGATCTCTTTTTTTTTTTTTTTCGTCAGGAAAAAATCCTGGCGGGAAAACCGTTCGTCTGTATGCTTTTACGGGAAAAAAAACACGCATGATCGCAAACAATTTGACACGTGCTCGGAAGCATAGAACTTCATTTTGTCAGCTTGTCGTAGTCTTTTATGTCACCGCGTTCTTGGCAGTCAAAAGTTCACCGGACTTTTATGTGATTGTGTGTATGCAAGGCAGACTTGAAGGGAAATTCCATCGGGAAAACCGTTGTCTTTTTATCCAATGGAAAAACCGGTCGTGTGTACGAGGCATTAGGGTTAAAACATATATAAAATGGGAACTATGGACAAAATAAAAAATAACATATATGATATGTTAATAGCAAATTCCCCAGAGTATTCAAGAACATTGGGGAACAGCAGATTGAGGATGCTTTGTGGTCATCCAAAAGAGATGCTTTGTGGTCGTCCACTCAACCCCCGGACCAGAGCACTTTTTGCGATTCGGCACTGCGTCGCTTTAACTGACAATTGCGCAGTCGTGCGACGTGGTTCCCAAACAAAATTGGCGTCCTTTTTTCCCCACAAATAGAGATTTCTTTCGGTGGTATTTGATCACCTCTGCGATTTTTAGTTTTTGCGCTATAAACAAAAATAGAGTGACAATTTTGAAAAAAAATTATATTTTTTACTTTTTGCTTTAATAAATATCCCCCAAAAATATATAAAAAAAAATATTTATTTCCTCAGTTTAGGCCGATACGTATTCTTCTACATATTTTTTGTAAAAAAAAATCGCAATAAGCGTTTGGTTTGCGCAAAAGTTATAGCGTTTACAAAATAGGGGGTATTTTTATGGCATTTTTATTAATATTTTTTTTTTTTTTACTAGTAATGGCGGCGATCAGCGTTTTTTTTTTTTTTTTTTTTTTCGGTACTGCGACATTATGGCGGACACTTCGGACACATTTTTGGGACCATTGGCATTTTTATAGCGATCAGTGCTATAAAAATGCATTGCATTACTATAAAAATGCCACTGGCGGGGAAGGGGTTAAGTATGTTCCTTGGGTGTGTTCTAACTGTAGGGGGGGTGGCCTCACTAGGGAAAATGACTGATCTTCTGTTCATACATTGTATGAACAGAAGATCAGCATTTCTCTCCCTGACAGGACCGGGAGCTGTGTGTTTACACACACATCTCCTGGTGTGGGTTGCGCGAGAGACGACGTATAGCTATGGGCTCTCGCGCAGGGGAGCCGACCTGCCGCGTTAAAATGGCGGCGGCAGGTCGCAAAGTAGTTAAAGTGGTTGTAAACCCTTACATATAGCCAGTGGAGTGACTGGCCTCTGGTTATACACAGAGATGAAACAAATACTCCTACATCAATTGTAACTGTCTATCTTCAGTCTTCTCTACTCTACATCCATTTTAAAGTGCTGAATTTTTAAGCTTGTCTGAGAATTCAGAAACAAGGGGGTGGAGAGCTGAAGTTACACTCTGCAGAGTTTGAGGAGAGGTCTGAGAGCTGACTGGAGGAAAGGTGCACACCCCCTCCACACAGGAACAGAGCTGAGGCTGTCAATCAGCTAGAGGTCCAACCCCTGTCACCTTTTTTCTCTTGGTGTCAGGAAAACTTGTAAGAAATGATTCATGCTGATGGCAGAGACATGGGGTAGCAGATAGAAATGACACTTTGTGCTCTGGATTGAGACAAATATACACTATAGAAATATATGCTTTGTTCATATTTCATGCGTGAGGTTTACAACCACTTTAACTGTATGTTTCCTATTTCTGTTGTGTTCCCTGCAGCGATGATCTCGTCTCCCACAGACCTATGTTACTATGTTTTTATTACTAAAGTAAATTCCATCTCATTACTTGATGCAATTCTGAATATGTGTCGCAAGTTCAGTGTCATTTTTTCCTTGTCAGGATTTTGAAGAAGGCTGCTTTCTACTATCCAAATTTGATGTGGTTCAAGGCAGTCCACATGAACTGGTCATGACGGAGAAAGGATCCGAAACAGTTGCGTTTTTGTTGAGAATGTTTCAGCCCTTCTTTGAAGGTTATCAGGTAGGTATGAACCAGAAACCAAGTTTCAGATATTAAGCTCATTTGAGTGAGTTTATTATTATAAATGTAGGAATTTGGGGGGCAAATACTTATGTAAAAGTGATTCTGACCTGAAATAAAATATTTCTAAGTTTAAAAAAAAAAAAAAAAGCTGCTGGGAGATTGAGCCAGCCGCTCCCTTCCCTCCCCAGCCTAGCATTCCAGAGAGCACTGGAGGAGTAGAGACCTGGTGACTGACGGTCACAGCTCTCTGCTCAGAGTGCAGTGGAGAACTGAGCAATCAGCTGTGTTTGATCGTTCAGTTCTCAGTGGAGAGGTGGCAGGAGACGGATGCAGCATTGGATCAATAGTGCATCAACCTAGGTTATTATCAGAGATTTTTTTTTTTTTTTTTTTAATAAACCCCATACTTCTCTTTTAAGCTAGTCATATAATTTTCATCTGTAGATATATTTCTCTCTGGTCTATTCTTAGTATTTCTGCTCTTTATCTCCACTGTCCTCACTGCTCTCCTCTTATAAGTGGGTGGAGTCATGCAAGTCATACTTGGCTGACTATATCCAGAGCCATTGGTTTGTCACATGGATACAGCCTAACATTGCAGAGCCATTTATATCAAACTGCATGCAGCTGTTGCAGGCTTGATGGCCACCACCAATGCAGTGGTTGAAGGCCATGCTGTCTGTGAATTAGAACTGCTAATATATGGTTATAGTAAGTTGGACTTAAAGGATTTTTTTTTTTAGCTAAATGGCTTCCTTTACCTTACTGCAGTCCTGGTTTCATGTCCTCATTGTTCGTTTTTGCTTTGAAGTTGCTGTAATTCTGCTGTGATCTCCACACTTCCTGCTTGTCTGGCTCCTTATGAAAAATCTCATGGCAGCTTTTCACTGTGGTCCAAGCTGTGTGTCTAAAACTCCTCAAAACCAATCAGATTCATTTTAAAAACAAAACACTGCCCTGGATTTGTTTGTTTTTGTTCTGTGTGTCTCTTTACTTCACATAAACCTGAAACCAGTTTAAAAACGAAAGTGAAACTGCAGGTACATTATATGATTGAGTTTAATCTATTTTTAATAATTTTTAAAAGGAATCAGTTAACTTTTATGTCTCTATACCCTGTAAACAGTCATTTCAGCAAAAACATTTTTTTCCTTTAGTGAGCCTTTAAAGGAACCCATAGTTCTGGATGTACAGTTGGCCCAGGGGCATAAAGAAATCATTAGCCTGGCTCTGCACATTATGTTTAAGGCCCCGTACACACGAGAGGATCGATCCGCTGAAATTTATCCGTGGACCGGTTTCAGCGGATAGATCCGCTGGTGTGTACGATCCAGCGGATATTTATCCGCGGATATTTTTCCGGGCGATGGATTTCCAGCGGATCAAAATTTCTTAGCATGCTAAGAAATCGATCCGCTGGAATCCAGTCGAGCGGATTGATCCGATGGTCTGTACAGACTCACCGGATCAATCCGTCCGAATCCATCCCTCGCATGCGTCGTAATGATTCGACGCATGCGTGGAAGTCCTTATATTACAGCGTCGCGCACGTCGCCGCGTCATCATCGCGGCGACGGCGCGACACGTCACCGCAAAGGGAATTCCGCGCGGATTTTGATCTCATGGTTAGTACAACCATGAGATCAAAATCCGCCAGAGGATTTATCCGCGGAAACGGTCCTCTCGTGTGTACTAGGAATAAGTGGGAACTATTCCCCCTAATTTTTGTGATATGTGATGGAAGTGAGAGATGCGCATCTTTTGTTATGAGAAGACTCTATGAATATATTGTAACTTAATAACTTTAAAGCATAGTTCCTCTTATCTGTCTCCCCCCACCCCCTTACGATGCCACATTTGGCACCTTTCAGGAGGGAGGGAGGGGGGGATACCTGCTTCTGACAGGTACCCTTTCACCACTTCCAGAGACAGCGCCATCCTATGGAAGTTTGGCCTCCTTCCTCTGCCACCGTGCCAATTGGAAAGTGCAGCACGCTTCGCATATGCGCAGTACGGAACCGGCTGTGAAGCCGAAAGGCTTTACTTACATTTTCCCTTACCAGGAATGGCAGCGGCATCACCGGACAGTTGATCCAGAAATTGGCTGGGGTGCCGACATCGCGGGAACCCTGAACTTGTAAGTGTCCTAATATTAAAAGTCTTTTAATTGTTTCGGCGGGGGGGGGGGGGGGGGGGGGGGGTGAGAACACCTCTTTAAGAAGAGAAAGTAAACCAGTTCATTATGTTTTTAGTGTAATGATCCCTATTTCATCTCTTTATTTTAAAGAATGATAATTTAGCAAAGACCAATGTGTACTTTATATTTGTACCCTTTGCATTTTCCAGCTAGCCTCCAGACACCTATTAGAGGACGTGACTAAGAAATGGTCAGAACAGCAATTCATATCTACTTTGAGGAGTTTTGTCACGCAGTGTATAATAGCTGGTAAGCACAGAAGCATTATATTGTATGTGTATCTAAGACTCACCCAGGCACTAAAATAAGCAATTATGACCAACAAAATGCTCCAACCCTTGGCAAACAATTGTATATTAGTTTATCGTAATTTCAGTTAAAGTGTAGGTAACCCTAATGATGAACTCCCCTTATATTGTCCCTTTTTATTTTGTTAAATATAGCATCAAAAAATTCTCACATGTACACAAAAAAAAAAAAAAGTATGGCACGAATACTCCTATCTCTGATATCGGCCAACATGAGATGTAATGAACTGGTGCAGATCATATTAAACCGCTTGTCAGGCTACGCTATGCTACAGAAAAAAGTCCACCGATCGCACACAGGATGCCATCTTACAGTGACCAACGTAACATGGCTTCAGCTCTGCTCGCCACCCGCAAGAGAGGTTCCTTAGAATTAGATGCATTCCCCCCCCCACCTAGTGGTCCTGCATCAACAATTAAGCACACTAGGGGGTGAAATGCGTTTTGCCAACAGTGAGAAAGTCCTGTGTGCACAATTTGCTGCCAGTTTTTTGTATCAAATTTTTTATTACATTTTTTTTAAAGTTAACTTTATTGTTTGTAAAAGATACAAAATACAAACCAGAGCGTATAACGCTCGCATAGACATGTAGTATAGCATTAAACAGAATGTCCATTAATTACATTAATACATCACACCGAAAAAGTCTTTGAGCAACAACCACCATGACAGAGAATAGTGTATACATCTCAAAAAAAAAAAAACATAAGCATAAAGATCACCATAATTGTGAAAATAAGGAAGTATCCTCAGACTGTGAACCATACATACAAAGTGCACATTTACAACATACATTGTGAAATGGATACGTTATAGGGTTAGGAGCTACCACAACCTTCAGTTGCTATAGAACGTTCAGATTCTACCCAGGGGGACCAGATTTTGTGATATGTTTTAGGGCAGGGGTGCCCAACCAGTGGGGGGGGGGGTGTCCAGCCAGCAGCGTGCTCGCGACTTGGTCCTGTTCTGCGGGACCCGCGGACCCGATCGCCGCCGGTGTTCTGCGATCCGTTTACAGATCTGAACGGGGAGTGGTAAGTGTAAACAAACCTTTCCCCGTTCTTCCTAGTGTGGCTGTCACTGATCGTCTGTTCTCTGTGTTAGGGAACGACGATCAGTGACGTCACACGCACAGCCACGCCCCCCCCACAGTAAGAACACTCCCTTAGGGCACATTTAACCCCTACAGCGCCCTCTCCTGGTTAACCACCTTCACTGCCAGTGTCATTTTCACAGTAATTGGTGCATTTTTATAGCACTTTTCGCTGTGAAAATGACAATGGTCCCAAAAATGTGTCAAAAATGTCCGATGTGTCCGCTATAATGTCGTCATGAAAACAATCACTGATCGCCGCCATTACTAGTAAAAAGAAAATATTAATAAAAATGCCATAAAACTATCCCCTAGTTTGTAAACGCTATAACTTTTGCACAAACCAATCAATAAACGCTTATTGTATATAGAAGAATACATATCGGCCTAAACTGAGGAAAAAAATAAAAATGTTATATATTTGTTGGGAATATTTATTATAGCAAAATGTAAAAAATATTGCATTTTTTTCAAAATTGTCGCTCTATTTTTTGTTTATAGTGCAAAAAAAAAAAAACGTAGAGGTCATCAATTACCACCAAAAGAAAGCTCTATTTGTGGGGAAAAAAAGGACGCCAATTTTGTTTGGGAGCCACGTGGCACGACCGCACAAATGTCAGTTAAAGCGACGCAGTGCCGAATCACAAAAAGGGGCCAGGTCCTTTACCTGCATAATGGTCCGCCGGGTCTTAAGTGCTTAATCCTTTTTTACATTTGTGGGCTCCATTTCTTAAATTTAATAACCACTTGTCTAGTAATACCTAAAACGTGAATATATTTGCATTCACCTGCTATTCTGTCAAAGGGGTAAATGAGGGCAGGGTAGCTAAGGGTGGGGTGGTAGAGTTGGGATGGAAAAGGCTGTGATTGCTGGGGGGAAGAGGATGGGGATGGGATGGTCATTGGGAGACATGGGGGCAGGGATAACAGCTGGTAGAGGGCAGGAGGACATGACACAGGAAGGGCACTGTACAGGGGGGTAGGAGGGCACAATACAGGAATCACTGCTGGCAGAGCTCTGTTTCTCATTCTTGCATTGTACACAAGCAGAGCTCCTGCTCCCCCACACAGTACACACTGGAGCTAAAATACTGATTCCTATACAGCTACAATGTGCACAGTGTACAGCTAGCTACTGGTTGCAGTTCTGACCTGTAACATTCCATGGAAGGAACGATAATGCAGTAGCTAGCTATACACTATGCACATCGTGACTGTAAGGGATTGGGTTGCGGAGGTGAAGCTCTTAGTCCTGAGCTCAAGATGTGTGCCATGCAGGGATGGGAGACTGCCGGAAAGCGTCGGGGGTGGTGGGTGGACTCTGAGAAGCCCACCCCTCCCCAATACCCCACCTAGATTGAGGCATGATTTTACCTTTGCTATTTGTGCTGGATTTGTACTGCGCCGATCCCCACCGGACTCCTCCACATGCACTATGATTGGAGCACTACAGATCCCGCCCAAATAGGCAGTGCCCAGGTTGGCCAGTGCATTAAGACGGCCCTGGGCCAGAAGAGAGGGCCAGCCAGAGGGGAGGAGGAGACGTTTCCACTGCCAAGCTGACGTCGCTTCCGGTATCGGTTTTGGGTATCGAAGCATTTTAGGCAAAAACGCCTAGTATCGGTATCGGTGCAACCCTAATAGCTAGGCAACTAGCATTTTTCGAGTGGTCAGCATCTATATTCCATTATTATAGATTTCCTTTAATCAGTATCTATTTAAGATTATGACATTATAGAAAATTAAATATGGTATCATGTATGCCTTTTAAACCAAAGATGTACTGTATATTGCAAAGAAGTTTAGGGTGCATAACTAGATAAGTGGCACCATCTAACCTTCCCCATTCTAACACCATAAATTCCTAGTAAATTAGGTTAGCACACCAAGCCCTGTTCTGTGTTGTATTCTAACTTGTAAAAAGGAAGATCTCCTAGTTTATTATTTAATTGTACATTTTACAGGAACCACTACTTGTTATGAAGCCTTATCTTCTGATATGCAAAAGAACGCACTTGCATCATTTGTAAATTTGGGTCTTGTGAAAGTTAGTAAACTGTAAGTATAATGAATTGGTTCTACTTTCTTTTACAGCTTCTCTGGCATATTTGTGATCTTAGTTACAGTAACAAGCCTGTGTGAATAATCCATTCTCATCTCAATGAATTCCACCAGAGACCAGCATGAAACTTCAAAGAAAGATAGCAAGGTTTCACCCATCTTAGGAAATATAAATTGTATTAAATTCCTTAGCTAGTCAGAGCAGGGCCCATGCGTCCAGCCCCCTAATCTACATGGAGGGCGCCGGACGAATGGATTCCAAAGAGTTTTTTTGGGGGGGATTTTAGGCTTAAAACAAGAGTGGGCTCAGGGCGTAGAACACTGCACCCCAAGCCCAACCAGTTTTGTGACAATAGCAAATGAATATGTCACACTGTTTCTCCTCCTGGCCAATCAATAAGCGGGTCCTGAGACCCGTTTCCCAATTGGCAGAAAGGAGAAGCGATCCTATTGGCCTAGGAGGAGGGTGAAGGAGATGCGTGGCCGCCGTGATGCAGAGGAGGAGCCACAGGGGTAGGGGTAGCCCACGCCAAAGATGGGGTAAGTGCATTGTTTTCAAACATTGTTATTATGGCGTTATGGCTTTGTCAGCTGCAGATGGGAGCAGAATGTAGTGGGAGGAGTGAGACTCTATCAGAGGGGTCAGAGCCAGGATCTAGTCATTTCCACACTTGGGAGCTGCTGGGTGATTGTGCAGTCCTGCATCCAGCTGCAATGATGATGTATGGCTCTCCTGAAATCTGTCTGAAATGATCCTGTCTCTATTAGTTTTTTCTTTCTTTACAGTAGCCGCCACTGTGTCAGAGTGAAATTTTTTAAACCAATACTATGTATTGTGTTTCTCTCCCTGCATGCTTGTTTAACCCCCCTGGCGGTATTCCCGAGTCTGACTCGGGGTTACATTTCTGTGCTGCGATCGGTAACCCCGAGTCAGACTCGGGCTTGCCTCGCTGAATCCACAACTAGAAAACAGCTATAATAAATTATAATCACTTGCAGAATTGTGCGATAGCGATTTGTGGGGAAATTCGTCATAAAAAAATAAGTAAGTAATGACAGCGACAATTCTGCATCTGAGCAAATTTCAGTGATTTTGAGTTGATTACATTATTGAATAATTTTTATTATAATTATATTATTATTTGTTATAATTATTTATTATATTATCATTTATAATTTTGTTTTTAAAAAAATGTCATACCCGGTATGCCTACTAGACTCTTGTTTGGTCAGATTTAAGTGAGTTATTCCTAAGAATTACAGGCCTACAATATAAAACACCAAATTTCCTTGCAAATAATGGTACCGCTTTCAGCATCTTTTTTCTGAAATAATCATACCGCCAGGGAGGTTAATAAATACGTCTACTTTTCAATTGGCTTCACCAGTCAAAATTTCAATGAAACCCATGAGTATGGGTTTTGCCGTCAATGGTCATCTTGCCACCTCCTTGTACTCCTGAAAGGATGTACCTTCTGAAGTATGAATGCCCCAAAGGATTTGCTCCACCTCGTTGGTTGGGGACCTGTAGCACCCATTTGTCTAGAAGTTCAGGATGCTGACCAACCATGCTACAAAAAAAAATTCAGGGCAAACTATGAATTTTTGGAATTTTTTATTTGTTTTGCTATTTCATTAATAAAATGCCACTGCATTTATATAAGAACAATTAGTAAGAAGTTATTCAACTGCTGGGGCATGATCGGCATAAGTCTACTCCATGTGCTAGAATTGTAACAGTGATGGCACATATTCTCTCACCGGCTACTTTATTAGGTACACCTGTTCAATTGCTTAGTAACACAAATTGCTAATCAACCAATCACACATGGGAATCTCAATCTATTTAGGCATCAAGATGTGGTGAAGATGACTTGCTGAAGTTCAAACTGAGCATCAGAATGGGGAAGAAAGGGGATTTAAGTGACTTTAAATGTGGCATGGTTGTTGGTGCCAAAAAGGCTGCCAAAAACTGCTAATCTACTGTGATTTTTATGCACAACCATCTCTAGTGTTTACAGAGAATAGTCTGAAAGAGAAAATATCCAGGGAGGGGCAGTTGTGGGGACGAAAATGCCTTGTTGATGTCAGAGGAGAATGGGCAGGTTCGAGATGATAGAAAGGCAACAGTAACTCATATAATCACTCATTACAACCAAGGTATAGAGAATACCATCTCTAAATGCACAACACATCGAACCTTTAAGCAGATGGGCTACAGCAGCAGAAGACCACACCGAGTGCCACTGTCAGCCATGAACCGGAAACTGAGGCTACAATTTGCACAGGCTCACCAAAATTGGACAATAGACGATTAGAAACACATTGCCTGGTCTGATGAGTCTTGATTTCAGCTGTGATATTCAGATGGTAGGGTCAGAATTTGGCATAAACTGCATAAAAGCATGGATCCATCCTGCTTGCATCAAAGGTTCAGGCTGCTGGTTGTGGTGGTGTAATGGTGTGGGGGATATTTTCTTGGCACACTTTGGGCCCCTTAGAACCAACTGAGCATCGTTTAAATGCCATGCTTTATCTTAGTATTGTTGCTGACCATGTCCATCCCTTTATGACTACAGTGTACCCATCTTCTGATGGCACCTTCCAGCAGGATAATGCACCATGTCACAAAGTTGCAGCAACTGTGTGTGATGCTGTCAGGTCAATATGGACCAAAATCTTTGAGGAATGTTTCCAACACCTTGTTTAATCGATGCTACTATGAATTAAAGTGGTTGTAAACCCCTGATTTTACCTATAGGTAAGCCTAGAATAAGGCCTGCCTATTGGTAGTGTAAATATCTCCTAAACTTGTGCGGTTTAGGAGATATTAACCTAGCGTTGCGCCGATTACGTCATCGGCGCATGCGCTGTGAAGAAACGGACCTTCGTGCCGTTTCTTCATTTGCAAGTGCCGTGACTGATCACTCGTGCGGGAGTGACGTTGCACAGCTCCGGCCAGTCACAGAGCCAGAGCTCGCAGCCCCAAAAGGAAAAGGGGCAAAATGGATGCGGCCACCAGCGGGGACACTGCATAGTAGCCCATTATGATTTTTGGGGAACAAAGAGGAAGTGAAACCCATCAGGGTCTACTTTCTCTTTAAGGCATTTCTGAAGGCAAAAAGGGGTCCAACCCAGTACTAGCAAGGTGTACCTAATAAAGTGGCCGGTGAGTGTACACTGTTTGGCCAGATCGTGACATGAAAATAGAAGAAAGCCTAAAAAATATAAAATGAATGCACCCATCACGTCTAAGTAAACTGTGTTTGCTTTTGGGTTTAATAATGCTTTAAACCATGTGTGCTCAACCAATGGCCCTTCACCTGTTGCAAAACTACAAGTCCCATCATGCCTCAGGCTTTGGGAGTTATGCTTGCAACTGTCAGCCCTTCAGTGCCTCATGGGTCTTGTAGTTTCCGCAACAGCTTGAGGGCAGCAGGTTGAGCACCCATGCTTTAAACTCTCCATTGTACAGACTGTGCCACCTGGTTTGTTCAGCTACTAATGTCTTTCACTATAATCAGAGCTTACTCATAGGGTGACCCACTGAGTGAGCTCTAATTTGAGTGAAACGCATTCGATCCTACACATACAGTACAAGATGGCACAGTCTGTACAATGGAGAGGTTAATAAACGGACATCAAAGCTTTTAAATGGCGAGTGGCTTCCTTTTCTGTTTGACAGACTATGGGGGTTGATTTACTAAAACTGGAGAGTACAAAATCTGGTGCAGCTCTGCATAGAAATCAATTGGCTTCCAGCTTTTTTTTTTTTTTGTTAAAGCTTAACCACTTCCATACCAGCCGCCGTCATATGACGTCCACAAAGTGTCTCTACCATCCAGAGTGGACGTCATATGACGTCCTGGACTTTGAAGGGGGATATCTGAATGATGCCTGCAGAGAGAGGCATCATCCAGATATCTATCTCTTGTGCCGGCGATTCTGCACAACATAAGAACGATCATAGCGGCGGTTCCGCCGCTAGATCGTTCTTACAGGCGGCGGGAGGGGACATCCCCCCCCTCCCGCCGCCATCCGGTGCTTCTCCGGGCTCTCCCGTGCCATCGGGGGCCCGGAGAAAGAATCGTCTGGCGCTGGCAGGAAGTATAGAGATGACTGGTGACCAGATGGTCACCAGTCATCTCTATGACCGTCGGAGGACCCGGGCGCAATGTGATGACGTCACGCCCGGGTCCCGTAAGTAAACAAAGCCGCGATTGTGGCTGTAAGCCACAGTATTCATGAGATCAGTGAATTTTTTTCACCGATCTCATGGTTTCCAGCCTGGAGGAGAGATGTGGGATGTGGGGACATATGTAACGCCGTTTAAACCACACATGTGAGGTATCGCCGCGTGCGTTAGAGTGCCAGCAACAATTCTAGCACTAGATCTCCTCTGTAAATCTAAACTGGTAACCTGTAAACAATTTCAAAGCCTTGCCTATGGAGATTTTTAAGTACCGAAGTTTGGCGCCATTCCATGAGTGTGCGCAATTTTAAAGCGTGACATGTTGGGTATCTATTTACTCGGTGTAACCTAATCTTTCATATTTTACAAAAAAATTGGGCTAACTTTACTGTTTTGTTATTTTTTTAATTCATGAAACAATTTTTTTCCCCAAAAAAGGCGTTTGAAAAATTATTGCGCAAATACCGTACAAGATAAAACGTTGCAATGACCGCTGTTTTATTCCCTAGGGTGTCTGCTAAAAAAACATATATAATGTTTGGGGGTTCTGAGTAATTTTCTAGCAAAAAAATTATGATTTGTACATGTAGGAGAGAAGTGCCAGAATAGGCCCGGTATGAAGGTGTGTATAAGAGCCCTGTATGGAAGCGGTTAAAGTGGAGGTTCACCCGGAAATACCATTTTTTACCCTCAGATTCATGCTCATTTTGTCTAGGGGAATCGGCTAGTTGTTTTAAAATTGAAGCTGTACTTACCGTTGTAGAGAGCGATCTTCTCCGCCGCTTCCGGGTATGGGCTGCGGGACTGGGCGTTCCTATTTTGATTGACAGTCTTCCGACAGGCTTCCGACGGTCGCATCCATCGCGTCACGATTTTCCGAAAGTAGCCGAACGTCGGTGCGCAGGCGCAGTATAGAGCCGCACCGACTTTCGGCTTCTTTCGGCTACTCGTGACGCGATAGATGCGACCTTCGGAAGCCTGTCGGAAGACTGTCAATCAAAATAGGAACACTCAGTCCAGAAGACCATACCCGGAAGCGGCAGAGAAGATCGCTCTCTACAACGGTAAGTACAGCTTTGATTTTAAAACAACTAGCCGATTCCCCTAGACAAAATGAGCA
This sequence comes from Rana temporaria, assembly GCF_905171775.1. Taxonomy (NCBI): domain Eukaryota; kingdom Metazoa; phylum Chordata; class Amphibia; order Anura; family Ranidae; genus Rana; species Rana temporaria. The sequence goes on along the minus strand of NC_053492.1, from coordinate 370,321,148 downwards.
TCAATCTAAGGGTAAAAAATGTTTTATGGGTGAACTCCCGCTTTAATTGAACAAGTTGAAGTGAGAAGCTGATTGGCTACCATGCACAACTGCACAAGATTTTGCTGCACTTTTAGTAAATAAACCACAATATGTGGAACTTGACGAGCAGCCAGCAACCACTGGGAGCGAGCCCCCTGTGTTGGAGACTCGGTGCCTGTAGCAGATGATTATATCTAGACAGATTAGAGAAAGCATATTCACTGTAACTGCTGAAATTTGAATTTTTTTTTTTTTTTGCATGCTTATCTGATTTCAGTGAAGGACAGTCCACTTTTACTGTGAATAAAGCTGCCATTGCAGATTTTTCAGGAAAACTTGGTAAGTTTATTAGCATATGCAATGCTATTTGTTTTAATTCTTATACATCTTTTGCTTGTCCATGTACAGCAATTGGCAAGGATAATATAGATTTATCAAATTGTTGGTCAGAGTGTAGAGTTTGTCTTCCAAAGCCATCATGCTGCTTTTTTTTTTTTTTAAGTGGAGTTTCCATCCCCAATTTTTTTTTTTCATTATTGTGCTCATTAGACCTAAAAAAAAAAAAAAAGTTTGAGCCCTGGTTCACACTGGGCTGCGGGAGTGAAGCCGTGCGAGTTCAGCTGAACTCGCACGATTTCACTCCCGCCGGCAGTCCCGATTTCGGCCGCGATTTAAGAGACATCTGTGCAGGTTTCTGCACAGATGTCTATGTAAATCGCGGCCCGAAATCGCAAAAAGTAGTACAAGAACTACTTTTTGAAATCGGTGCAGCGCCGCAGATGCGGCGTCGCACCGATTAGGACGGCGCCATTGCCGACAATTGGAGGCATTTGAGATGCGATTTCACATGTGAAATCGCATCTCAAATCGAATGAAATCGCACCCAGTGTGAACCTGGGCCAACTCATCTGGAAATGCCTGTTGCTATGCAGTCCCACAAAATCTGCCTTTGGAATCACCTAGGATCCTGACATCATCTCCCTCTAATGCTCCTGGGAAATGTGTGTCATCATTTCCGAGGATGCAGTGCGCTACCCAATTATCACTCCCCATCCAAGACTTCCAGGAAGTATGTGCTTGTGGGCTTCACAATGCCCACAACAAAATCCACAACTGTGTTGAATCGTGAAATCCAAAAAATAGTGTCCATGAATATAAAACCAAAAAATAATTCTATAATAAAATGTGGGGGAAAAAAATATAAATAAAATAAATAAATAAATAAAATAATAAATGTACACCGGTGCTCTGTGAAAAAAAGTTCATACAGTTGTGAAATGTCGTATATAGAAAAAAAAACGTGTTGAATCCACCACCAATCAGCAGAAATGACTTCTTACCCCCATGACAGAGGATCAAAGGATGCATGTAATCAGTCACAGCTTAACTCCAAGAAACAGCAAACACAATCACAAATCCTTTAGTAGTAACCTCTCGACCAATGAACCATCAGTAGATGCACGCGGTACATAGGAAATGTAAACGCTCCATATAGTGTATTACCGTATTAAAAAAAAAATACACTTACAAAGTTGCAGTTTTTAAAAGAAGCCTTGAGTCTGATGGGCCGGCCGGTGCTGTTTGTGCACCGGTCGGCTTAGTGCCCCTGGACGAAGTAAGTTATTACGAAACGGATGTAGGGCGGAGCGACGCCCTGACGTCACCTTGTGCTCCATACGTTTTCCCAGAAGGACGGGTTGTCTGTTTGTGAACCGGCCGTCACATCAGACTCAAGACTTAATTTAAACTGCAACTTTGTAAGTGTATTTTGTTTTTTTTAAATACATTTTAATACGGTAATACACTATATGGAGTGTTTATATTTTCTATGTACCGCGTGCATCTACTGATGGTTCATTGGACGAGAGGTTACTACTAAGGACCCGTGATTGTGTTTGCTGTTTCTTGGAGTTAAGCTGTGACTCATTACATGCATCCTTTGATCCTCTGTCATGGGGGATCGTGGCAAGCTGGTAAGAAGTAGTTTCTGCTGATTGGTGGTGGATTCAAAACGTTTTTTTTAGGGCTGTGCAAATTAACTTTTAATTAATCGATTAATCTTTAATTTTTTTGATCGATCAAAATCTTTTTGATCGATTAAAATTCTTTTGATTGGTACTCACCTCTCTGCCGGCTTCTGGGCCTTCAGGGAGTTCCGTCGGAGATCCAGTAACGTCACGGACACCAGGTTGCCGTGTCCAACTGAAGGGCTCCTTTGCTGTGCTTTCATATCTGCATGCCGGCGGGACCTTCCTATCTGCCACACGCAAGGGTTACACTTCCCTCTATCACTTCCCTCTATCACTTCCCTCTATCAACCTGGGATTCTACAGCCATCCACTGGGAGTTGTGATAGTTCCCTTCATGGGACATCTACATGTCGACGGACTGATGTCAACCTCTCCTCATCTAGATTCAGCAGTGGTATCGTTGTACACATTTTTATACCAGTATCATACTTGGCTACATGTTTTTATGACTGCTTTTGCTACCGTTTGGTATTACTCGCACCATTTTTACAGTTTATGTTGCTACATCGATTTTATCTCCAGTGCAATATTTATTTGGTTACCTACTTGAAGATTATAAAAGTTTTAATGCTATTCCCATTGAGCGCTGCCTTTGTGTGTGTTTTGTATCCTGCTATCCATTTTTCCAGTGATTGGAAGCTGCACTGGGAATCAGCCTGCAAGGAGATCAGCTAAAAGTAGTTGGATCTGTATGTGCGTTATAATTAATCAAAATTAGTCGATTAATCGATTTAAAAAAAAAACGATTAATCGAACAGAAACATTTTGATCACTAACAGCCCTAGTTTTTTTTTCTGGATATGACATTTCACAACTGTATGGACTTTTTTTTTCAGAGCACCGGTGTACAGTTATTTTATTTATACTTTTTTTTCCCCCACATTTTATTATATAATTATTTTTTGGTTTTTATCATTATGGACACAATTTTTGGGATTTCACGAACCAACACAGTTGTGGCTTTTCTTTATATTATTGATTAATCTGTAACAATATTAATTTGTGTATGGGACATTTTTCAATATTTTGAATATTGGTGGACTAATCATTTTTCAGTTTTTATAGTATATTATCAATTTAACGTTGAATGATCACAGGGTTAGCGCGATTTATTTCCTTTTCTAAATTTACTCAAACAATGTTTATTGTATTGCACTTTTTTTTATATATATATATATATATATATATATATATATATATATATATATATATATATATATATATATATATATATATATATATATATATATATATACCGGTAATACATTTTTATTTTTATTTTTTTAGGATTGCAGATTCTGGTCGAAAAGCCACCAGTGGCACGCCTTTAAGAGTTAAAAAAAAAAAAAATTCTTGTGTGCTAAAGTTGCTTATGCCAATTGACTAACCACTCCATTGTTTGTGTGAACTCCCGCTTCCAGTATGAAAGAAGATGCATCTGGATACTTAGTCTAAAGTAAAGAACCATAAAATACTGTAATATTGTAATTAAGATGGTGCATTTTTTTTGATGAGCAGAAGAATTTGTTCCCATCGATGACTGGTCATTATTTATGACCTAACAAAGCCAGTGAAAGAAGCGTCAAGATCAAATGTTACTGCTGTTGTTTTGCACAATGATTTTCATTATGAGCTTTTCACAGGCTATATAGCAAAATGAGGTGCTGAAGAGCTGATTGCACTAAAAAGGTCAGACTTTATTACAAGCGGTCCTAAAGTACCAGAAACATAAATGATATTGGATGGCTTGGTTACATCATAATAACATCCTTCACCCAAATGTTTGAGAAATTCTTCTACTGCCGGAACTACCTTGCAGATATCATTTTCTGAAGCACAGAACTCTAAACTCAGGTCCTCATTTATATCACCTACTGAAGCATACATTTTTTTTTTTTTTTTAACCTTGGATATTGCCATTTCATGTAACCCGAATGCTCTTAAAATTTTATATTTATTTCAACTGCACTTCTGTTACGTTTTTTTTTTTTTTTTTCAGTTTGTCTTTTATTGTAAGGCCTTGGAAATAAAATACTACTTTACTGTACAGTCTGTTCTGAAAATAAATAAACTGTAAAACACAAATGTGTGCTTTAAACTAGATCAGATCTCTTTTGGAGTGATTTTATAATGCAAAACAACATAAAAGCCAGAACTGGGTTGGTAATACATTTTGTGTATTTTTAAACTATATACTTTCAGGCATAATATACATTTTGTTTTCTGTACTAGTGACTTTAGGTTTCACTAAACCCACATCATATGCTGTTCATATTCTGTCACTATGGGATTTGTTTTCTGTATACTGCAAATAACCTGGTTGATCCTGCTGCTCTCTATTTTCACCTTCTGTTCATGTCCCCAATTCAGCTAGGGATTTTGCAGCTGTGGTGGCAACTCAGTTTTCAGTGAGGTTCTAATCTATACTGAGCATTTTCTCCCTATTACATCTGAGCAGGCCATGAGTCACGCATGTGGATGTATACACAGTGCTAACTGACAGCTCATTCCCTCCTCCTCCTCAATGCCCACTAACCAGCTAAACATGATGGGGGTGGGAATTTACATGTAGATTGATGGAGGCTACACCTCCCTCTTATTCTAAGGCACAGGCTGGAGGGGAGTGACAGTCTGTGACTGGCAGAAAACCCGCCCACACCATATTATTTCCACAAAATAATAAAGATTTAATTTCAAATATATATTTGTACGACCATTTAAAACGGTTTTATTGATTTTACTAAAACAAAATTGATAACTGAACCTCTGCGCTACTATGTAAGAATTTCCAGTAAGTAATGTTTACCAGTACAATGGTGTATTTTGAGGTTGCTGCTTAACACTTATGTGTTCCCACATATAACAGACTAAAATACTAATTGTGAAATGTGAGGCACTACCTATCTAGTAAAATTCAAATACTGTATTTATTGGCGTATAACACACACTTTTTTCCCCCTGAAAAAAAATCACAGGTGCGTGTTATACGCCGATAGTGTTCCTTGGAGGGGGACGAGCGCCAACAGAATTCACTGAGCCGTCATCTCCTGTTTACTCAGCTCTGACGTCACACACACACAGTCCTGCCTCAGCCACCGGCATTGAACGAGTGTTCTGTCAATCACAGGAGCTGGTCCAATGCCAATGGCGGAGACTGGACTTTGCATGTGACTGCCGACTGAGAGCTGAGTAAACAGAAGATGATGGCTCGGTGATTTCCCGCACTGCATGAGTGATGGTGAGGCTGCAGATGGGCATCAGGCTGCATTGATGGGAGATTGGAGCGCAGATCGGGCTGCAGATGGGCGCAGATCAGGCTGCAATCAGGCTACAGATAGGCACTAGTCAGGCTGCACCGAGGGGCACTGACCACTATTTTGCTTTAAAGTGGTGTATTTAAAAAATTCCTGAAACCTCCCTCTTAAATTGAAGGTGCGTGTTATATGCCGATTAAATACGGTACATAAATCTAGCAATGCTGAAATCAACTCGGTACTCCAAATTACCGATAATATTAAAACATGCAATACTGGTGGTGACCTCCAAGTATCTACACAGATGGTGCAAATAAATACCGTGTGAACATGTGACTGCTCAAAGTGTCAATACCCTACAATAATTATACATAAAACCAATAATTGTACAAAAACATGTCACTTAGGACATAAATAGGTAGATTCAGGTACAATGGCTGAAAGTTACGGCGGCGTAGCGTAGCCTGTTTAGGCTACACCGCCGTAAATTAGCTAGGCTAGTAATGATTCTCAATATACTTACCTGCTAATTTACGGCGGCGTAGCCTAAAACGAGCGGGCGTAAGGGCGCCTAATTCAAATGGGTTGGGGGGGGGCGTGTTTCATGGTAATGAGGCTTGACCTCACGTTTTTGACGTTTTTTGTCACTGCGCATGCCCCGGGCGACTACATTTCCCAGTGCGCATTGCGGCTAAGTACGCCGTACAGGCCTATTGATTTTGACGTGGACGTAAACGACGTAAATCCCGATTCGCGGACGACTTACGCAAACAACGTAAAAATTTCGAATTTCGCGGCGGGAACGACGGCCATACTTAACATTAATATTCCACTAGAGCCTAGCACTAACTTTACGCGGCCTATCTCTTACGTAAACGGCGTAAAAGTACTGCGTCGGCCTGGCGTTCGTTCCTGAATCGGCGTATCCCCTCATTTACATAATCTACGCCGGCCGCAATGGAAGCGCCATCTAGCGGCCATCAGAAAAATTGCAATCTAAGATAGGACGGCGCAAGCCGTCGTATCTTAGATATGTTTAAGCGTATCTCTGTTAGAGAATACACTTAAACATAAGTCGGTGCAGATTCAGAGTTAGGTCGGCTTATCTGTAGATAAGCCGGCCTAACTCTTTCTGAATCTACCTAAAAGTCTATAAAAAAACAACTAGTGTAAGTGAACCGAGTTTAGAAAAGTTAACGTGACAAAGAATGATTAGTCCTTGAAAATAACAGACTTCTGTGACTCCTGTGTTCTTGTACCCCTCCATCGGTCAAACTATGTGCTCACCTCATAAAGAGACCTTATAAAGGCCCATATAAGCCTTCCCCTTAGGGGTATAGCTCCAGTAACTAGCGGCTCACCTCTGGTTCCTGTGACCTTTTGCTACACTTGTGTAGTATTCCTTGTATACATGTCGCTCGTAGACTAATAGAAACTGACATATTGCTGAATTGTATAAAAGCAATCATTTAATAAAAAGGCTAAAAGGCACACTCGCATTTGTAGGTGCACTGCCTCCAGTGCACACGAGTAGGTCGCTATACACATTGAGGTTAAAGGCCCCCTTAATAGTCAAATAGATCATTTTAGTCTCATCAGACCAGAACACATTTTTTCCAGATTTCCAGAATCTTCAAGGTGCGTCTTAAGGTGGTCAGATGAGACTAAAATTTAATTATTTGGCCTCAACACCAAACAATATGTCTGGTGGAAATCCAATGCAGCTCACCATCCAAATAACACCATTCCTACAGTAAAGCATGGAGGCGGTAATATCCTCTTATGGGGGTGTTTCTCTGCAGCAGGGGCTGGAGCACTTGTCAGGATAGAAGGAAAGATGGATGGGGCACAATACCAGCAAATTCTTGAGGAAAATCTGCTGCCCTCGGCCAAAAAGTTGTCAATGGAAAGAAGGTTTACCTTCCAACATGACAATGACCCAAAGCACACAGCAAAAATCACCACACAGTGGTTGAAGGAGAAAAAGGTTAATGTCCTTGCATGGCCTAGTTAGAGCTGAGACATAAATTTATGTTTCCTTTTTTACATAAAAATAACAAACGTGTTCTACTTACCTGCTCTGTGAAATGGTTTTGCAAAGAGCAGCCCAGACCCTCCTCTTCTCGAGTCCCCTCTTTGGCGCTTCTGGCCCACCCCACCTGTTGAGTGCCCCCACAGCAAGCAGCTTGCTATGGGGGCACTTGAGCTGAGCCACAGTTCGGTCTGTCCATTCAGACATGGAGCCGCGGTTCAGCCCATCCGTCTCTCTCCTGATTGGCTAACTGATTGTTATTGAAAGCAGCGCTACCAATCAGGAGGGAGAGTCACAGACGGGTGAGGCACTCGTGCACATCACTGGATAGAGATGGGCTCAGGTAAGTATTAGGAGGCTTGCTACACATCAAAAGGTATGTTGTTTTTTTTTTTTATCTTAATGCATAGAATGTATTCTGATAACAAAAAAATGCCTTTTATAACCTCTTTAAAAACCCCATTAAAAATCTGTGGAATGACTTGAAGACTGCAGTCCCATTTTTTTATTTATTTTTTGTCTTAATGCGGGGGTTCCGCGGGTTTTTCGTTTTTTTTTTTTTTGCAATGCATCTCCTGCTCTTACCTTCTTCAAAAATGCACCTGTGTCTCCCAGTTTTTATGCCCGCAGCATTGCACTTGTCCCGAAAAGGAGATGTTTTAAAATCTAAAGATGGACGTTTCCATCTTTACTGTGGGCACTGTGAAGCCCAGCAGCTTGTCCTTCCGTGATACGGTAACTAAAATGGAGAATTCGTCGCCGCCCACGTCACATGACCCGCTTGCCGAGTCACGTGACCCGTGAGATATCACAGGATTACAGCACAGCGCGTCTCCTGGGATTCTAATGATTCACTCCCAGGAGACATAGCGCTAGTCGGGGGAAATGAGATACACACCCACTCCCACGGGGAAAAGTGAGTGACAGCCCGGAAAATGTAGGATTACTAAGGTAAACAACGCGATTTAAAAAATAAATAAAACGGATTATGTTTTATCGATGGCTAGTGGTTAAATGCAGCAAAAGTCAACATTGGGTGAACCTCCGCTTTAAGTTGGAGAGATTTCTCCTTACTTCCTGTCCAGGTGATGACCTTTTTACCAGACATTAACCACTTTCCGCCAAATTGCATGCCTGGTACGTCATTTGACTTCAAGTGGTTGTACCCGGATGATGCCTGTGGCTGCAGGCATCACCCCGGTACTTTTTTTTTTTTTTCTTTTTGGCTCTTTTGTAATAGCGACCGGAGAGGCTAGAATAGCCACTAGATTGCTATTGCAAGCATCGGGAGGGGGAGAATGCCTTCCGCAGCTCTCTCCCATCACACTGGGAGACCCAAGCTACCAGCTGGCACATCCGCCGACTGGCCAGACAGCCAAACTGGAATCGACTTTGATCGGGTTTCCACTATGGTATCCTGAAGCGATGACACGACATTGGTTCAGTTTTACCTACAGTAGCTGTCAACAGAGGCATTTTTTTTTTAAATCCAAAGTATTGAAAAACACAGATCTTGGCATTTTGAATGCCTTCAATTGCAAAGGAGGGCCTTGGGGTCTTATTGACCTCAGATCCCTCTATAAAGAGTACCTGTTGTGTGCCTATTGCTGTTACAAGGATGTATATATTAAGTGATTAAATGTTTTTTTTTTTTTTTTTAATTAAATTAAAGTGCCCCTGTCCCCCCTGTGCTAGTGCGCAAATGCAAACGCTTGCATCGGTCCCGTACGCACGCAAACAGCGATCATTACACACAGGTGAGGCATCGCTGTGAACATCAGATCATGGGCAGTAATTGTAGCTTTAGACCTCTGTAGACATAAAGTGATAACCTGTAAAGGCTTTTAACCACTTCACATCTCGCCCATAGTCAAATCACGTCCACAGATGGGATTTCCCGTCCCGGGTGGACGTCATATGATGTCCTGGGCTTTCCGGCCGTCTAGGGGGTGTGCCCGCGGCATTGCTTGGTGCCCGGCGGACGCGATGTCTGCTGAGCACCGTCACGGCAGGACCGTGGATCTGAGGTGAGGAGACCGATGTGTGTTCCCGGTCTCCTCCCCTTGTGAATCCCCTCCCCCCACAGTTGGAATCGCTCACAGGGAACATATTTAACCCCTTCAGTGCCCCTAGTGTTAACCCCTGCCAGTCACATTTACACAGTAATCAGTGCAGTTTTATAACACTAATCACTGTATAAATGTGAATGGTCCCAAAAATGTGTCTAAAGTGTCTGATATGTCCGCCGCAATATCACAATAAAAATCGCAGATCGCTGCAATTACTAGTAAAAAAAAATGTTTTAAATTAAAATGCAATAAATCTGTCCCCTTTTTTGTAGACGCTATAACTTTCGCGTAAACCAATCAATATACGCTTATTGCGGTTTTTTTTTACCAAAAATATGTAGAAGAATACATATCGGCTTGAACTGAGCTTTCGGCACTGTCACGCTTTGAATGACTATTGCGCGGTCGTGCGACGTGGCTCCCAAACAAAATTTACATTCTTTTTTTTTCCCCACAAAAAGAGCTTTCTTTTGGTGGTATTTGATCACCTGTGCGGTTTTTATTTTTTGCGCAATAAAAAAATAAGTAGAGCGACAATTCTGAAAAAAATACAATATTTTTTACTTTTTCCTATTATAAATATCCCATTAAAAAAAATAAAAAAATCTGTTTAGTCCCATACATATTCTTCTACATATTTTTGGTAAAAAAAAAAACCCTGCAATAAGCGTATAGTGATTGTTTTGCGCAAACGTTATAACGCCTACAAAATAGGGGATAGAATTATTAATTTTTTTTGTTTTTTTTTTTTACTAGTAATGGTGGCGATCTGCGATTTTTGGCACGACTGCGATATTTTGACGGACATATCGGACACTTTTGACACACTTTTGGGACCATTCACATTTATACAGCGAACAGTTCTATAAAATGCACTGATTACTGTATAAATGTGACTGGCAGGAAAGGGGTTAACACTAGGGGGCGATCAAGGGGTTAAATATGTTCTCTGCTAGCTGATTCTTACTGTGGGGGGAGGGGACTGACTGGGGGAGGTGACCGATGGTTATCCCTATATACAAGGGACACACCATTGGTCTCCTCTCCCTAACAGGACATGGATCTCTGTGTTTACACACAGAGATCCACGTCCCTGGCTCTGTGACTGCCGATCGTGGGTGCCTGGTGGACATCGCGGCCGCCAGGGACACGCATCGGCACCTATGTGACACAGCGGCCAGAGGCCGTATATTGACAGCCTCCCAGCAGATTAGAGCCACCTTGTGGCCGTAAGTAGTCGGCGGCCGGATGGCAGGTGGTTAATAAATCAAAAAGTAAAAAATATTGTGTTTTTTTCAAAATTGTCGCTCTTCTTTTGTTTATAGCGCAAAAAATAAAAGCCGCAGAGGTTAACAAATACCACCAAATGAAAGCTCTGTTTGTGGGGGAAAAAAACTTTCCACAGCCCCCTGGGTAAAAAAGTGAGTGTTATACGCCAATAAATACAGTATTTACTGCACATCATCGTAACATCATCTTTTATAATTGGGTTATGTAATGTGTTTTTTTCACATTAAAATGTGGAAAAAATGTGTATTTTTTCCAAAAAAATGCTGCATAAGTACCGTGTGACATAAAAAATTGCAAAACCCACCGTTTTATTCTCTGGGGCTTCTGCTTTAAATAAAATACATAATGTTTGGGGGGTTCTAAGTAACTTTATAGCAAAGAAAAACCCCTCGTTGTTACATGTGAACAAAAAGTGCCATAAAAAGCCTCTGATAGGAGTTCAAATCCAAACCCCACTTCATATACAAAACAAAAACGTAAAGTTGTATTTAGTATATTGTACAATTACAAAGAAAGAAAGTTCTCCTTATTGGTCTTTTATTACTCTCCTATCCAGTACCTGTACACAGCAACTACATCGGAATGTGCTGCCCTCTAATGGTCTTTCCGGGGAAGTACATGATCCCTCAGACGTCTATCTGCTCTGCCTACGTCCCGCCATCTCACAACAGCAGATGGAGCGCACGGAAGTCCTGAGAACCAGACAGCTCCTTACGACGTGGTTAGCTTTATTTTATTCACACCATTTTATTAACCGCAGCCCCTAAAGCAATGCGTACAGAGCCCACGAGTCGAGAAGCGATTCTAACAACAGAAAATAAGCAACATTGGAACACATAGCTCCTCCGCTGGTTTCTGGAAGTGAGCATGCGCAGTGCGACCGAGCCGGGTGTACAGGAAGTGAGAGCAATGGAGGTGTGTTGATGGTTGGTGAGGTGACTATAGATAGAGTCCTGTGTTCTGAGACACACATGGGATTTCTCTTTAAAAACTTGCAGCTCTCGTTGGAGGTGTGTGGAATGAAGAGGCTGTACAATGGTAATTACTGTCCTTACTTCACATTGCAGTAATGACATGTTTTTACAGTGACCAGCATACATAACTGGAACTTTCTGGAGTTGGTGGGGTGATTCAGGTGCCATAATGGTTTAACCCCTTTGCAGCCACAGGCGTTCTTGTGCGCGTTAGGGCCCTTTCACACGGGGCAGATCAGTAATTATCCGCCTCCGTGTGTCCGTAAGCTCAGTGGTGCTCCGTATATACCAGCTGAGCGGGCGGCTGACAGGGCGGTCCCCGCACACTGTGCAGGGACCGCCCTGTCTTTTCTCTGCTCTCCCATATGGGGGGATCGGATGAACACGGACCGTGTGTCTGTGTTCATCCGATCCGCAGACGGAAGAAAAAATAGGACATTCTTCCGTCTGCAAAATCGGATCTTTGCGGAGGCGGGTGATTACGGGCCCTAATCACCCGCCTCCGCAAAGATCTGATTTTGCAGACGGAAGAATGTCCTATTTTTTCTTCCGTCATCGGATCAGATGAACACGGACACACGGTCCGTGTTCATCCGATTCCCCCATAGGGGAGAGCGGAGAAAAGACAGGGCGGTCCCTGCACAGTGTGCGGGGACCACCCTGTCAGCCGCCGGCTCAGCGGGGATATACGGAAACGATCCCCGCTGAGCTTACGGACACTTGGAGGCGGATCATTACTGATCCGCCCGTGTGAAAGGGCCCTACGGGTGTCAGCGGATGTTTATCCGCTGACACCCGCAATCACATAGGGACCAATGTATGTGCCTTTTTCATCTGCAAGCGGATGGATGAAAAAGCGGACATACGGTCCGCACGTCTGAAAGAGAGGGTTAACCACGAGTACCAGCACGTTATTCCTCTTCAATGCTGGCACTCTGATTGTTTGACTAACAATTACTCTGACATTTCTATCTCTTTTTTTATTTTTTTGAGACAGAGCTTTTTTTTGGTAGTATTTAGAGAGGACCCATCCTTACCTGATGCTGAGATGACCACAGTTGATTTACTCGCCCACACAGGATCCAGTCTTGTCTTGCTGAGACCTTGGAAGTGAGGTGTCTCTCGCGCTACTAATGAGTAGATATGAATGTGGGGAAGTTAGAGTGACAGAAGCTGCTAGATCTAATGGTGTTCGCTGTACACATAAATAAATAGCTTATAAAATGATCTTGCGCTAAAGATATATAAGATCAAATATGTGCAAACTACAAAAAGTGCAAAATAGTGGTAAAGTGCTATATGAGCAATGCCAAAAAAGCTCATATATAATGTATGGTGAACATATATATACCGATCCACAAACAGATGTGATCAATATATAAAGTGTCACTGTGCAAATAAATAAAAGTGCAAAAATACCAAAAGTGCAAAAGCTGCACCAATGTACATAATATGGAAAATGGTTCAATATTGCAATATGAAAAAGATGGGTGAAAGTAAAGTTGAAAATTACGTTTTTAAAACGTCCCAAATAATGAATAAAGGGACAAATCTTCTAATATCTCCAAAGTCTTGATGAGAGTATTTCCTTAATTGAAGTATTGAACCATGGTGTCTGTCCTTCACCAGTCTCACAGAACTCTCACCCTCCAGATACAATATAACAGACACATCAACTTTTTTTCTTCCACTCCTCTTACAAATGGACTCTTACAATAAATAAAGCAATAGCAAGCCTGTTAGGGTAAAACTGCAGCGTGTATACGCTGTCTTACTGTTCCCTCCGCTCCTTCCGGTCTGTGGTGGCCTCAATCTCCCTACGGCGTTACGTCACGCACCTCGTGACTTCTTCAATGAAGTAAAAAAAAAGAAATCTAAAACACCCCTATCCCCAGTAGCTCGCGCCCAGAAGCGAACGTGCACGTATATCCCGCCCACATATGTAAACGCCATTCAAACCACACATGTATGGTATCGCCGTGTGTGTTATAGCGAGAGCAATAATTCTAGCACTGGACCTCGCCTGTAACTCTAAACGGGTAACCTGTAAAACATTTTAAAGTGTCGCCTATGGAAATTTTTAAGTACCAAAGTTTGGCGCCATTCCATGAGTGTGGGCAATTCTAAAGCGTGACAAGTTAGGTATCTATTTACTCGTAACATCATCTTTCACATTATACAAAAAAATTGGGCTAACTTTACTGTTTTGCTATTTTTTTAATTCATGAAACCGTTTGTTTTTTTTTTACAAAAAAAGGCGTTTGAAAAATTATTGCGCAAATACATGGTGAGATAAAAAGTTGCAATGACTGCCACTTTATTCCCTAGGGTGTCTGCTAAAAAATATATATATATAATGTTTCTGAGTAATTTTCTAGCAAAAAAAATTATGATTTTTACATGAAGGAGAGATGTGCCAAAAAAGGCGTGGTATGGAAGTGGTTTAAGAGGAACTGCACTCTGCTCACATAATTTGTAATAAAAACATCTTTGCCATTCTGAAGCTTCCCTCCAACCACTTTGCATATTATTTTATATATACTGTGATTCTGTACTTGCCAAATATGCTACAGAAATCTCCCTCCACGGAGTCTGGCTAGAACCATTTTTATATTTACACAGACACACCTCCAGCTCTGCAGCACTCATTGGCCCTCTTATGACTCACCCCTCTGCCTTCCTGGAAAACTCTCACAAAAGTTAGAGAGAGAGCTGTGCATGATGTCATAAGCCTAGGCGTTTTAACAGACAAGAAATAAAGGAACAAGGTAGGGAATTTTTTTTTGAGGGGATTATAGCGGTGCCAGGCAAAATACAAAACAATGTTCAAAGAATATAAAAGAAGACAATGGTTTATTTATTGCAATCAATCAAGATGGACAGCAAAACAAAATGAGGAATATACATTAAAGCGGGGGTTCACCCTAAAAAAAAAAATCTAACATTACAATGAGCTGACCTGTGACACGGACATTATGCTGGTCTTTTTTCTTTCGTACATACTGTTTTATCTGTATTTTCTCCCCGGATTCCCTGCGAGAGTGGGCGTTCCTATTCACAGGGTAAGTGATTGACGTTCGGGTCGGACACAGGTGGGCGGATCAGGTACAAGTTTGGAGGATAAGGCAGGAGCAGCATCAGGGCAGGCGGAGGTCAGAAGTATCAGAGACAAGCCGGGTACACAGGAACGTCAATCAGTTAATAGGTAACAGGTGGGTAACAGGAACGCTGAAGACCGAGCAGCAAGAGGCTATGGGATGAGCCCCATTAAATAGCCTGGACTGGCGCCAAAATGGCGTCAGCACGTGCCCGCGCGCCGTTGCCGCGATTGTGCGTGCCGATCTGCCGCGAACGCGCGCTGGTGTGCCATTGCCGCTATTGCGCGCACCCGTGCGCGACTGCGCCTGTTAGCGCCACCTAGTGGCCGACCACGTCTATGACAGGCAGCACGGATAGGCGGCAAGGATGGGCACTGATAGGCGGCATGGATGGGCACTGATAGGCGGCATGCATGGGCACTGATAAGTGGCACAGATGGGCATAGATGGACACTGATAGGTGGCACTAACGTATGTGTTGTATTAGTGCTTGCCAATCAGTGATGCCCATTGCGGGCACTGATTGGCATCCATTATTTGTGATCGTCATCCCTGGTGGTCTAGAGTGGCATACCTGTGTTTTGCATCCCTGGTGGTCTAGTGGCATCCTCGGGGTGGCTGTGCTGATAATCGATCAGCACAAACTCCCCCTGTCAGAGAAGCAGCCGATCGACTCTCCTCTACTCGCGTCTGACAGACCCGAGTGAGGAAAAGCCGATTACCGGCTTTTCCTGTTTACATCGTGATCAGCCGTGATTGGACACGGCTGATCACGTGGTAAAGAGTCTCCGTCGGAGACTCTTTACCTAGATCAGTGTTGCGGGGTGTCAGACTGACACCCTGCAACAACGATCACCGCGATGCGCGCCCCCGGGGGCGCACAGCGGCTCGATATCATGAGGACGTCATATGACGTCCACTCAGGATATTGAAACCACTTTGCCGACGTCTTTTTGCATAAGGTGGGTGGCAAGTGGTTAAGAGAATTAGAGATCACATCTTGCCTCTTTATAAGAAACTTACCACCACTGCCCTAAATAGACTTTCTTTTTTTGTTTTGACTGTATAACTATTAAGGTTTTGTATTTTTTTTTTTTTTTAAAACATTATTTCAATATATTTTTGTATTATCATTATATATTGTTTCCATGCTCATTTTGATTCATGTCTTTATTTATAGAGCAGCTGGACCTCTGATTTGGGCCGATTTTGTCTGGTTCCTCCTGTATGTTGGTCTCATGTAGCTGGGTGCCATGTATCTATCATGCCCCGGACGCACTGTCTTGGCCTGTTGTTGCCCTTGGTTTCACGTTGGGACTCCGATCCGTGGCTTCATGGACACCCAAGGGCACTTTTTCTATGACACTCTGCCCGCTTCTGGCCCCGCCCCCTGCAGTCAAACCTTCTCCCTTTACACCTCCTATATCTTCCGCTCTGTTGGTGGATCTGTATGTGTCCCGAACGGCCGTGTCATGCCTTGCTGACGTTTATACTACCAGGCTGTATGGGACTTGTAGGCTCGTACTGGGCATGCGCATGTGCGGTGGCCACTCTGTCCGCTGCCGCTTGGTGACGTCAGACGCAGAGCGGCTGGGGGGGCTATTCAAACAGGCTGAGCCGGCTTCATTTGCCGGCTTGCCTTGATGGGGTGCACACATAGAAAATGTTTAAATCCAGGTATTTGTTCAACCTCTTTTTCCATACTTTCTTTTCGTTTTTGTTAGTACTGAGATCAATTGGCAGCAATCACATCTCTAATTAGTTTGTTTTGCTTTGATTTCAGTCTTTTACAGATTTTCTTTTTCTTTGCTGTCTTTTTGACTCCAGACACACTCAGCGCAACAGGGTGAAAAAAAACTTTTTTACTATCACCCTGCAGGGCATTTGATGTTTAGACCCTTGTGTCTTCTATATATTAATTGGTAAGTTCTATCTTACTCACTTGGGTTTTGTTGTGTGTTTTTTTTTTTTTCCCCCTAACTTTATCTAATTATAATTTTAGATTCTTTAGCTTTCATTATCTTGGCAGTTCAACATGCGCCCCATCGTTCTGATACGCAATATTATTCTTCACTACGTAGGTAGGGAGGCTATGTTTAGCCTAATTGGTTAGGGATAATTATTGGCTATGACTTTTTTTCTCATGGCAATTAATCCCTACCTATCATTATTTTGTATTTTTGCTTCCTAGTTTGAAGTATAGCCCCCTGCAGCCCCACTAGGGTTGTTGTCTCTATATTGTGACCCGTGGGCACCTTCTTTGGCTTGACCTTACTCTGAGGGTATGTTGCTTTTTGTACTCATCTCTGAGGTCTCGACTTCATGGACCCCATTTTAGTTCGGTCATTCTCTGATCTCTAGCTGTTCTTTATTAAAATGTATGTTTATTGCCGTTTTTTCATATAATTTTGTTTCCTTTGTAGAATGCACTATTGCATTGTATGAATTACACTCCCCTGAAGAAGCCAAAGACTTGGCGAAACATGTCGGGAAACTGTGCTATATTCATCCCTTAATGTATATTCCTCATTTTGTTTTGCTGTCTATCTTGATTGATTGTAATTAATAAACCATTGTCTTCTTTTATATTGTTTCTACATTGTTTTGTATTTTGCCTGGCACCGCTATAATCCCCTCAAATTTTTTTTGCCTACCTTGTAACTATTGTATGGGATGAGGTGCTGCATCAAATAGAGGACACACCAAGCACTTCCACTATACAAGAAAAAGGAAGTGGGCTGTATAAGGCATTTACTGGCAGATTTTTTTTTATAATATCCAAAGGTAAAACAACAAGAGTAAAAGATTTTATAGATGCAAAGTTGAAAAAATGACTAAAGGTCCACTTTAATAACCACTTTTTAAAAAGTATGATTTTTTTTTTCTATTAAAATAATATTGGCATCCTCCCGGTCTCCATGTACTTCACACATGCACAAACCTTCTAAAGACCCTACTTCTTGTTCCTCCCACAGGTCCATTGCCTTGCTAAACAATGACTTTAAAATCGTGGCAAAACTATTCACACTACGTCTACATCATATGTTGTCATCTGTCCTTAAGGGCCCTTTCACACGGGCGGACAAACGGTCCGTTTTTTACAAGTCCGTTTTACTTGTAATGCTTCCCTATGGGATTGCAGACGTTAGCGGATTGAGCATCCGCTAACGTCCGCAAACATCCGCCTCCGCAAAGATCCGCTTTTTCAGACGAAAGAAAACCCTATTTTTCTTCTGTCTGGCGGAACGGATCGGATGAATACAGATACACGGTCCGTATTCATCCGATTTCCCCATGGGGGAGAGCAGAGGAAAGACAGGGCGGTCTCTGCACAGTGTGCGGGGACCGCCCTGTCTGCCGACAGATCAGCGGGGATTTACGGATGATCCCCGCTGAGCAGATGGACACACACGGGGCCGATCAATACGGATCCGCTCCGTGTGAAAGAGCCCTAACGCTGATCAAACGGTTCATGTCACATAAGGCTACCGACATCAATTTATGGTCGAATATATTTTTATTAACAAATTTCAATGGATTAAAAAGACAATCTAAGTGTTTAAAGTAAAAATGACATGAAAAACAATCTCAGAATATTAAATACAGTGCACCGAAACAATGCTCGCAGAGGATCTTTCCACCAAGAAGAATATGATGATTAATAAGGGCACAATTATTAGGAATAGAGGAATACAGCAGCAGAATTTATTCTCCCCCTTAGAATCAATGTCCTCAGGGGTACCGACATCAATTTATGCAGGTTATACACTATACATGCCCAGCATACAAATACAGGTACATGAGTGGTGGCCTGACTCGACATTGAAAAAGCCTTTGATACTGTTGAATGGCCCTTTCTGTGGGAAGCTCTACGCACAATGAGATTCCCTTTGGTCTTCATTGACTGCTTGAAGGTGCTCTATTGCAATCCCCTTTCTTCCATTAGACTGGGTGCTGGTCTGTCGACTCCCTTTCCCTTGACCAGGAGCAGCTGTCAGGGCCATCCTCTTTCTCCAGGCTTATCTGTCATAGCTTTCAAACCCATTGGGGAAGCTCTGCCTACTTTCTTACATATCAAAGGTCTCCATATTGGCTGGCTGGAGTAGAGAGTGTAGCCCTGTATGCAGAGGATATGCTCCTCTTCCTTTATGATGGAGGTCTTTCCTTACAAGGTGCCCTTTAGGTCCTAGACTCTTTCTCCCCTGTTCCTGTCATAAACGTCAAATCCCTCTGGTTTCCTATTAAAGGGGAGTTCCAGCCAATATTTATGTTTATTAAAAGTCAGCAGCTACAAAAAGTGTAGCTGCTGGCTTTTAATAAACAGACACTTACCTGCTCCAGCGTTCCCGCGACGCGCCGGCCGGGGCTCCGCTCCTCTCCCCCCCTCCCCGGCCGGCGTCTTCATTGTCACTATGGGCACCCGGCCGTGACGGCTTTCGGCTTCACGGCCGGGCACCCAGTGCAATGCTAGCGGCACTGCGCATTCGCGGCCTGGCGCTGCGCTGTTTAATTGGACAGGCGATCGCCTAGGACATGTCACTTGTCCTAGGCGATCGCCTACAGGGAGGGGCTGCCAAAAGGCGATTAAGCTTATTCGCCTTTGCAGCCCCTCGGCGGAAGGAGGAAGTGGGACAGGAAGTCCCCTTCTGCTGAAGCCCCCACTCCCCCCCCAAAAAAAATTAAATGCCAGGAGTGGGATAAGCGGAAGTTCCATTTTTGGGTGGAACTCCGCTTTAACCTTGATGCGACCCATCTTACAATGGGGCCTGGCCTTCCCAGACTGCTACAAATACTTTCTGGCTACACAGTTAGTCAGGGCTGCCTGCTGGTTAAACCCTAACGCGCTAACACTGCCACCCTGTTATTCAGGGGCTCCCTACCCTCTCACCCCCTCTATGATCACCACCCTATGGGCATGGAAGGTGGGTCTGGCACTTGAAGGTTATCCTAATGTTGCTATTTTCCCTAGTTCCCCCTTGTGGCTTAACCCCACTTTATCCCATTTCTATATGCTCCCGGAGCTTAGTATTTGAACCAAGTATGGCATTAGAACATCTCCCAAGTCATCACCGTCCACTCTTTGCTTCCGCTACTCCAACTATCTACAGCCTATAATGTCCCTGTTGGTTACATATTTCGGTATCTACAGCTCTCCCATGCTTTCCATAATCCGTTACTGCATTCCCCCTCCTTGTGGTCCAGTCGACCTTGGAAGAAGGTCTCTGAACAGAATGTGATGAGAAGCCCACATCTTGTTTAAACTCTCACCTCTTGTTGGTGCCCTTACCAGCCCTGGATAGACTTAGGGCCCGATGGCAGCATGACATGCCAGACCTGGAATCTGATGATTGGGAGGATATTTGGTGTAACTGTTGCAGTGGCCATGTTGCATGTTGCATGAAAACCATACAGCAGCCATAACATATTATTAAACAGTGTATTAAACAGTGTAGCAGTAGAAATAAACTCACTCCCTCCTCCCTTATTCTCAGGAATTCATAGGCTTTATGCTTCAAAAGAGTTGTTATCTCATCAGAAAAGCAGAACCAAGCTAGGTGATAAGGTCGCCTGGCAGGGTTCCTGGCCTGTCGTAAAACTGTCACCCTCTCCCCTCAGAGAATCAGCAGACCCCGGTCGTAAATGCCTTAGTACTCATAAAGCCTAAACTGTGGAATAAGTATGAAAGTTAAGCATGTTTCATAACTTCCAGCTAACTCATAGCACAGCCAAACAACGGACATATTTAGTTTCCTCAGATAATTTGTAACGTTTCAAGCCCAGACATGAGTATGATCAATTATGTGGAAGGCCCCTGGCCCCATTTATTCGTCCTAGGTAAAATAACAATAGCAAACTTGTCATGTTTGGACTTTTCTTAAAGCAAATATCACGCTGAACAATAAAATGGATATTGTTAGTCTATAAACATTAGAGCTGCAGAGATATGAAAATGGATCACAAAGCGACCTGGGATATGGGCATGAATATGGACCCCTCCCAGTAACCAGCCCCTAACTAAGATGACCAGACAATTGGTCACTGGTCGTGTCAAATGCCGCTTTGATCTGACAGAAAAGAGGAGATGCATAGAGAGTTCTCCTTTTTACCATCCAAGCAGGAGCATCTGCCAAGTTTGAGAACCGATTACCCAGTTCATCGATCGAACTCTGATCAACCCTTGGACATTAATTGCAAATATTCTTCTTCTTCAACTCTACCTTATTACTTTGTGGCTGTATATTGTTGTTATCTCTTTAAAACATATTTTTCTGTAACACTTTATTGCACCAAGTTTGCCCTTTTTATAATAAAATTGTATGTTGAAAAGTGTTAACCTTGTCCCTAAAACTCTTAATGCAATCTATAAATGAACCTGCCTCCTGAAGTGCGCTACTGTTGTAGAGTAAGGCCTCTGAGCAGACCTGTCTGTGGTGGCAGTGTGTGCTGCAGACACTTATTCTAAAATTATAATTGGCATTGCTGAAATCACGAGTATCCCCTGGCTCTGCCTTTTTAAACGGGGGTGGTGGCAGTTAAAGGGTAATTGTGTAATTAGAAAAAATAAAAAAACTGCGCCAACTCAATATAACCAGCTGTGATGCCAGAACAAAGTAAATAAATTGATCAAGATGAAACAGTCCTAAAAAATGTCCCGGTGATAATGAAGCAATAAATGTAGCAATAAATGGTATTCAGCTGGAAACTGACAACACTGCAGTGCAGGGTAAAATCATCAGTGAATCCGCCACCACATAGACAGCCTCTTACCAGATCGATAAGAGGTATTAGCCTTAAGCAGATTTAACCGCACAGTGATAGCACCGGGTCCAGGGGAATCCAGAACCAATCCTCCACGGGAAAGAACCAGCTGCCAGGGGAATCCACAATCCTCCACAGGAAAAAAACAGCTGCCCCTTCACTCTGAAGTTCCGTGGGTCACCAGAACAGAAAACAGGCCGTAGCGTGATACCGTTTAGGGGTTTTTATTTCAGTAAAAAAGATTGTACTTACAATTAAGCAGAATCATAAAAGCATTTAAAATTGGTGCCGGCCGGCAACGGAGGAGTCCTTCCTCATTCAAAATTACCGCGGTAGCGTCTCTGAGCGCACGTCCCAGACGCGTTTCGTCATAGGTTGACGTTTTCAATGGGGATTGAATTGAATTGTGTAATTAGCCCAGTAACAATCGCTCTCAGGCTGCTGGCACTTAGATTGTGGTCCCGCAAGCTGGAAAATCTTTGTGCTGGGCGCAACGGAGAGTGGCATTGTTACGTGAGTGACATCGTGGTGTGAAGTCGGCCTGTGCTTCGTCGCAAGTTAACGCGGTGGGCGTGGATCTGACACTCGTGTTCGTCACATTTGGGACCTCTCTTTTTGGTCTTTGGTCTCTTTACGGGACAGGCTCATACAATTCAAAGTCATCCATAAAGCCTACTTTGCTCCCTATAGACTTCATAAGATGCAGTCCTCTCACCTGCCGGAGTATTGGCGATGTGGAGATCCCTTGGGTGATTTCTCCCACATATTCTGGTCTCGTCCTGCTGTTACCAGGTTCTGGGCGGATGTGCTGCCTGGAATGTGTTCTATGTTTTTCTATAACCCTTTGTGTGTTGAGTCTGGTGGAACACCTTATTCCCACTGTGGCTGAACGTGAACTGACTAGCTTATTTATTTTTTATGCCAGGAAAGCTATAGCGTTATACTGGAATACGTCTCCCCTCCACCTCACCCCCTTTCCCCTCAATTTAATTTTTGAAACAATTAATGAATAAGTCTGCCTCTCTATAAAGACACCTACACTAATAGAAGCTGCCCCAGGAAGTATAATAGGGTCTGGTCCAAATGGTTGGCTGATCCCTCTACTGCTTTAGAGATGACGGTGTGTGTGTGATAGTTTGAACCTTTTAGCCCTATTCCATTTGTATATTTGCCATGGCTACATCTCCCCTCTTTTCTTGAATACACTTCTCTTGATCTGCTTATCCAATACCAATGTTCATGTGTGCTGCACCACCTTTGTTACCCTTGGGTGTAATTCCACATGTTGTTCACCTTCATTTTGTGTTATTTTTCTGTTGTTGCTCCTGCGTGCACTTGCACCACTGTAATTAGATTTTGTTGTATTTTAAATGTCTGTTGAAACTCAATAAACAGATTCATGAGAAAAAAAAAAAAAAAAAAGCGGAAGAATGGTAAGTACAAACCCTTTTTTGGAAAGCAGGCGTACAAAGGTAATCTTATTTTTTTTGCCAACATTTTTGGGAAATGGAGAAACATGCCGGTAATGAGGGGGATAAAAACGGAGCTTGAGAATGGTGCACTAGATACATTAAAGGCCAAAAACTGCCTCTGTAGATAAGAGGCATCTGTAGATGTGGGGGAAGAAAAATCTGTGCAGCTCTGATCAAAGTTGAATAATGCCCTTACTATAGGTGATGTATAATGTCTTTTAATGGCGCTTTAAAGGGGTTGTAAAGGTACAATTTTTTTTTCCCTAAATCGCTTTCTTTACCTTAGTGCAGTCCTCCTTCACTTACCTCATCCTTCAATTTTGCTTTTAAATGTCCTTATTTCTTCTGAGAAATCCTCACTTCCTGTTCTTCTGTCTGTAACTCCACACAGTAATGGGAGGGTTTCTCCCTGGTGTGGAGTGTCGTGCTAGCCCCCTCCCTTGGACTACAGGAGAGTCAGGATGCCCACTAACACACAGCTCCTTTCTCTTGCGTAGAGACCGTCCTGACTCTCCTGTAGTCCAAGGGAGGGGGCGAGCACGACACTCCACAGCAGGGAGAAACCCTTGCACTACTGTGTGGAGTTACAGACAGAAGAACAGGAAGTGAGTATTTCTCAGAAGA
Source organism: Rana temporaria (assembly GCF_905171775.1). NCBI lineage: Eukaryota > Metazoa > Chordata > Amphibia > Anura > Ranidae > Rana > Rana temporaria. The sequence continues at coordinate 370,297,525 of NC_053492.1, read as the reverse complement.
AATAAGGACATTTAAAAGCAAAATCGAAGGATGAAGTAAGTGAAGGAGGACTGCACTAAAGTAAAGGAAGCTATTTAGGGGAAAAAATAATTGTACCTTTACAACCCCTTTAATGTATGAGGTGTGAAAATGTAATTTCCAAAACCGACTGTAAAAAAAAAAAAGTTTGCTTACCTATGTGCTAGTGGCTGTTGTCACCTTCAAAGTAGTCCCCATGTGATGCACTTTTCTAGACGACTGTGCCACTGCCAGAAACATTGCTGGAATTTGTTTTACAGAACGCTGCCCAGTATCTTTGTTGCAGCGCCCTGAATGTCCAGAATGTCATTAAATGTGTCCTTTTAAAGTATATACCCTCACCTTGTAAGACCACCCATTCAGTTTAAAATAGAAATGAAAGGCAAAACATTTGTGTATACATGTAAAACAAAATAATAAACTCCTATTTTTACCTTTTTTTAATAAGTGATCACATTCCCTCTGTTCTCTGCTGCAAAAGGAGCTCAGAGAGACAGGGGAGGAGAAACAGCAGCACAGTGATCTTTCCAGTGAATGACTGTGCAGGGGGGCAGGGGTGTGTGTATCAGGACAAGTCTGATCATTGGAGGGAAGCAGGCTGAGTTCTCAGCACGGCTAAAGAACTGACCATGCTGTGCTCTCAAGCCTAGTGTGGTCAGTTTTTCATAGAAAGGCAGAGGGACTGGCAGGTACACCAGGAATTTCGTACAAGGGAAGTAATACAAAGATAAAAAGGATACTTTTTCATACAAGTACATGGTACAGCAGGCATTGATCGGGAATATGAAATGTTGGGTTCACATATTCTTGAAGGCATTTTTTGATTGTGGAAATAGCCAAAAGTCGTGTGCTAAGCCAGGGCAATATGGCCATAAGTCTTTTTTTTTTTTGTTAAAAACACTTACATATACTTTGCTTGTATATGTAAGTGTTTTTAACCGTATTAAAATATATTGTTTTAAAGGCATATTTCTTTATATTCCGAGCATCCACCCTCCAGCGGTGCTTATTTATTAAAAAATTCACCATAAGAGGGGCAAAACCTTGATTGGAGCTACACCATAGCTTTTAAAATATGGAAAGGCGAAGCATAACGTGTAATGGGTTTAAACTAGGGTTGTACCGATACCGATACTAGTATCGGTATCGGGACCGATACCAAGCATTTTCCCGAGTACTTGTACTCGGGGAAAATGCTCCGATACTTTACTGATACCTGACTTTCCCTGTATCCTCCTCCAGTTCCCCCATCTGTTCTGCTCTCTCCCTCCATGCTCCTGTGTCCCCCCTTCCCCCCTTTGGATATGAATCTGTGTATTGGACTTAAATACATACCTTTCAACTTGCATTATACTTTTTTTTCTTATATATTTGTTATCTATCATCCAGTTAATTTAATAATAAAAAACGTAACATTTTACTTTACGGAGCCCACATGCAATAAAGTTGAAGCTACAGCCATAGCATCTTTTCCTGAAAAATGTTCTTCAACTTTTCCCAAATGCAAGCCAGATCTATATAACGGAAAAAGATGTTGCTTTGCAGACAGTGCTCAACTTTTGTGTCCAAGTAACAATAGGTCATTGTGTATAAAACAATAATAACAGGTATATATTTTTCTTTTCTCTGCAGATGCGCACCACATGCCTGTCTCCATCAGTGCACAAGATGGTGTGTCAGCTTGGGTTTGAGATCAAGGACAATATAGAAATTATAAATATTGTAGACAAGGATAATCAAGTGTGCTGGGATGCAATATGTAGCAAAGTGTGTCATGCGTCTTCAGGTGAGTTGTAGTTTCACATGATTACCGATAAACAGATGAACATTTTGAAACGCATCTAAAGCCCTGTACACACGACCGGGATTCCTTTGAAAAATGTGCGCCAGGTATCCTGGGGGGAAAACCGAGAACATGCTCAGTAACTTTCCCTCTGTACACACCAGAGGTTTTCCCGTCGCGAAAACTGCGGTGAGAGCTTTGACCGGGAATCCCGGCCATGTGTATGCTCCACCGCAGTGTTTCCCATAGGAAAACTGCCGGAAAAAAGACAGCGGCAGGAAAAAGAGAACATGTTATCCTTTTTCCTGCCAGGATTCCCGGCAGTTTTCCTGGCCAAAAGCTGTCATGGCAGTTTTCCTGACAGGAAAACTGGTCGTGTGTACGAGACATGACACTTACCTTCCCTGTCCCTTTGGAGTCTGCATGTTAACAGACAAAACATATTAGCACTGCTGCCCACATGAAATGCATGTGCTCAAATCGCACCGCACAAAATTGCATGTGACTAGCACAGGAATGTGGTGTGATTCCTGTGTGTTTCACATACAATTTTCTAATGTGAACCTAGGCTACGTTAACACTGACACCTGCTGCAGATTACAGAAGTGCAGTGTGTTTTGAACACTGTGTGGGAAACGCCCATGGAACGCCGGTTTAATGCACCACATTCTAGTGTGAACTTGTCCTTTAATATAGTGTACAAAAGCTTACATTGTACTAATTACCAAGTTTTTTTTTTTTTTTAAATATCTTGGAATAAAAGATATAAGATACCAACTAATGGTTTAAATGACACAGCAATTTAATCTGACATGCCACAGATATAATTTACGTCTTATTCCCATGGAATTGAGTGAGAGCTCTTAGAGGGTGCAATAAGATTTTTATGATACTGAAGAGAAGCCTTTGATATATTTACAATATTTGGATGAATATTTATTAAGGAACAAGAAAAAATATTATTTTTAATTTCTATTGGTTGGATGAATTAATTAAAGTGGAAGTCCAGGCTAAAACTAAAATCCCTGCATCTATAGCCACCAACATTCTAACACTAACCTATTTAGCCCTGAAAATGAAAAATTAGTATACATACCTTTTTCTGCAGGCGACCCGATCTCCAGCAGCGGAAGCTCTGATCCCACGCTGTCAGCCATGGCTTCGCTGTGTAGGCGGTTGCAGAGGACACATCCAACAACAGAAGCCCCATAGTAGTATGAGTGACGTCACTTCCCATTCATTTCACAGCCGTTGACAGCTGTGTCTACTGCAGAGCTTCCGCCGCTGGGGATCGGGTTGGATTGCCTGCAGAAAAGGTATGTATACTGATATTTTTTTTTCAGCACTAGATAGGATAGTGTTAGAATGTTGGTGGCTATAGATGCAGGGATTTTAGTTTTGGCCTGGATTTCCACTTTAAGTTGCCTACTTTTAAGACTGCTTAGGTACATTGTCTGACAATATTGTTTTGGTGTTAAATTTTTTCCTTAGGCTGCATTCACACCTGAGCGTCGGTCGTTCGGGCGTTTTTTTTCCGGCGTTTTGTCGCGTGTATTCATGCTTATTTGTGCGTTTGCATACAGCGTCGTCCGACGTTTTGTACTTCGACGTTTTTTATTTTAGCCAATAGGAAAAATTATCATCTTTTCATCACTTGTTGCTATGTTGGTAGATTTTTTTAATCTTCTCCCTGGGTGAAAAGTTCTATTGATAAAGCGACGAAACGCCCGTAGCAAACGCTCGTTGTCGCGCAAGTCGCTTGAATCGAGCGTTTCCATTACTTTCTATGGGAAATGGAAACGCTCAAATACGCCCAAACCGCCCGATACGCGCGACAAAAAAGGGTCCGGAACTTGTTTGAGCTTCAGTCGTTCGGCGTCAGGCAGATGTGAACCATCTTCATAGGGTATAATGTATTTTTTCCCCTCTAGCGTATTTGAGCGTCGCGCTTCAGGCGACAAAATATTGTAAAATAAAAGAATGGTCAGAGACATTTATTATTTGGATGAATAAATTATAGTTACAAAATGTATTAGATGTATGTACTTTTTGATACAGTGCATTTAGGGGGACTTAAGAATCGCTAGCACTTGGGACGTTGGATATAACCTTGAAATTACATTTTGTAACAAATCCAAAGACCTCATCCTTTAACTTGTAAACTAAATTTGAGTCTGCCTGCTCAACCGGGAATCTGTCCACTGATCCCCGCTGAGCAGGCGGATGTCTGGTTTATGTCCGCTCCTCTTATGCAGAGTGGCCACAGACACGGCCTGCTCTCCTCTATGGACAGTCCGATGTAAACGGACTGTCTGTTCGTTTACACCCAACTGCCTCTGATCCAATCTGCCAGAAGGATGGGAAATGTTCTAATCAATATTCCTATAGTTCCTGGTAGAAATGGCTCATAAAAATGGTGGGTGTTGTAGCGATTACCAGTTGGGTCCTGGAAACATCAAGCAAGCGTGCATATTCGCCAGCACACCAACGATCGTCAAACTACGTCCAAAAAAGTTTTAATGACAAAAATCATGTTTCGGAGTCACGCAGGACCCCTTCATCAGGCATGTGATAAAGTGCAACAGCAAAATATATATACAATAGTCACCAATAAAAACATGTGAAAATTGAAAAAAAGTTGATGTTAGAATCCCACCAAAAAATGTTTAAAAACCTGTTGGACATTAAAATCACTGCAATAGGCAATGGTACTGAGACCTAAAAAACGCACAATACCAATCGCATATCTGCCGTTGGTGTGCGAGTACTGGATCGGGTACACTAACCTGTTGTGTACAATCAGGAGCCGCCAGTCACGGCGTGCCACGTATGCTGTGCATGTGTTTAAAAGGGGAGGAAAGGTAAAGACAAAACGAGAGGAAAAGAAAGGAGGGAAACAAAGACAGGGAGGAAGAGAGAGAATGGAAAAGAAAGAAGGAAAGAAAAAAGGAAGCATAGGCAGGATGCTGAAAAATAATTCAGAAAAATATACATATACACAAAATTATGTATATATACCAAAAAATAAGGACAAAAAATTATAATAATGAAATATTATAATATTAAAATTAGTCAAAAATATGGAAAATATGAAAATAAAAAAATAATAAAATATAACCATATTACGAAAAATCATAAAAAAAAAAAAAATTAAGAAAAAATAGAGAAACGTTGGCGGGCAGGATTGGGTCAGATGTCAGCAGGTGACATCCGCCACTCCATTGAGGAGACTGGTGGGTCCAATCGGATCTGCCTGAAAAACTGACAGGTGGATCAGCCCAACCGTGTAAAAGGGGACCAACATTGTACACATATCTCTGTAAGACAAGGTCTATCTCTCCCTAACTCCCTAATCTCTAATTTCACTGACATCAGTAGAGAGAATATGAGAGTTACCATCAAATATTGATTGCTGGTTGTTGAATAACTGTGTAATATGTTTAAATGTCATACACTGATATAAATGTAATGTATGAGGGCCATTAAGATCAACATTTAAAGCTTACTCAATGGTGCTATGCTTAAGAATTAATCAACTCAGCTGATGTTCTCTTGAGCTGAGCTAATTAACTAGAAAGTCCTGATTTAAGTTTGATTGACACTAACTACTGTGTGGGCCTTTTTACTGACACCTCTGCCCTCCAGCTGTGGTAAAACTACAAATCCCATCAGGCCTCTGCCCCTAGGAGTCATGCCTTTGATTATCAGGGTCTTGCAATGTCTCATGGGACTTGTAGTTTCAAAACAGCTGGAGGGCTAAGTTTGCCTACCACTGCCTTAGATGCTCTCATCACTCCCCAGGACCCATTATTTCCTGATATATGGATGCTCAGGAAGATGAAGCTAGGATTTGGCATCATTCTACTGGGTCGGCCAGTCTTCTCAGCATTCCATGACATAATGTATATGATATAAATAAAAATGTTTGTTTAAATAGGAATATTCTTACAAAAAAAAAATGTGTAAAATTTCTAAAATTCTTGCTCTGGCTCAATTTTTTAGTGCCCAGCAAAATGACTAGAAATATTGTTGTCAAACACTTAGCAATCATTTATTGTTATCAGTTTTTTTATTTTTCTGTTTAACTGACAATAATGCCCCTGTTTTATTTCTGTAGTGTAAAACTGTACATTATATTGGTAACTTACTCCCAATTTGTAATCTTTTTTCCCTTAGGAATAGGGCTGGATTATGCTGAAAGTGTCAGGCAGCTGGGGCCCCTATGTGAAGCCGTGTATTTATATTTCTTGTCCTTGCCAAATGAGAAGTTTGAAGAAGCATTTCGAGAATACTTCCACTGGACAAACAATAACGAGGTATAAAGAAAACTTAAAATCACAGAAACTGTTTCATTTGATCTTGTACCCAGAAGCAGAAAAAAATGGAAACTATAGTCTGTATAGTGCCTACCGGTGTGACATGGAAATTCCTGCTTGAATTTTAGATTCTATAATAATTTTTATTTCTTTTTTTAAAACGATACTCTTGATTATAATTAAGACCTTTTTTATTTTTTTATCTGAGGTCATCTTCTATTAAACTGGTCTAAGTTGGTTTTATCCTTTCTTATACAATGTATGATGTCATCTTTTGAGTAGTAGATCCATGCTAAAATTGTTTTAGTTGAACTACTTTTAGTTTATGTTGGAACTACAACTCAATATTGCTAACATATACATATATGTGATCTTTTCTTTTGCTGCCACCCTATGTATTTCTGTATGCTAATTGTTAAAAATCAATAAACAAATTTGACAAGGAAATTCCTGCTTAAACACTGAAGGCCAAGTAGTCCGATACCCTCTGACAACCCACATGCCTCACTTCTTCCACACATCACCTCAAGACTCAAAATATTTGAAATATGAATATAAAATTACTATTAGCATGTTCGGTATTGATTTCCAGAACATAAGGTCAGGGGAAGAACTGTAATAGGGACTGTATGGTAACAACTGTCAAAAGTGTGATTTTTCTTTTTTTTTTTCCCCCTTTCTATTTTGTCACGTCTCTGGGAAAGGAAGAAATGGGGAATTTACAAACAGTATTATGTAGAAAAACCCAGCACGATTCAATATTCATTATGTGATATAGCTCCCCAAACTCACTAAGAGGTCAGGGAATTATTAATTTTTGTTTAGGGCCAGTTCACACCACAGAAACGCAGTCCAGATGTGTTTCTACATGTTTGTTTGCCTTCTGGTGCGGTTTTGACACATTCCAGGTGTGCACCCCCCTTTTTTTTAATATACATTTTATGTTATTATTTTTCATTTAATGCGTTGTAGTTTGTTTTTTATGCATTTTGGTGTTCTGTTGTGTTTTTGCTGCATTCCAGTAAACAGTACAGTTCTTTGCAGAAAAAAATGCAGCATTTTCTACTTTTGTTGACTGTACTGGAGTGCACTGCAATGCTGTGAAGTTTGCCATTGGAATCCATGCGTTTTTGGTGTGAACCGGCCCTTTTTTTTGTTTTGTTCATACCACAAATATGAGCTAAAATGACTGGTTTTATTCACACTGCAGTTTATACAGGTACTGTCTATGACAGGGCTTGACAAATTTGCTTTGAATCTAGGAGCTAGCTAACAAAGTTAGTGGTATATCGCTACAGATAGGAGCCATGTTGTTTTTTTTTTGTTTTTTTTAACCACCTGCATGCATTCTTGCCAAGGCCAATTTTCAGCAGCCTGTTGTGAGCACCATTGATGGAGCTCAACTTCTGGGGGGGTTATCTAGTGGGCAGGAAGGATAGGGTGGACCACGGATCCCATGGCCAGGGGAAGGCCAAAGTCCCCCATAGAGTAGGGGTCAGGGGGGGGTGGAAGTTGGGAGGTGGGGTGGGGTTTTCGGGTGGGATCTCTCTTCAATGCACAGCAAAGGTGATATTAGACGTGCCAGGTTCAGAGCCTAGGTCCAATGAATGCCGTAAAAATAGTAATTAGTGAGGTCAGCCTAACAATAGGGATTCAGACGCTGAGATGGCTACACAATGATGGAAGTAGGTTGTGGGAATGTCGTGATATAAGATGGCTACATTAAAAATTGTATCTTACAATGTTGGGGGCTTAATTCCCCCATAAAAAGGTCCAACATCTTAAGGGAATTAAAGTACCTTAAAGCGGGGGTTCACCCTAAAAGAATTATATACAATTACATCCAGCATACTTCGGATATGTAAAGTATGCTGGACTTTTTTTTTTTCGGGGCACATACAGTTTAAAAGTTATTTTTCATCCGACTTCCGGGTTCTCTCTGCTGCGGGGGAATAGGCGTTCCTAGGCAGTGGTGTAGATGATTGATGTGCTGTTATGGCGCGTCACGCTTTCCGAAAATATCCCAGCTGGACTCGGCTCTGTACGGCGCCTGCGCAGTCAGCTCTACACGGCACATCAATCATCTACACCGCTGCCTAGGAACGCCTATTCCCCGCGGCAGAGAGAACCCGAACTGAGTGAAACAAACTTTTAAACGGTATGTGCCCCGAAAAAAAAAAGAAGTCCAGCATACTTTACATATCCGAAGTATGCTGGATGTAATGGTGAATAGATGTTTTTTAGGGTGAACCGCTTTAAAGCAGATGTAGTCCTACTACAAGAGACGCATATTTCCCAGGACTCAAATCCTAAAATTTGGTCATATGATTACCCAACCGGGTATTATGGAGACTCCCCAACCAAACGTACTAAGGAGGGTCGCTATAGGTTTTGCTAGAGGAGTAAGGTTCACCACGGCTGATAGAATAGTGGACCCCGAAGGGCGCTATCTGCTCTTAAGGGGCAGAATAAATTAGGTGGAATACTCCAAAGGGGTGGTGGAGAAATTTATGAATTTTAAGATGGGTGGAGCCATCATGGCCGGAGATTTAAATTTTTGTATGGACCCTGAAGTGGACAGTACGTCTCGGGCACAGTGGACTGGAACGGCACAGCGGAAGTTACTTAAAAATAAGTTGCACCAACACCAATTGATGGATGTATGGAGAATTCAATACACAAAAATACACGACTATACGTTCCACTCCGCTGTGCACGGGACGTACTCAAGAATCAACCTATTTTTGGTAGAGCATATGATGCTCAACGCAGTGACAAGTTCAAACATAGAAATTGCGACCTTTTCAGATCACGCTCCAATATCACTGAAATTAAAACTAGAGGGTGTACAAAACAGGACCAATGTATGGAGACTGAATGAAGAATTGATACAGGACGTAAAGGTCGCAGATATGATTAAAAAAGAGCTGGATATTTCGTTTTTGCCTTTTTATTTCAGACTATGGTTAATGTTAGGCGGGCATGTGGTGCTTAGGTGCCCAGCCTTGCCTCGGGCGCTCAGGATGTTCTTGGAATGTTCTTCTTTTTTTTTTTTCCCTGTCTTATTATTATGTACATTTATTAGGCGTCCCATGGCGCCCCTAGCTGTTCCAAGAATTGTTTCACTGTTACTTTGGGAGTGTAATTAGCATTGCAGGGGGTAGGGGTTCTGGTCTATCCCGCCCCCCACTTGTTGGGGGGGACGCCTGCTCAACTGGACCGAACGTCCAGGGTGGGCGGATGACCTCCGCTCCCTTACTTTTCCAGAGCCCCATCCCAAATGCATGCCCGACTGTGTTCGGATTATGTTAAGTAATGATGTTCCACTGTCAATGTATCTTGTATTTGTTTTGACTTTCTTTTAAAATAAAATACTAATTATATAAAAAAAAAAGAGCTGGAGCTGTACTTTTAAACAAATAGTTCAGAGGAGATATCAGAAGCCACCGTATGGGAGGCCCATAAGGCTATATCAGGGGGATCTTGATTGCAATAGGAACAGCGAGAAAAAAAAAGAGAGCAGACAGAAAGGCGAGGAGTTATATAAAGAAATCCATGATTTTGAGCATTATCACAAAAATACAGGAGACCACGGAATAGCACTGGAAGTTATCAGAAAAAGAGAGGAATTAAAAGAACAGATTAAACAGGTAAACAGAACGCAGTTTTTTAGGCTAAAAGAGCGATACCAATGGGGGGACACGTCGGCTGAATATTTATCCAAATTATAAGAAAAAAATAATCGGGGCGAATTTTATTGAAAGTATACAAACGGGTAACGGGGAAAAGGTATTTTCAACCCCTGAGATAGCGCAGGCTTTTCAAGATTAATACGGGAAATTATACTCTAACTCAAATAGATCCCCCAGAAAAGGTTAAAAAGAGACTAGATAACTCCAGAGTTCTGTTTAAATGAGGTAGGTCTAAAAAAAATACCCCCAGATAAACACAGTTCTTTAGAGGATCCCATAACAGAAGCAAAGATATTTAGAATCTTAAAAGAATCACCAGCCGGGAAAAGCCCAGGTCCTGATGGGTTGTCGACTGCATATTCTATAAAGTTTAGTGACATTTTAGTTCCCAAGATGTGTTCATACATGAATGGGATAGGGGCCAACTGGGACATACAACACAAAGAACTAGAGGCCGCAATTGCCATCATCCCAAAGGAGGGTAAAGACCCCTCATTGTGTTCTAGCTATCGGCCTATTTCTTTATTGAACGCCAAGGTGAAATTGTTCACGAAGGTACTAGCCAGTAGGCTAGACAGTGAGGAATGACTTGGTGTACGCAGACCAAGTGGGTTTTATCCCAGGTAGGGAAAGCAAGGATAATGGCATCAGAACCCCTTTACTGATACAAAAGATAGTAAATCCCCAGGACTGCTACGGTCGCCGTTACGGTCGCTGCTATAGACGCCGAAATAGCGTTTGACAGAGTAGACTGGGGATTTATGTGGAATACATTGGAGGCATTTGGAGTAGGCCCTATGATGATTCGATGGATAAATGCTCTATATAATCATCCCACAGCAAGGATTAAAATTAATGGGACAATGTCTGCGTCCTTTGAAATGTTTAATGGGACGCGACAGGTATGTCCCCGTTATTGTTTGTTCAGGGGAATATTGATCGAGGGGGAGTAACGTAAACTAGCGGCCTATGCGATGATATTTTGTTTTATATTACAAGCCCCGGGACAACCCTCCCCAACCTTATGAAAACCCTAAAAATCTATGGCGAGGTAGCAAATTTCAAAATAAATCCTTTAAAATCGGAAATCCTCAATATAAGTGTGAAGATACAGAAGGAGAGAATTTTAAAACAGGACTTCCCATTTGTATGGATGGACACTGAGTTAAAATACTTAGGAGTTAAAATAACATCCTCATTGGAGACCACTTACCAGCTGAACTTTATTCCTCTGTTGAATGACGACTTAAACAAAATAGCCTCTAGACAAAGGTCATGGATAGGTAGGATAAACTGTTTTAAAATGGTAATCCTTCCTAAAATATTATACAAGATGCAGATGTTACCGATCCCAATCCCAGATACATATTTTAAAATACTAAATACGCTATTGCATAGGTTTATTTGGCAGAATAAAAAGCCCTGTATAAGATTGGCGGTGTTAATGAGAGATAAGGCACAAGGTGGGTTGGGGCTACCAGATTTAAAAATGTATTACACCGCTATTCTTATGTCACGGGTGGTTGGGTAAAAAAGAATAAAGAAAAAATATGGGTTAGATTGGAAAGTCAGATTAGTAAGGTCACCTTGGGGAAAGTGATATGGATCCCAACACATACAGTATAAGAGATTTAGACGAGCACACTCACACGATCACACGTATAGCAATGGCAATATAGGACACAGTGGGAAAAAAGAGTCTGTTTGGGAATTGGATTACACAAAAAGACGCACAATTAAAAGATATCACAGTGGGTGGTAAAATATGCACTTTTCAGGAATTGACCAATAAAAAATAGGTAATGGTAGAAAATAGGTAATGGTAGTAAATAGGTGGAGGTATGCACAGTTGAAACACTTTGTGGAGTCCCTACCCCAACCGATTAGGTCTGAGGGCAGCCTGCTCCCATTAGAGAGGCTGTTCTCGGCTTCAGACGGACGGAGAGGGATCTCGAAGATATACAGAATTTTGACTGGACTAAAGATATTGTGGCCTCCCCCATTTATTAAAAAATGGGAGGAAGAGATGGGAACAGGGGATAATGAAATTGATGTCGGTAAAATATTACGGTTGACACATGCTATATCACCGGATTGTAGTATGACAGAAATGAACTATAAGTGTTTGGCATGCTGGTATATAACACCTGATAAATTACATCGGTACCAAGAGGTCGCCTCCAACTCATGTTGGAGGGGATGTGCGGAAACTGGAACTATGTTCCATATATGGTGGACATGCCCCAAAATAAAAACATATTGGAAAGAAGTATTATTAACAATATAAAATTACTGGAACTAAAATACCTGAGGACCCATGGGTCTGTCTGTTCCACTGGGGCAGTATGTCCATTAAACAGTATAAGAGAACATTGCTTCCCCATCTCCTAAACGCAGCAAAAAGTGTAATTCCTAGACAGTGGAACGATACCGAGAGCCCTTCGCTGAGGAGTTGGTTATGTAAAATCAACAAAACGTACAATATGGAATTTTTAAGGTTTAGTGGCGAAACGGGTGAAGAAGGTTTCGTAAGGAGATGGAAGGATTGGTTGATGTACAGGCAATCACTGAGATACGCTGAAAGGATGAAGGAGGAAAGGGTAGAGGAGCGAGTCTGAGAGGGTCGGAAAAAAAGACTGGCATTTGGAGAGATCAGGGGTGGGGTGCATAATTACTCATATATTACGCTCATATGCATAATTACTAAACCGCATGTTTTTTTTGTTTTTTGTTTTCGATCCACTGTACCTTAGTAATCCTTTATGTTACTAGCCGCTTCCTGTATATGGATTCATCGGGTAGTGTGCGGGTATTCCGTCACTTCCTCAATGCCGCAATGTCTCCTGGGAGCTTTTGTCATCGTTCCCAGGAGACATTGCGGAGGTCTGCGGAGGTCTGCTTGATTTAGAAAGAACTTTAAGCAAGTTCTTTCTAAATCCCGCGATAACTCATGGCAGACCTCCGCAATGTCTCCTGGGAACAATGACAAAAGCTTCCAGGAAACATTGCGGCATCGAGGAAGTGACGGAATACCCGCACACTACCCGATGAATCCATATACAGGAAGCGGCCAGTAACATAAAGAATTACTAAGGTTCACCTGCCCCTGACAGTGACTCGAGCTGGGCATCACCGCTTAGTGAAGGATTGGCTCGGCTGCTCTAGTCCTGCAAAGGGAACTGCGTTCCTGCTGTGAAAAAAGTGCAGGGACGCCGTTCCCGCAGGACTTGAGCCCTGGTGGGGTGGGTGGATTTTGGATTTCCTCCCTGATGGGGTGGGTGGTATTAATTTTAGACTGTTTTCATTTTGCATTCGTGGGGCCAGTAGTGGCAGCCCGACTCCGCCTGAATTTATGTTGTTTGAATTTTTGTCTAAAACAAAAAAAAACGAATAAAGAAATGGAAAAAATAAATGAACTAATGCAGCCACCACATCTAAGGATTGGCAAGCTCAAGATCATAATAAAAAAACTTACAGAGCTTCTAAGTGCTGGTTCACACAGGGGTGGCTTCAGTCATCTGACTCTGAAGCCGCCCCGTACAGCACGGTTTACAAAAAGTAGTCAAGGAACCTTTTTCTAAATCGGAGCAACATGGGTTGCTCCTATTAGAATGATTCCATTGCAATACATGGAGTGCGATTTGTCAGGCGGCTAAGTCGCCTGACAGGTCGCCCCTGTTTGAATTGGCACTAATTCTTCCCCAGTCATAAAAAGAAAAATCACTGTTGCTTTGTTTCATTTCTATTCCTGGCTGATATTATACATTTATCATATGAAAATATATTGTTCTCAGTTGTTTCTCAGTGTGCCTACTGTACTAAAAAGCATGGATGGAACAAGGATCTCCCTATTGTTGATGAAGATGACATCTTGCTTAGAGCGTGCCCTTGGAGATGTAAGTAAGGCGGTATTATGAACATTAACAAACATGCTGAGAAACAGTTTTGCACCTAAAGTATAAAGAATGTAAGATGTATGCCACTATGCATACTTTTCACTTACAGCTAAATGTGTCCTGATATACAACATTGTAGGCTTAGGGTGATGCCAGTGGGGACTGAAACATACTGTGTTATCACTTATATTAGAAGTATGTTTCTCAGACACTGAGCCATGCCAAGTTGATACATGCCCACCATGGATTTCTAATGAGGATTACCTTCTGTCACCCTACTAGAAAACAATGAATCTCACTGAATCCTATGCTGAGCTGATATCCCGTTGTCAGCTCAGAGCAGAAAACATGCTATTGTTTCCATCCTTGGAATTGGATTTAGACAAGGGGAGAATACATTCAAACCGTGTGTAGAAAGTGAAGGGATTATACCAAGAACCACAGATCTGACAAGCTAAAGAGTTATCCAGGTCTCCACTGTTCTACAGCATTGTATCTATTGTATGTATACTATATAATAATTACGTCACCTCCACTAGGGCTGGATCAGCTACAAAGCAACCTTGGCAAAAGTTTAGGGGCCCAGCTAAAATCTTCATGCTCTTGCATTATACTGGGGGGTGGGGATATAATGCAGTTGGTCAAATGTGTGCACCTTCCTGTCAATTTATGTCTGATGGGAATATGCCGCTACAGACAATGCAAATGGAGTGGCTTCTCTGTGCCTATTGCAATCCTTATCAGTGTTAATTGACGTATGGGGGACCAAAGAGGCTATCCTATGGTGCATCACCCGTGATCATCACATAGTGGGTGCCATGCAGGACAGACTGTCAGTGTACGCAGTCTGCCTGTACATCATACAGGCATGCAGTTTCACAAAGATAGGAAAAATCAATGAATTATCAGAGTGCTCAACAGTGCCCTAGTAGTCCATGACAACTACAAAAAAGACTACAAAAGACAGCCGCAAAGGTACTGGTAGCTCATTCATTCACAGAACTCTGTAAATGAATGACGCACCCTACTCAGTCGCACTTTTTTCAAATAGTGACCGCTTATATGGGGAGAAAATCCCCCGCCTCCTGTCACAGAGAGGGCTCAGATCAGTGAGCAGCTGCAAGAGTGGCAACATGTTACCGGTGTAACATGTTCCCAAAGGTGAACTTATCTTTTAAGGGTACTTTAATTATTGTAAAATAGAAAGTTCTGTTTTCCTCTTAAAGTGTTTAAACTGTTTATTTTACTTTGTAGGTGTATTTAACAATTGGCAAAGACTGTCCCTTCTTGCTGAGAGACCTCGTTGCATCTGAAGAGTTGGCAACAATCTTTGGTAAATCTGTTGTAAGTCATTACATTTTCCCAGTTAAAGAACCGCTAAAATATAATACACCAGTGCTTGCTGTTACACACATCATTAATTAATACACAATATGTGCTGGTCTTCTTATTCTTTCCCAGAAAGTACACATTTTTTGGTGTTATATTACATAAGTCTCTTTTATATTATATTTCTTAGCATGTACACCCACAAGCTAAATGTGAATATTTTATTGATGTGTATCTAAACCCAACATTTTACTTTTGCTTGGGTAAGTTTAATGAGGGGTTAGAACACCTGAGAAGTTATATTGCGAATATGAATGACTTGTATAGCACTACACATGCAAACTGAATCGCCTCTGGGCGCTTTTTCCAGCCAGAGTCTGCTTGGCTGGTGCGGTCATTTTACCCCGTAGGATCGTGACGTGCTTGGGACACACAGTCATACACACAGATATACATATATATGTATATATGTATAAAAGGGATCCTGTGAGGTCCTAGACATAAGCATTTGATATCTGATTTTGTAAATAAAGGACAAGATTATCACTATACCTATGTGTGCCGGTGAAGATCCTTATTTTCCTAGGTTAGAACCTCTCAACTTTTTTTTTTTTTGTCTGTGTGTTTTCTAGGGAAATTAATCTTTCCTGTTTTTCCTGGTATTCACTGTCATCTGGACTGAAAATTATGGGTTGTCAAACATTTTAAGCATCCTCCAAAACAGGGAATAGAGGAAAAATGTATGCTGACAACTAAGAGAGAATTTACATCACTTTAGAGATATTTCCCCTGACGTCCTGTTGTGTTTACAGGCAGCAAGTGAAGGCAAGTCTTGTAAATGGGACACAGCAAAAAAAAATGTTTAATTTAAACTAGGAGAGGCATGATGCCTGTTGTATAATAAATGAGCAAATACCATGCCATCATAACACAAAGGAAGGAAAGAAAACATAAAAATGAGCATAAGACCAATATGCTCCTAGTTAACTGTAATTGGTGATGGGAGTCTTTAAAAGTCCAATAGCATATCTGACACTTGTTTCATGGCTGCCACACCTCACTGGAGCAAGATCCTCACTTGTGCACATATGGAAGAATAAACAGAAAAAGGGGCGGACACCTACAAAGTGTAGCTTTATTAAATTCACAAATTAAAATGCGCATTATATACACTCACTGTGAAAAGATAAGGAACTGAATCAAACATCCCAGACTTTGTATATTACACCCATGGTGACAGATTATTGGCTAGTGGAGCGATGGAAGCAAGACACAGGCAGCAGAGTTTGGCAAGAAAGGGACCAAGCTATTCAGAGTGTAGCAAGGAAGCCGGGTCCGAGTGCTACAACCAGCTTAGCCGATGACAGGACAGAACAGTGGCTGGCAATCCCCAGGGCTGAAAGGATGACATCACAAACTCTGCTGCTTTTTTCTGCTTTTCCAAAACTTGTTGTTTTTACCATTGAATTTAATAAAGCTACACTTAGTGGTTAACGCCCTCTCTCTCTGTTTGTTTTTCCATAAATCTTATGTTTGTGTCTGTTTAGTCAACTTAGGTAGATCATGTCATATTGTACCCTGTTGAGGAATCAGCTTACTGCTAAGTGCAGCTCTATACTGGCATACTTACCAGCAATAGTTAGGAAATTAAAGGATACTATCATCATTTGTGTGATCATGTTCAAAAGTATGTTTGAACTATTTTAGATTACTGTACAGCTTGCAGTTTCATAAAGCACAACTTTTGTGTCATTTTTTTTAATCTTATTTTTTGCCTCCTAAATTAATACATTCATATATAGTTGGTTATTTCCTCTAATACTCTTGCTTTTTACAACCAGATGGATGTTCTGAGGATTTTTATCGGTTCTCCAGAAAGTTTGAACCTCCGTAACATCTTATGGCATGGATTTGCTTCACCTCATGAAATTCCCCCTAAGTAAGTTGAAATACAGTACGAGTCAAAAAAAATTACGTCCTGCCACAGGTGGAAACTTTTATTTCCAAACTGAGAAACATAGTGCAGTAAAAGCATGGTAATCATAAAGAGCTGCAAAGTTTCTAGAGATTGATGTTAAGATTTTTAAAGAGTAACTCCACTTTTGTTGGGGGAAAAAAAAAAACATTCTCTGGGTGATCTATCTACATGTATGTTTTAACACACTTTGTAGTTCTGAAGATTTATAATGATCAATCACCTGCAAGGCTCTGAGGAATGTGGCAGAGACTCCATCCCTATAGGCTGATTTTTATTTGGATGTATCTCACCAAAAATGAAATTTCTCTTATCGTCCATGGACGGACACAGCTCCTTAAATCTTGACAAGTGGGTTATGTTCCCTGTTTACAGGAGAGGACTAGGCAGAAACATGTTAAATAGTTAAATACATGTTACAATAACAGAGTTGAACAACCAGGGGGAGGTCCCTCCAGACATAACCCTCCTCACTGTAGCATGCAGCCTCAGTTTCGTTCTGCCTAGCAAAGGAGAAGGACGTATGGCTCCCTTTGGGCCCAGCGCCCTGAGGAGAAATTTTATTTTATTTTACTTTTTCTTGAAGAATCTTCTTTCAACTGTCGGCTGAGAGACAGGCTGGATAATATAGATCCTTGTAGTCTACTCAGTCCGACCAGAAAGCGTGGACACACCTTTGCAAAGAGGCTGGGTCTGCCACGCCATACCCCATGACTCCTGGGGTGGCCGGTGCGCTTTGCTCCGAGGTCCACATATGACTGGGCTGTGGTGTTGTCTCACTCACAGTGGACCGGGCCAACAGCTACCTCTATTGCGGTTGTAGTTCTGTCAGGAATGCGTCAGCGAGTCCTTGCTTGGACGGGTAAGTACAGTCCCTCCTGCTTCGGTGGGTTGGTACGGCTGGGCATTCCTGGGGTTCGGGGGTCCTCTTCTCCTCCCTTCCCTGCTCCTTTTCCCTTGCTGCATTGCTAACATCTTTCCTCGTGTCTTCCTCTCCCGGCCCGTCAGTCTGCCTTGGGCAGTGTGGGATTTGCTAAGCTGCGGGGTAATTTTACCTTTCCTGCAGGACGAGAGTTTTGGGGTTTTCTATGGGCCTCAGGCCCTAAATACCTTTGTGAACGTCGGGTAGTTCCGCATGGAATCCATTAGTTCGGTGGTAGCTGCGCTCCATCCGGGGGATGTCCTGACGTCCTCGGACATCAGGGCGCATACATGCATGTCCCGTTTTGCGCATGTCAGTGTTTTTTTCTGTGCTTCGTGATGAGAGAGGGTCTCTGTCAGCCTGTGGCCCTCCCTTTTGATCTGGCGTCAGCACCATGGGTTTTCAGCTAGGAGCTCGCACTTATCCTAACTTAGTTGGGACAGCGAGGCTTTGCCTCATTGGCTACTTGGACGACTTCTTCTGAGAGCAGCTTCTGTCTCCGACCTAGTGGATGGGTTATTCCCATTCAGACCCTCCGAAGATTTGGGTGGGTGTTAAACGTTTAGGCCAGAAGGTGTAGCTCAGTGGCAGCAAGCCTGCCCTCCATGTGTGCGACCCAGTGTTCAAATCCTGGGCATGCTAGGTTCCGACTCAGTGTTGGAGTATCTATTGTTGATCCAGACTCCTCGGTGGCAAAGGTCTTTCTTCCCCTGGAGAAATTGCAGACTCTTCAGTCTGCGGTGAAGGTATTGGCATCACGCTATCGGTCTTCTCTCCGGGCGCCTGCTGGTTTGGGGCCTGTAGGTAGCCTCCTTCAAGGCGGTACTGTATGCCCAGTTCCACACCCTGGTTTTCCAGGGGTAATACTGTCCAGGTGGTAAAAATCTCTTGTCGCTGAAATCATCAGATTCCGGTGCGCCACCTAGTCAGAGTCTCTCTGAGTTGGTGACAGAGATCCCCGACTCTTCGGTCCGGGAAGTTGTTTATTCCTTCCAGTGGTTGGTGTTTACGACAGATGACAGCTCACGTGTTGTGAACCTGGGGAGTTCACAAAACTAGGGGGGTCCAGTCGGCCCTGAGTCGCTGGACTTGTGTGGACCTATGGCCACAACTCCCTGAATGTGTCTGGTCTCGGTAGGTACCCAGGGTCGGGCCTGGCTAGTGCCTGGGTGGGTGACCGCCTGGGAATACCAGGTGCTGTCTACTGTTCATTGTCCTACTATTTTAGGCGATCAGGCTATGCTTCTCGTGGTCGACCGATCTGGTTTCAGCCGGATAACGCCACGGCCATGGCTTTGGTCTACCATCAGGTATACCGGCAGGCGGACTACTGGAGTCGCCAGATGCTGGACCAGGGCGACTGGTCTTTGTGCTTGGGGTGTTTCGGCTCCCTTGCAGGAGGTGAGCCTCACAGGGCATGGATCTCCTGGCCGCTCGTCTCCGCCGCAAGGGTGTCAAAGTTAGTGGCCAGGTCTAGTGATCTGGTACAGACGCGTCAGTCGCGCTGGTGGCCCTGTGGGGTCTGTATGTCCATGGTAGTTGCTTCCTCGGCCGCTCCACAGAGTGGAGGCTGAGGAGATCGTGATGATTCTAATCGCTCCAGATTGACCTTGGCGTCTTTGGTACGCTGATATCGGGTGCCTAGTAGCGGAGGTACCCTGGCGGTTGCCAGGGCAGGAGGTTCCTCTGTCTCGAGGTCCCATACTTCCTCCTGTTGTACAGTCACTGACTTGCTCAACATGGTTGTTGGAAGCCAGACTTTAGGTGACCGGGGTCTGTCTGACTCGGTCATCTCAACAATGCTGAGGGCACCGTAGTCTTCTTCCGGAGGATCTACCGTCTCACCTCTCTTGGTGCGAAGGGATGGAGTGACGTCCACTGATGTACTCAGTGTCCAGGGTCCTGCTGTTTTTTTAAAGCTTGGAGTGGATCTAAAAATTGCTTAAAGCACTGTTTGGGGGCAGATTCAGCCTTGGCTGTGTTCTTTCAGTGGCCTTTTTGCGGTCCGTTCCCTGGTGGGTGCCCTTTTTTGTGTGCAGGGGGTTTGTCATATACTTTCCCCTCTTGTCCCATCTCTTCCCCCATGAGTTTTGACCCTGGTGCTCTCGGTTCTTCAGGAACCTTCCTTTGGAAACATCAGAGAGATTTTCTCTTGACACTATCTCAGAAGGTGGCCCCTTTAGTGGCCTTTACCTCTGTTAGAGGGGTTTCTGAGTTGGCGGTCTTGTCTTGCAAGCCGCCATGCTTGATCCTCCATAAGGATTAGGTGATGGTGCGCCCGCTACCTTCCCTTTTTCCGAAGGAGGTTCGGCCTTTCATACTTTAGGCGTGGTACACGCTTTGCGGGTATACCAGCTTACTACGGCTCCGTTTCGTAGCTTCTGACTCTCTTTTGTGTCGGGGTCTGGTCCACAAAAGGGCCTGGCGATCAGGCAGACCGTCATACAGGCCTATGCTCCTAAGGGGCGGGGCCCCCTTTCCGGTCACGGCAATTGGTGCTTCCTGTTTTTTTTTTCCGACATCATGCGTCGGTCTCACAGGTGTGCGAGGCGGCGACTTGCTCGTCCTTTCACGCTTTTTCCAGAATTTACATGGTTGCTGTGAGTGCATCTTATGTTTTTTTTTCAGCCGCTAGTTTTTGCCCGCGGCTGTTTAAAGTTGCACCTCCTCCGTTGAGGAGCTCTGCTTGCTTTGGGGTGAAGTTAAAATTGGTTTACTGATATATTTCCCACCCCTCGTTTTTTGACACTGCTTGGGGACGTCCCACTTGTCAAGATTTAAGGAGCTGTGTCCGTCCATGGACGATAAGAGAAAATAGGATTTTTTGTACTCACCGTAAAATCCTTTTCTCTGAAGTCCATGGACGGACACAGCTCCCACCCCTCATTTTTAGGTTTGTACTGCTTGTTACGAACTGAGGCTGCATGCTACAGTGAGGAGGGTTATGTCTGGAGGGACCGCCAGACAGAGGGGCTGTTCAACTCTGTTAAAGTAACATGTATTTAACTATTTAACATGTTTCTGCCTAGTCCTCTCCTGTAAACAGGGAACATAACCCACTTGTCAAGATTTAAGAAGCTGTGTCCGTCCATGGACTTCAGAGAAAAGGATTTTACGGTGAGTACAAAAAATCCTATTTTTTGTTGTGGGAGATGCCAAAAATCTGACTTGTAACTTCAGACTTCTGGGAAAATCAGTAAGATTAATCGCACAGCAGGAAATTACATTTCTGGGAGGAGGGGGCGTTGTGTACAGAACACCTCCAGGTAGCCATATTGCATTGCATTTTACAGAAAATTACAGAGCTGCACATTGAAAAGGAAAGGTACTTTTTAATAACATTCAAGTACAATGTGTCACAATTGTATATGCTATATTTGTTTATTTTTATTTGCTATTTTTTTCCCCACAAAATTGGAGTTGCGTATTTTCTGGCGTATAAGGCGACCTTTTAAGGTATTATACCTGTATGCAGAGTCAGTTTGCGGACGTCCATTGTTCAAAAGCCGCGATAGGCGGAACACTGAACACAGGCTCTGCTGGGAAACTGAGTGTGCCACATATCACGGAACAGGAAGAGGAGGAGGTGCAGCTTTTGAACAATGGACGCCCACAGTCTGACTCTGCATGACAAGGGATAAGGTATGGAGATCGGCAAAGTGAGGCATGTAATGGGCACAGTGAGGTGAGGCATGTAATGGGCACAGTGAGGTGAGGCATGTAATGGGCACAGTGAGGTGAGGCATGTAATTGGCACTTCAAATTAGTACTAATGCCGTCCTTCCTACAATGTAGCACTACTCGGCGCTTAGTTACGTGAATTCAAAGTAATTGGTGACAGAATAATAAATATGTGTAAATGGCAGCAGCTGCTAAAAATATATGACAGTGATCTTGAAACAGTAAAATTAAAACGAATAAAACTTAATAAAAAGTCCCAAAAGTTCTATATAAAACTGTAGCAGCGCTACTTTTAAACCAGCGTTTAAAATTCTTCTATGGGTGTAATAAACTCATAGGCATATGATGATAGTGCAGGTGGATCACACACAAATTTAGTCCTTTAAATAAGTGCTCCTTTCACCAAGGGGGTGTTCACCACGTGGGGGGATGTTTACTCCCCTGTTGGGGATGCACTCACCACAAGATTGAATAAAAAGGGCCTGGATTATATGTCTGTGTATATCTCCCGGAAGATGCACTTCTCCACCAGCAGGAATGTAAGTTCAAACCGCATACATGCCAAAATCTCCTGTTCCTGCTCCTGGGGGCTGCACAGCGTCTCTGGTCATGGAATAAGCGTTTCGTCATTGGTTTAGACTTCAACAGAGGGCGCCCTCTGTTGAAGTCTAAACCAATGACGAAACACGTCAAGGAGTATGGCTTATGGCGTATGGCTTATTCCATGACCAGAGACGCTGTGCAGCCCCCAGGAGCAGGAACAGGAGATTTTGGCAGGCATCTGCATCTTCACAGGCTCATAGGGAGAAGCTGACAGGCACAGTACTGATTTCGTTTTATGCTTGATTACTGTTTATTTGTGGTACGCACAATATACAAAGGGGATGTTATTTTGGGCACAATAAAAGATTTTAAACTGTATTACACTATATGAGTGTTTTTTCCATTATATGTATGCGGTTTGAACTTGCATTCCTGCTGGTGGAGAAGTGCATCTTCCGGGAGATATACACAGACATATAATCCAGGCCCTTTTTATTCAATCTTGTGGTGAGTGCATCCCCAACAGGGGAGTAACCATCCCCCCACGTGGTGAACACCCCCTTGGTGAAAGGAGCACTTATTTAAAGGACTAATTTGTGTGTGATCCATCTGCACTATCATCATATGCCTATGAGTTTATTACACCCATAGAAGAATTTTAAACGCTGGTTTAAAAGTAGCTCTGCTACAGTTTTATATAGAACTTTTGGGACTTTTTATTAAGCTTTATTCGTTTTAATTTTACTGTTTCAAGATCAATGTAATTGGCACTAGTCGGAAGGGGGGTAGTCTTTTATACGGTGAGTATATCCCAAAACCAACCTTTTAGCTGGAAAATTAGTGGGCCGTCTTATACACCCAGTCGCCTTATACGCTGGCAAATACGGTACCCTTTCAATTTGTTGACAGTTTCTGTACAGGAAATAGAAATTATATGTGGTTTGATTCCATTTTATTTCTTTTTTGTTCTTTTTATTTACTGCATATATATATATGTTCGCAGATCAAATAAATTACTAATTCAAGTGTATGTATTGCTCAAACTTTTTTCTTCTTCTTTGTTTTGGACTAGGGAAAGGTTACAACATTGCCAGCTTATTTTCTTTTTCTTCCTGTAACTTTTGGCAAAATTTCCCGTTCCTTACTGTCCCTTTACCTTTTTTTTTCTGTTAACTTTTTTTTTTTGTAACAATGTTCACCAGTACAAATAGGAGAAAAAAGTTTCCCGCTGGAGACACAGACAGCAATGTAATTTTCTAGAAGGTCTGGCCTTTCTATTTCTCTATCGCACTTAGGCCGGTCATAGACGGTTCAAATCTCGACCGGTGCATATGGAACTGGCCAAGATTCAAACCTTGTATGGACAGGCTGCATGTACCAAGTTGATTGATCGATCAACTTGGGTAAAATTGGCCTGCCGGATTTACTTGTGATTTTTCACTAGCGGCTGTTATAGCCACTAGCAATAATCGCTGACTTCTCCTGGCAGGGACGGCTTCCCCCAAACCCCCCACCACCCTTTGCTGGGAGAATGTAATGTCCTGACTGAAGGAATTCCCCTGTCAGCACTGTCTGTGTTGATGGGGGAATTGTGCAAATTTATGGCCTGTCTTGCATGGTTCTCCGGCTAGCACTTTAACAAGAGTAACTGGTTAGGTCCTTGGGAAAGGCCCTCCTATAGCTCTCATAAGAGAGGAGCATCCCTGTCAAATGAAGAGTTTAGGATCTCAACTGGGAAAGGAACAAAAGCAAGCCAGTTCCGCTCTCTAGTATGCTGTTGTGCTTCATCAGCACCCTTTAACCAGCAAATGTGCAGTAATACGTTTTTGGGCAGTTGTGAGAAGTCTGAGCTCTGAATAAATGAATGAATGAATTGTATAGCGCTACTCATGCGAACTGAATCGCCTCTGGGCTCTAGCTGTACCATTATGTACTACCGGCACTGCACTACATGTTTTGTGGAAAAATCTGATCCTCCAATAATTGGGGAATTTGGAGGATCACAAGCCAAGGAATCGCTCTGTTTGTTAAGATTACATCTATATGCTCAATCCCTTTCTGTTATAAAGTTTTACTAAACCCACAACCGTAAAAATTAGTCTGTATATGCAGTAAAGCATGCTTGTTATACTCGCTGTGGAAGCTAAGGGGTTAATCCTCTGCATTGTGTAAAAAAGCTGTTTTAATCCCGTCTTTTCTGATCCTCACCTTCTTCCACTGTCCCCAAACCATTTCCTTAAAGAACAAAGCCTTGGGGGCAAGCTGCACATGCTGAGTTTGGTGTGTATTGCTAGAGAGTCTTTTTTTCTTGGAAGAGTGCATGTGATCAGCACTGTCCAGACAGAGGGTCAGGGGTCCTGCAGCCTAATAGGGCAATCAAGGGAGAATAAAAACTCCTCCTACAGGCTTTAACCAGACACTGATAGAAGTCACAAGACTGCTCTAACTGCTGATTAGCAGTTTTTATATTTATTTAAATAATTGCATTTCCATGTTCTGTGTACTGTGGGAGACCAGATATAGTGAGTGCAAACTCCTGGGTTTAGTAACATTTTAAGTAAACGATTGTGAAGATATCTATAAACCTGGATGACATACCAGAATCAAAATTACTGTAGGTATAAACTTAATACCACTATAATCTTTTGCACATTTGACATTTTTGAATATTCGCTGTACTTGTTTAATTTGCTTGTATGTACACGATGAGTTTTGACTTTACACATTGCTAATTGGCAAATTTTTGACTAGATTGGTTAATTTCAATCAATTTTGCACTTATTTTTTTTATTTTTTTTATGTAGTAGATTCTTTTCTTCAGGTATGTTAGACCCCTTTCACACTGAGGCACTTTGCAGGTGCTATAAACGCATAAAATAGCGCCTGCAAAGCGCTCTGAAAGAGCCGCTCCTTTCACTCCAGTGTGAAAGCCAGAGGGCTTTCACACTGGAGTGGTGCACTGCCAGGAAGGTAAAAAAAGTCCTGCTAGCCGCATCTTTGAGGCGCTGTAGGAGCGGTGAATACACCACTCCTAAAGTACCCCTCCCCCGGCTCTTTGCAGGCGGTTTTATCCCTTTTTTTGTCCACTAGAGGGGGTTAAAAGCACCCCGCTAGCGGCCAAATAGCGCCGCGAAAATGACGGTAAAGCGCCGACGCCCCCCACTGCCCCAGTGTGAAAGGGCTCTTAAAGAATTGATGGTGGGGGCACGGTATGTTATTAGATCAAGGATATTGAGATTGGAGTTCATAAACTAATTTTAATCAATTTGCATCATAAGATTAAGTGAAAAGTATTGTAAGTATTTTGACTGGTACACATAGAGCATATGTTTTAAACCTGGCTTGAGCTTTAAGTATCTGCTAATTTTAATAGGAAATTATATTTTTATATTTAGAACCTTGCACGCTATTGTTCATTCTTCCATTTTGTCCTGCTATGATTTATTTTAAATTCAAAAATACTCCTTTCTTCAGGTATTGTTCTGTGCTGCTGCTGTTTACTGGAGGCCTGGGACAGATCCTACAGGCTCATCACTCTAACTCTGGAATGTTACTTGTGCACCGCCCTTACTTTGTTTTTTACAGTGCAGAGGAACTGGAAGTTTTTCCAGGTATGTTGTCAGAGCAACATTGCAATAGATTTTTTTTTTTAGAAACCTTAATCGCTAAAGGTCAAGTCATACCACAATGCTGTGCACTGCAGCACATGCTTTGTTGTGCGTTTTTTTTTTTTTTTTTCTTAATGATCCTACTAGTTTCTAGACTTCTGGTCCTACAGTGATAACACTCCCTAATAAAGAGAAGAATTGTCATGCTAGAATGTGCACACCCTGTTGATTTTAAAGCAGAACTGCACTGCATCTGAGCACCACAAATCAAAGACGCTATTAAATTCATTTATAATATTTTAAAGCAAATTCCTGCATTCATCCATGTTGCTATGCTTTATTCAGCTGGGAAATCACTTTGAAAAACCTCACTCTAGCATTTGTCACAGTGGCCATCTTTGAGTAAGGGCAAATGATTCATGTACAACTTACTTCCCTGAATCCATCTGCCATTATCTCATGCAGGAGGGCACGCTCAGCTAAGAAATCCTGTCTCCCCTCCTGAAGATGCCTAGGAATGATGACGTCATTTACCTAGGCCTGAAAACCAGAAAGTAACTAAAGACATGTAAAAAAAAGTTTAAAACAAGTAAATAGAATATACTCCCCTATCTATTTACTAATGCTAGCAGCATAATGATTAAACATAGTCTGTGTTGATTGAGAGAGTGAAGTTCCACTTTAAGCTTTAAATTGTAGCACTTCTACCTTGTAGTACTGGGACCCTCAGTTCAAATACAGGACAGAACCCTCCCTACATGGAGTTTGCATGCTCTACCTGTGTATGTGTGGGTTTACTCCAAGTAATCAAGTTGCATCTCCACACTCCAAAGATATGCTGGTAGGGTAATTAGTCTAAGTAGCCCTAGTGTGTGTATGTGTGCGCATGTGACATAGGAACCTTAGGTTGTTAACTCCTTGAGGAAATGGAATGATATGAATGTAAAACGATGCATATATTGTCAGAGATGACATCATTAAGGAAACCAGGGGGTTACCTGACATTGACAGCCACAGCCTTGTCCAGTGCCTATAAAGCCTGCAGGCGAATCAATGGTTGCAGGTGCACAGTGGATCCCCATGGATTTTTAAAGGACCTTCTGTGGAAGAGGCACTAAGAAAAGGCTCCCATAAAATTTTGAGGTGTTACTGCATAGGCACAGCCAGTGGCAAGAAGACTTGGCTGAATGGTGTAAGCATTTTGCAAGTCTGCAGTTCTTAGATTAGGTAAGTATGAATGTGGAGGGAGTGGGGATATACTTTTTAAAAAGGGGGGCGGGGGAGTTAAGCAGGCAGGATAGGTGTACTTTATATGAAATTACACTTATTCCTTCAAGTGGTTGTAAAGTCAACATGGGGGATGTGGGGGAGAGAGGAGAGCAGCAGATGAAGGAGGCACGTAAACTGACCACGGTAATCAGGGCTCAGCAGCCATGATTACTGTGGTCAGCAGAGACGGGGTGTCACAGGAACTGGCAGGATCAACCTGATTTTTTAGAACATAGAGAGGGGTAAACACTAGTAGTCTAGCATTTATAGAGTCTCTGGCAATATGTCCTCTCCAGTTGTGCAAATGTTACACTTTTTGCACATGCACTTTTTTGGATTATTAGTACCAAGGGACTACCTTTTTTTTGCACTTGCAATTTTTTGCACATATATGAATTTTAGTGTTATTGCACTGATTGGAATAATTATGAACTTGATTGATTTATTATTTTTGTGCACATTAGCACTTTATTTGAGTGTGTGTTTATTAAAAGTCAAGTTAATAAACATAGAAGCAGGTGGAACTTAATTTTTTTTTAAAACTTACATTTTTTATAAATTTTCACATTTTCCAACATAAAAAGAACAGACAAAGAATGGAAAAGACACGCGTTAAGTGGTATACAGCAGGTGTATTATCAACATACAATGCTGCACGTAGTGAAGCAGGTTTGAGGCACGTTGAACAGAAAAACAGTGCAACTCAGAAACCAGACAATGAAGCGTGAGTCACTGCTTCTACATGACCACTAGATTCGTACCCATTCAAGTGTGTGTCAATAACAATAACAATATATATATATATATATATATATATATATATATATATATAAAAATATATATATAAAAATATTGCCGAGGAGGCTAGAGAGCGGGGATAAAGGAAAGAGGAGAGATTAGAGAGGGGAGAAGGTAGGAGGGAGGAGGACGACCACCCGGTCCTAAGTCTTTTCACATCCCGGGAAGATCAGCTCCGTGTCAACTGGCAATGGGAGTTTCCAGGATATCCCACCGCTCCCATATTCGGTTGTGCATCTCAAGGGAATTTTTTAAGGAGGCCGTCATATATTCCATCCGTTTTGACGTCTCTGATCCTGAAGTGCAACTCGACCAACGAGGGGGGTTCCCTCCGTTTCCATTTCAGGGCTATCAAGCATCGCCCAGCTGTTAACACTTGGGCCAAGAGTTTTTCAGAGGACTTAGAAAAGGAAGGAGATGGGAGGCCCAAGAGGAACAATTTAGAGTCAAGTGGCACCCAGGAACCAAAGATGGAGTGGAGAAGAGAGTGCACCGTCTGCCAATAGGGAACAATCATTTGCGCATATAGGCATGTCTAGGACCGGCTGGCGACATATCTGTAACCAGGAGTTGGTAGGTGCGCGATCTCATACTTTTAGGGGACAAACCCTCTGAGCATATCTTCTCAAACTCGGTCAAGGGGAAGAATTGCAGGTTCGGAATGTAGGGACTGTGCAAA
Organism: Rana temporaria; assembly: GCF_905171775.1. NCBI lineage: Eukaryota > Metazoa > Chordata > Amphibia > Anura > Ranidae > Rana > Rana temporaria. The sequence continues at coordinate 370,269,016 of NC_053492.1, read as the reverse complement.
GTGGCGGATTTGTAGGTAACTAAAAAAGGCTTGTCTGGGTAAATCAAAAGCATCTTTGAGGTCCTGGAAGGACCTCAAAGTTCTGGTTCTGGCATCTACCAAGTGACCGTACCGGGAACATGGCCCTATCAATCCAGACTTGGGACATCTGCGAGGTCAAGCTATCTGGTATGTTGGGAGTAAATAGAAAGGAAGTGACCAGGGAAGCATAGGAGGTCAGATGGTAGGTCAAATTAGCACGTCGCCATAGCGTTCGTAAAAGCACCATTGGCCCTAGCAATTGGGATCTTGTCGGAGCTCATCCAACAGCAGCCATCTGGCCTTATTGGTATTACGTTTTAGGGCGGTGGAGAGTGATATGCACTGGCCACGGAAGAACGCTTTATGGCCTTCCCATAGGGAAGCGGGGGAGACCTCAGAGAAGCAGTTTTCAGTGAAGTATAGTTTCAAAGTTTGCTCCAGTTCCGCCCTAGAGAAATCATGCTTCAGCAAAAACTTGTTTAGACGTCAGTGACAAACTTGAAGAGATCCTGGGGAGAGTGCTAGAGTGTAATCGGGGCGTGATCCGACCATGAAATCGCTTGAATATCCGAGCCTGTACAGGCTCTCAGGGTTGGGGCATTAACAAAGAAATAATCAAGATGCGAATGGGATTTGTGGGGGTGAGAGTAGAAAGTAAATTGCTTAGCTGAAGGATATATGGTATGCCAGGCGTCAAAAAGGACATACTTCCTGGTTAATTGGCGAAAAAGGGTGGATTTCTTATCAGCCGCTAAGGAGGTTTTTTCAGGCCCTACGGAGAGCTTATCTAGGCCCGGGGAATAGGTCAGGTTAAAATCTCCCCCTATGACCAAATACTGTTGAGGGAACTCAAACACGCGTTTAAATACTTTAGATAGGAAGGTATTCTGATTGACGTATGGGGCATAGATGTTACAGAGAGTGATGTCGGAACTTTTCTAGGAGCCCCGGAGAATGAGATAGTGGCCTTGGGGATCTGCGTGCAGGGATTGCAGTGGGAAGGGGGATCCCTGCCTAAATAGGATCGCTACACCTGCCCACTTGCGTGGATTAGAGGAGAGATATATTTGGGGGAAGTGTTTAAGAGCAAATGCCATAGTGCCTGACTTAGCAAGGTGGGTCTCCTGGACAAAGATAATGTCTGCTGCGGATCGCTTGAACTACGCTTTACATTGGAGTTAAGGCCCTTCACATTAAGCGATAATGCGTCAATCATGGTGGATACAGAAGAAAAAGATGCGATTGCTTACCCATCCGAGTAGAGATTGGCCAGATGTGTAGGGGGTCTGCCGGTCGAGTCCCGAAGATAGTCCCAGATTGGAGGGCAAGGGCCGGGCAACCAGGGCCCACGTCCCAGAAATAGGGGGTGGTCCAGTAGGGGAGGGTGTAGAAGAAAGAGAATGGGAAGGAGCCAAGGAAAGGAGGAGAGAAGAGGGTGATAAATAATAAACAAAACATATAACACGGTCATATAACACAAATTCATACACTGTTAACATCTCACAGTATAACCCACCTAGACGAGGCACCAGGAAGGGGAGTCCCCAGTAAAAAAACAAGAGAAGGAGGCATCAACTAGTAACGTGACCCCTAAAAGGCCAATGCAAACAAATAAATGTAAAACCAGGACTATCTAGTCCCAAAGTATGGGAAACAGGGTAAACCAGTCTTCAGACAAGCGGTGGTGAACCATCCCCTGAGGGAGCAGAGATTCAATGTAAATGGGAAGGTGGAGAAGCGCCAGAAGGGCGAGACCATGGGCGCTTCCTCCCAGTGACCTGGATCCAGGGGGGCGGACGTGGTAGAGGAGCCGGCAGGGGGTCCCAACCAGGAGTTGGTGGCACAGGAATGTCCAAGTCTCTGCAGAAGGACCGAAGATCCTCCGGATCACGCAGTGTGGTGGACCTCCCATCTTTCTTTGCTGTTAGGCTAAAGGGGAAACCCCAATGGTAGCGGAAGTCACATTCCCTCAGCAGGGTAGGAACTTAATTTTAATGTTGGCTGCCAATTGTACAATGGAGAACAGATGAAATCCTTCGCAGACTTGCGACAGGAATTCAACATAACAAATAAAACATTTTACAGATATCTCCAGATCCGACACGCCATCCAAGCTCAGTTTGGGCTACAACCCATCGTATGGTCCCCAGCTCCCACCCTCCTGAAAATAACCTCTTCAAAAACAACTAAAGGACTGATATCTGAGTTGTACTCAAGAATAGGAGCTAAAACCATAAGTAGGGCAGGCCTTACTAAGAGCAGGACAGGATGGGAGAAAGACTTAGGTCAAATGACCACGGAACAATGGAGTGCGATCTTGAGTAGGGGGGTATTGGTTTCGATCTCCCCATCTCAGAAGGTATCACACTTGTTCCTCTTGCATAGAGTATACTATACCCCCAGGAGAATGTTCAATCTTGGGTGGAGAAGTACTGACAAATGCCCAAGGTGCAGAGCGACAGGCAATCTTATCCACATGTTGTGGAAATGTCCTAAGCTATTTAGATACTGGGAGGAGGTGGTTGCCAAAATAAATAAAACTTTTAAAACTAAGCTTGAAGCTGAGTCTAAGATATGCTTATTAGGCAGCATAGAGGAAAACAGAGTGCCAGCCAGCTCCCTTGAAGTGGTGCTGAGATGCCTCTTCCAGGCAAGGAAGTTAATTGCGTTGAGGTGGCAGGCCCAGATACCACCCACTGCTAAATCTTGGGTTGAAACTATTAACGCAATGATTTGGAGTGAGAGAGTGACACTTACCCGACAAGGGAATTATAGTAAGTTTGTGAGGATGTGGAAACCCTGGCTAGACGAAACAGGATGCTCTATATAAAAAGAGGACTGTCGTCATCCAAATTCAATAAATATCTTAACCCGCTATCGGGCATTCCTCCATGGGGAAGATTGACTTAAAGTATATTGATTTCCAAAATTGGCTCACGGTGTGATGGGAGGGTGGGTGGGAGGGTGAGGGTGTGTGGGGTGGGGGGGGGGAGGCGAGGTATGACAGTTTAGAATAAAGAGATCTTTCATTTATTTAAAATGGTACAAAGAAAGAGGTGAGGACAAGATAGGGGGAAAAATGTATGGTTGTGTATTTTTTATATTATGCACGATGATGTAATATCTTTTGTATCTTTTTGTATGCAAACAACAATAAAAAAAAGTATTGTATTTAAAAAAATGTTGGCTGCCACTCCTTGAGGCTTTGGTTTAATTTGGTTTGCGCATTCGTTTTTCCACTTTCACTAAATGTAACACTGCTTTGTTGACCCTGGGCTGTCCAAAAGTTATGGACTTGCCCAGGTGAGAACATTTCTTGCCAGAATTCTTGTGTCAAAATGAAGTCAAATAATACTTCTTTAAAATAATTATTAGTTACATTTTGCCATAGTCTTTACAGGCTTTTGAAGAATCCTCAGTGTCATGCAGCCAGTAGGCAAATGGTAAATGTATAGGTTTGTAAAAGGTCCAGGTTTTACCAGTTTTTTATAGCATCAGAAAAGTAATACCCATGTGCACAGATCATGAGAATTTCATCTGCAGCCCCTTGACGAGAGTTACCTATTGCAAGAAGTTTGAAGCAGAAATAATGTATAACTGTTTACTTAATGTAGATCTTGATGAGGAAGTACTGTCTTTGTCTGAAAAGTTGGTGGAAGAATCCAAATTTGTGTTTGCTAATATGATGCCCTACTGGAAGGAGGCAATTACAGCCTTCAAACAATTCAGGTAAAATAGCTCACTTTATTTACTCAGCTAAGCTGTATATTCTTATTTTCTAAGCATTTTTATATTCAAAAGAGAGCACAAAGGTAAAAGGTTGGCACGGGGAGTTCACAGAAGTCACACACAATACTTAACTGTTTTAATACTAGTGCTACAGTCACCTTGCATGCAGATCATTTGGTGCATTTAAAAAAGTATGGCCAAAACTTTTTTGACCATACCTCTTCTATGGATCACAGAAGTGCAATTCAACAGCCCACTGTCAGCTGACATCACTTACCTGGTCCAGGTTCGGGAAAGATCCCTACCATATGACCATCGCTGAAATGCTGAGCCAGCCCCTCCTACCCCCTCCACAGCCCAGCGCTCTCTGCCCAGTTCTCACTTCAGAACCAATGCCAGACAGATGCAGCATCAGATCGATGCTGCATCCACCTAGGTGAGTAGAATTGTTTTTTTGTTTTTTTAATCCTGAACTTCTCTTTTAAGTAGTATATAGCTGCTCATTCTGCAGGTTGTGAAAAAACAGCTGTGAGAGGATAGATAAACTAACAAACAGCAGGGAAAGTTCATTGATGTGGGCAAACTTTTACTGTGATCAACCATTATTGGTCAATCATAGCGATCTCTTGATTGGCAAGCACCAGTAGACTTTTGTGGTTTCCCAGTGGCACTTTGCAGCTCTCGACCAAAGATCAGAGCGGTTGCTGAAGCGTTGAACTGCATCGAAAAGCCCCCATTACACAGGGACCTTCCCAGAAGGACTTTAATTTATAGTACAGCTGTGTGGGAAAACGGTTGAAACTAGAGATAACTAAGCAAAAAGTATTTTCGTGTGAAGATCAGAACTTCTTTTTGAAGCTCTGCACTAGAGTTTTGGAATATTGCCATCATGTTTTTTTTTTCTTCTTGTCGTTCTCTGTATTCAGATATGCAGACTGTGCTATACTAATACTTCCACAGCTTGAAACTGGTCTAAGACTCATCTTTACCACTGTTAACAACTGTCTGGATCGGATGCTTACTGCTGAAGTTAGTAAATTCTAGTTTAAATTAAGGTTATTAAACATTCTCATTATAATTCCTTGTTTTTAACAAAAATTTAAGTTGCTGTTGCATATTGAATAGAAACCAACATTACCACACGTTGGTCTGTCAGCTGGCAAAATTTAGTCCACCCTGTTGTGTTTCCAAATTTCAAGCTTTCTTCATATTTACAACTCATGTGCCTATAATTGTGGACACCCAATGCGCAACGTACAGTATTCCCTTTCACACGACGGGTCCAATCAGGCCCGCCTGTCAGTTTTTCAGACATACCTAATTGGTTGGTTCACTCACCCCTATGGACAGACAGGGTCTGTTTACACACAGCTATCTCCAGGTCCCATCCGGCTCTCTAGAAATATGGAACGGGATCCATCCGCTTCCATTTAGGAAGATTGAATCAGAGGGTATTTGGATGTAAATGGACAGTGGAGTCTGTATATACCCGACTGCCCATTGAGCAGAGCTGGCTCTGTCTGTGTCCGCTCTGCACAATCTAGGGTAGACACAGATGTGTCATTGTCTGCTATGGTGCAATCAGCAGCGGATCTGTGAGTGGATTGGGACGGAGTCCGCCCTGTCTGAAAGGGCCCATTTGTTTCTGTGTGCCTTGAACACAAAAAAATAACCAATCGGAGGCATGTTATAGATTGGAACAGCACTATTTCAAATCGGCAAGTGGTGAAAATATATTGATATTGATACCATTTTACATAATCTGTCAAGCAAGATTTAGCACTGTACATTTCTTCACTAAATCTCTTTTTTGTAAACTTCCAATTTTTTTTTTTCTTAGATCATAACTCAAGACCGACAAATACATAGCTGTAATACATATATTTTACTGTTTTGTATGCCAGATAATTTTTTAAATATGTATAGCAAATGTTGCATCCTAATAACACAGGGCGGATAAACTGTAGATATAGCCTGAGTTATAGGCTGCTACCTTCATATGATTGGGCACAGGAAATTCTTTTGGACACACCCCCTGTGCATCCTCCTATAACCCTTAACCCACTTTGAGTTCTTTTTTGCTAGTTATGTTTTTCCAAAGTCTTTACAGGCTTTTGAAGAATCCTCTGTGTAATGCAGCCAGTAGCCAAATGGTAAATGTATAACTTTGTAAAGTTCCAGGTGTTACCAGTTTTTCCAGATATGTAGCATCGGAAAGGTAATACCCATGTGCACACATTAAAAAATTCCATCTGCAGGTGCCCCTTATGGAGAAATTTCCTATCAGTAAAACCTTGGGAACCATACCTAGACCCCACACCATTGGGATGGCCTGTAATGTTGCTTTGTGGTGACCGGGGAGGGTGAGTCCCACGGCCACACACATGCGCTTGATGGTTAGCTACTTGGTTCTTGGGGCTAGGAGCCCAGGGTCAGGTGGTATTAACCCTTAGTGAGGGCCAGATGGTATTAACCCTCTCTGTCACGTGACGCCACTGTAGTCTTGGTATACCCCGGGAAACTACAGCTCCGGGGGCCTCCGTATCCCCGCTAGTTAGGATGGTAATAACACAGTCCACAACAGGGGGTTAAAACAACAAAGGCTTTACTGGCATGAAGGCAGGTGTCAAAATCTTCACAGCTTTAAACAGAGTGTCAAAATGTTCTGCAGGCAGTCTCTGGATCACACAGCTGATAATGCTTGAGCTTAGTTGATCATATACTGTATATACTCGGCTGCAAAAGCCGGATAGTAATTCAGGGCCTATGCTTAACTAGGCTGAAAAATAGATACACTTACTGAAGTGTCTGTAGACTTGAGGCTTTTCGCCGAAATAACGGATTGATCCGATAAATGAGCTGAAGTACTGGTTCTGTAATGTTTAGGGATACTCCACTCTTTGCTGTATTTTATCCTGGAGGCTTCAGGCCTGCACTGCTTTTCTGACTGTGTGTTGCTCTGCTCTGCCAGGAACTGAGGGAAGCATTAGACTGCTTAAACAGGAAGTACAATCCCTTATAAGGGCCTGATGAGGCTGAAGCTCATTGGTTGAGAGCTGTGGATCATAGAGACTGCCTTGTAGGATAACATAACACAATAAGGTCTTATCTAGCATTTAATCCTCCTGACTCTAATACCCTGACTTAACATGAGATGGCTGGCTAAACCCCTTAAAGCTATACACACCTAATAAACGTATTATCAACCATAACAGTATAAATCACATCATAATTAGCTGAGTCCCTGCAGGGAGACCCCACAAGCCGAGGGCCTCAATCTGACAAGGCCTACATTAAATACCTGTACTGGGACACCACAAACCCCACCACTAAATAGAAGTCGTCCTCGACGATTAAGGCACTGACGGATTGAGGAAACGAGGTGACCTTGGGGCCACTAGAAGTCCTGAGGCATTTGTACACCAATGTCCGTTCCAGGTTCTTTGGGAAAAAAAATAAACATATACGAACAGGTTCATATGATAAGTCCTGAGGCATTATACACATAAATGTCCCTTGCAGGCTTATTAGATAAAGTGAGATCATTATTTTGTGCAGGGTAAGTGGTTATCTGGGTCCCAGACAGAATACATATCTGTTAAACGTTATCACTCAGTTTTGAACAGTATATTATTGTTAGATTACACTTTTAAGACTGACCAGGTTTTGGATTGGGCTGCCGGAGGCTTTCTACCCAATGCCTTGGCTACTGGGGCCCTTAGGCTATTAGCTCTTCTCCCCAGAACACACTTTAATTTTTGCTAGACATTTTTATTCTATGCCTGAAGTACACAATTAGACATTTCTTAGAGGATACCCTTTTCTTTTTGTAGTGCTTAAGTGAGGGATAGGAGGCTTACTGGCCAGGTATGTTCCTATACACTAAATAAGGTAAATAGGTAACTAGTGACAAATTAGTTAGTAATGATGTATACTTGAGATGTATACTAACTGAGGTGTATGTAGTCTATCTACATATATTGTAGGTATAATTAATGGATTAATCCCTATATCTTTCTGGGGGATATCCGAAATTAGGTCTGGCCGATCTACGCAACACCATTTCTGAGTTTTCTGGAGCACTGTTTTCTCCTTGAACACTTGCTTCTTCTGGACTGACAGCTGCACCTTCATCTTGGACAATGGGGGCCAGTGATGGCTCTTGACTTATGGAGCTTTCTCCCACATTAGAAGGTTCTGATGGGACTGCAGCAGGTGAGCGGATGGCTGGAGTAAACTCTGGAGCTTCTGGTGCCAAGACTGAGGTTGATGGAATGGAACTGATTGGCACATAACCAAAGAAGACGTTTTGGTCAGAAGGGAAGAGAGGATCATCTTCGAACATCAGGAGTGGCCTCTCAGGCTCAACTGGCTTGGTGGGCCGCACTTGTGCTGGCTGAACTGGAGGTGGAAGACTTGGTGGTGCAGAAGGAGGCACCAACACAGGCAGGTTCCCTTTGTGACACAGCTTGATCCGGTTTCGGTGGACAACTTGTGGTTCATATCCGGCTTTTTGAACTGAGTAGACATCAGAGTCCGGGTAAGGGATGGAAATCACTGTGTATGGTTCAGTTTCCCAAAGGGAGTCCAACTTATGGGTTCTAGGATGCTTCTTCAGCCAGACTTTATCACCAACTTGCAACGGCTGGGCAGAGGCATGGCGGTTGTAGTCCTGTTGCTGCCTATAGTGTGCCTCGCCCATCTTTTTGTTGACTATCTCTCTCGCTTCCTGAATCCTTTTCTGATGTTCCGAGACCCACTCCGAAGAGGCTTGGGGGGAGTGGTTGAAAGGTGCTTGAAGTCCAAAGACCCTGTCTTTAGGCAGTTGACCGTGTCGGCCCATCATGAGGTAAAATGGAGTATAACCAGTGGAACAGTGGATGGTATTGTTGTAGATTTCCAACAATTCAGGCATTAGTTGAGGCCACTCTTCAGGTCGGGATACAGAAGCCGCTCTCAGCATGTGGATAAACACCTGGTTGATCCTCTCACAGAGTCCATTCCCTTGCGGATGATAGGCAGTGGTCCTGAGTTTCTTACAAGCATGGAACTGGCACAATTCTTGAAACAGTTGGGCCTCAAAGGCCGGACCTCGGTCGGACAAGACAGTTTCAGGACATCCAAGTATCTGTACCCAATGGGTGTAGAACTTCTGGGCTGTCGTCTTGGCTTTTAAGTCTTTGACTGGCACAACCACTACCCACTTGGAATAGTGATCCACCATGGTGAGAGCATATGAATACCCGGACCGGGTAGGTGACAGCTTGACATGATCCAAGGCGACCAATTGGTTGGGCCTCTCGCTCTGAATGGAATGGAGGGGTGCTCGCGCATTCTTGCGACCATTCTTGGTGATATTGCAGACTGCACACTCACTGCACCACTTTTCAACGTCGCTCCTCATTCCAATCCAGTAGAACCGGCGTCGGATGGTGGCTTCTGTTTTATGGACCCCAAAGTGTCCTGACTGGTCGTGGTAGGCATTCAATACCATGGCGGCATCTCTCCGAGGGATCAGAATTTGGTGTAGCCTTTCACCCGACACTGGGTCCAAGAAGTTCCTGTACACCATTCCTTTGTGCACAAATAGTCTTTTCCTCTGACGCCACAATCGCTTCAATTCGTAGTCGTTCTGGCCCCGTCGCAACCGGGGAGGTGCCCTCCTGGTCAATAAATACTCCTGCAGATCTCCCATAGTCTGACTTTCTTCCTGTAGGGTCCTCCAGGTATACAGGTCTTCCTGGATTGCTTTAGACCCAGATTCACTCCCCTCGCGGGTGACGACCACATCCTGATTCACGAATCTTTGATAGAAGGGAGGCATCTCCACATCTTCCCACTGGTCCTCCACTGGGGGATCTTCGCCAGGAGCCATGCGTGATAGCACATCCGCATTAATATTAGACTTGCCACTTCGGTACTTGATAGAGAAGTCATAGTTGGCCAGTCTGGAGGCCCATCTTTGCTCAAGGGCACCTAGTTTAGCGGTGTTCAGGTGAGCCAGGGGGTTGTTATCGGTGTAGACCGTGAATGAGGTGGCTGACAAATAGTCCTTAAATTTTTCGGTGACTGCCCACACGAGGGCTAGGAGCTCTAACTTGAAGGAACTGTAGTTAGAATCATTCTTCTCAGCCCCTCGCAGATTCCGGCTGGCGTAAGCTATCACCCTCTCTTGTTTTCCCTGCATCTGGGACAACACTGCCCCGAGTCCTTCAAAGCTGGCATCTGTATACAGTCGGAAAGGCTGAGTATAATCCGGATAGGCCAGGATGGGAGGCTCTGTCAATAGATGTTTTAGAGCCTGGAAGGCCACCTCTTGCTCTTTGGCCCATTCCACAGGCAGCTTGCCATTATAGTTCCCCTTCGCCGTGCCTCGCAGGAGAGAGGTCAATGGCTCGGCAATTTGTGCAAAATGAGGAATAAAGCGGCGGTAATATCCTGCAAATCCTAAGAAGCTCCGAATATCCTTAACGGTGCGTGGGATAGGCCAATTCTTGACAACTTCGACTTTAGCTGGATCAGGTTGGACCCCTTCGGCACTGACGACGTGGCCCAGGTAATGTACTTGTGGCTTGAGTAGGTGGCACTTGGAGGGTTTGACTTTCAGACCATACTGGATCAGTACTTGGAAGACGTCGGACAGGTGAGTCAAATGTTCCTGATAGGATTTGGAATACACAATCACGTCATCCAGGTAGAGTAGGACACTCTGGAAGTTAAGGTGTCCCAGACATCTCTCCATCAGCCGTTGAAAGGTAGCTGGGGCATTGCACAGCCCAAAGGGCATACTTTTAAATTCGAAAAGACCCATGGGGGTGACAAAGGCTGTTTTCTCCCTGTCTTCGACGGCCATGGGCACCTGCCAGTATCCGCTGGTCAGATCCAATGTAGAGAAGTAGGCCGCAGAACCCAACGCGGTGAGTGACTCCTCAATCCGGGGGAGAGGGTATGCGTCTTTATGGGTGATGTCGTTCAACTTCCTGTAATCAACACAGAAACGGATGGTCCCATCCTTCTTCTTAACTAACACCATGGGTGCTGCCCAGGGACTCTGGCTCTCTTGTATTACATCTGCCTCCTTCATGTCGGTTAACAGTTTCTTGACGGTTTGGTACATGCCTGGTGCCACAGGCCGATGCCTTTCCTTGATGGGGGGTTTATCGCCGGTCAGGATTCGATGCTTAATCATGGAGGTTTTTCCAAAATCGGTTGGGTGTTTGCTGAAGGCACTCTGGCACTCCTTCACCACCTCGATGACCCCTTCGACTTGTTCTGGTGGGGTGAGAGATCCTCCTATTTGCAGTTGGCGCCACCAAGGTTCTGGAGAATTTTCGGTAGCCCCTGACACGGTTTGGGCACTCAGCTGTTGGGCCGCCTTCCGTGAAGAGAGTATGTCACTGGAGTCCAAGAAAACAAGTTGGGCCACTGGAGTGTACTTTGGTAGGGTGGTGGCTACGCCGGACAAATTAACTAGGCGGACTGGGACCCGTCCATTCACCACCGTCACTAGGCTCCTTGCAGCTCGGACCAAGGGAAAATCTTCAGATTGTATGGGCTCCAGTAAGGCCTGATAGTCCTGATTCCTTACACCAGGGCGCGCCCGACACCACAAAATTGTCTCTGTGTTCGGCTGCAGGGTCACGGGCCTCATGTCTTGGATCCGAACTTTACCGATTTCTCCTCTCCGGTTCGCGAACTTCTGTTCTGCTTTTAGGATTTTGAGATGGTGTTGCGCAGTCCTCTGACCTGAGGAAGACATGTGGGGGAGAGAGGCATGCAAGGCATCCAAAATATCACTGAAGCAATGTCTCATTATATTCATCCCCAATATAAACTCTGTGGCCCCTGGTACTGTGACATTAGTGACAATTATACCTTGACCTCTAAGTGTGTGACCTCTCAGCTGAATAGTGGGCTCCCAGTACCCATGTCTGGGAATTGGTTTCCCGTCCCCTGCCAGGACACTAAAATCCATATCATCTGGTTCACACAATGAATCGACATTCCAGTACCTATAGAATAGGCCCTTAGAGATGGTAGACACCTGCGAGCCTGTATCAATCAGGGCCTGCAGTTGGACACCATCTATGGCAGTGGTCTCCAAACTGCGGCCCCAGGGCCAGATGCGGCCCTTTGCTTGCCTTTATCCGGCCCTTAGGGCACTTTCCCTCCCACTGATATGAGACCCTATTCTGCCATCTGACACTGACAGTGGAGCACCATTTCTTCCACTGACGTCACTAATGGGGCACTATTCCTCCCCCTAATACAAGATGTTTACTCCCACTGATGCCAGGAAATTTTCCACTCCCGCTGGCCAAAGTACGGCCCTCCAAGAGTCTGAAGGACAATAAACCGGCCCTTTGTTTAGAATGTTTGGAGACCCCTGATCTATGGTAACATTTACATAGGGGCAGGATGCAATGTATAAGGACTGTCCTGAGTATATTGGCTCTTCTGCTGGACCTGTGATTCGTTTTCCTGAGGGCCGGTCCTCGACCTCAGGGGACGCCCGTTTAAAGCCCAGCATTGCATCTTCCAATGACCGGGTTTGTCACAGAAATCACAGTAAGGCCTACTAGATGGTCCCGAGCGAGGCCCGCTATAACGGGGAGGAGGGGCAGGAGTAGGTCTCTTAGTCTCTGGAGGCTCTCTAAGTACCCGAGTGGTGTGATTAGCCAACTCCTTTACCACTTGGGTAAGCTGGGCAATATCTTGTCTAACCTCTTGAATCTCAGTAATTGTAGTGGAGGCCGGGGTGACAGCCACGGGTGCGGGGGCTGGTGGTAACAGTGGTGCAGGGCACGCCGCCGCACCCATGGGTTCCGTTTTAGGGTCAGGATGCTCCTCAGGGCTTGCCCCCTGCTCTATAACTTGAAGGGCTAGGCGCTTAAAGGCAGAGAAAGACATATTGGGGTTCTGTACAGCTAACATCTTTAATTGCGCCTTGTCCCATTTATTTTGGACCCCTTCTATGAATCTATCCATCAATAGTTTGTTACCCTGGTCAGGGGTGATATTGTCCAGTTTCTGGACTGCCTCCAGGGCATTCTGCAAGGCTACTGCATATGCCCTTAGTGTTTCCCCCGGCTTTTGTCGCCTCTCGTACAGCCTGAGGCGGACCTCTGAGGGTGAGTGGGACTCAAATACCTGATGTAATCCCTCGAAGATCTGATCTACTGTAGTCTTCTCAGAAGTGGGCCAGGTACGGACTTCCTCACGTGCAGGTCCCTGCAACTGTCCCAAGAGCAACAGCACCTGTTGGTTAGGGGGGAGAGAGTAGAGAGAGAAAATGCTTTGGAAGCTCTCCTGGAAATCCTTGAGGGAAAAGGGATCCCCTCTGTAGTTAGGCAACACAGGTTTCCCCAGGTAGAATGGGGGGGCCCCACTGTCATGACGTCGCACTGGAGGTGATCCCGGAGGGGTAGCTTGTGCAGGAGCCGCAAGAGGATCTGGTACATCACCTGCATCTGGTGATCTTGGGGCTGACATGTTGTAGCCTTGTTTGAGTGCGCTGTCACTTTAAGAAACTTTGAGTGCGCTGTCACTTTAAGAAACTTTGAGAGCGCTGTCTTTGAGTGCGCTGTCTTTGAGTGCGCTGTCTTTGAGTGCGCTGTCTTTTATTGCCGGACACGTTGCTATGGCTGTGCCCGGCAACTTCCTTTTTTTTTTTTTGGTCCGGTCAGCAATTGTTTCCTCCGTGCAACACAGAGTGGATTCTCTAGTTCCGGCTTGCACACTGAAGAGGCGTCACCGCCGGGGCTTGACTGGGCGGAGCTGCGACCGCTCCCGCGCGCGGGAAATGCTGGAAACAATTTAACCCCTTCAGGTACAGACTTTCTCCACTTAATAATGGCAGCTAACAGTCTTTCCTTCACCTCCCCCACCACTTGTATATGCGCCTCGCTGAGTAAATTACTTTCAATGACACAGTTCAGATTCTGGGGGGGGGGGGAGGACTTGCTTTAGTGGCTGAATGGTTAAGGCGTACACCCGTATCCTGTTCGTGACGCCAGAAAACGATGTGGTGACCGGGGAGGGTGAGTCCCACGGCCACACACATGCGCTTGATGGTTAGCTACTTGGTTCTTGGGGCTAGGAGCCCAGGGTCAGGTGGTATTAACCCTTAGTGAGGGCCAGATGGTATTAACCCTCTCTGTCACGTGACGCCACTGTAGTCTTGGTATACCCCGGGAAACTACAGCTCCGGGGGCCTCCGTATCCCCGCTAGTTAGGATGGTAATAACACAGTCCACAACAGGGGGTTAAAACAACAAAGGCTTTACTGGCATGAAGGCAGGTGTCAAAATCTTCACAGCTTTAAACAGAGTGTCAAAATGTTCTGCAGGCAGTCTCTGGATCACACAGCTGATAATGCTTGAGCTTAGTTGATCATATACTGTATATACTCGGCTGCAAAAGCCGGATAGTAATTCAGGGCCTATGCTTAACTAGGCTGAAAAATAGATACACTTACTGAAGTGTCTGTAGACTTGAGGCTTTTCGCCGAAATAACGGATTGATCCGATAAATGAGCTGAAGTACTGGTTCTGTAATGTTTAGGGATACTCCACTCTTTGCTGTATTTTATCCTGGAGGCTTCAGGCCTGCACTGCTTTTCTGACTGTGTGTTGCTCTGCTCTGCCAGGAACTGAGGGAAGCATTAGACTGCTTAAACAGGAAGTACAATCCCTTATAAGGGCCTGATGAGGCTGAAGCTCATTGGTTGAGAGCTGTGGATCATAGAGACTGCCTTGTAGGATAACATAACACAATAAGGTCTTATCTAGCATTTAATCCTCCTGACTCTAATACCCTGACTTAACATGAGATGGCTGGCTAAACCCCTTAAAGCTATACACACCTAATAAACGTATTATCAACCATAACAGTATAAATCACATCATAATTAGCTGAGTCCCTGCAGGGAGACCCCACAAGCCGAGGGCCTCAATCTGACAAGGCCTACATTAAATACCTGTACTGGGACACCACAGCTTTGCTCACTGGATCCTGCTTGGGCGCTCAGCTTGGCACACTGCGTGCAGTTGGCATGCTATACAGGTTTAGGGCTGTGGTCTATTGTTATGTTTCCCAGACCTTGTGCAGTAACTCCAAGAAACGGGGAATGTGTTGGATTTTATTCAGTAGGAATTTATCTTTATTAACCACTTAAGGACCGCCTAACGACGATATACGTCGGCAGAATGGCACCGCTGGGCACAATCACGTACCTGTACGTGATTGTATAAAGCCCAGCGGTGGGTCGCGGGCGTGCGCCCGCTGCGCGCTCCCGCGACCCGGTCCGAAACTCTGTGACCTTGGCCACGTGACTCGCGGAACCGATCGCCGCTACAGTCCTGCGATCGGTACCCGGAGCTGAAGAACGAGGAGAGCCCTGTTTAAACACGGCTTCCCCGTTCTTCACTGTGGCGCTGTCATCGATTGTGTGTTCCCTAATATAGGGACGCACAATCAATGATGTCAAACCTACAGCCACACCTCCCCACAGTTGTAAACACACTTCAGGGAACACATAACACCTTCAGCGCCCCCTTTTGGTTAACTCCCAAACTGCAACTGTCATTTTGACAATAAACAATGCATTTTAAATGCATTTTTTGCTGTGAAAATTACAATGGTCCTAAAAATGTGTCAAAATTCTCCGAAGTGTCCGCCATAATGTCGCAGTCACGAAAAAAATCGCTGATCGCCGCCATTAGTAGTAAAAAAAAAAAATGCAATAAAACTATCCCTTATTTTGTAAACGCTATAAATTTTGCGCAAACCAATCGATAAACGCTTATTGCGATTTTTTTTTTTACCAAAAATAGGTAAAAGAATAAGTATCGGCCTAAACTGAGGACATTTTTATATATATATATATATATATATATATAATAGGATTTTTATAACCGCTTACCTGTAAAATCCTTTTCTTGAAGTACATCACGGGACACAGAGAAGCATAGTAATTACTATGTGGGTTATAGAGAGTACCTTCAGGTGTGGACACTGGCACGCCCTTAAGGCAAGAAGTTCCCTACCCTATATAACCCCTCCCATACCGGGAGTACCTCAGTTTTGTAGCAAGCAATAAGTGTCCCAAATACCCCAAAAGAGGGGCGGGTGCTCTGTGTCCTGTGATGTACTTCAAGAAAAGGATTTTACAGGTAAGCTGTTATAAAAATCCTATTTTCTTTATCGTACATCACGGGACACAGAGAAGCATAGTAATTACTATGTGGGACGTCCTAAAGCAATGCTATGAGGGGAGGGAGACCCCAAGAAATAAGCCGGGCGCCATCAAACATGAGGAATCAAACTGCAGCCTGCAGCACACTGCGCCCAAAGGCGCTCTCCTCATTCTTTCTTATGTCCAATTGATAAAATTTAGTGAAAGTATGGACAGACGACCATGTCGCGGCCTTGCAGACTTGAGCCATGGAGGCTTGATGATGCCCAGGAAGTACCCACCGCTCTAGTGGAATGTGCTTTAACCTTAAACGGGGGAACCTTTTAAGGTTAAAGCCATAGGCTTGAGTAATGACCTGCCGAATCCATTTGGAGATAGTGGACTTCGACGCTGCCTGCCCACATCTGGGACCTTCTGGCAGGATAAACAATGTATCAGTTTTCCGGACCTGAGCAGTAGCCTTAAGATAGATCTTAACTGCTCTTAATACGTCTAGCGTATGCAAAGACTTCTCCCTTGCAGAACTAGGTTCTGAGAAAAAAGAAGGGAGAACAAGATCCTGATTCAAATGAAATTTTTAAACAACTTTAGGTAGGAAAGCTGGGTGGGGCCGTAGGACCACTCTATCCTTATGGAATATAAGGTACGGTTCCTTACAAGATAAGGCCGCCAACTCCGAAACCCTCCTAGCGGAGGTTATGGCTACCAAAAATATCACCTTCCTGGTCAGAAGGACCAAAGGAATATGAGCCAAGGGCTCAAATGGTTGCTTCTGTAAGACAGAAAGGACCAGATTCAAATCCCATGGACACAAGGGAATCTTGACTGGTGGACTAAGCCGGATCACACCTTGCAAAAAGGTTTTGATCAGGGAATGTGTAGCTAGTGGCCTTTGGAAAATAATCGATAAGGCCGAGATCTGGCCCTTAATGGTGCTTAGGGCCAACTTCATGTCTGCCCCTAACTGCAGAAACTCCAGAATCCTGCCAATGAGATACCTCCGGGGATGCCAACCCCTGGTCTCGCACCAGGCCACATAAGATTTCCAGACTCTGTAATAAATGAGTTTGAATGCCGGTTTTCTGGCATTAATCAAAGTAGATGCCACCGCATTAGAGAGACCCCTTTTCTTTAAGATATGGGACTCAATAGCCAAACCGTCAAATTGAGAGACGGTAAGGAAGGATGGAATATTGGCCCCTGGGACAATAGGTCCGGCCGAAGCGGAAGGGACCACGGTTGCCCCACGGACATCCTTACAATGTCCGTGAACCAGGCCCTTCTGGGCCACGCTGGAGCCACCAGAATCACTGGTCTTCCTTCCGACTTTACCCTGCGAAGAAGACAGGGTAATAATTGCAGCGGAGGAAACGCATACATTAGGGAGAACTGGTCCCATGGGAACACCAGTGCATCCGTGCCGTAAGCAAGTGGATCCCTTGTCCGGGACAGAAAGTTGCCCACCCTTGCATTGAACCTCGATGCAAAGAGATCGACATGTGGTGTTCCCCACCTCTGACAAATGCTCTGGAAGATGTCGGGGTGAAGAGTCCATTCCCCCGGAAGCACCTGTTGGCGGCTTAGGTAGTCTGCTCGCCAATTGTCTATACCCGGAATGAACACTGCAGATATGCATGCAACATATTTCTCTGCCCAGGTCAGGATTCGATTCACCTCTCTTTGGGCTGCACGACTTCTTGTGCCCCCCTGGTGATTTATGTATGCCACGGCAGTGACATTGTCTGATTGAACCCTGACCGGAAGACCCTTCAACCTGTCTGACCAAGCTGACAGGGCTAGATAGACTGCTCGAATTTCCAGCAGATTTATGGGTAGAGACCTCTCGGAGGCTGACCATTTCCCCTGGAGAGACAAACCTCCCAGGACTGCACCCCAGCCTAGCAGACTGGCGTCCGTGGTCACAACCTGCCATGTCACGGGAACAAAGGACTTCCCCTTTAGCAGGTTCCGGGGAACCAGCCACCAACAGAGGCTCTGCCGGACTGACCGGGAGAGAGACATAGGGAGATCCAAGGCTTGAACCTTTTTGTTCCAAGCGGACAGAATGGCATGTTGAAGCTCCCTTGAGTGGAACTGCGCAAATGGAACGGTCTCGAACGAGGCTACCATCTTTCCCAGTAACCTCATACAGAGGCGAATGGGAGGCTGACGCTTTGCTTTGACTAGTTGAACTAGTTCTCTTAAAGCCTCGAACTTCCTTTGGGGCAGGAAGACCCTTTTTAGCTTTGTGTCTATGAGTAGACCCAAATATTCGAGCCTTTGCACAGGCATTAAGGCTGACTTTTCCAGGTTGAGAACCCAACCCATGGATTCCAGAAATTTTACGGTTCTGTGTACCGCTGAGTTTAGATCGGCCACTGACCGGTCTACCACCAATAGGTCGTCTAGATAGCCTATCTAAGGTCTCAAGGCATATCCATAGTAGCCTAACAGTGGAGCCAATACTTTCGTGAAAACACGAGGAACGGTGGCCAGACCAAAAGGTAAGGCCACGAATTGGAAGTGGCGCTGATTTACCGCGAAGCAGCTTCTGATGGTCGTGAAAGATAGGAACGTGCAAGTATGCGTCCTTTATATCGATGGACGCTAGTAGTTCCCCTCCTTGCAGGGAGGCCACCACTGACTTGATCGATTCCATCCGGAATGATTCGACCTTTAGGAACTTGTTTAAGGCCTTGAGGTCCAGGATGGGTCTTACATCCCCGTTTGGTTTGGGGACGGTGAAGAGATTGGAATAGAACCCCAAACCTTGTTCTTCCACTGGCAGTTCTCTGATTACCCCTTGGGATAACAGAGGATCTAAGGCCAATGCTAAGGACCTTCTTTTGCCGAGGTCCTTTGGGACGTTCGAGGTTAAGAAGCGCGGTGGAGGAAATTCGCTCAACTCCAGCTTGTAGCCCCCGGAGACCGTAGAGAGGACCCACCTGTCTTGGATCCTGTCTAGCCAAGCCTCCGCAAACAGCTGAAGCCTTCCCCCCACCCGGCTGAGTGGGGGAGAACCTTCATAATGCTGACTTAGATGCCGGCTTGGCCTGTGGCTTACGGTTCCAAGGCTTTTTGGAAGCCTGAGGCTGGCCCTGTGGCTTCCCACCTGTATTGAATCGTCCAGGAGGCCGTCGGAACTGCCTGGTACCGGAAGTACTAGGGATAGGAGAGGAGGATCTCTTAAAGGAGGGGGAACCCCTAAACCTTTTCTTTACTGGCAACAGTGTACTTTTGCCACTGGAAATTTTCTGAATATAAGCATCCAGATCTTCCCAAAACAAACGCTCTCCATGAAAGGGAAACCCCGCCAGTAATTTTTTACACGGGGCTTCAGCAGAGCAGTTCTTCAGCCAGAGTAACCTGCGCATATGAACTAGCGAGAGAGTGAGACGTGAGGACTGCTGAATGGAGTCCTTCATAGCATCTATGGCAAAACATAATGCTCTGGGAAACTCAGCCAAATTCTGGGCCTGTTGTGCCGGCAATTCCTTTAAGACCCCTTTAAACTGGTCTTTCAAGGCCTGGCAAATCCCAATAGCCGCAATTGCAGGCTGGGTTATTCCTCTCGCCGAAGCAAAAGATGTTTTTAATAAAGTCTTTAATCTCTTGTCTGTCGGTACTTTGAATACCAGAACGTTGTCTACTGGACAGGTCAAAGATTTGTTTACGCAGGACACAGCTGCGTCAACCTTGGGGATGCCCCATTTTTTAGTGAATTGTTCCTCCATGGGGTATAAAACCGAAAACTTCTTAGGAGGAAGAAAATATATATCTGGATGTTCCCAATCCTTGTAGATAAGCCCTTCCAGCAGGGGGTGAACCGGGAAGGAATAATTAGCTTGAGGAGCTTTTAAGGAGCCTAAAGATGAGACTGCACTTGAAGCTGGCTCTGAAAGTGGCAACTTGAAGGCCGAACGGACCATCTCAGTGAGGGACTGGACCAACAATTTTTCGGATTGTGACGCCGAAAAGGGTTCTCCCAAAGTGTAATCCTCAGAGTCCACTACTTCCAACTGACCTTCTGCCAGATCTCCAGAGGGTAAATCAACCTCTTCTGAGGATGCATGCCCCAAATCGAGGGACTCCTCAGAGGGAAAGGGGGACCTTGTGCGTTTTTCCCTTGAGAGAGAGGATGCAATAAAGGTCGCTAATCTCTGCTCCAGACCCCCCATAGCTGAGGCCAGAGCCTCCTGTGTCACAAAAACTGGAGCAGGTGGGACAAGGGCAGATCAGGCATCTGACAGACCTGATGGTTCACCCTGGGCCTCCTTCAATTTATCAGGAGAGGAAGCAGCCGCAGGAGCATGCCCGAGATCCTCTGAGCCAGATGGCGATCCCTTTGCTTTTTTGCTTCTAGTCCCTGAGCCTTTAGCCATGATAAAGCTGAGGTACTCACAATAGTTGCAACTACTTGCGAACCTATAGACCAGCACTGACGCTGCTATTTGATGGTTGGCAAGGTGCAGAGCCCACTATGCGCCTTAAGCAGATGTCACTGTCCACCACCAGTACCAAATACTGAAAGTATGTGCACAAGATCTCTGTGTCCACCGTCAGCCAGAACCAGTTAGGTGGACTGGAGCATATAAGGACCTGCTCTGTCCTGTAATCTCAAGTCTCATAGAGAACAGCTGAGATAGACCCCCTGCGCGCACGCGCGCGCCGCTGTTAGGCGTGCACCACGAGGCTACGCGCACACACGTAGCCGCACGCGCGCACATGTCGTCACACGCATCTCGCGGATCACGCCGCGCACATTCGTGCGCACCGAGGCAGCGTACAAAAAAAGTTCATTCGCGCGCCTAAGACACATCAATGTCGCGCGCGCATGACGCTACGCGCTCATGCATGAGGATGGAACACCACAGCTCCATGTGAGGACCAGGTAAGCCAAGTGAAGCCAAACATTTTGGACAACTTTTTCTGCTTTTAACCTGCACAGGAGGGGCTAACTACCTGACTAGAGATACCCCTCCTCCCCACAACACACAGGACCATATAGGAGAAGCACAGACAGATAGCTTAAGCAACATAATGGCTCAAATAAAGGAAGGTTACTCCTAGGACCAAGTCCTGAAGCACCTTCACTTACCTGATCCAACGCTGCAGGACTCTGCATAAACAGCAGTGCAATCTTCACCCATCACGGAGAGCAGCGTCTGTAGACCTTCAGGGACCGGGGTCCATGGACAGGAACACCACACCCCTGGACCCATATCACACCCTGTCAGTAGACTTTTGGTATTAGGAAATTGACCAAAGTACTGAATAACCAGGATCCAGCTCTCAAAGAGAAGCATTACAGGCCAAACCCCGTTCTTCTTAACCGGGGCCCGGATACCGTCCACTTTGGCTCAGAAGCACTTTGGACGGATCCGGATTTCATGGAGGCTTTTTACATCCAATATGGATCCCTCCAGTGGAGCTCCTTGGAGCACATGTTCACTCGTGACCAACACCTTAGACACTGGCAAAAAACTGAGGTACTCCCGGTATGGGAGGGGTTATATAGGGGAGGGAACTTCTTGCCTTAAGGGCGTGCCAGTGTCCACACCTGAAGGTACTCTCTATAACCCACATAGTAATTACTATGCTTCTCTGTGTCCCGTGATGTACGATAAAGAAATATATGTTTTTGGGGGATATTTATTATAGCAAAAAGTAAAAAATATTGCATTTTTTTCAAAATTGTCGCTCTATTTTTGTTTATAGCGCAAAAAATAAAAACTGCAGAGGTGATCAAATACCACCAAAAGAAAGCTCTATTTGTGGGAAAAAAAGGATGCCAATTTTGTTTGGGAGCCAAGTCGCACAACCGCGTAATTGTCAGTTAAAGCGATGCAGTGCCGAATCGCAAAAAGGGGCCTGGTCTTTTACCTGCATTTTGGTCCGGGTCTTAAGTGGTTAAACCTGATTTTCAAACGTTATCACGCTATGGTCCGGTTTCCTTTTATTATGGTATGACCCACGGATTGGTCGTCTGACACGCATCTAAGTCTCCATACTCTGAGGATAATCCCATTGTGGTTCCGTTCACCCTGGTTTCATCTTGCTCTTGGATCATTATACACTGCTGTTGTTTATCTGCAATCTGGTAAGCTGCTCTCCATGTGGTGGTAGTTTCCACGGATGTCAAGTGCACCTGGGTGTTGTTCGTCCTGATCTCCATTATCTGAGGCGTTTGTCCATCATTCAACCTCTATTTGGACTTTTGTTCATTTTGTTATATTTATACCTGCCTTGTTTGCTGAGTATATATATTAGTTGGCGCAGTTTTCTTTTTTCTATTTGTGTTTGTATTACGTGATTGCAGCCTTCTGGTTTTTACACCTGACTAATAATTTTTCCGGTTAGCGCAGTTTTTTTTTTTTTACGTCTTATGGATTAGACCCCTATTACAGCACCCTGTGCTTCCTTGGGATCTCCATTTGGTTCTCTCTACCCTTCAGAAACCACCCTTTGAATCTATTAGGAAACTCCCAATGGGTAATCTCTACTGTAAAGTATCCTTCATGGTGATTATTACATCTGTCGGACATGTTTCCGACTTGGTGGCCCTAATATGCAGAGTCTTTACTGATTCTTCACAGGGATGAAGCAGTCTTGCGTTCAAGACCCTCCATTATGGCCAAGGTGGTCTCAGCCTTCCACCTTAATGAGGGTATTGTCTTTCCTTCTTTGCACCCTGCTCAAAAGCATCCCAAAGCAATTGCTCTCCACTGTTTTAAAGGTTGTCAGAACTGTCAGGGTCTTTAGAAAGCCACAGCCTCTATTCAAAAATCAGATACTTTTTGTGTTTCCGACAGAATCTTGTCATGGACACCTTGCTTTTATATTCACCATTGCTAGGTGGATAAGACCACTCACCTTGAAGGGTTATGCTCTTAAGGACAGGATACCTCCCGGAAATTGTACATACTCCATCAGATCAGTGGGAGTTTCCTGGGCTCTTAGATATTAAGCTTCTCTTACCCAGCTTTATAAGGCCACCACTGGGTCTTCATAGCTTCTCTACATTCTACCAGGTGGATGTCCAAGCCTCAGCAAATGCAGCCTTCAGCCAAAAGGTTATTTTAGTGGCACTCTGAGCACTCTTTTAGTTGGGTCTCTGACTCCTGCTTGTTTTGTTTGGTTTATTGCCACCATTCTTCCTTGTTGTTGCCCACACCTCTTTTACAAGGCTTAGGGATGTCCCAAGGTCTATGAATTTAGAGCCTGTGTCATATACTGTACAATTCCAATAAAAGGAATTTGACTTTCCGGTAAATTCTATATCTTGGAGTACAGTAAAGGATACAGGCCACACTCCCCTCTGTTTCTGAACTACTCTAGATTGCTTGCTAAAAATAGGAGATCTCACAGAGTGGGGTAGGGCTATGGGGGTATGCCCAAGGGGTTTGTCCAAAAGCAGCCTATAACCCACGGTCTAATAATTACCAGCCTGTGTCCTGTAATGTACTCCAAGATATAGAATTTACAGGTAGGGCAATGTTCCTTTTTTCCCCCTTAGTTCTGCTGCACTATGCAGCTAGGAAGATTGCTCTACTGCTTTCTGGCCCTACTTTACTTTGTCCTGGATCACTGGAATTAGGTATGTGACATAGGAAGCTGCTTAGCTGACCCAGCAAATTTGTCACAAGCCTGGCTGTACAGTGTGTCAGTGGTGTTTAAGTGACAAGATTTACTGTACATAATTAGAAATCCCTTGCAGTAAAACATGTATTTTTCAGTGTATTTGACAGTTTGCAGTGACATTTGAGCTGTCAAATAAGGGCCTGTTTACACCATTGTGCTGTGATAGCACACGGTAATGCATGTTGCATATGTTGGTGTGCTGCGTTTAGTCATTTTGAAAAGCATCCCAACACATCTGCATTGCTGCACATAGTAAAGCACTACAATGTGTCATGGTGTGATGTGATAAAAACAATGCAGCAGGTCCCTTGTGATGCATTCGGCAGCCTATTTAAATAACAGGGTTGCTCTAACACAGGGATCTTCAAACTACGGCCCTCCAGCTGTTGCAGAACTACACATCCCATGAGGCATTGCAAGACTCTGACATTCACTGACATGGCTGGGCATGATGGGAATTGTAGTTCCTGAACAACTGGAGGGCCATAGTTTGAGAACCCCTGCTCTAACACAATGCATGTTAACACGTGACATAATGCATATGTGTAAGATACACCAAAACACATTGGGTTTGATTTTACTAAAGGCAAATATACCGTGCACTGAAAGTGCACTCGCTCCAGAGCTTGGTAAATGAGTTAAGCTTCACTTTGCAAAGAATACTCAATCAAATGCAAGGAAAATAATAAACAGCATTTTTGCATATAATTGGATGAAAGAAATCAGCAGAGCTTTCCCTCAGATCTAGAGAAAATGCACTTGAAGTGCACAGTATTTAGCCTTTAGTAAATCAACCTACCGTATTTATCGGCGTATACCGCGCACTTTTTTTCCCTTAAAATCAGGGCAAAATCGTGGGTGCGCGATATATGCCGATACCCGCTTCCTGCGCTGTGTTTGAACCACTTCGCCGACATATACTGAGTGCAGTACACTCGTGTATAGTCGGGAAGGCTCGGCTCGTGGTCACGTCCTGTGCGTCCTGTACGTCCTTTACGCGAGAGGAGCCGAGCCTGCCCGAGTATACCCGAGTGTACTGCGCTCGGTATATGTCGGCGGAGTGGTTCAAGCACAGAGCGGGAAGCGGGGATCGGCTGAAAAACACAGCGGGGAGGACACCACGATGGCCGCAGAAGGACGCCAGACCAGACAAGGCCGCCGATGGACGCGATGGACGCCGGGCAAGACACTGATGAGGGGCATCCAAACTGTAAGTATTTTATTTTTTTCCAGGAATTTTCCTTCTAGGTTGGGGGTGCGCGCTATACGCCGGGGCGCGTTATATGAAGATAAATACGGTAATTTTCTTGCTCTGAATATGCTCTAAAGGTTTGGTGGTCTTAACTGGTCTACATGCTGTCTGATATGTATTTGTGTGTTGTTTAAAAAAATAAATGATATGTCTTCCATAATTATGATGACGTAGTTTGCCAGGAAAGCCATTTTCATGTTTTACTTTTCTTTTCTTTTCTTTTTTTTTTTCCCAAGTCGAACACTCTTTACACAACCTTTGATGAGGTAAATATTTTTCTTATCTATGCAACTGTGTGTTTCTTCTAAATGTGTAACAGATACAGTAATAGCGAGCTTTTACATTTCTGCACTGTTTTATAGATGAGTAGGATTGTATGGGTAATATAAAACAGGCTGGACCAAAAAATGCTAAATATAATTCGATACTTTTAAGTTCTTGCCTAGTAGATGAGTATATTTAGAAATTATTAATTTCACATAAGGTACTATTACGTATAGCAGGGATCCTCAAACTACGGCCCTCCAGCTGTTGTAGAACTACACATCCCATGAGGCATTGTAACACACTGACATTCACAGACATGACTAGGCATGATGGGAATTGTAGTTCCTGAACAACTGGAGGGTCGTAGTTTGAAGATCCATGATGTATAGTATCTTTTCAGCATATACAGTGCCTTGCGAAAGTATTCGGCCCCCTTGAACTTTGCGACCTTTTGCCACATTTTAGGCTTCAAACCTAAAGATATAAAACTGCAATTTTTTTTGAAGAATCAACAAGTGGGAAATTTATTGGATATTTCAAACTTTTTTAACAAATAAAAAACTGAAAAATTGGGCGTGCAAAATTATTCAGCCCCCTTAATTTAATACTTTGTAGCGCCACCTTTTGCTGCGATTACAGCTGTGCAGGAGAAGACTGATCAGAGATGCAGCCAAGAGGCCCATGATCACTCTGGATGAACTGCAGAGATCTACAGCTGAGGTGGGAGACTCTGTCCATAGGACAACAATCAGTCGTATACTGCACAAATCTGGCCTTTATGGAAGAGTGGCAAGAAGAAAGCCATTTCTTAAAGATATCCATAAAAAGTGTCGTTTAAAGTTTGCCACAAGCCACCTGGAAGACACACCAAACATGTGGAAGAAGGTGCTCTGGTCAGATGAAACCAAAATCGAACTTTTTGGCAACAATGCAAAACGTTATGTTTGGCGTAAAAGCAACACAGCTCATCACCCTGAACACACCATCCCCACTGTCAAACATGGTGGTGGCAGCATCATGGTTTGGGCCTGCTTTTCTTCAGCAGGGACAGGGAAGATGGTTAAAATTGATGAGAAGATGGATGGAGCCAAATACAGGACCATTCTGGAAGAAAACCTGATGGAGTCTGCAAAAGACCTGAGACTGGGACAGAGATTTGTCTTCCAACAAGACAATGATCCAAAACATAAAGCAAAATCTACAATGGAATGATTCACAAATAAACATATCCAGGTGTTAGAATGGCCAAGTCAAAGTCCAGACCTGAATCCAATCGAGAATCTGTGGAAAGAACTGAAAACGGCTGTTCACAAATGCTCTCCATCCAACCTCACTGAGCTTGAGCTGTTTTGCAAGGAGGAATGGGCAAAAATGTCAGTCTCTCGATGTGCAAAACTGATAGAGACATACCCCAAGCGACTTACAGCTGTAATCGCAGAAAAAGGTGGCGCTACAAAGTATTAACTTAAGGGGGCTGAATAATTTTGCACGCTCAATTTTTCAGTTTTCTTATTTGTTAAAAAAAGTTTGAAATATCCAATAAATTTTGTTCCACTTCATGATTGTGTCCCACTTGTTGTTGATTCTTCAAAAAAACATACAGTTTTATATCTTTATGTTTGAAGCCTGAAATGTGGCAAAAGGTCGCAAAGTTCAAGGGGGCCAAATACTTTCGCAAGGCACTGTATTACAGTTTATATTCACATTTTACATGTTTAATAACTTTGACCAGATACCCCAAATTACTAACTGTAAACTCTTTATTAGCTTATTGGTATATTTATATTCTTTATTGATTTCAGCCCTGATGGATGGGGCTTGTTCTGGTCCCTGAGATACATTGGAACACATATTGAGTGTACTGTTTTCAACCCAGTTTGGACTCAGATCTTAGTGTTGGTGCTTTTATATTGTTGTTCTGGCTATATTTCAAAGTGTTCTGTTGAAACCTTCTGCAAATTTTTTATTGTTTTAATGCAGCGTAATTTCCTTCTTCTTTGTAATGCTAGAATAATAAAGTTGTTTTGCTGCTGATATTCACACAGAGTTCTGACAAACTGATTTCTTTATTATTTCTCGTGATCTCATGAATAATCTTTTTATTTTTTTAAGCCAGATCTCCATAATAATGTTTAGAATGTATTTTTATAGTGATCTTGTTTTTATTTTATTTTTAATCAAGATCTGCTTTTTTTTTTTTTTTTTTATTTAAAAAAAAAAATTTAAACTGAAAAGCATGAATCGTCTCTCGCCAAACTTCTACTAACACGAGATTAGCAGAAGGAGCCTAAAGGGTGGCACACTTGGTATTGAACTTCCCTTTTAAAGTGCCGTCGTACCTGTTGTACGTGACAGCGTTCTTGGCGATCGGAATTTCCGACAACATTTGTGCGACCATGTGTATGCAAGACAAGTTTGAGCCAACATCCACGGTTTTGTTGTCAGAATGTCCGATCGTGTGTACACGGCATTAGACAGTCTGAACTCCACATAAATCTGTGGGGTTCATCAGTCCTCCATGCTCCTTAGGTACTAAAGCAGAAATCAGAATGACAGCCCCCGAGCTTGCCCCTTTAAAAAACAGGTCAGCAACATCATCTTTAAATACATATACGTGATCTGCCCTATCTTCCATAAAATTTGTAACCAGTTTAGCCACTTATGAT
The DNA here is from genome assembly GCF_905171775.1 of Rana temporaria. Classification (NCBI taxonomy): domain Eukaryota; kingdom Metazoa; phylum Chordata; class Amphibia; order Anura; family Ranidae; genus Rana; species Rana temporaria. The sequence continues at coordinate 370,241,244 of NC_053492.1, read as the reverse complement.
GTCCTGGCACCTTATATTAGCAGTATTTAAAACCTATTTACTGATTATTATTATTTTTTGCGAAAAATGCATTAAAACACTAGAATGTTGGATATTATTTGTAATTTAATGTTAAGCTATACAAATAAAAACCTAAAAAATGTGGCAGTTGTGCAGGACAACATTTCTTAAAATTTGAAGGTCCGCTATCATCGTAGTCATGAAGCAGCTAAACTGGATTACCTCAATTTCAGCTGTGATGGCTTGCTAAAAGCCTTCCAAATTATTCCTCGCATTGGTCTCCTGTCAGTGTATATGCATAGGGCACTTTGGCTGAAGTGCCAAACTGCGACCAAACCAGCTCCTGATAATTTCATCAAGATTGCTACTGGTGGCAGAAACACTTATCTTTCCCAGCATAAGCTTAAAGTAGTATTAAACTCAAAAACAAAACAAATGTAAAATAAATAAAAAAATTATAACTTTAAAAAAAGTTATATATTACAAAATGTTATTTACCTCCATTCTTCCCTATCTAACCTAAATGTGTTACACTAAGGCCAGCCACAGACGGAGAAAATTTCTTTACTGCAACCACAGGTTGCTGACAGTGTTGACAGAGGAATACCTCCCGCCAAGCCACTGTTTTCCTCCCGTCAAGGGCGCAGGGGAAGCCGCCCCATTGGGAAAAGACAGCGATTATTACTAGCGGCTATAACAACCGCTTGCAATAATCACACGTAAAATCTGGCAATCTGATTGTACCCAAGTTGGTCGATCAACCTGGGTACATTCAGCCTGCCTTTACTTCCTTCTGAACCAGCCGAGATTCGAACCGTCTGTGGCTGGCGTTTGCTGCTGTGCTTATTATCAGTGCTGATAATGAATGCTGTAAGTTTATAGCCCAGCACGCCTTGTGTTCTTAAACCTAATCAATACTAACTGTGAAAAAGTATCTAAACCATTAAACAACCATTGAGATTATTATTATTATTTGAAATAACAAACATAATCTGCAAAAACCAAATCTCGGTGCAAATGAAACTGTGCATACCATAAACAAGAGTCCATTCTAAAACAATTTCTCATTTTCCAGAACCATGCCTTTGGAAATAATGTTTTCGAGGCAAAATGTGTTTTAACCACTTCACCACAGGGCACTTAAACCCCCTTCCTAACTAGACCAATTTTCAGCTTTCGGTGCTCTCACATTTTGAATGACAATAAGAGTCGGTTCACACTAGGGCGACACGACTTCCAGCGCGACTTTCAGGGCCGACTCCGACACGACTTGAGCATGAACCACAGGGCGATCTGGGGCGATTTACATCACGACTTGAAGTCGTCTCCAGGACAGGAGACTTTCCAGTGGCCAATCAAACAACAATCAGCTCTAGGGGAGGGAGGGAGAGGTTTGCCTGAGAAATGTATGTTATCTTCCTGGAAAGTCGCTTCAGTGATCAGACTTGGATCAGACTTCCATTGAAATCAATGGGTACAAATCGCCTACAAGTCGGATTGAAGTAGTACAGGAACTTCTTTTGAAGTCGGAGCGACTCGAGTCGTGTGTATTAAAACCGCTCCCATTCACTTGCATTGTTTTTCTCGACAGCGCGACTTGAGGCGACTTCAAGTCGGATCCCAAGTCACCCCAGTTTGAACCGGCTCTTACTCAGTCATGCAACACTGTACCCAAATTAAATATTTGTCCTTTTTTTCACACAAATAGAGCTTTCTTTTGGTAGTATTTGATCACCTCTGTGTTTTACATTTTTGTGCGTCATAAAAGAAAAAAGACTGAAAATTTTGTTTAAAAAAAAAAAAGAATTTTTCTATAAAATGTTGCTAATTAGTAATTTTTCTTCATACATTTTGGCCAAAATTTATACTGCTACATATCTCTGGTAAAAATAACCCAAATCAGTGTAAATTATTTGGCCTTTGTGAAAGTTTTTGGCCGGAATCACACTAGTGCGGTCCGAATTTCAGCTCTCTTATCTCTGCAGAGAGATAAGAGAAGTATAGGGAGAAAAAACTGCGCTTGTCAAAAACGTTCTAAATATATATGCGTCAAGGCAGCAGAAGAAATGTGATAAGCATATAAAGTCCAATATAAAAGTAAACTGCGCCAAGTAGGAAACCAGATATCAGGCTGGTAAAAAGCAATGATAATAGATAATATGAATAAAATCACATTCAGTCCAATAAAAAGTTTGTAGCAGCACCACCATGTGTCAGCAAAACTTCAGTGTGAACACACCACCACCAAACTGAAAGCCGCTTACCAGAACCACCCAAACATTAGGCATGTTGACGGATTCTATTCAATGGGCTCCACATCAGATTAGCATCAGACTGGGGAGGGATCCAGGGAGCAGATCTCAAATTGCACCACATCGATGATTAAACATATCCTCGGTATATAAATAAAAACGGACCATAGCGTGATACCGTACGAAATATTTAATAAAAATGCATAAGACATGTACTTACAAACATCTCATGATTAAAAGCGTGTATGTATGCCGGCCGGAAATAGGAGCCCTTCCTCCTTCAGATGGAACGCGGTGACGTCAGTGTGCGCCTTTCCAGACGACGTTTCGTCATTAACAGACGTTCTCAATGGGGGTAAGAGAAGTGTTCAGCAGATTAGCAAGGTTTTAGAAGCGAATTTGGAGACCTGGGAGAAGTTACGGGTGAGAGGAGAGTGGGGGGGAAGTGTATTGAGCTGAATAAGAGGAATTTCTGAAGAGAACTGAACACATCTGTGAATCAACTGCGTACCCATAGAAGATAATGGGCTTGAATTCGCACCTGAGCCGCACCGCAATGCCTAAAAGATGCACACGGTTTGGCGGCAATGCGCAGTGCGAATGCATCGCACATATGTGAACCAGCCTCATTGAAAACAATGTATTTTAAAATGTTCTGCGAATTGGATGCGGTTTAAGCCGCACTCAATTCGCATAGGTGTGAACCTGGCCTTAGGGCAAGTTCACAGATGCAGTTCCGTGGGCTTTTTTCTGCACTAAAAATGCATGCACAGTTTTTTTCCATGTATTGCAATGGCTCTAGTTCACACCAATGTAGTCAGTTTCAGTCAGTTTCTGCACCGTAAACTGGCTGGAACTGACTGCACTGGTCTGAACTAGAGCCATTGGAATACATGGAAAACACTGTGCATGCATTTTTAGAGCCAGTTCACACCTCAAAAATGCACCCCAGATACATTCCGGATCAGTTTTTGCTTACAGTTCACACCACACGCAGTTCCAGTGCATTTTTGATACAATTTGCTAGGTTCCAGTACAGTTCTGTCTAGAAAAAATGCAGCACGCTCTACTTTTTTTTTCTGCACCGGAAACTGACTGCACTGGTGTGAACTAGATCCGTTGGAATACATGGAAAACACTGCATGCATTTTTAGTGCAGAAAAAAGGCGCAGGGAACTGCATCTGGTGTGAACTAGCACTATGCGTCTACAAGCTTTAGTGCCAATCATTGAAAATTGTCACACCTGATGTACAGACAGCATTTTTTGAGACCCTAACAAGCCAGGGCAGTACAAATACTCCCCCAAATGACCCCTTTTTAGAAAGTAGACAGTCCAAGGTATTTAGTGATTTGTTGTTGATCGGCATATTAAGTTACCTTGGTGTTGTCTAGGGGTGCAGTTGTAGGAACAAGGTAGTGAGCGAGTGTCCAGACAGTGAATAAAGGTTTTTTCCAATGATTTATTTTCCAGGCCAACACGGCCAACATCAACATCAATGGGGAAGGACAAGGTTGATGAAGAGAGAGAAAGAGAAAACCTTGCAGTATCAGGCCTGGATATTAATGGAGCAGTCCTGCTCTACTTAGTACCAATTTGTAACTCGTCGCCACTCTAGCTAGAGTGGGTGAAGTGCCCCCGGACAGACCCCTCTCACAAGCCTGGCAGCCGAGGTGTCACTTTGGATTTCTGGGAGGAACAGGCCTCTCTCACAGACCTGGCTCTAGGGCCTCTGCCACAGGCCAATTACAATAAGTGAGCTGGATGGATAAATGGAGCGAATCCCCCCAGTAGATTTCTGCATAGGTCACCGGGTGACAACAAGCATACCTGTCAGCATTCCGGTCACCAGATCCCTGATTGGTTCGTTCAAGCCCTGTTGGACAACCTGCCTCTGGGTCCTCCTCAATCCGACCCCCCAATCGAACGGCACCCAGCCTGGGATCCTCTCAATAGAACCGGGAACCCAGTAAGTCACTGGGGTCCCCTTTTTCCTCCGGATGTGGTTCTGTGTAGCCAGCAATTTAGCCAGCTGCACCTGGAACTCGGACCCCGCGAAGATTTTAGAATACATGACACCTGTCACAGATATACTCCTCCCCAGCATGCCCCGCGAGGGAAAAACTCCTTTGATTGGCTGCTGGGGAAAACTGCTGGCCAGGGATGAGATCACATCCCTGGAGTGCAGACTGACCCAGTGGACGTTTCTGGAATGACAACAGTCACAATTTAAATAAATTGTGAATGAGAGCAAAGTAACTCTCCCATTCCCCACTAACTTTAGCGTAGCGCCCAAACTGAAAGTAAGGGGGCGCTACATTATTAAGAGGCATGGTGAATTTTTTTGAAGTTGTAATTTTTTCCCACAATTCTTTGCAAAAGTAAGATATTTTTATTTATTTTTCACAAAATTGTCATATTAACTTATTTCTCACACACAGCATATGCATACCCCAAATTACACCCCAAAACACATTATGCTACTCCTCCTGAGTATGGCGATACCACATGTGTGGGACTTTTACACAGCCTGACCCTATACAGAAGCCCAACATACAGGGAGCACCATCAGGCGTCCTAGAAGCATAAATGACATACCGTATATACTAGAGTATAAGCCGACCCAAATATAAGCCAAAGCACCTAATTTTACCACAAATAAAATGGGAAAACTTATTGACTCGAGTATAAGCCTAGGGTGTGAAATGCAGCAGCTACTGTAAGTGGAAAAGAGAGTCAACAATGCCCATTTTCAGCTTCACTGTGCCCATTTGCAGCCTCACTGTGCCCATGTACCTTTGATCCGCTGTGTCAGTATTGATGAGGAGGAAAGGAAGCCTGATTATGCTGTACACTGTCCCCTCTCAGATGATTCACAGCAGGGCTGTATGTATAGGAAGTCTGCGCTGTCGTCCTCGGACGGACAAGGAGGAGGCGGGGCTTTGTTACAGTGGACGGAGCGGACTGTGTTGACTCCCTATACATACAACCCTGCTGTGAATCATCCGAGAGGAATAAGGAGGAGGCGGGGCTTTGTTACAGTGGACGGTACAGACTTCCTATACATACCGCCCTGCTGTGAATCATCTGAGAGGGGACAATGTAAAGCGTAATCAGGCTTCCTTCCTTCCTCATCAAGACTGACGTGGCAGGAGAGGAGACCCCTACTCGAGTATAAGCCGAGGGGGGCTTTTTCAGCATAAAAAAGTGCTGAAAAAGTTGGCTTATACTCGAGTATATACGGTATTATTTCTACCTCTTACACTTTTGAAGGTCCTAGAACACCAGGACAATGGAAATGCCCAAAAAATTACCCCATTTTGGAAAGTAAACGCCCCAATTTATAATCTGAGACATAATGAGACTTTTGTGTAATGTGTAAAGAAAATAAACGCATTTTTTCTGTACATATCAAAACATGACACCCAAAAATGCTTTCTGCTACTCGTCCTGAGTATGGCAATGCCACACGTCGGAGAGTTTTACACAGCTTGGCCACATAGAGAGGCACAACATGCAGGGGGCACCATCACGTGTTCTAGGGACATAAATTTCAAATCTAATTTGACTACCTATTACACTTTTGTGAGGCACTGATAAGAACTGATGTGGCACGGATGAGCACTGATGTGGCACGGATGAGCACTGTGGCATGGATGAGCACTGATGTCACTGAAGTCATTTCAATAAAAGTAATTTTTGATATATTTATCAGTTGAAGATTTCTACTGAAAGCAGAAGAATCAAGACAAGGGACAAATCATACTAACTGTAAGTTATGTTCCTTGTGCTGATTATTCTGTATGGTGTTGGCTAAACTTAATAGGATAACATTACCACAGAGTTCAATGTTCATTACGTTCCCATGTGTATATATAGAAAATGGTGTGATTCAATAATCTAGGGAGCTTTCATGACTGATTTGTTCCTGTAACGTTATTGCATAATTTTGCTTTGTTTTGTAGATTTTGGCAAAACATTTGAATAATTCATCCGACAACAAAGTGCCTAATGCACTGGGAGAACCAGCAATGGTAATTAAAATGTTTTGTCTGCATATAATAAGCAATGCGTGAAAATGTCTGCTCAGTATTTACAGCAAAAATGTGTTACCAGTATCTGGAGGATAAATAACTTTAAAATATCTGTTTAAGTTCAGCAACACATATACAAAAAAAAATCTGTTTTTGTCTTATGTTAGAATGCTTGTCATGCGATGCACAAGTGGTTTTAGGTGTACCCTACCTGAGTGTTTATGTACTGTATTCTAGACCTATGTTTTTAGGTGGTACATTTCTGACAATGAATAAATCAGGGCTCAAAATTTCAAGTCCTGAGCTACTAGCCAGGCCTCAAGGGTTACTCGCCACCGGTTGTGCCACCCAGCCCGCCCCTAAACACGCTCTCATAAAATGACACTCAAATGTATTATGCAGAATTAAGTTATTAAAATAAATATTAACAACAACTGTATCTGTGCCCACCAATGCAGCCTTGTGCCCACCAATGCAGCCTTGTGCCCAACAATGCAGCCGTGTGCCCACCAATGCAGCCGTGTCCCCACCAATGCAGCCGTGTCCCCACCAATGCAGCCTTGTGCCCACCAATGCAGCCATGTGCCCAGTGCCCACCAATGCAGTCTTGTGCCCAGTGCCCACCATGGAGCCTTGTGTCCACCTTGCAGCCGTGTGCCCAGTGCCCACCAATGCAGTCTTGTGCCCACCAATGCAGCCGTGTGCCCACCATGGAGCCTTGTGTCCACCTTGCAGCAGTGTGCCCAGTGCCCACCATGGAGCCGTGTGCCAACCATGCAGCCGTGTGCCCAGTGCCCACCATGGAGCCTTGTGTCCACCTTGCAGCAGTGTGCCCAGTGCCCACCATACAGCCGTGTGCCCACCTTGCAGCTGTGTGCCCAGTGCCCACCTTGCAGCCATGTGCCCACCTTGGAGCCATGTGCCCACCTTGCAGCTGTGTGCCCAGTGCCCACCTTGGAGCCGTGTGCCCACCTTGCAGCTGTGTGCGCAGTGCCCACCTTGCAGCTGTGTGCCCAGTGCCCACCTTGCAGCTGTGTGCCCACCTTGCAGCCATATGCCCACCCTGCAGCTGTGTGCCCACTGCCCACCATGGAGCCTTGTGTCGACCTTGCAGCCTACCTGTGGAGCCAAGAACAGGAGAGCCGCCCAGGTGAAGAGTGTGCATCGGGAGAACACAGTGATAACAGCTTTCGTTTCAATAGCCGTGTTCCCGCCGTGCAACGTCATATACAGCCCCGCCCCCTGGCCGGGGAACTTTGATAGACAGATCACCCGTCCAATCCCAGTGACGGGTGATCTGTCAATCAAAGTCCCGGGACCAGGGGGCAGGGCTGTATCTGACAGCGAGCGGCGGGGAACACGGCTATTGAAATAAAAGCTGTTATCTCTGTTCCCCCCGCTGCACTCTTAACACCTAGGCGGCTCTCTCTCTCTTCCCCCTCTCTCGGTGATCGCTGGGAGCAGGACTCCCATTTTAAAAAAAAAAGGCTCACTGCTCGCCCCCCCGACTCCCAGGCAGCCCCTCCTCGCCAGACCTCAGAATCCACTCGCAAAATGCAAGCAGGCGAGTGGATTTTTGAGGGCTGAATAAATGATTTGTACTTTTCCGCATAACAGCGGTCCCCATGTCACTATCTTAGCCTACTTGGTTCCCCGTGCTAGGGAACATTTTTTTTTTCTGACACTACTGTCAGCTTGTAGCTGCAAGAACTGGTCATGCAAACGCACATTCATACACACACACACAGTACCACTGCGCATGGGGCAGCCGTCCCTCCTGCCCCCTCCTTGTTCTGGCCCTGTCAGGAAGCGCACTAAGATTGATCCTTTATAGAACAGTATTTCACATTGCATTATACATTGGATTGTATTACACATTGGACTTTACAGAAAACATAAAGTTATCTTACAAACTTCAGCACAGTTGCTGTTTTTACTGGATAGCTTTAGTTGATTACTAAATGCTTTCATGTTGTTGCCTAGGATTGTAAAATAAATACAAATAAATAATCAGGCCAATTCAAAGGCTTCTTATTTTTGTTTAGTTTTACAATCGCCTGTTAGTTGTAGAATTGTTTATTAACGTAAACCAGGGTCACTGTGATCTTAATGTGGAAACATTTAATTGATTGATATGGGATATAACATGTGTTTGCACTTTACACTATAGGTAATCCGCAGTGGGCCAAAAAGAGCTAGTTAACATCTGTGCACATGTTTTGAATTTTATTTCCAGCCAAAATGTAATTTTTTTGGATAGAGTGGGAAAAGAGTAAAACCCTTGTTATGTTTTACTGCTCTCTGGGGCTTGTTAGAAACATGTCCCCTCAGGTACTGTCAATGTTCATTAGAAAGTAAGGGAGCAAAAATCACTAACAGTAAGGCAGACTTATACATATATATATATATATTTTTTTGCTTAGTAGAGTTGGGAGAGGCTAGAATCATGTCAGCTTTTTATCTATCTGGACCCCTGTTGCACCTTTTAAAAGTATATAAACACTTTTGGCTGGCCATACACTTGATCATTAATGCATATTTGTATGAATCTTAAAATGTGTTAGCACTTGTTAGTGCATAGATTTACTAGAAATGGTAATTGTGCCCAAGCACTATCATGAAATTGTTACTTTTTGTTTTGAATTCCCCCTGAAAAATATCAGTGCACTTCCTGGCATACTAATGTGCCTAGGCACTCCCGTGTCTCCCCATAGCACATGACTGCTAGTTCCATGAGATGTAGTGCGATTTGGTGATTTGTCTACCATGATGCTTGCCAGAAAGAAATCTCCCTCTGAGTACCTGCACTGTTTTGCATTGCACCGCTTTACCTTTTTTTAAACTTCACCCATTCTGTGGATCTACTGTTCCTACACCTTTCTTTCTGTATTCTGCATGTTCCCCCCACCAGTTATCAACTCACCAGTCATCAGGTGGGGGTAGCTATGACATAAGGGAAGCAAAGCCCTGCCTCTACTAAGATGGGCACTGTGCAGAACAAAGCATGGTGTGTCAGTATCTAGGAAAAGATCAGCTACAGGGATCCTACAGGCAATACCCTCTGACCTCTGCTTGTCTTTTGGGCACAGCTTTCACAGTTCTGGTCCTTTTTTTAAAGAAAAAAATCCTTTCAACTATGCAACTGCTGGTGATAAGAAACTAGCCATTCCACCACCAGCGCTATCATATTGGGGCAACTAAAGAGTTCTCAGCCCTGAATGGGAATCTGTAAAACACATTAACTGCATAATAAATGCTACTTACATTGTTTAAATATGTTGTGTCCTATGTACATTTTAATGTCTGGTCTGGTATGCTTCCAGGAATTCCTGTGGGATGTTCTAAATCATCAAGAAGGCCCACGTGTGAGAGACCACCTTAGCCATGGGGAAATACAGCTCTGTGATTTTCCCAGAGGAATTGCTAATGACTTGTTGGGTTTTTCAATTGTACTGCTCTATAAGTATTGTAACCATAACACTGGCAAGGTAAGAAATCATATTTGGTAACTAGTGCAATAAACTTCTTGCCAAGGCCCCAATATATCAACAGATGCAACTCTATACTCCTTAAAGTGTGATTCTGTTCCTTTAAAACATGTCATACAGTACAGTGCTTGTGCTGTGTAAGTTGGTCCCTTGTATCACCTAAAATATCTGGCTGATCCTGCCTGGATCTGCACTCCCCCCTGTAAACTGACCACAGTTTATCATGGCTGCTGAGCCCTGACACCGTGGTCAGTTTACGTGCCTCCATCATCCGCAGCTCCCCTCTCTGCTCTCCCTGTCCTTCCCCCTTCCTGCCTGTCAGCTCATGACAGTGCCCGCCCCTTCCCTTCCTGCTGCTGAAATAACTTAATGCTTTTTATAATCCTGTGTGTTTCCTAATCCTGTGTGCCAGTCTCTGTGCTTAAAAAATTTCTGTCTATAAGGCGCTCTCGTGACTCTCTGGCTCTCTCCTCTTCTCCTCCCCCCAACTGACAACAGGAGATTTTCAGCCATTCCTGCTCTAGCTGTCAGATCGGTAGAGGGGAGAGCCGGCTGGAAATCAGGTATAGAATGCATTTTTTTTAATGGGGCACACAGGATTAGGAAACACACAGGTTATATAAATATATGACAGTGGCTTAACAACCGCTTTAAATTAAAAATACCAGCAAGATATACAGTACCTGTGCTCAGATCTCAATAGCTTGTACATGTATATAATCTATCAGGTGCTAAAAGGGTGTGTGACCTCATGTTCACATTAGAAATTCTGGATGAACACTGCTATATACCCTTTCTAGCAAACTTTGCAATAAAAAAGCTTTTTATATTCACAAATATTGCTTTGCATGTTTAAGCTGGCCAACTGCATCAAAATAATCCCTTTCTGGCCAGTCCTACTCTTCTCTGCAAATGCCTACTGTAGACACAATGCCAACCTTAGGCAAACAGAGACAAAGTGGGGGAGAGCTGATCACTGAAAAGAAAAAAAAAGGTATTTATAACATGTTTTATCTCTATAAACAAATTCTTTGCCATTCATTTATATTTTAAACTGAATACAAAGCAAGGGTATACATATGCTTTAATGAGGAAAAAAATTATGTTAGTTACATAAATGTGCAAAGGTTAAAGATAAGTGGTGCTTTATCAAAAACCCTTTAATGTGGGCTACTGATGCACTATAATGGACCCTTGAATACACCTGCACCTTTTTCCAATACAATGCATACCTGTTTTATATCTGTGCAGCGTTGTGTGCTAAAACGCAGGTCTGTTGGCGATGTGCTTTGAGATGGCATTTAGATGAATGAATGTGGTTCTTGCTTTACAATGCAAATGTGTAAATCAGGCCTTTGTCTTGCTAAGTATGTGAAATTTGCTACTAATGTTCTAATTTTAACACAATAGGAGGCGACTATATTGTGTCCACTGATAGATGCGCTTGGATCATATCGGTCAAGATTTCATCCAATTGCACTCCTTCAGAAACAGGTATGTATGAATATACCATACATATATGCCTGAGCTTTAAACATATCCTAAACTTGCCAGCACGCCCATGTCTGCATTTTGGCATCTTTCTAAAGGAAACAAATGATTTTGAGTTAAAGTGAAACTTCAGCTTTGTAGAGTAAAAGTGTAGAGCCCCCCCCCCCCCAAAGGACTCTCCTTCAAACAAACACTATACATATGTTTTTCCTGTAGTCTTCTAATGGTCCAATGACATCACAGGAGCTCCCTCTACTTTCTTGGAAAAGGTTGTCACGATAAATGTGCCCTAAAATGCTCTCAGGCATATGAAATGGCTTTTAACAAGCTCTATGTTTGTAGCTGATCTTTGCTGTACAAATTTTAAAGGTTGTACAGTTTTATGGTTGGCTCTCGTGGTCCAGGCCCTAAGCCCACTACTTTTTTGCTTTCTGTGCACCACTATTGGCCTAAGCCCACTACTTTTTTGCTTTCTGTGCACCACTATTGGCTGCTCATTGTTATTTGTAGTCAACCAAGTTACAGGGGTTCAGTTAGTGTTCAATTAAGGTTTAAGGTTAGGAGGAGTGGGTTGAGATTTGGGGATCAGTTAAAGCTGAACTCCAGGTAACTGATAAATACACATTTGATTTGCACATGATGTATAAACACTGTTTTACCTACTCAAAAATGTATAGCTCCTTTCAGTTAGTTTGGTGATCCAGACAAGTATTTGTGGAAGCACAGTCAGATCCTTGACCTGCATTGCAGCTGCCTTACAGCTTTAAGAACAGCTTTCAGATCACCCCTCCAGCCTACTGACTTGATAGTCGAGGAGCAGTAACACCTTCCTGTTAACTCTGCTCTCTCCTCTTATCAGCATGTGCCTTATTAGCACCTATTCATGCAGTAGTATAGTGCTGCCCCTGCCATGAAGGGTTAACCATTTGATTAGACTTTGGGTAAGATCAAAAACCATTCTGTCTTTATTTTTTCTAAATGTAAAGAATTGCTGGCACTCATAAAGCTAATGTTGACAGGCGTTCATTTTAAATGCCTTGTTTGCTATTGAAATGTGAAGGAATACCTTGAAATGACAAGAGTATCTTTTGACAAAAAGGTGGTGATTGTCCTGCCTTGTCTGCAGTTCGGACACACCTCAATTGGACAAATGCTCATCCAAGGAAAAACACCTAAAGGTTGCCGCTGAATTGCCTTGTGTACTTTAATAGAGGTCAATGAGATTTTAATAACGTGTTTGATGTGCGCTCCAAACACATGTCAAACGCAGTAAAATGACACCTGTGAAAATGAACCCTTAAGATGGCATTTTACAAAACAAACCTTTAACATTTTTTACATATTATGTTCTCATTTCACTTAGATTAAGGTATTTATTTCACAGGTTTTGCAATGCATGACAAGTCTTCAGAAATGGTTTCTTCTTCCATCTCCTTGTGTAGGTCACACTTCCACCACAGATGGGTATGTTCTTTTCCCTGTCATGTAGTTTCTTGGCTCCCATTTTTGTATCTTCACTTATTTTACTGGTTATCATGTCAGCAATGTTTGTGTATTTTATTGTGACACTATAATGATTTGGAGTAAAAAAAAAGAAAAAAAAATTTTATTTTTTATTTTTTTTTTTATCAATGTTTGTAAGTATTTTGCTTATTCGCCACCAGAGCCATTTTTGCCAAATGACACAAATGATGAAGCACAGTCCCTCCCAATGCCACAAACGATGAAACACAATTCCTCCCATTGACACCAATGAGGAGGCAGAATTGCTCCTGCTGAAACAAATGACGGGGCATTATTTATTTCCAATGACATCTGGACCTTTTCTACTCCAAATAGCTACAGTCTGACCCGATTAAAATCTGAAGGACAGTAAATTAGCGCTTTGTTTTAAAGCAGGGGTTTCCAAACTTTCTAAAGTACAAAGGAACAAGTTTAGTTGAAACTATTGTTTTATTTAAAATGAGCTTTTGTTACCAGCTTTCTTAAACTGGCAAAAGATATATATTCATAAAGAGTCTCAGTGATGAATTTGTTTCCTTTTCAGGCCTGATGACATGACAGATCCTGGTATATCATTTTGTGCTGAAATAATGCATGTTTTCTCATTGGTTCGACATCCAAGAATGAGTGGGTTCAACAAGGAGGAGTGGGATCTTCAAACAGACAAGTACAATATTTGGATTTTGTTTTTTCAATAAATGTTTATTGCTTTTATACAATAAGCAAATTTAAGTGGTTGTAAGCCCATACCATATACCCAGTAAAGTGACTAGCCTAAGGTGATTCACAGAGATGAAACCAATCGCCCTACGATCGGTCTATCTGCAGGCTGTTGTATTAGCTTAGAGTCTCTTTTCAGTGACTCATGCAGGTAGAGAGAGGAATCACACTCTGTCCTTTAGATTCAGGCTAGTACACACTATAGAGGGATGTGCTTTGTTCGTTTTTCATGTACGAGGTTTACACCCACTTTGTGTTTGCCAATAATGTGCTACAGGAATGTCCAGAGAAAGGGCAGTGATTGCTAAAAATATGAAATGAACTCCCCTTTCATTTTGGGATACAAATCTACTTTGTAACAAAAAAGGAGAATGAATCCTACAGCGGCTATAGAAGGACTTTCGGCTTTCATACCCAGCAGCCGTCCTGTACGCCCCTCCTCTCCCCTTGCCCAATCACAGAATGCTTGATATTCTATGAACCATTCACAAGCATACACATTACATACCACATACATTCTCTGTTTTGGATGCAAACTAGATTTGTTTCCTGAAGTAAGCAGGTAGCTTATCCTGTGTTCTGTGCAATTACTGCTTTTGGTTTTATTGTGATTGTTCACCCATGACCCTTCACTGGACAGTGACTCTGTTGAATTTTATCGGGAAATAGAGACTGAACATACTGTACTCATTGGTAATGTACTAGTTATAGCTGGAGTTAAGTGTATGTTTATATTATTATATTTTTACTCCATGGAATGCAATCATTGTTTCGTTGTTACTGTGTATATTTTCTCTTATGGTCCAATGTTCTTCGGTTAGTTTTCTAGAAACGTGAGCAAAAGAGAAAATATGCAATAGCATAAGAATATTCAACTAGAAGAAAAAATGCCTTAAGAACATTCTATTTTGCCCTATTTGCACAATGCCGTCACCGAGTGACCCTGCCCTCTTGTTATGTAATCGGCTGGGGCATGCTGGGTCGATGGCCCCTGCCCCTTAGTTTGTTTAGTGGGGGAGTAGTCATTTGATGGGACCACCTTCAGGTGTGGCCCTTTTTATCTATTTTTCGGATCGGCGGCCAGTATTCATCATGCTTGACGTTGGATCTACTTTGACATGTTTTATTTTGTTTTTGAATAAAGGTCTTTTTAAAACCTGGCTCTGTGTCTTACTAACTTTATCACTTTTTTTTTTTTAAAGTGTATTTTGTGCGTGTACTCGAGAGAGGAGCCGGACTGCAGGAGTTGGGAGTAGGCAGGCCTCCCCCAGAGGCAATCTGCCACCTTTCTCCATGCCCCGGGTGGCAATGGTGGGTGTGTGAGGGGGTCGTCCCACACAGCCCGCCCTACCTGCTCCGCTTTGAAGCCCAACGGAGGGACTCCCTATAAGGGAGTGCGAGGATCTAGCCCGCTCAACCAGCCCCGTTAGTCCTTCGCCTCTCTTTTTAGAGACCGCGTGGTCAAAGTGCGTGCATGTTAACCCAATTTCGAGTGCGTGTAAGTGTGGTGGTTTTTGTGGGAGGGGGGTGGGCGTACTAAGCGCAGGCTTACCTCGCATAGCACACCCACCGGGAGCCGGGCTGAGACCACCAAACTCAATTCACATGTAGCGGAGACCGGGATCCGAACCCCTAGCTGCAGAGGTGAATGGCTTGTCAGCGCAGTGCCAATCGCGTTGAGCCACCGCAGCTCCCACTTTTTTTGGAGAATGAGTACCCCATACTCATTCACATGGGGGGCAGGATCTAGTGGCCCTTTTTTTAAAGTAAATCCCAGCACCCCCACAACTACCAGGCCAGGGTTGTGGGGAACAGGCCCTTGTCCTCATCAATATGAGGAAAAGGTGCTTCGGTGGAGGGGGGGAGCTCCTCCTCCCTCAAAGCACCCCCCATGATGAGAGGAGGGGGTGGCTCGCTCGTCACCCTCCCCTTTCCTGGCCTCAACACGATAGAATGAAGACTGCGAGCCAGGCCTTCTTGTCCAACAACAGTGCCTGACCTCACAAATGCACTTCCCGAAAGAATGGTCAAACATTCCCATAAACACACTCCTAAACCTTTTGGACAGCCTTCCCATAAGAGTTCAAGTTGTTATAGCTGCAAAAAGTGGGCCAACTTAATATTGAACCCTACAGGCTAAGACTGGGATGCCATTAAAGTTCACGTGCTTGTAAAGGCAGGTGTCTGAATACTTTGGACAATGTAGTGGCACAATTTTAGATTATTTCAGGTATTTACCAAAACATATTCAAGCTATAGTTGTATAATGTATATGGGCTGACTCTGCACACTCTCAGGTTCAATTTGAGGCTACATCCAAATCGGAGGAAGGGTTTAGGAATTACAGCTCTTAAGAATAGCCATCCCCCTTTTTCAAGGAACCAAAAGTAATTGGACAATTGAATCAAAAGCCAGGTGTGGGCAATTCCTTTGTTATTTCTTCATCAATTAAGCAGGTAAACAGTATGGCGTTGATTCTAAGTGTGGTATTTTAATTTCAAATCTATTGCTGTGATTCTACATCATGCGTTCAAAGGAGCTGTCCATACAAGTGAAACAGGCCATTGTAAGGCTTTAAAAACGAAACAAATCCATCAGAGAGATAGCAGCAACATTTGGAGTGGTCAAATTAAAATGTTGGTACTTTCTGAGGAAAGAAGAATGCACTGGTGAGCTCAGCAACATTAAAAGGCTTGGTCATCCACGAAAGACAACAGTGGTGGATGATTGCAGGATCCTCTCTATGGTAAAGAAAAACCCATTTACAACATTCAGACAAGTGAAGGACATTCTCCAGGAGGTGGGCTTATCATTGTCAAAGTCAACAATCAAGAGAAACTTCACAAGAGCAAACAGAGAGGATTCACCACAAGGTGCAAACCATTCATAAGCCTGAAGCATGTCAAACTGTTGTAATTTCTACACCGTTCACCTGATTTGGATGTAAATACCCTCAAATTAAAGCTGAAAGTCTGCAGTTAAAGCACATTAGTTTTATTTCAAATCCATTGTGGTGTTGTATAGAGCCAAAAATATTAGAATTGTGTTGCTGTCCCAATATTTATGAACTTGACTGTATATTTGGACCTACCTGTATATATTATTAAATTCAGTAATTAATTTCTCCCCGTAGACCAGTGGTCATCAACCCTGTCCTCAGGGCCCACTAACAGGCCAGGTTTTATGTATCACCTTGGGGGCGATACCGACTAGAATACTGCAATCACTGAGCATCAAATTATATCACCTGGGATGTATTTCAGTCATCTTGCAAGCCTGGACTGTTAGTGGGCCCTGAGGACAGGGTTGATGACAACTGCTGTAGACAACATAACCAATGATGACTAACTAGCAAAAACTGAGTTTTTATGGAATCCAACTGTTATTTCCCTGCAGAAGAAATAAGAGTCAAACTACGCAAAATCAAAGTAGCTATGTGTTATGAAGAGAATTATTAGGTTACAATAAAAAAATATTACAAATGGCTTATTAATTTAAGCAAACTGTATCAACCGAAAATAAATTATAATTACCCTCCAAGTATCAAGAATCCTTTTAGATAGCTGATGACCAGACCAAAAGATGGTTGCCGATTTAATGGGCAAAGTGGGTCTTCCCCCAAAATGGCATCTAGCTATGCTGTGTATTTGTGCATCGATGGTCTAATGATCTCTCAGATGTGTATTCAGATGAGGTTCCCCCTGTGTTCAGATGATCTTTTGATGTCCGATCCCCTGTGTACCTGACTTTTATAACTATATTGTTGTCACAATATAAAAATAAAACGCCAGGGGGTGACCCAGAAGCTGTTACCTTATTCCTATTGGTGGATCTTGTTAATTTGCTCGGTCATTAACTCTCAGATAAGAATTTAGTGTGTGTGTGTGTGTATATATATTTATATATATATTTAATGAATGTATCTATGTATGTATATAATATACCGTATTTATCGGCGTATACCACGCACTTTTTTGCCCTTAAAATCAGGGAAAATCGCGGGTGCGTGATATACGCCGATACCCGCTTCCCGTGATGTGTTTGAACCACTCTGCCGACATATACCGAGCGCAGTACACTCGGGTATAGTCAGGCAGGCTCGGCTCCGCTCGCGGTCACGTCCTGTACGTCCTTTACGCGAGAGGAGCCGAGTATACCCGAGTGTATTGCGCTCGGTATATGTCGGCGGAGTGGTTCAAACACAGTGCGGGGATCGGATGAAAAACACAGCAGGGAGGACACCACGATGGCCGCAGAAGGACGCCAGACCGGACAAGGCCGCCGATGGACGCCAGGCAAGACACCGACGAGGGGCATCCAAACTGTAAGTATTTCTTTTTTTCCCAGGAATTTTCCTTCTAGGTTGGGGGTGCGCACTATACGCCGTTATATGAAGATAAATACGGTATATATATATATATATAAATATATACACACACACACACAGTATCTCACAAAAGTACAAAGACTACACCCACTCATATTTTTATAAATATTTTATTGTATCTTTTCATGTGACAACACTGAGGAAATTACACTCTGCTACAATGTAACGTATTGAGTGTACAGCTTGTATAAGGCCCCATACACACGAGAGGATTTATCCGCGGATACGGTCCAGCGGACCGTATCCGCGGATAAATCCTCTCGAGGATTTTAGCAGATTTCTATGCGATGGCGTGTACACACCATCGCATTGAAATCCGCGCCGAAATCCTCTGGCGATGACGTGTCGCGCCGTCGCCGCGATTATGACGCGGCGACGGGCGCGACGCTGTCATATAAGGAATTCCACGCATGCGTCAAATCATTACGACGCGTGCGGGGAATCCCTTTGGACGGATGGATCCGGTGAGTCTGTACAGACGAGCGGATCCATCCGTTGGGATGGACTTCAGCAGATGGATTTGTTGAGCATGTCAGCAAATATTCATCTGCTGGAAATCCATCCCAGGGGAGATTTATCCGCGGATAAATATCCGCCGGAGTGTACACACCATAGAATCTATCCGCTGAAACCCATTCGATGGGATTAATCTGCGGATAGATTCTATGGTGTGTATGGGGCCTAACAGTGTAAATGTGCTGTCCCCTCAAAATAACTCTCCACACAGCCATTAATGTCTAAACCGCTGGCAACAAAAGTGAGTACACCCCTAAGTGAAAGATGTCCAAATTGTACCCAAAGTGTCAATATTTTGTGTGGCTGCCATTAATTTCCAGCACTGCCTTAACCCTCTTGGGCATGGAGTTCACCAGAGCTTCACAGGTTGCCACTGGAGTCCTCTTCCACTCCTCCATGATGTCATCACGGAGTTAATGGATGTTAGAGACCTTGCGCTCCTCCATCTTCCGTTTGAGGATGCCACATAGATGCTCAATAGGGTTTAGGTCTGGAGACATGCTTGGCCAGTCTATCACCTTTACCCTCAGCTTCTTTAGCAAGGCAGTGGTCATATTGGAGGTGTATCTGGGGTCATTATCATGTTTGAATACTGCCCAGTCTCTGAAGGAAGTGATGGGGGGGGGGGGGGGGGGTCATGCTCTGCTTCAGTATGACCACAGTACATGTTGGCATTCATGGTTCCCTCAATGTACTGTAGCTCCCCATTGCCGGCAGCACAAATACAGCCCCAGACTATGACACTCCCACCACCATGCTTGACTGTAGGAAAGACACACTTGTCTTTGGACTCCTATATAATAATTTGCATACTTAAACTACTTATTGATTTATAGCTACCCTATGACAATACTGTACGTGGGGCTTACACATAAACAACCCGTATTAATATTCAGAGATCCTTTTTCTGGCTATGGGATATTATGTCAGGATAAAAATCTTTTTATATCCAATCACATAGATACCTTGCATTGTGTTACGATTTAAAATCCTATACTTATAAATATGTCTACGATAATTCTAGTATTTTGCCTGGTAAGAGAGTTTATAATCCATTGGATTGTAAGCAGGCATTAATATATGTATAAACGTGGTGTCATAAAAATTTCTTGACCTTATGACTTGCCATAGATAATCCATGAACTGACTTATTTTATCTGAATCATTTCAGCTAGGAAGATAATACATTTTTTAAAAGCAGCCCCTATCTTTGAGTGGAGGTCTCAGTCCCGGTTCATACTGGTGCGATTCAGTGCCAAATCCCACATCGCAGCTGAATCGCACACTGGTTCATCTGTTCAATCAGTTCGCAGATCACAGTGCAAACTGTCAAATGGTGCAGGAATCTGATTGCATAGTTGTGAACACCCAGGCGATCCGATTCCAGTGCGGACCAAAAAAGGAATACGATGCGATTTCAACCATACAGTTTGTATGGCTGAATTTGCATTGCACAGACATTACATGTAATCTGCACAGCAACATGTGATGTCTGTCATCGCACAAGTGTGAACCCAGCCTTACTTTCATGTTTATTTTCCCAACGTTGAGACAATGTCAGGTGGCTGAGTAGACAAGTTATATTGTCTTGGGTCAATAGAAAGTAACACATATGTATTATTCTTCTGATCCCTTTTTGCATGTGTTCAAGGTTTGTCAAACAGAGTCCATTTGTAAAACACTAAGACCCCTTTCACACCGAGTGCTTTCACACTGGAGCGGTGCACTGGCAGGGAGTCAGAAAAAGTCCTGCCAGCAGCTTCTCTGGAGCACATTAGCAGCTGTAAACTCAGCGCTGCTAATGCGCTCCTGCCTATCATAATCAATGCGCAGCGCTGCTGTACTGCCGGCAATCAGTGCTGTAGCGGCGCATTGCGGGCGGTTTTAATACTTTCTCGGTCTCTAGCTGGGCGTTAAAAGCGCACCGCTAGCAGCCGAAATGTTTTGCAAATCCGACAGTAAAATAGCAGTGTTTTACCGCCGACGCTATGAGCGGCACCAGTGTGAAACCTTCCCCAAAGTCTGAGGTATAAATTGCTAATGAAACTCCATTGGCCATATAATTTTTTCTGTAAGCAAGCTTGTTTACAGACCCCCAGCAGTTCTGTTGAGAAAAACAGAGTGTCTCTGTGGGCCCTGAGACCTACAAATGACCATGCATCTTGGGGCGTCTGATAATTAAAAACAATTTCCATGGCTCAACTAGGGAAATTATGAAAATGATTTTCCTCATAGAAATTCTAACAGCCTGGATCCTCACAATCTTTGCAAGGGAAACGTCCTGGTCAGGTCCTCTTCCTAATGCGCAGGTGTGCGGAAGCGGCTATGAATACAATTCATTCATAGTAATGATAGAGTAAATTACACAAATAGGCCTGGTCATTGTTAAAGGGTTTAATGACAAGGGGGGGGGGGGTTGTAATGGCGCTTGCAACAGGATCTAATTAAAACTAAATCCCAATAACGATTTCCATAATGTGAATAAGTTGTCAGGAAAATGTGCTCCACTGGTTCCTGTGTAAAATGTGTTCCACTCTGAATAAAATCATATACCCACCGAACATTAACTGAGTAATGTGGAGAGTAATAAGAGTGGATAAATGATGATAAAAAAGACAAATGTGCCAGTGACCCGCACAATATTAATAGTGAGTGATCTGGAATCGTTCAGATAAAATTAACAAGTAGTAGCTATCTTCATAAACATATAACATATATAGTGCAAATATGCAAATGAGCTCAAACCAATACAAAGTGCATAGTGCAATAAATGAATAATATCCATAAAAGTGAAAAAAACATCAAAAAGTGGAAGAAATATAAATAATAAAATTCCAATCCATGCATAAAAGTGAAAAGAAATTCAATCCATAAATGACTGCAGTGAAAAGTGTCCCATATAATTCACCAAGGAATTAAAAAAAATCAAGTCCAGTGCAATAATAACGTGAAAATAAGGTAAGGGGCTTGTATTAACTATTTCCATCTTCACTACTGCACTGTGGAAAGGTTTGGAGTCTGTCATTTTGGAAGCACGTTTTTTACTTTGCACTGAAGCACTCATCATGGAATCTTAATAGAAGTGAAGCACAGATGCACTTTATATTCATTCATTCTTTGCTTGATATTGCGTTCTTGATTATTGGATTGGATTGTTTTTCATTTTCACGTTATTATTGCACTGGACACGTTTCTATATATAGATATATATTTTTTTTATATTGACATTTCTTGATTTATTTTTTTAAATTCCTTGGTGAATTATATGGGACACTTTTCACTGCAGTCATTTATGGATTGAATTTGTTTTCACTTTTATGCATGGATTGGAATTTTATTATTTATATTTCTTCCACTTTTTGATGTTTTTTTCACTTTTATGGATATTATTCATTTATTGCACTTTGGATTGGTTTGAGCTCATTTGCATATTTGCACTATATATGTTATATGTTTATGAAGATAGCTACACTTGTTAATTTTATCTGAAAAATTCCAGATCACTCGCTATTAATATTGTGCAGGTCACTGGCACATTTGTCTTTTTTATCATCATTTATCCACTCTTATTACTCTTATTACTCTCCACATTACTTAGTTAATGTTCGGTGGGTATATGATTTTATTCAGAGTGGAACACATTTTACACAGGAACCAGTGGAGCACATTTTCCTGACAACTTATTCACATTATGGAAATCGTTATTGGTATTTAGTTTTAATTAGATCCTGTTGCAAGCGCCATTACACCCCCCCTTGTCGTTAAATGCTTTAAGTGTGTGAACACTATTAGTTGTGGCAGCTGCATTATTAGTTTGATTTTCTTATTTTAGCTTTATTGTGCCCTTGTTGAGGTTGGTTTTGCGCATTAGTTCCCCCCCGTTTTTATATATTGTTAAAGGGTTGCCAAACCCACTACAGTAAAATCAGTCTGTATATGCAGTAAAGCATGCTTGTTTTATTCACGTGGAACCTAAGTGGTTAATCCTCTGCATTGTGTAAAAGGGATGTTTGATCCTGTCTTCTCTGATTCCCCCCGTCCCCTTCCACTTTACCCAATCCATCTCCTGATAGTGCAAAGCCTTTGGAGTCACTCTGCACGTGCTCAGTTTGGTGTGTATTGCTAGAGTGTATTCGGTAGATTCAGTAAGAGTTAGGCCGACTTATCAGTAGATAAGTCGACCTAACTCAGAATCTACGCTGACCTATGTTTAAGCGTATGCTCAAACAGAGATACGCTTAAACATATCTAAGATAGGACGGCTTGCGCCATCCTATCTTAGGTTGCAATATTTTGGATGGCCGCTAGGTGGCGCTTCCATTGCGGCCGGCGTAGAATATGTAAATGAGTTTATACGCCGATTCACAAACGTACGCCCGGCCGCCGCAGTCGGATTACGCCGTTTCCGTAGCACATTACAGGCCTAAAGTTATTCCATCTATTAGGTGGAATAACAATGTTAAAGTATGTGAAAAATATAAACATATGCGCTAAAAACAACTAATTTATGTGATACCTTACTAAGATCAATCCAATTGTGGTAATAATTCAAAACCCTGAATAGGGGATTAGTCGTGTTGCCACAGTGGGGTGACGCACACAAATATATATATAGATGAGGAAAAAAGTTAGTGTATAAAAATTAATAAATTAATACAAAGCTAATTAATTCAGAGCATCAAATAGTACTCAATCTCAGAATACCGTCCCTATAGAGTAAATGGTAAAATATAGGGTTAAACAATGTTGATTAGCAGCAGCGTGAGAGTGTCACTGGATACAACAGCTCTGTGAAACAGGTGCCTTATACTCAGCTTCAAATCACTTCAGTAGCTCCAACGACACAGCCTTGGTCATTAGTGATGGTGCAAAAAACAGGCTTCAGCCCCCCTCCTCAATACACCACAGCAGGTGTGGGACATGTAAGAAAAGGGGAAAACACAATAGTGTAATACAGCCAGACACGACAATACCGCTGCCAATGCTATGCGCCGATCCACTCACGATCTCCCCGTCTTTGAAACAAGCCACTCAGTAACGAAAAGTGTAGAGGTCCTCACTCGGGAACTTCCAACAGATCTCGTACAGCAGACTCCTCCCCCACACGTTGCGTCACTTGCCACGTGACTTACTCATGGGTAATGTCCATAGAGCATGCTCTATGGGCCAGTGCGGCGTATGTAACCACAATGCACACTGGGAAATGTAGTCGCCCGGCGCATGCGCAGTGAAAAAAAACTTCAAAAACTTGAGGTCAAGCCTCATTAACATCAAACACGCCCCCCTCCAAGTCATTTGAATTTGGCGCCCTTACGCCCGCCCGCTTTAGGCTACGCCGCCGTATATTAGCAGGCAAGTATATTGAGAATCATTACTAGCCTAGCTAATTTACGGCGGCGTAGCCTAAACGGGCTAAGCTACGCCGCCCTAACTTTGCACGATTGTACCTGAATCTACCCATTTGTTTTTTTGTTTTTTTCTTGGGAGGATGCATGTGATTTGCACAGGGCCAATCAACACTGTCCAGACAGAGGGTCCTGCAGCCTCATAGGACAGTCAGAGTAGAATGAAAACTCCTTTAACCAGATACTGATAGAATTCACAAGACTGCTATATACTGCTGATGAAAAAGGGTATTTAGCAGTTTATATTTACTAAAATAATTACAATTCCATGTTATTTGTACTTTGGGAGACCAGATATAGTGAATGCAGGGTCCTGGGTTTCGGAAAAAAACTTTAAGGGTTATACAGGATAATATATATATTTTTTTAAACTTATAATATAAAATAAAAAAATCTGTAATGCTTTAGGCCAATATTAAAGGGACAGATTTACCAAGAAGAGACTTTACTTACATTAGAGGGTGAGTAATTTTCAGTGTATGCAATTAAAATACTTTGTTTTTTTATTACAGGTGGTTTATTTTCATAGAAGAGCATTGTAGCAAACATTTTTCAAACCTGTATTGTCATCGATGGGTGATGGAAGTAGTGAGCATTCTGCGCAGAGTCACCGCAAAGTGCCACTTAGTGTCAAATAATATTATTTCCACCTTAAAGCTGAGACATGAACAGTGGGAAAACAAAACATTGCGGTCACGTCAAAGGCAGAATTATATTCGACTGTTGAGTAGGTTAGTGAATTTATTATGTCAACTGTGAATATTATGCTGTTACATGTTATTTCTGTTTCATTTTACAAACTAACACACATTAAACACTAATCAGCAGATTCAATTCAATGGAATAGTCTAGATCAGCCCTCAAAATTTTCACTCGCCTGGTCGCATTTAGTGAGTGAAAATTTGGTGGGGGCGAGTGGAGAGGGGGCGCTGAGAGCAGATGAGTGACACTGTGCTCTCCAGCTGCCTGAATGATAGGAGTGACGCTGTCGTCACTCCTATAACACAATGCAGGCTCCGATGGCTGTTGGAGGGAGGATTTTGCTCCACCTCCCTCCAGCTTTGTGGTTGGCAGTTTGACCCGCCCACTCGCCCGCCCATCTGCCTGAACTGCCCACCCATCCACCTCCCTGCACTCCTGAAAGAGATGTGAACTTATCAGGAACGAGTGTGTGCTGAGGTAAGCTCAGCTAACTGCTTGTTTCATTGCTCCTTCTCCCTGTCAAGCACCATAGCGTTAGGGCAATGGCACTTGAACAGTCTGAAATTGAGGAAGGGGTTAGCATTACCAATGCAGGTGGGGGATGTGGGAGGGAGGTCAGTGGTAGTGAAAGTTAACCCCCCCACCTTGCATTGGTCTCTATGGCAGTGAAACTTTAACCCACCACCCCCTTCTGCATTTGTGGTAATGTCAGTGAAATTTAACCCCCTCCCCCCACATTGGGGGTCATGGGAGGGGTTACATTTCAATGCCACCAACATAGAAGGAGAGGGGGACATTAAAGTGGTGTTCTGCCAAAAAAAAATTAAAACCAGCAGCGACACATACTGCAGCTGCTGGCTTTTAATAGGACACTTACCTGTCCTGGAGTCCAGTGATGTCGGCACCGCAGCTGATGTTTCCATCAGCTGTCAGGTGCTGCCAATGCCATTGTGGGTAAGGGAACCCAGCAGTGTAGCCTTTTGGCTACACGCCGGGAACCCTACTGCGCATGCTCGAGGCTCTACTCCTCTCTCCTACTGGCCCGGCGACAGGGGGAGGAGGAGAGAGCCCCAGCTGTGACATCAATACCCGGGCTGAGGCTCCCAAAAGTGGGAAAGGATATTTCTGAAAGACAGGCATCCTGTCCCCCCTCCCCCCGAAAGGTACCAATTGTGGCACCGGAGGGGGGAGGAATCAGATGAGTGGAAGTTCCACTTTTGAGTGGAACTCTGCTTTAATACTGACACCTGTGCTAGCAGTTATTAATGCGTCCACTGACTTCAATGCTGAGAGTTACTAATGTGTCCTCTGATACCAGTGTTGGGGTTATTATGATGTCCACTGACATCAATGCTAGGGGTTATTTATGCATCCTCTGATACCTGCGTTGGGGGTTATTATGGCGTCTGGTACCAGTGCTGGGGGTTTTTAATGCATCCACTGACAACAATGCTGGGGGTAATTACCGCAGCCTCTGATACCCGTTTTTGAGGTTATTATTACTGGCACCAATGCTGGTAGGTATTATAGCGTCCACTGACACCAATGCTGGGGGTTATAATTGCGCTGTAATTTAATTTGAGGTTTAGGGGCAGAATTAGGGGTGGGACGGGGTAGGGTGGCGAGTAAGTCTTAAGGCCTGGCTAGTAACTCAGGACTTTAAATTTTGAGCCCTGGTCTAGATGACCGTTAAGAGCGGGGGTCAGCAACCAGTAGATCGCAAACAGGTGACTGGTAGATCGCGGTCTGGGCATCAAACAGAGTGCAATGCAGAGGGACTACTTGTAAAGTTGGAGCTGTAGTAGGGATCAAGAGCCACATAAGCTGATGCCTCCTCTGTAGTTCCGGCTCCTGTCCCATGCAGAGTGATACCAACTGCACTCCACCTCTTATCCCTGCTAGCCATCTTCAGAATGGTGGCAGCAGCAGGAAAGAAGAGATCTTCAGGTCAGTGTGAAGCAATACACCGGGTATAATTTGTATAATTCTGCTTTCACACTGATGCACTGCGGTTTACCCAAACCGCGGGTGCAGTGTAACTGCAGCTTTCCTGTGGGTTTGCTGCACTTAGCTATAGACTTACTTCTATTATATCCTGCAAGCGTGGTGCACTATCTGAAAGTGTACCAAAACTCCTGAATGCAGGGAGTTTTGATGCACTTTAAGAAAGTACACCACACTTGCAGGATATAATAGAAGTCTATGGCAAAGCACAGCTATCCCAGGAAAGTTGCAGATGCACGGTGCTGTACCTATGGTGTGGGTTAACCGCAGTTCATCAGTGTGAAAGCAGCCTTATAGGGGGGGCTCAGAACAGTTAGGCCCCGTACACACGACCAAACATGTATGCTGAAACTGGTCCGCGGGCCAGTTTCAGCATACATGTTCGGTCGTGTGTAGGCGCGAGCGGGCCGAATTCCAGCAAACATTTGCCCGCCGGGCCTTTTCCCAGCAGGCAAATATTCCTGGACGTGTTTTAAAACCGTCCGCTGGAATCCTGCCCGCTCGGATATGTACGGTCGTCAGTACAGACTTACCGTACATGTCCGAGCGCCCGCCGTCCCTCGCATGCGTCGAATGACTTTGACGCATGCGTGGAAGCCTTTAAATGGCAGGCCCGCCCATGTCGCCGCGTCGACGTTTACGCGCGGACTTCTGTACGATGGTTAGTACAACCATCGTACAGAAGCCCTCTGGCAGGCATGTACGGTGAAAACGGTCCGACGGACCGGTTTCATCGTACATGTTTGCTCGTGTGTACCCGGCCTAAGGGTTCATTCCCAAGTGCAGCAGGCACTGCCAGTCCCCTAAAAAGTGATCTGACTTTAACAGGTGGTATGATGGCAATATGTTGCCTCCTCAACATCTGATTTAAATCCATGATTGCCTGCAATGCACACAATTGCTACAAGGTAGTATGGCAAATAAAGGTTTAAATCAGATGCAAGGAGAAAACATACATACACAATATTGGTATAATGTTCTGTAAAAGATTGATTTCCTGTCCCAAAACAGGAGAAGCTTGCAGTGCTCAGACACTTCTAGCAAGAAATGCACACACACTGCTTTCCTTGGTTGCTAGAGTAGAAAGAGGCTAAGCTTTAGCCTGGGGGCCAATTTTATTGCCAAATGGCATCACAAAACTTATGCATGCTGATTGGTTCACATTTTACAGCCACACCCATCGACCCTCCCAATCACCCACGGACCCACCCATTCACACTCCCCTCACCCACCCCTTTACACGCCCTCCTGTGAACACATGTAAAATCCTTTGTTCAATACTAAAACACAGGGGTTTCTTGGTCATCTTTGCAAGGGCTGCTTAATCCAAACAGTCAACACTTAAAGTCTCTTTCACATATTTTGCCATGTTTGTTTCTCCGTATGAATACAAGAAGCAGACAGAAGGAGGAGGAGGGGATGGGAGAACATCTGCTCTTGGTTTCAAATAGCTTTGTGACGGTATCGGTATGATATCCCCGTCAAGCATTCCCTCCTCTCCATACAAGAACATCACAGGATCCCCCACACATGCTGGAACCAAGACTGAGTTTAATGTTATATCACACAGCTTATATGTCATTTCCAAAACTGTTACAATGACAAATCTCCGCCCCCTCACACTGGGGCTTCCATACAGATGAGTAGGCAGACACGACGGAGCCGAGTCTGAAAACACATTTTCTTTAGATAATGACATCAGTGGAGCTGAGCACTAGTTGTACTAAATACATTAACTAGACAACTCGACCCGCATATAGAGAGATAATTACCACAATGAAGCAATCAGAATAATTAACACAAGCCACATAAACACAGATCTCCTTCACACAACACAATAGATCAATTAACCTTTAGAAATAGTGAGGGGACATTAGCACGTCAATAACCTGCTAGCCGAGGACAGAATCACCCAGGGCAAGCAGGGAGAATTAGACTGAGACATATAGGCAAATGCATCACAATGGCCCCCCTTTTTCTCCCTGCTCCAGAAAACCCGGTTGGACCTTCCCTGGTCCAGTAGGGTTGACAGGTTTAGAGCTTTTAGTCCGAGGTTAACTCCGTTTGGCATGACTGACCTCCCTTGGCAACTGCTTCAGACTCAGGTATGCCACTGGGTCGTCAGATCACACGCCGGTCAGTCCCCAAGTCTTTGTGCGATCTGCAAAGTCACCAGAAGTCAGTGTGAAGACGGCGAATGGGTCTGTGCGCCGCCATCTAGGTGTCCCGCTATGGGAGGGGCAGGTTATGGCTCTGAAGTGACAGTCACAGGAGATTCATAAAAAAGAAAAAGTTATATTTGTTGAAATGCTGTAGCACTGGTGCTCAGAGTCCGGGGGGGGGGGGGGGGGGAGGGGACTCAGAGCCCCATAAGGTCAGCCACCCCCTGCTCCCTCCGCAGCTGCCGGTTCTCCTCTTTGAGCTTCTCCAGCTCCATCTCCAGTTCATGGAGCCTGGGGGGGTCAGCCCGCTGTGACCTCAGGTGGTTGTTCTCCTCCTCCATGCGGCTTATGCACTCCTCCAGCTCTATGTACTCACGGATCAGATCCTGCTTGCTCATGTCCTGCAGGCTCTCCACGTGGTCCTTCATCATCAGGAACTGGGTGGTGGTGTAAGGGGCCACCGGTGGGCCCTTGGCGAACATCTCGGCCCGCTGCGATTCCATCTCCTCCAGTCGCTTCTTCTCCTCCCAGGTCCGCTGGTTATATGACTTCCAGGACCTCTTCTTCTTGGAGGGTAGCTGGCAGTGCCTCTTTCTGCCCAGCTCCCTCCAAGGCCCCTCCAGCTCATGGCTGTCGCCCATGACCAGCTGACAATGGTGTTCCCTGTTGTCCGTAATAACAGATTGTACCATGAGGGCTTCGTAAGGGGTGCCCAATGGTTCTTCCTGACCCAGCTCCTGGGGATCCCAAGCCGAGTCTACACAATGGGCTGCTGCTGGTGGGCGGTACCCAGGTTGAGACCAATTTGACCTGGTGTTGTCATTCATGGGGCAATTCTGCTTGAAGTGACCCAACTGTTTGCACCGGAAGCAGCGTTGTTCGTTGTCCTCCTGGCGTGGGTAGCGAGGGCTAGATGTCATCGGTCTGTTAGGCGGTTGGTATCTAGCGGCTGGTGGGTGTGAGGGCGCCGTTGGTTGTGGAGGTTGTACCCGTGGTGTGACCTGGTTTGTCTTGCGAGTATCCGCATATTCATCCGCCAACTTCGCGGCCTCTGGTAGAGTCATGGGCCTGCGATCTCTCACCCAATCTTTGACGTCCATCTGGATGTGATTGTAAAATTTCTCCAGGAGCATTAGTTGCAAAATGTCCTCTGCGGTGGTGGCCTGGCTGCTGTTAACCCAGTTAGAGGCCGACAGGGACAACTGGCATGCCCATTCCGCGTAAGAGTCTTTCGTGGTTTTGCGTGAGTCCCTGAACTTCTGTCGGTGGGACTCTGGGGTTACTGCATAACGAGCCAGGAGCGCTTCTTTAACCCGGGCGTAGCTATGGATATCCTGATCTGGCACGGTCCGGAAAGCATCAGAAGCTTTGCCTGACAGTTTGCCTGACAATATTGCAACCCAGTCTCCTCTAGCTATTCGGTGCAGGTTACATTGTCGCTCAAAGTCTGCCAGGTAGTTATCAATCTCACAGTCCTTTTCATCAAAAGCTTTAAAAGCGCTAAACGGGATCTTCCTTGTGTCTGCTGTGCTGTACTCACTGTTCGGAGAAGGTGCGGCTGCTTGTTGGACTGCTGCCAGTTTTAACTGTAGTTCTGCGTCTCTTATTTGTTTAGCCTCCTGTAGTTCTGCGTCTCTTATTTGTTTAGCCTCCTGTAGTTCTGCGTCTCTTATTTGTTTAGCCTCCTTCGCTAACAGGTCCATCACTTTCAGCACCACATCCGTCGTTGGGTTCGGGCCGAACCACGCTAGCTTCTCTCTCATTAGCTTGTTGGCTGGCGATTCCTCCTCCTGAATCACTGGTGTCTCCATCTCTTGTACTGCTGGCGTTGCTGCAATCCCGTCCTCCTGGTCTATCTCCATTGATTCTGCTATGATGACCCGTTCGGTTTTGTTGCTAGCAATCCTTCCACGAACTTCCAGTAGTTCTTCCAGTGTCTGCTTGGAATCCCGGGTGTAAAGGAGAGTAGAAGGGAAAATCCCACTGCTACCAACCAATTGTGACGGTATCGGTATGATATCCCCGTCAAGCATTCCCTCCTCTCCATACAAGAACATCACAGGATCCCCCACACATGAGTCAAGACTGGATGCTGGAACCAAGACTGAGTTTAATGTTATATCACACAGCTTATATGTCATTTCCAAAACTGTTACAATGACAAATCTCCGCCCCCTCACACTGGGGCTTCCATACAGATGAGTAGGCAGACACGACGGAGCCGAGTCTGAAAACACATTTTCTTTAGATAATGACATCAGTGGAGCTGAGCACTAGTTGTACTAAATACATTAACTAGACAACTCGACCCGCATATAGAGAGATAATTACCACAATGAAGCAATCAGAATAATTAACACAAGCCACATAAACACAGATCTCCTTCACACAACACAATAGATCAATTAACCTTTAGAAATAGTGAGGGGACATTAGCACGTCAATAACCTGCTAGCCGAGGACAGAATCACCCAGGGCAAGCAGGGAGAATTAGACTGAGACATATAGGCAAATGCATCACAAGCTTCATCCTTCACTTTCAATGCTGTGTTCTTTTGACATTTAAAACTTAATATCATATCTGACAAATCTTCATGTAAGGATAATAAGACACTATTGTGATACATATTTTTCATACATGCATATAATGAATATAAAAACCAATATAACTTCATAAAAAGATATAAAAAGAAATCAAGATAATATAAAAAGATAAAACATTTCTGTGATTCTAATAATTTCAAATTAGCCTAATTTGAAAATAGGGATTTTAGAATAATCCACCACAATCCCCCCTTAAAATGACTATTTTATCAGTACCCTCCCTACATTCTCTTTGCCCTTTCTCTCACTTGAGAATGTTGTAAGTGGTCTTAACAGGTAAAGACTGTAATAGAGGATATGGTCCCTCTTCTACTTCCTTCATTGAATCTCCTATTTCACCCAAATTTAAAAAAGTAGGAGCTACCTCTTCAGCTGCTTTCCCTAACAGCTTTGTTATACAGGGCAGAATACAATAAAACATCACCACAACCAATATAACCAAAAACAAAATTGCTATACCTATTTGAGTACAAATGCGTTTCCACCCTTTCATCCACCCAAAATACTGGTCCCAGGGGTCTGTCAGCCCTGAATTTCTTTTTAACGCCTTGGAGAGTTCCTCTTATTTCCTAATGGCCATGGTTACCTTACCATTCGGACCTGTATTGTCCGGAATGTACGTACAACATGTACTAGTTCCAGTTAACATTTTACATACACCCCCCTTTTCAGCTAATATCATGTCTAGGGCCATGCGATTTCGGAAAGTCATCTGTGAAGTGGCCTCTAGTTGTTCAGCTATTCCCTGGAGTGCATCCCTGGTATAGTTAACAAACCTCTGTTGATTATAGTAAATATAATTAATCCAATCGACATTCTTATTTATGGGGATTATGGGAATCAGGGACTCAAAACCTGCAGCTACTTGATCTCTAGCTTTAAACTCATCCGGGACCCCCCCTGGGACCCCTATGGCATCTATATATACATGTGGGTCAAAACTACCAGCTGGGGCACTTCTACGCTCTCTATTGGAGTGCTTCCCTTCTGTTACTAGGTCTTCTACAGAGAAGATGTGCAGGGGCATTATGACTTTAGCAAGTGCACATTCCCCTGTCCATCTGTCAGTTAATTTAGTCCTAATCTTCATGTCCCCACAGATCCAATACACATCTCCCAAGGATTGAATTTGATTTTGGACTAGATCTGCGGATACACTACTGTATGAATGTTTTGGGGTGCTTTCTCCAGCCTTCCAGGATTGCATGCTAGGCAGGTGTGGCAGGACTTGCAGTACTGGTTAGTTAAAGTAGTGATTCCTGGAGCTACATAGTGTTTGTTTATGAGTGAGTTCATCAAAGTCTTTGAGAGATGGGTTGGCCCATGGGCCCACTGTACCACAGCTGGGTACAAAGCTCTGGGGAGACATGGGCGGGTTCCTACAGTCCAAAGTTCATTCATCCGTACTGCTCCCATCTTATTCCATGTAGTTTTCTCTTGGTCTGCAGCATCTGTTTGAGTCTTTTTGAGTAGGTCTTTATGTACCGCTTCTGGCTGTGGATGGTATATCCCCACGAAGTCTGTGGTTTGAGCCTCTAAAGGGGTCATGGCTGCTTGTTTTGCTGTTTCATCGGCAAGGTAGTTTCCTCTTGCTTCTGGTGTGGTTCTCTTTCCATGGGCTTTAATCTTGAGTATTGCTACTTGTTCAGGGAGTTGGAGTGCTGTCAGGAGCGCATCTATTGCTTTGCCATGCTTCACTGGGGTACCAGCTGTAGTCAAGAAGCCTCAAGTCTTCCATATCACCCCAAAGTCATGGGCGACGCCCAGTGCGTACCGCAAATCGGTATAGATGTTTGCTGTTCGTCCTTCTGCAAGCTGGCAGGCTACTGTAAGGGCATAACGCTCAGCCTCTTGAGCAGACATGGATGCTGGGAGCGAGGCGGCTTTCATAACTGTAGTCTCTGTGGTAACCGCATATCCTGTATGGTAATTGCCAAATTAATCTGCAAATCTGGAGCCATCAACATACAAGGTGAGCTTAGGATCTGAGATTGGGGCATCCAGGACAGAGGGTAGATGGGTGGTTTCCGCCTTCATGAGTTCAAAGCATTCATGTTCATGTTCATCCAAGGTAGGAGCAGGTAAGTCTGTGTTTTCTTCCTGTTTGTCCAGAGACATATCCTGATTCCCACCTTGGACAAGGGGAAGAAGGGTAGCGGGGTTCAGCTGCTGGCATCGAAGCAGTGTGACATTGTCAGGCAGGAGTAGAGTGCATTGTAACCGGAGGTGGTGGGCAGAGGATATATGCTTGGGCTGCACTTGATTCAAGATGGCAGAGATATCGTGAGGGGCAAGCAGCTGTAGGGGATAACCCAGAACAATATCTGAAGTTTTGTCCAACAGGTCCTGGGCAGCAAAAACAGCTCTGAGACAGGATGGGTCTCCTCTGGCAACTGAGTGCAGGTGGGCAGAATAGTAACCAATGGGGCGGTTACGGAGTCCATAACTTTGTGTCAACACCCCCGAAGCGTGGCTTTGGGTCTCAGACAAACAAGCGAAAGGGCTTTCCATAATCAGAGAGACCGAGTGCAGGAGCAGAGCTGACTGCCTTTTTCAAAAGATAAAAGTTAGTAAGCGCTTCTTCGGATAGCACAAAGAGGACACATGGCAGGTTGTCATACAGTGGCTGCATGAGAAGGGAAGCCACAGGTATCCAGGCTCTGCAATAAGAGATCAGTCCCAAAAAGGCATGTCGGGCCTTGGCGCTACTGGGGGGCGGAATGGATTGGATGGCTTCAACGCGTTGTTGCGTAATGTGCTTCGCGCCATGAGATATGCAATGTCCCAGGAAGACAACATGGGAAGAGCAACACTGTAATTTCTGTTTTGATGCCTTGCATCCTTGTTGAGCTAGGTACACCAGAAGGCTCACCGATGATTGTTCCACTGTTTCCTGAGAGGGGGCACAGACGAGCAAGTCATCCACATATTGGAGAACCACAACCAGGTCCGGGTGGGGGTTAGCCCAGTTGGAGAGGATGAGGGACATGGCTTTGGTAAACTGGTTGGGCGAGTTCTGTGCACCTTGCGGGAGAACAACCCAGGTATACTGTTTTGAGGCGTGAGTAAATGCAAACAAGTACTGTCAGGAGGGGTCCAATGGGACACTAAAGAAGGCATTCGCCAAATCAATGACAGTGAAAACCTTTGCAGATGGGGGGCACCCCCGACAGAAGAGTGTGTGGATTGGGGACAAGTAGTGTCTCCAAAATGGTGGCCTCATTCACTGCTCTAAGATCCTGTACCAACCGAAACTTATCCGGGTGACCCTTGGGGGTCTTCTTTTTAACAGGAAACAAAGGGGTATTGCAAGGGGAAGTACAGGGAATCAGGGCACCATTCCCTAACAAAACTTTAATTTGCTCAGTAATAGCCAGAGTCTGGACAGGTTTGAGGGGGTATTTCTGCCCTTCTGGGAAGAACAGCTCCTGGTTTGAGAAGGACTACCCCCGGGGGAACTGACAACCTACCTACATCCTCCGG
This sequence comes from Rana temporaria, assembly GCF_905171775.1. Lineage (NCBI taxonomy): Eukaryota > Metazoa > Chordata > Amphibia > Anura > Ranidae > Rana > Rana temporaria. The sequence goes on along the minus strand of NC_053492.1, from coordinate 370,206,494 downwards.
GCCAGTGGACCAGAGGCAGGAAGGTATTTGATCAAGGAAATGGTCAGGGATAGCAGTTGGCGAAACCTGCAGGGCCATCAGGATGGGGAGGGAACATAATGCTGATGTGTCACCCTCACTCAGGGCAGTGGACACGGAGATGGACCCATCAGCATTATACAAGATGGAGGCCTGAAGCTTTGAAAGAACATCCGCCCCCAAGAGATTGAGGGGACAGGTGTTCGAAACCACGAATCTTGCCAACAATGCGGGGGTAGTACCCACCTGTAGAGGTCTTGTGAGGGGGCTGGACCGAGACTGACCGTCCACACCCACACAGGACACATCTATAGAGGATAAGTAGGAGGGGTCAGGGATTTCTGCCTCCCGAATGACACTACGACAAGCACCTGTGTCCACAATAAATTTGGTGGGGCGGCCCTCTATAGGAATCAAAATGTTCGCCAGAGGACCCGCCCCTGACCGGGTTGTGGTGGCCATTATCGGAAGGGGAGGAGGCAGAGGACACAGGGTTGCCGTTTTCGTATTCGACAGGCTGACCGCGCTCCCCTCGGGGAGGAGGAGGGAAAGCCCTGGCATACTGGCACTGCTCATACCTGTAGTCAGAGTACTGACCATACCTGGAGTCTGGGTACTGACCATACCTGGAGTCCTGGTTCCGATCATACCCACGGTCATATTGGGGGGTCACGGCTGAACCGTCTGGGGGCCCTACAGTCCCTCTGGTAGTGACCCTGAATCCCACAATTAAAGCAAGTAACCTGGGGTCTTCGGGACTGGCTGGGAGCCACAGCCAGTGGCGGGTTGGGTGTCACAGTCATTGGTTGAGCGGGAGACACAGTCATTGCCGGGGTGGGAGTCCCAGGCATTGCCGGGGTAGAAGTCACAGTCATCAAGGGTGTCACCTCTTGGAGTGGGTGTTGTACTTCCAGACCTTTAGCAACAGGCAATAAGGTGTCTAAGGGTAATGTCCTATACTCTGGACGGGCCACTATCAGTCCCTTCCGTATCGGTTTTTTCAAACCTGCAACGAAAGCACTTGATAGCATTTGATAATGGGCTTTGGTATGTAAAGAGAATCCTAGATCAGTAAAGACCTGAGTGAGTCTCATGTAAAACTTTTCCACTGACTCCGTCGGGTCTTGCATCACATCCTGAATGCTAGTGGCCTGATCTGCTAATTTACCCCTAGCCCAGTCCTGTAGCTGTTCACAAAACACAAGCCCCGATTAATATGAGACCTCACTCTCTAGCCGGGCATTAATAAAATGTTTCTCCATTATGGGCCAGAAAGCATCGCCTGCTTTAATTTCACACAAGCTAGCTAAATCCTTCCATGCCGACGAGTACGTCTTTTGGATCTGTGCAATTCTACGGTAAAATGACATAGGTCAGGGTCAGGGAGGGAAACTACCAGGGTGGATGCTTGCAAGGGGGAAAGGGAGGCATACCTGAGCGGAGCGTCTGGCAGCATACGGCCGGGCCCCGAATTCCAGGTTATGTCCTGTAGGCCCTGGGTTCTACACCTCTCATCAGGACCATCCCAATCAGAACCTGCTGGGTCATAGGGGGGGTTGGCTGCGGGCTTGGCTGGGGGGTGGGGGCGGTAGTGCTGCAGGAGGGACTAGTGCCCTAGCAGGGGTAGACTAAAGGGGGCGCCCTGGAGCGTATTGAGCAGAGGCAGCAGATGGCTGGGCCATTGAGTCCGATACTGCAGGCATCACCGGGACGACAGCCGTTGGGCAGTAAAAGCTGCCATCTATGTTCAATACCGGACAAAGGGAATAGAGAGGTGGGGGGGGGTTGCGAGACAGGAGGTGGGCCTGTTTGCAAGGGGGAGGACTTCTAGGGGAGGTCCTCCGACTTACAACTGCATTTGTGGCAGAGCCCAGGGTGGTCAAGGTGTGGGGGTCCAGACCTCCCACATTCCTCACACACCCAGTTCATGCCACCTTCATAGGGAGGGGGCAGGAGTTTACCCTTGTGATATACATACATCAGCCCCTCCTTGTTCTGCATTTCCTGTTCCACCCACCCCTCATCCATCAGACCTCGTGCAACACGAAGCCAAGCTTACGCTGCTGAAAACAAATTACTATTAGCCAACAAGCCCCTCTTTTCAATTAACAAAACCCTCCATTGTTCTGGTTGAAGGCGGCCGCCACAACCAGAGAAATTGGCAAGCTTCATTAACTTTCTCCAGCCTTTCACGCCCTGCTGTCCCTCCCGCTGACGCACAAGGTCATAGGCTAGTGTACCCTCAATTGGTCTAGTAAGTCGGGAACCCATTCTCAACCCTCCCTTAGTTAATGCACCAGCAATGAGCTAAAATCCAGCTCCCCAACAGAAATATTAATTATGCAAAACGGGAGAGAATGTTAAAAAGAAAGAGAGGGAAGTAACTAAGGTAAAGAAGAGGAGGGGGGAGCAGTGAGGGGGTGAACAAGAACAGGCGGGAAGAAAAGAAAATGGAGGATTAAGTTTTAAGGAGAGGGGAGGAGCAGAGAAGGGGTTGACAAGAACAGAGGAGGGAAAAAAAAGAAAATGGAGGAACAGGCGGGAAGAAAAGAAAATGGAGGATTACGTTTTAAGGAGAGGAGAGGGGGGAGGAGCAGAGAAGGGGTTGACAAGAACAGAGGAGGGAAAAAAAAGAAAATGCAGGAACAGGCGGGAAGAAAAGAAAATGGAGGATTACGTTTTAAGGAGAGGAGAGGGGGGAGGAGCAGAGAAGGGGTTGACAAGAACAGAGGAGGGAAAATATATATATATATGCAGAAAAAAAAACCCAACCAGCCGTGTGTCTCTCAATAAAAGTAGTTGATTGACCACGTGTTCCCTCCAGACTGGCAAGAAGAGGGTTAATATGAAGAGAAGGGGGGGAGGGGTGTTTGCAGCAGCAGGATGTAAGTTTGCTAGATTTCTATTCAGTCAAACAAATTGCTTTCCAGCATGGGAAGGGAAGAGTTGAGTATGCTTAGAGAGAGAGGGAGAGAATTAATTGTTTTCCAACATGAGAAGGGAAGATTATTTCCCAGCACAGAAAGAGTTAGGTGCTGTGAGAGGGGGGGGGGTCAAAGGGGTGTCTGCGAGTGCTGGCGAAGGAATGTGTTCGAACAGGATGGAAGGAAAGACGGAGAGCAGAGAATGAACAGTGGACACAAGGTATCAAACTCAGAATTAGGAGAACATAAAACAACGCACGATCTAGAACACAGCCATTTCAATGAGTCTGTCTGCAGAGCAATAATCCATAGTCCCAACTAATAAAAGACCACAAGAATATACAAATGAAATCCAATACTGATTACTGTGTTTTCACTTAAACACAGCACCCCCAGTCGACTCCCTAAGCGACTGAGCATAAACCTCTTAACTCCCTTAGCCAAGACAACCCCCAAAAGACAACAACCCAAAATAGAAAAATAATAATAAAAAAAAAAAACTCTTACCACCTCCAGTCAACTCCCTATCACCAATTTAGCCCTCCAACCAACCCCAATTTAAAAAACTCTTAGCTCGTCTTAGCCAAGCGAACCCCCAAACCTAAATCCGAAAAGGGGAATTATTCCAATCGCCTCCTACAGACATCCACTAAAAGAAATGGCCATATTCAAATCAACACAGAACACGACAGGACAAATATTCACAGTAAAGCAGTGCAAGCCGACGGGTCCTCTTTTTAAAAAAAAAAAAAAGTTTTGGACAAGAATAAACCCGTCTTTGCAAAGGCTAGGAATTTGCAGACGAGCTGTATTGGGGAAAGAGGGTGTCTAAATTAAAATCAACACAAGGCAAGGAGTTATAAAAAAACATCACTTACCATGTTTTGGGGGTCATGACGCCCCATTCAATGTTGGACAGTCCCTCAATTCTCAGCCAGCTCCTTGTGGGTCAGCGCCGTCCCGCCTCGAGTCCAAAAATCAACACGTTGAGCGCCAAATGTAAAAGATTAATTTCCTGTCCCAAAACAGGAGAAGCTTGCAGTGCTTTACCGGCTCAGACACTTATAGCAAAAAAAAGCACACACACTGCTTTCCTTGGTTGCTAGAGTAGAAAAAGGCTGATATTATGAAAAAGATTAAAGTTTAAGATTTAAATGAAAAGGCAAGCATCTGCATGCCAATACATGAAGGTGCAACCATGTGAATGGTGAGTGAACTAAAAGTTCTGGGGGATGAACCCCTAAAAATTTGTCTTTAAAAAAAGTCGCTAAATAAAGGCTGTAAAGGGAGTGAGGCTGCTTCAGGCATGGGCTGGGGAACCCGATCACTGTGAACAAAAGGAAAGCAAAAGTAGGAGAGAGAAGCACCAAGCCAATCCTTTAAACAGCTTAGGATTTTATTCAGTATATAAGTATAAAACAACACTAAAAACTTGCGGGAAAAATGTTGTAGCACTTGCAGAGTGCTAGAGCGGGTAGAACTTCCACATGCAGTGTCACAGGAGCACAGGAGGGCCGCCGGAAAGTCTCTATTGAGGGATCCACGAGCACCGTGTGTTAGCCGCAGCTAGAGTCTCAATAAGCCTCATGGAGGTGACACTGCTTGGTGATGTTTAACTTCTCCCATGTTGTTCAGTTAGTTCTCCACCTCTTTAAGGTTGCCTACCCTTGGGTTAGAGGCTGCATCTGACTTGCTGTGCATTGTGTTGTTGCTTCAGATGCACAGGTTCTATTATTATGGTGCATTTTCACTCTTTTCAAAAGCTGCTTTTTGTGTTCAAACACGCATTTGAATAGTGCTGCATGCGAATGCAAAAGGCAGTGTAAACACTGATTTGCATGAGCTCTTATAAAAAAATATTTTATTTAAAGAGGATGATATTATTTAGGGTATCGATATTAACATTTTGTTTAGGGTATCTTTATTTGAAAAAAACATGATCTTATTTAAGAAACAATTAGCACTAATTAGGGAAAGAGTTATGTGAACAGATTCTGAAAGCAACATAGGTTAGAGGGACAGTGAAAAATCAACATAGGTTAGAGGGACAGTGAAAAATGCTTGCTTTCCTGAATTTGTTGATTAAAACCTCCCTTATTGTCTGTCCTATAAGGGCTGAAAAGGGCTTTATCATGTTCTGATCTCTCTTGTTCAGGCTACATTTTTAACTTTTGTGTATGCAGCTAATATGAAACGTTGAATTTAACATTTCGTTTGTATCACTTGCAGCCAGTAGTGGCAAGCTTTAAGCAATCGCACCAGTTTTGGTTTATATACATAAAACAAAGTCTATTACCTCAGATCGAAGCCCCCGCAGCCATCCTTGTCTCCCCCTTCGGCCGCCGACGTCTCTCCCGAGGCTTACTTCTGGGTATCACGGCTCCAGCGCTGTTATTGTCCGAAGCCATGATGATGTCACTCCTGCGGTAACGGCACACGGACTGAAGCAACGGCACATAGGTGCCATTGCTTCAGTTTGCCCCAGTGCGCATGCAGGGAACAGGGGATATCTCCTAAACCGTACAGGTTTAGGAGATATCGTGGGTAGCTACAGGTAAGCCTTAATATAGGTTTCTTTTTTTTTGGTCGGACTCCAGGCCACCATACTCGTGGAATAGACTACCCCCCTACCCACCCAGGTTCAAGCCTCTCCTAGGAGATCGAAAGGTCCAGAACAATAAAGGTGATTCACTGATCTGCCTGAGTCTTCAAAACATTCGGGAACATCCCCCTGTTGGCCTTCTGTGGTCTACTCACCTGGATCATCTGATGTGCTGCTGATATCTCCTAGTCGCAGGACCCGGGCTGGGTTATAGCCGCAGACTCCAATTAGCTTGCTTCTAGTAAGCTCATATTTTGTACGGTGGCGGTGCCCTCATCAATCAATTTTTGGTGGATAATTTATCACTTTGATTGTCACCCGGTGCTTTGGGGACTTTAATCTCTTCACTTAACCTAATACCTATGGATTGTTTTCATCTATATTGCCTACTAGATTTATTCACTTCCTATGGACTTTGTCACTCATATTGTTTAACTCTATTCATGTCACTATGTCAATTTGTGTATGAGCCTATGGTAATTGGTTTTGGTCTTGATTATTTTTTGTCGCCATATCATTATTACCTTTATGCACTGGTTTTGATTTATCACATGTCATTATTCCCAACATATGATTTGGGATCTTTTTGGAGCGCAGCTTTAATTTTTGTTTACCTGTAGCACAAACTGGCTGCAAAGGGTTTACAACCACTCTAATGCATAGAATGCATTAAGGTAAAAAAAAACACTTTAATGCACCCAATGTTTCATTATATCTTTTTTTTTTTTTTCTACAGCACCAAGACTTTATCTGTTGTTATACGTCTGATCCTGACACTAATCATTGTTGATTTGCACAACATTCACAATGTATCTTCAAAGATGCCATCAGAATACCAAAAATACTTGAAGTAAGACTGTTTGTTATATAATTCTGCGCACTTCATTTACTTTATATATAAAGTAATATATAAAACATAGTTACATTTTCTGACAAATGTTAAGCCAGCCACAGATGGAGTGATTTTCTTTCCTGAAACCTGTGAAAATCGCTTAATTCCCCCATTAACACAGTTAGTGTGGATGGGGGAATCCCTCCCGCGAATCCATTCTGTTCTCCTGGAGTGAGAACTCTGCAATAATCGCATGTAAAATCGGATAGGCTGGTTGTACTCAAGTTGATCAATTTGGGTACATTCAGCCTGCCCATACATGGTTTGAATATCAGCCAGTTCGGCAGGGATTCAAATAGCCAGATTCAGGTACGGCGGCGCATCTTTCCGGCGGCGTAGCGTATTGTATTTACGCTACGCCGCCGTAAATCAGAGAGGCAAGTGCTGTATTCACAAAGCACTTGCCTCCTAAGTTACGGCGGCGTAGCTTAAATGGGGCCGGCGTAAGCGCGCCTAATTTAAATGAGGATGAGGACGTAAAATTTTCAAATTTCGACGCGGGAACGACGGCCATACTTAACATTGACTTGGCCAGCTATTTGTTCGACTAACTTTACGCCGGAAAAAGCCATACGTAAACGACGTAAAAAAAATGCACCGGGCGCATGTACGTTCGTGAATCGGCGTATCTAGTCATTTACATATTCTATGCCGAACTCAACAGAAGCGCCACCTAGCGCCCAGCGGGAAAATTGCACCCTAAGATACGACGGCGTAGGAGACATACGCCACTCGTATCTTAGCCTAATTTAGGCGTATCTGGTTTCCAGAATATGCTTAAATTAACGCCGGCATAGATTCAGAGTTACGACGGCGTATCTACTGATACGCTGGCGTAAATCTTTCTGAATTCAGCTAAAACTGTCTATGGCCGGCTTTACTTTATAATATAATTCTGCAAGGTGGCATCTTTTGACCCCCTTTTTTGCACATTATTTTTTTCCTTTTTTGCAGGTACTTGAAATCCATTTTACAGTATGCAGAAAATTTGTCAACATACACAAATCAAGATAAGAACCAATGGGATGAAGCAATGCAGTTAACTAGTAAAATTATTATGAAAATAAGAATGTTTTTTGAAGCAAGTAATCTGAATGAAAGATGATAAACACATGTAATACTCATAAAACATTCACTACATATTCTAGCGGTATGAAACAAGGGATGACTATCAATAGTTAGAGAACCAATTCTGAAGAGGCTTCTATATAACGAACTCTTCGCTCTCTGTAAATCATGAGAGAGAGAGAATGTATTTTATTTTTATGTATTTTCTTTATAAACAGGTATTATGAAATGGTACATACTCATATTTCACACTTGCCGCTTACAGCAAGGATTTAATGAGCCACAAAGCATTTGTGTTGAGAAAATAGCTATGATGAGATAAATACCCAAATAGTAGGAATGATCACATTCCACACTGAACTGAGTTACTCTATACAGAGCAGGGTCATCTGCCTTTCTGAGACAGGACTGTATTTCTTTCTCCATTACATAGATGTTGCCAGTAACTAACGTGGCAGACAACCTAATGTCCTGGATGCACTTTGTATTTTTTGTCGAAATAAAGTTTTTATAAAAAAAAAAAAGTGTCTGCTTTATGACACAATGACGACAAATCTCAAGGCTAGATTTTTATGGTTTATACACTCAGGCATTTTCCTTGAGATGTTTTTAGAAGCTGAATGGAAACCAGTAAGATATGATAATTTGGTTTCTTCCACTGTCACTACACTAAACCGTAATGATGTAGGGGGTTTGCAGGAGGATCCACAATGCCCAACAGGGGCATGACACACCTAGAATTGTCCGTGTGTAATGGGAGTAGCATTATCATATATTCACTTTCATGTGTTTGAACATAAGTACCGTTTCAGGGCCATTTCACCCACAGTGCGGTGATTGGTGTTTTTCTGCACTGGAAGAATGCAAGTCACCACTTGGACACACAGAGAACAATTGTCACTACTAGGACATTCAGAAAACAAATGTTTTGTATGTGTCCAATCACACTGCAACACAGCTCAGGGCTTTGATCTGCTTTATTGTACATTTTATTATGCAGACATGTTGCATTTTATTGCAGCTCACTGGTTAAGAGATTGCACGTCACTCTACAGCAGCCCAATGCACTGCACTGCTGTATAGTGACATGAATGAACTTTAAATAAAGCACGTAGGGAAAAAAAAGGGTGTTGTGCAATGTGCATTACACTTCTGCCCCTACCACCAGTGTACGGCAGTTGGAACAGACAAGCTGTCACACACTATACTGCTGTGGTTTAGTGTGCAGCAGCTGTCCATTGCTGTGTACATGGGCCCTAAATGGATGCCTCTGTGAAGAAACCATGTAAATATTTCCTACAGTAAGCATCTCTTGACACATAAATATGCATGGAAATGCTTAAAAATACTGTAGAAGTGCACTGATGCACAGTTTAACATGCAGTGATACACTTTTATGCACACTAGAATTGCTATGCAATTTCCTATGACATCACATACCGTACTTGTGGGTTGAGAGAAGAAGTGAGTGAGAAAAATAGAGAGAGACGGAGATGGTCTAGCTGCTAGCATAACTGTGATTGTGCTAGCTATATTGAAGAGAATGAGGAGATTAGGGAAAGCCAAAGAGTGCTATTGAGTGAACCATATTGCTCACATAACATGAAAGTAAAGGGCAATTTTGGACCTTATATCAAGATTTACGGTCAGTTCTCTATTTCTATAACCCTGTCATTGAGAAACTTTACTAGCCAGCTTTCCACTGTACACTCTCTACTTCCCCTCTAAGATGGCTGTCCGGTTCTTGTAATATGAAAGTGAAAAGTGCAAGTGAGGGCCTAAAAATGCACAGCCGGCGCCAAATGAATGCACAGAGTGATTGAAGGTGACTTAATACAGGAGCTAGATGTACCACTTGCAGAATAAAAAAACACCAAAATGGGTGAAAGTGGTGTTTAGAATGATAGAGCGGCTATTTTAATAAAACGGGGGTGAGCCGTTTTAGAGTGTAAATACAAATATCTCTAATCGTGAACTGTAGCTCAAAAAGATGAAAACAGCGCTAATGAGTGAATATGACAACTCAGAAAGAGAGCACTGGTGGACAAAATGGCACAAAAGGTGATCAGAACCTGAGTGTAAGTGCACCAAAACAACTCAAGTAAAAGATGCCTCAAAAGTGGCTAGTGTTACCCACAAGGGGTGCAAACCTGCCACAGCAAAGAGATGACTCTGCATATGCACCATCAATTCCTCCAGGTAATGTATGGGAGATATACGTCTCAGCAAGATAACATGAAAGACAAAAATCAACAAGCAAAGTGATAGTGCAGTGTTGTCTTAATGTAACCAAGTGATAACAGGTCAAACAGAAACCATAAGTATATGCCCGTACAGTATATCACTGAAAATGTAGCAATAATAAACAGAAAGGTTTCACCGCTGTTGTCAGGCACCTCCTGGGGCCGCGCGCGCTCTGTGCAGTTGTTACTGTCTCAGGTGCTGGGCTGCGATTGGAGATCTGTGGAGCGCGGTGGAACGCAGGCTGCTTCCGTGTGTAGCGTCGTTGTAGCCACGCCCTGACGCGTTTCGTCACTTCCGACTTCAACAGAGGGCGTGGCTACACAACGCAGTCATTGTCCCTTTGTACTCTGGCAAACAAAGGCTATTGGTCGAAACCACCCGCTTGTCGGTCATGATTGGCGCTTCTCAGACCGGGTGGGCGGGGTGCCTTCAGCCTTGTTGTGTGGAGTTTAGCAAAGGGGAAAAGAATGAGACGGTTCGGTAGAAGGCTACTGCTATTTTAATATGGACAAAAAACAACATATACCAAATAGTATTACGCTTGTCCACGGGGATAAAAGGGATCGTTTGTAAACGATCACTGCAAGCGAAATAGTGACCTTGGTGTGTAGTGTTTATAGTGAGAGTTCAAAACAAGCACTAACACAGCGGAAAAAAACTTTTCTTATAGCTTAAATCAATGTTAATTCCATTTAGATAGGTAGTGGTTATAGACATAGACGAGATTTAGTGTTGCTGTATCGAATATGCAACAGAGAGACATCCAATGCACATCAACGCACAGCATGTGACATTGAAGCATACATGCTAAGGAATAACCGCCCCATTAACATAGTCCATTCGGGGAGATACAACTATCGGTGAATGGAAATGTTAGGTATGGCTTGAATGGCGGTGTATGTGATAACGCTAATGTAAATATTACTGATTATTTCACATGATAAAGGAGAGAGCTGCAAATTTAACAAGCAGTGTTGTGTGGTCCAAGAAGCACTTGGAAATCTTTTTCTTTTGAGTAATGTGCCAAAAGATCAGGTCACATATAGAGTGCACTGTGTAGGTCCAAAATCAAAGAAGGCGGGGTATCATTTGGAGATTTTGTAGTGGAGCTAGTGGGTCTGCCCAAAATACCATAACATTAGATCAATTCTAGAAAAATTTATTAAAATTTAAAAATATTAAATTAAAAGAATGTTAAAATATTAAAATATATATAAAAAAATTGTATATATATATAAAACGGTAATGGGGGACCCTTTAAAAAATATATAATAATACCAGGACTAAAAGGAGCAAACCAAAAATAAATAAAAGTTGTAAGACTGAGAGAGCAGACATAAAAAGATGTAGGGCTTATTTAAAAGCCATCCAAGTTCTTGTAATAGACAAAATAAAAAAAAGCTTTTTCTTTCCTCAATAGATTTGTGTTGATGTAAATTTATGCATCCTGTGTTGTTGTGTTAAAATGCATAGCTGTAGCATTTTAATGCAACGCACTGCACATGACACCAGTGTTTTCTATGTGACCTGCGTTCTCCCAGTGCTGTAAAACACAGGTTAGACCCCATTCACACCTTCGCGTTTTGTCGCATGTAGCGCGACGCGAACAAACGCCAAAGGGACAAAATACAATGTTAGTCAATGGGGACGGTTCACATCTGCACGCTGATGCGCCTAACGCGCATCGCCTGTAGTCAAAAGAAGTTCCGGACCCTTTTTTGTCGCGCAATTCGCGCGATTTGCGCGTATTAGCGCGTTTTTTGTTTTCCATAGAAATCAATGTAAAACGCCAGATACACGCGTTTTTGCGCCTTTGCTGCTCATATTGAATACTGAAAATGAAAAAGAAAGTACAGAATCTCAAACAGGAAGTCCCAAAATCACCATTTTGCATATCAGTATCACACAGCAGCAAGCATGGCATCAGACCTCGGTGATACACTTTCCGTCCTGGAGACAGAGAAATTTATTAGCATGGTGAAGGAGCACACCTGCCTGTATGACATCAAGGATCCATCCTACAGTTTGAGAACAGTGCGGAGGAGGGCATGGGACAAAATTGCCTCTCAGATATATCCTAACTGGACCGAAATGGAAAATAAAGACAAAAAAGGTAAACTCCGGGGAAAAGTAAAATGAACATAAGTAGATATTATATTTGTTTTTTTGGAAATTCAATGTTTGTATACCCATACTAGGGGGGTGAGGAAGGGAATGTGTACTCAATATAGTGTTCTAACCGTGTGGGAAGAGGGTAGACTGGTGGAGGTGACAGACCTGTGTCACTATCTGCAAGAGACAATATGTGCCCGTATAATATTTGTGCTGACGGCCGTCTTGAAGTGGTTAAATAAAATATCTAGTGACACCACCTTTTGTAAGCACCTATGCTGCTGCACGAGTGTCAGATTTGGCCGTTTGCTAGCCTTCCAATGTCCTGACGCACTATGCCCCCCATTGACACAAACAATGGGGCACTGCACTGTATTATTCAATGATAACAATGATGGCATACTATTCCACCTAGGAGGATTAGTATACCATCATTGTTATCAGTACATCAGTTATCAGTTATGTATACAGTACAGTGCCCCCATTGGGGGGATACTACCCTTCCTAGTAACCAACAACCCTATGTTACCACTGAGGCAGGACCCGTGAGTTATTGTTCCCATCCTGACACCATGACACCGATTTGATACCATAGTTATAATGCACCAAAATTTAAAAAAATCTCAAAATAAAACAAACATGAGACTTCTTAATACATCAATAACATATTTTTATTTTATTTTATTACAACAGCATATGATGTATTCTTCAAAAAAGTACGTCAAGCATTGACAGTTTCACAAAAAAAGAATAATATTAATAATTAAATGGAATCCAGCTGCCATGGCACCTGTCCTTCAGGAGACATAAAATATGCGGCATACTGATCCCGTACATGGGAGCCCTGCCTGTTCCCACGGACACCAGTCCACTGAGCTCTTTCCAGAGTCTCAGTAACCGGTTCTTCGAAATCGAAGCCATCGCGCTGCCTCACAAAATTGTGCAAGGCGCACGCAGCTTTGACAGCCGTGACGGCATTCTGCATGTTTAACACTATGGGAGTGTGCAGAAGCCGCCACTTATTGGCAAGTATTCCAAAAGTGCATTCAACTACTCGCCGTGCCCGGGTTAGGCGGTAGTTGAATACCCTTCTCTCCTCTGTCAAACTATGCCCCGAATAAGGCCGCAGGAGATTTGTCCCCAAAGAAAAGGCCTCATCACCCACAAAAACACTTGGTAGTGGAGGGCCATTTGTGCCTGGGAGAGGACGGCATTGTGGTAGGTCAAGATCATCTGATCGCAGCATTTGACCAAAGTTAGAGTTTCCAAACATGGTTGAGTCCGCGCTGCTCCCATATGACCCAATGTCTATGTATGTAAAACAGTAGTTTGCATCTGCTGCTGTAGAAATATTTCTTGTAATTGAAGAATTCACTTCCACTTCTCATGGGCTTCACAATCCTAATGTGCTTCCCATCTATTGCTCCGACACAATTGGGAAAGTTGCAGCGTTGCCAGAATACCTCCGCAATCTGTGCCCATTCCTGTGCAGTAGGTTTCTTGAACACTACTTCCTGGAGAACCTCCCATATAGCAGAGCAGGTGTCACGTATAATATAACTCGCTGTAGACTTGCCTATACGGAAGGCATAATGTAGACTTCCTAGAGACTGTCCAGTTGATAAATATCTACAAAGAAAATAATATATATTTTATTTTGTTTTTGACAGTGAAACAGATAAAAGACAAATGGAAGAGCTTTCGTGACGCCTATGCAAGATACATGAGACTGGTAACAAGTAACAGGAGTGGATCGGCGGCATGTCACATCAAAGAATACATTCATGCGAAGGAATTAGAATTCCTAAGACCTTCATTGAGTTTGGCGAGGTCAACTATTATCTGTACTAAGGACAGTGAACGCAATTGGTATACAAAAGTTATAATAATTCATTTATATTTTCAGGACTGAAAACAGCTGGGAGGAAGCTGCTCCGACCGCCCCTGTCGGGATGGATAACAGCAGCCGAAATTCGTGTGATCAGACACTGGAGGGTCTGGAGCCGGAAAGCCAGTTGGCCAGTTCATCTCAATCTACGCCGGCAACACCTCTGGGAGAGCTGCAGACAACGCCAAGGCCGGTGCCGCGTGTAGCTGCGAGGGGGACCAAAAGAAAAGCTCCGGAATCAGACCCCAATGTGACAATGATGCTACAGATTATGTCCGAAATGAAGGACAGAATGGGTACTAATACTAATACCCCTTCATACGGAAACAAGTCGGCCCAATGTTTGGCGGAGTTAATGGACAGGGTTCCCAAAAGCCTACAAGCCGATATGCTGGCAGGTACCATACGGTACATCAACACATTTATTCCGCCTGAAGAACCCTACCTATCCCCAGAACCACCACCACCGTATGGCCCCTATGCTAACCAACACCCGCAACATCTGTCAGCACCAACACTTCGTCACTTCACAGCACCACCTTTTCACAGCCACCTACCTCAACACGCACCACCTTACCCGACTCAGACGCCCACACTTTCTACCCACCCTCAACTACCAACACCACCTTCTGCATACACTTCCTCAACACTCCCTGATCCGACTTACCTGCATACGCACACTTCGACAATGTCACCTTACAGACGCCCACAGACGACACCTTCTGCCTACCATCCCACGACTTCACAAACATTTCATCTACCTACACAACCTCCTACTTACCCTTCTCGCACGACATACCCTTCCGATTACACACACCTGCCTACACTCCCACCTTACAATCCTCAACCTACACCAACACCACCACAACCACCAGCAACACCACCATCACGTTGGCCGCATGGTACAACATCTAGATCTGATTGGTCAAGTTTTGGCAAAGCCATAGACGCTGGCATGTCGGTGGATGACCCAGGGGAATCCCCAAGTTTCCAAAAACTGTAATGTTGTGTTATCAGACTCTAGTTCAACTGCAGTCAAATTGTTTGTTTTCTATGAGCAACGTTTGCTTAAAGTTTGTTTTTTGACCAAAAAATAAAAAAAAATAAAAATAGGATGAATATAGTTTATAATATACTTCATAAAAAAATAAAAAAATTTGGACCTTATAAAACGTGTGTTTTTTAATATTAGATGCATATACAAATATAATATTATTGGGTAATGTATGCAATAGTGTTTGTAGTGTTTGCTTTCCGCCTATCACGGAGGCCCTCTCGTCCGAGGACGAGAGGGCCCCCGTGATGGACGAACACTGAACACAGTGCCTCATAGGACGCTGAATGTTCCGCCTGTCACGGAACAGAAGATGTAGGTGGCACGTCTTTTTGAAGACACATACGGGCAAGATTCGCAAAGGTAAGGGCACGGTCTGAATGGGTCAGGTCAGGACATGTAATGGGGCACAGTCTGTCATGTAATGGGGCACAGTCTGTCATGTAATGGGGCACAGTCTGTCATGTAATGGGGCACAGTCTGTCATGTAATGGGGCACAGTCTGTCATGTAATGGGGCACAGTCTGTCATGTCATGAGGCACAGTCTGTCATGTCATGGGGCACAGTCTGTCATGTCATGGGGCACAGTCTGTCATGTCATGGGGCACAGTCTGTCATGTAATGGTGGCACAGTCTGTCATGTAATGGGGCACAGTCTGTCATGTAATGGGGCACAGTCTGTCATGTAATGGGGCACAGTCTGTCATGTAATGGGGCACAGTCTGTCATGTAATGGGGCACAGTCTGTCATGTCATGGGGCACAGTCTGTCATGTCATGGGGCACAGTCTGTCATGTCATGGGGCACAGTCTGTCATGTCATGGGGCACAGTCTGTCATGTAATGGTGGCACAGTCTGTCATGTAATGGTGGCACCGTGAGGCGAGTCATGAATAGTAGGAAGGGGGTAGGTAGTTATACGGTGAGTATAGAATTTTGTTATGGGCACTAGAGCATCATTTTGGAACTTTTTACCTCAGTGTGATGATAAGTCGCTCCACAGGGGGTATGGAATTGCGGAAATAGGTGTCCATCCTCTGTAATCTACCGCTGAGCAGTTCTAGCAACTCATCAAAACTGTTAATAAAAATAAAAGAGGTTTTTAGTGGACATGGAAAGGTACAATGTCAAAAACAAAGAATACAGATAATTTTTACAAACCTTTTCATAGACATCCTGGTGTAGTCCAGGAATTTCTCCTCGTGCTCTCGGAGATCTTTATAAAGGACCCAAAATTGACCTGTTTCTTCCCGACCGGCAATTACAGGGTGGATCCAATATCTCCGTGCCCTCTTCCTTCTCCTCTGTCCCTGGTATAGCATATACGAGGTGGCAGTGACTGCTGCCATCATACATGCCATCTCATCGTCGTTCATTTTGGAATGGGAAGCACAATGATGACCCGGAAGAGGTATATTCACACAGGAAGAGGAAAATAAAAATCCTAGGATAGCAACAAGTGATGTCAGGGATGATCATTTTTCCTATTGTATTATAAGAAAAAAGACGAGGTACAAAAACGTCGGTAAACGCTGTATGCAAACGCGCATATTCGCGCGACAAAACGCCGAAAAAAACGCCGCTATTGCCTACGCCTAGGTGTGAATGCAGCCTACTGCAGTATGTATGAACAGGGCCTAAAAGGTTCAACACCAGAAAATAGTGCTGAAATTCTACTACTATGTAGGGAGCAAGTCTTGTATGATTGTTATCCTAACCACTTCAGCCCCGGACCATTTGACTGGCCAAAGACCCGAGCACTTTTGCGATTCGGCACTGCGTCGCTTTAACTGACAATTTTGTGGTCATGCGGCGATCAGCGATTTTCATTGTGACTGCGACATTATGGCCGACACATCGGACACTTGCCGCTATTTTGGGACCATTCACATTTACACAGTGATCAGTGCTATAAATATGCACTTATTACTGTGTAAATGTGACTGGCAGTGAAGGGGTTATCCAGGAGGGGACGCTGAAGGGGTTAAGTTTGTCCTAGGGATGTGTTCTAACTGTAGGGGGGATGGGCTACGTGTGTCACGGCACTGATCACTGCTCCTTTCACTAAGAAGAAGGTATCCCCGCAGACATCGAGTTGGCGGGACCGCGGAGCTCACGGCAGGCACACGTGCCACCGGCGGCGCACGCGCCCACAATGCCGCATCATAAAGGGCAACGTATATATACACAAGCTGCCCAGCTGTACCATTTTACCGACGTATATCGGTGTGAAGTCCCGGACTACCGGGCATTACCAGAAGCAGTGTAAGAAATCGGCCTCTTGGCCACAGGCAGCCGAGGGCAGGAGACCCATCTTGTGTAACCTAGCCCGGAGTGAGGTGGGTTTGATGAAAAATCTTCTGTATTATGCGGTCCCGAGAAGCAATAACAGAGGTTTTATACATATCGCTAAATTCTGGCCAGTCCTCATCTACCAGGGAGGTATTTTGCAAGGGGAATTGGCAAGGATATAGAGTAATCTCGGTAGGTAGATCATTTTGAGGACGTTGGCCCTCCCCATAAGATCCAGAGGCAGATCATCCACTGCTTGGTCTGCTCCTGAAGGCGGACCAATAGAGGATCTAAGTTATTGGCGACATATGAAGATAAAGGGGTCTGCACCAAAACTCCAAGGTACCTAAAGGAGGATACCGCTTGGAATCCGGGTGAATTTAGGGGAGGCTCAGCCATGTCTAGGAGGAACAGACTAGACTTATCCCAATTCACCCGGAAGCCAGAATAGTCTCCAAAGGTATTAATCTCCACCAACAGGGCCTGAAGTGATTCATTAGTATCAGCCAGATACACCAATGTGTCATCCGCATGAAGTGAAATGCGCTCCTCCTATATTGGCAATTGGCAGTCCTTTAATCGAGGGGGAGGAGCGAATGCGAACCGCAAGCGGCTCCATGGCCAGGGCAAACAAGAGGGGTGACAACGGGCACCCCTGTCGTGTGCCCCTAGTAATCGGAAAGGGGCCAGTGGTAGAGGAATTGACCCTCACCACCGGGGAGGTGTAAAGGAGTTTTATCCATGCTACAATACAGGGGCCAAAGCCATACATCTGTAACACCCGAAAAAGATATGGCCATTCCACACCATCGAATGCCTTGCAAGTGTCCAAAGACACAATAGCACAAGTGGGAGGACAGTCATGTGGATATTGCAGGTTGTGAAACAGCCTGCGGATATTAATTCTGGTGGATCTGCCAGGGATAAAGCCCCCTTGGTCACCATTGACCAAGTATGTGATTACAGTGTTCAAACAGTTTGCCAATATTTTGGCCAGAATCTTAACGTCCACATTAATAAGAGAAATTGGATGGTAAGATTTGCATTTAAGTGGGTCCTTACAGGGTTTTAATAGAAGTACAATCAAAGCCTCTCGCATCGTTGAGGGGAGCTTTGTTATAGGTTCGCAAAAGAAAGGGGCCCAAAAGGTCTTTAAATTGTGAGTACCATTCAGTCGGGAAACCGTCTAAGCCCGGAGTCTTATGCCATTTCCTCAACCGAGATAGGTGCATCCAGCACATCACGCCCCTCCGTTGACAAGGAGGGGAGAGTGTTCAGACCTGCAGTGGTTATGGTACTGCGGCCTTCTTTCCGTCCCTCAATCGCCAAGCTTAAGTGATTATCGCTACCATAGGAGGTAGAGGGATAGTGGAGATGAATCTCCAGATACGCCGTCGTAAGTCCAAATGTGCGCCGTCGTATCTATACGCGTATTCAGGAACTGAGATACGCCTGAAATTTGCCAAGATACGACCGACATAAGTCTCCTACGCCGTCGTATCTTGGGTGCATATTTATGCTGGCCGCAAGGGGCGCTTCCGTAGATTTACGCATCGAATATGCAAATGACCTAGATACGCCGATTCACGAACGTACTTGCGCCCGTCGGATTTAGCTACGCTGTTTGCGTAAGGTTTACGTCCGGCGTAAGTTTACCCCTCATAAAGCAGGGGTAAGTCATGTTAAGGTATGGACGTCGGAACAGCGTCGTATTTTACGTTGTTTGCGTAAGTCGTACATGAATGGGGCTGTGGGCGTAGGTTACGTTCACGTCGAAAGCATTGAGCCGACGTATCTTAGGGAGTATTTGCGACGTGATTCTGAGCATGCGCCGTTCGATCGGCCATGCATTTACATGGTCACGCTTCATTATAATACAACACGCCCACTGCCTTGCTACTTTGAATTACGCGGGCTTACGCCGGCCCATTTACGTTACGCCGGCGTACATATGGGAGCAAGTGCTTTGTGAATACAGTACTTGCCTCTCGTTACGTCGGCATAGCGCATATGAGATACGCCAATGTATTTGAATCCCGGCCTCTGTCTCTGAGATAATCTACATGAGTTAATTACTAATCATTTAGGTGACAAAAGATAAGCTCTTCTCACCTGCTACACAATACACATTTATCATCAATCGAAATGTTCCTGAGAGCCAGACTAAGGTTCATTTACATGACAGTAGCAGACGACCTTACCACAGCAAGCTTTTATAGTACACCCGCCCTCTCTCTGCCTGGAAGATATTGAGATCAGTTAAGGAATAAACCGATTATCTCCAGGCAGAGAGCACACAATTTTCCCAAAAGTTGGAACACCCCTTTCCACACAAGGTATCCATACCATTACATATCACCTGATAGCCCCGATCTGGGGGACCAACATAGCCAAATTTCACCCAGATCGGTCCAGGGGTTCTTAAAAAACAAACCGAACCTATGAGAAAATACAGAATAAAGTCTCTATTTTCTTCACAGAGAGATATGTCAGCCAAGTAGTCATTCAATTGGGAGTCATCGTAGTCAACCCTAGAGGTATACAGGTCTTTGTAAAAGCATAAAAAGGAGTCTAGGGCCCTGTACACACGACCGGATCTGTCCGCTGATATTTGTCCGACGGACAGTTTCAGCGGACAGATCTGGTCGTGTGTAGGCCCGACCGGACAACTGTCCGGCGGATCGGACAGTTTCCAGCGGATCAAAATTTCTTAGCATGCTAAGAAATCTATCCGCTGGAAACCTGTCCGTCGGTCGTCTGTACAGACTCACCGGACACATCCGACCGACCGCCATCCCTCGCATGCGTCGTACTGATTCGACGCATGCGTGGAAGCTTTGAACTTCAAGGCCGCCCACGTCACCGCGTCATCGCCGCGGCGACGGCGCGCCCACGCCCCGCGTATTGTTTACGCGCGGATTTCTGTCTGATGGTGTGTACAACCATCAGACAGAAATCTCCGGGCGGACATGTCCGCTGAAAACAGTCCGGCGGACCATTTTCAGCAGATTGTCCGTCCGTGTGTACGGGGCCTAGGATATCCCCTGGGTTGTCACTGATGGGGCCTTGAGCAGTAAGGATACGTGGGATGGAAATGGGAGAATGTTTAGGTCTAGTCAGATATGCCAAGAGATGTCCGGCTTTATTACTGTGTTCAAATGATTTTTGTGTGGCATGCAACATGCGTTTTTGCGTGAGATCTAACAGGCAAAGTTCATACTCCCTACGGCTCTGTAACCATGCCTCCCTTGTGTCAGAGGCAGGGTTAGAGGCATAAGCATACTCGGCACGTAACGTAATAGTCTCACGTTCTTCTGTAAGCATCTGGTTATTTTTGCACAAGACACCTGTGATGGACATGAAAGTGCCCTTCAGAGTTGTCTTAAACACGTCCCATTCAGTGGAAGGGTCTACTTTTCCCAGATTATCCCTCCAATAGTTTGTGATGCCTGTCCTGCATTCTTCCTGCACTACCTGGCTCACAGCTGACTGTAACACCATTCTAGGTGAATTGGTGCCAGAAAATTATCGCATTATAACAGAAAACAGAGTGGGGCAAAGAGGAGGAGGCCTGGCAGTGATCCATAAGACTCACCTCGCGATCACTAAACCAGCCCTTCAGTACTCACTTCCATTCATGGAAACCCTCACTCTACAACTACAAACAAACCCCCAGGAGACCGTTCACATTTTTCTCTGCTATAGACCACCGGGTCCAAAATCGCAGTTTCTCTCACCTTGGACAGAATTCATGTCCACTTTCACCCTAAACAGCAAACACCTTTTGCTACTAGGGGATTTCAACCTCTGGGCAAACTCCTCACAGGATCCCCTGGCCGACGCCTGCATTGACCATCTGGAAGGACTAGGTCTGCAGCAACTAGTATGTGGGCCCACACATACTTTCGGTCACACGCTCGACCTGATTTTCAGACAAGATCTGGAAATAAACATTTTGGAAATTGAACCGTTGCCATGGACAGATCACCATGCAATTAAATTCATAGTTTCCATAATTCCACCATTAATAAAAATACCTAAGCCGGTGATAACACACTGGACTAGATCTCAGAAGAAGCTCCATTCGGAACTCTTCAAATCTACCTTAGGTAATAAAATAAAAATAATTCCAACCACCTCAAACAGCCTCAGAAACACTGGACACCATAAATACAGCCCTATTACAGTCAGCCGACTTAATAGCGCCGAAACGCAAGGCCTGCATCCGGAAAAACAACTCCAGCTGGTTTAACAACCAGCTGTTGTTACTGAAGCAAGAGCGCAGAAGGGCGGAAGCCGCCTGGAAAAGAAACGCTTCAGAGGAGAACCTCACCATCTATAAGGCAATAACAAGAAAATACCATAAAGAGATCTTCAAAGCCAAAAAATATCACTTTTCCAATGCCATCACCAACACCATAAACCGCCCCCGCGAACTCTTCAAGCTGGTCACTCAGACCATGAATCCAGGATGTCTTGAACCCCCCAGTTCAGATACCCAAGAATTCTGTAATGAATTATCGGATTTCTTCATGAATAAAATTGAGAGAATCCGGGAAAGCATTCAGCAAAACAATACCCCCCTCAATCATTCACACAACACCCATAGAAATTTGCTACAATCAACAAAGTTCACTCTGAAACCCATCTCCATCGATGCCGTTAAAAATATCATTGGTACTTTGCGAAACAGCACAGCGCCTAATGATATTATCCCCGCTAAACTGCTGAAGGAATGTGCCGATATCCTGGCACCGCCTATCATGCAGCTTATAAATCAGTC
This sequence comes from Rana temporaria, assembly GCF_905171775.1. NCBI lineage: Eukaryota > Metazoa > Chordata > Amphibia > Anura > Ranidae > Rana > Rana temporaria. The sequence goes on along the minus strand of NC_053492.1, from coordinate 370,184,617 downwards.
ATTCAAGGAAGGCATAGTGCCCTGGCAGCTGAAAGAGGGCACAATCCAACCCATCTTGAAGAAACCCACCCTAGACCCCAAGGACCCAATTCACCGCCGTCCGATAACAGGCCTAACCGCCCTCTCCAAGGTAATGGAAAAAGTAGTGGTACAACAGCTGCAACAGCATCTAGATACCCATAATCTACTTGATCCATTTCCCGGACACGGGACGGAAACAGCATTGCTCAAAATTTGGGATGACGCCCTCGAGGCCGCAGACGAAGGAGAACCCTGTCTCCTGGTTCTGTTGGACCTAAGCGCAGCTTTCGACACGGTAGACCACAAACTATTACTGACTCGGCTAGCTGAAAGCTCCTCCTTTCTGGAAAACCGATCACAAACAGTGAAATTGGGACCTTTCACTTCTGAAAAACGCACGGTATCATGCGGAGTCCCCCAGGGATCCCCTCTGTTACCGGTGCTGTTCAATATATACCTTCGCCCTCTCTTTGAAATCATCAGTAGCCAAAAACTACTTTATCACTCATATGCAGACGACACGCAACTGTATTTTCGCATCCGCAACAAAAAGGATCATCATCCAAATCTAGAGACATGCCTCTCTTTGATAGAAAACTGGATGACTAGGAGTTATCTTAAACTCAACAGTTCCAAAACAGAACTTCTTCTGTTACACGCCAGCCGTAAGAGTCAACGGACAACAACCTGGACACCCCCGCCAATTCTGGGCCAAATCATCACCCCTAGCTCCAAAGTCAAAAGTCTCGGGGTCATCTTCGACACCTACATGACAATGGATGCACAAATAGGGTCAGTAGTCAGCGGATCCCACCATCTGCTGCGCCTACTACGCAGACTTATTCCATTTATTCCTAAAGAAGACGTAGCAGTCGTGGTGGGAACAATTGTGAACTCCAGACTGGACTATGCTAATGCCCTTTACCTTGGACTCCCAAAGTACCAAATCGCTCGCCTGCAAGTCGTACAAAATACGGCCGCCAGACTTGTGACTGGGAAAAAAACGTGGGAATCTATCTCACCCTCGTTAAGATCCCTTCACTGGTTGCCAGTAAAAGACAGAATTGCTTTTAAAGCACTCTGTCTGACACATAAGTGCATCCATGGGAAGGCTCCGCAATATCTATGCGAAAAGATAAAAGCTCACAACCCCAATCGCATTCTGCGATCCACCAACCAAAATCTGCTTCAGATACCCAAAGCCAAATTCAAGTCCAAAGGAGAAAGAAGATTTGCGCTCCAAGGTTCCAGACTATGGAATGCTTTACCAACCAGCATTCGGTTGGAGGAAAACCACCTGACCTTCAGAAGAAAGATCAAAACTCATCTCTTTTGATATCAAGAGAGACAGGAACAACGAGCGCCCAGAGGCGATTTAGTTCGCATGTGCCGCGTTATATAAGTTATTCATTCATTCATACCTCGTCCTCCAACCAGTATGAGTTCAGGTGCCAAATAACAGGTCACAAACCTGGAAGGGGAAGGTCCACTGAGAGAGGGGCATGATCAGAAACCCCCTCTAGGCAGATATGAAATGGCAGAGACAACAGGGAGGGTCTCGACCGGAGCAAACACCATATCCAGTCTGGACATGGTGTGGAAAGAATCTGAGTGGCAGGAAAAGTGGAGTACATCCAGATGTTTCCATCACCACACCTCTGTAAGGCCATGAACCTGTGCCAAGTCTAGAAAAGAGGTAAAGGGTCTACCTCCACCACCCAGGCGGTCCATAGTTGGATATAATATAGCATTAAAGTCCCCACATAAAGTAAGGGGCCAGGGGTCTAGTCAGCAGCTGAAGTGACAGTCCAGAGAGTACCTCCACCAAAAACAGGGGGGGGGGGGAATGTTCACCAGGGTAAAGGTCACAATAGAAATTTGCAAAGTAAGAACAATAAACTGCCCGTCAGAGTCGGTTTTAACTTGTATTGTTTCAGCCGGGAGAGATTTGGCTAGAAGGATGGAAACCCCCCTGGAGTAATTAGTATGCGTGGCATTATAGGAGTTGGACAACCACAGGCGTTTTAGGGCCCTTGTTTTAGAGCCTGTAAGGTGAGTCTCTTGGAGGCAAATGATGTGCGACATTTATTTTAATACTGAAAAGACCAGGGATCTCTTCTGGGGTGCATTCAGACCTCTAGTATTCAAGGAGACTATCCTTAGGGGCTTTGCCATTGTAAAACATACAGTAGTAAATAAGCACAAAGTAACATGCATACAAGAATATAAATGACCAGACAGGCCGCGCCTGCATACATGCACATGAGTAAAAAAAAAAAAGTGCATGGATCTGCCATCAGCACATCATGAGCCAGCAATGAAATAATAAAAAACATTAATAGTCTGCCATGGGCAGCAACCTGTGAAAAAATATAGGAGTCAAAAGGTGCAAAAAGGAACATAGAAAAAAAAGACCAACAGAGTCTAGATAAAATCCCTTGCCTCCCTCCCCGCTCGGCCAACGCCAACATAGCGAGCCTTGGATTCCTGAACTGTAAAACGAAAACCCCCCTCCTTAAACTGAGGGAGAGCTGTACCGTGGCCTCGCCACTAACTGATATGGAGGGTGTAGTGGAGTCCAGAGTGACTCCCGAGCAGCATTGTAGGGGTGAAAAGCATCACAGTCCAACAGCGGATGCAGTAGATTGCAGAGTAAACGACTGGCAGAAGTTGTAGGGGGATAGGCCTGTTAATAAGGAGGGAAGTTCAGTCTATTAGGATTAAAGATGGCAGGGTAATAGTTCTCAGGCCTATTGCAGGGAGGCGTACCATACCTTCATGAAAATCCGGATGGACATTAATCAGTTCAAGGCAAACATAGAGGAGAATGCAGGGGCCTAGGACCACAGATATTAGGCAGCCCTGTGCCTAGAAAGAACTCCGTATCGATCATTGAGCCAGCCCATAGCCTCCTTGGGGTTGTTGTAGAAGTGTGCTTTACCCTCATAAATGATGCGCAGCTTGGCGGGAAAAGGCATGGCGTAGGAGAGGCCCTCCGCACGCAGGCGGGTCTTCACTGCTGAAAAGGAGGTGCGTTGTCACTGGAAGGTGTTTCCATCATATTTAAGTGGACCCTTCTCCCTGGCAAGGCGCAGAATATCAACTTTGTCTTGGAAGTTGAGGATCCTTGCTATAATGGATCATGGGGGTGTTCCAGAAGGTGAGGGACACGTAGGGGTGCGGTGGGCACGCTCAATGACATGTGAAAAGGATAATGCTTCAGTCCCAAAAATGTCTCTCAGCCAATTATATAGGAATTGTTCTCGGTGGGAGCCCTCCGCCCTTTCAGGGAAACAAACGAAGCGGAGGTTGTTCCTCCTCGAACGATTTTCCAAATCATCGATTTTGGCGTGGAGGGCTGCCATTTCCCCATTTAGGTCCCTCATCGTAACAGCTAAGGGGTGGACAACATCCTCACAGGAAGCCGATACGTTCTTCAGCTTTCCCAGCTCTGTCCCTTAAATTTTGCACATCTTGCTTTGCACATCTTGCTTCAGGAGAGAAAAGTCCATGCGGACTGATGCAATCTGCGCAGTGAGAGAGGCCTTGCAGTCCTGTATAGCATGCATGATGGAGGCCAGGTTAGGCTCAGCAGGAGGGGAATTGGGGCCTGAGCCATCCTCACTGTCTATGGGGGAGTCCTGAGACTGCAGGGGGTCTGGCTGCGCACAGTGGCGAGCAGGGGCAGATTCACTCACCAGAGCCTGTAATTTCTTGTGAGGAGTGGAGATGGGTGGCTGCAGCAGCATGCTATGCTGCTCTGCCTGTGTCCTGGAGCCATCTTGCCATCTGAATTGGGCCAGCTGTCCCGCTGCGGATGATGGCGCGGGTGGCAGTATTTCACCATGGATGCCAGCCTGGAATGTTCCCACTACCGTGGGGAGTATTTAGAAGTTGGTCCGGTGCAAATCGGACTTGAGATGCCACTCGGAAGAGAGCTGAAATCTCACACGTCTGCTCCCTCTGCCATCCGCACACGCCCCCCTCTGTTTTTCACCTTAATGCATTCTATGCATTAAGGTGAAAAACCTTTTGTGCTGCAGCTGCCCCCCCTCAGACCTGACCTTTTACTTGCCTGAACCCGATCTTTCCAGCAATGAGAACGAGCACAGCAGCTCAAGCCGCTGTCTCAGGTCCTCATTGGACTGATAGCAGCAGGGCCCATCAAATCCAGTGACACAGGAGCCAGGGAGTGGGGCCAAGTCCTGCTGTCTGTGTCAATGGATGCAGCAGCAGGACTCGGCAGCACGCCTGCAGTATGCAGCTCTCTGAAGGGGTACTCAATGCGGAGGAGGAGTGCCACTGTGGGAAACCCCAGAAAAGGAGGCTTGGGGCTGCTCTGTGCAAAGCCTTTGCACAGAGGAGGCAAGTATAACATGTTATTAAAAAAAAGACTAAGATGGCTACGCCATGAGGTAGCTCCTCTAAACCCAGGATGATGAAATGACTAAACCTTTACCTGTATCTACGAGGAGACACCTGAGAACAGAGGGATACACATTTGCGGCTCGTGAGGAAAATTGCAGCCGTTTGATACAGGAGGTGGTATGGAAGGCAGAGGAAGCCAGCAGCGGCCAGTGCCTGTCAGGAGCGGAGACATATTCTGAATGCAATAGGAGCCACTCGATCCACCTCCACGACTCTCACGTGCTGGCTCCTGGGATAGCTATAGCGCATAGCTCAGCATACTGTAGAAGCCTGAGACTCGCCACATAGTAAACGGCCGTTCATTGCATTCTGGCAGACAATCGGCATAGCATGGACCGAGTGAGTTTTCAGGTCTGAAGGGAAGACCAGCCGGAGACAATCCACCTGCCATACATAGCCTGTAAACGGAACACACAGACTGCATATAGGGGGTAAGAGAGACCCGACTCGAGACACAGTTGCTGGAAACTGGTAAAGCCAGTGAAAACCTGGATCAAGGTGAGATCTATAATTTTATCTTCATCCACAGACACAGTGGATTATAGGATGCCTCCTAAAGGATCCCAAACACAGAAAGCTAAGGGGATCCACTGGAGGTACAGTTAAGTGTCCCCAAAACTCAATTTGCGCAAACTAACATTAAAGGTTTGCTTCAGTTTCTACAGACGCAAACTCAGCAAGGGTCGAATGAAGCTTCCAATATAGCAGAACTCAACATGTCCTCTTCAATTGGAGAGGCTGAGCTAAATAGATCAAGCAGTAGCCCCCCCTCAAATTGTATAAAAAGCCATCATAGGAACAGGGACAATTGAAGGAGGACCCTGGAACAAGCAGGCATATATACAGTCTTTGCCAACAAGGGAGGATATGAATAAATATGTTTACAGATTAGAGACTTCATATAAGGCTGAACTACAGTTCATTAAAACATCACTGGCAGACACGTAAAAAAAAGATGGACACTGTGGAATCCACATTGAGCAAAAACTAATACAATCTAAGAGAAGAAATCAGGAACAAGACCAATGCTTAAAATATACAATCACTACCATCGATGACCTCGAAAATAGAAATAGACAAACTAATATTAGGGTCTAGAAGATTTAATACCGATAATACAGGGTATGTTCAATATCCTGATGAAACGTCCAATAACATCTGAAATAGAGATAAACTGGGCACATCGTGCATTAGGCCCTAAAAATCCTGACCCCCTAAAACCTAGAGATATAATCTGCAGAATACACTACTTTCGGGTCAAAGAAAGGATCATGGCAGCAGCACGACAACAAAGGACAATAGAAATAGACGGAGCACAGGTGATCATTTTGCAAGACTTATCCAGATATACTTTGTTCTTGAGAAAGGCAGTAAAACCTCTTTTGGAAAAAGAAATACCATATAGATGGGGGTTTCCTTTCCAGATAAAAGTATATCACAAGGGACAAAAAGTAATTTTCAGGGATATCACAGACCTTCCGGATTTTTTGCATAATCTCCAACTGCCTAAAATCGATTTACTTCAATGGCCGCAAAGCTACCAATATTTCTCAGGAAGAACCTCTAGGAGAAGATAGAGAGGGACACGGACAAGGGGGGAGGAGAGGAGTTGGGGGAGGGGGGTCATTAATCACTTTTTTTCTTGGGGTCTCTGCTCTCCCCGAAGCTAGGAGCTGCAGCACATTAATGGGTTATTGTTCTGTATACACCACAAACAGATTTTCGTGGCATGGCAGGTGGGGGTAGGTTTGCTTCATCACTTGTTTAAACAATGTATCGGCTTGATGCATTTAAAAACACTAATACTATAATTATGATGGGTATAATTGTTCCCCTTTTTTTTTTTTAGATCTCTGCTCTCGCGGAATATCAATTGGTATTGTTTTACATACACCACGAACTGATTTACCATGTTTTTTATTTATTTTTTCTCTTCCTCTTTACAATGAGCACGGATATTACAAAGGAAGAATTTTTTTTTTCTGGTAGTAATCTTCTTTGTACTATCCCTTACATGTAGTTTTGTTTACAGTTGAGTAGTATGGGGATAGTGGGGCATTAGGAGGGTGGGCTGGGGGTGGCAGGTGGGGGTAGGTGTGTTGTCTAGACACTGTATCACTTTGATGCATTTAACAACACTAATATTACAATCATCATGGGTATGTTTTTTCTTTTTTTTTTCTCTCCTCTCTCCCTCCTTCTTTCGTCTCCCTTTCATAAGACTAAAATAAACAGGAGAGAAGTCAGTCAATTAAATACCTTCAAATATACAAACCCTGGGGTTGGCATGGCCCATTTGACGGACATCTCTCTTCACCCTCATGTTAGGGAACTTACTAAGTTTAGACTCAAAGGAGTTTTTTAGATAGGGTTTTTTTTTTATTTCCTTTGTTTCTCAGTGTTAGAGATGAGCTCAGTTAAGGTTTGCTTCCCCCCCCCCCAAATATAAAATGTTATTGTTTTTTCCAGAAAAAATAAAGAAACAGAAAACCACATAGAAAGTACATTATAGTTCCAAGCACAGTAACTGATGATCACAGGTGGATAAATGACATAGCAATAACAGTAATATCGGTATCAATATTAGTGATGGTATATTCTACATCTGTAGTGGACTTCCACTAGAGAGGGCTAAATTTAATGGGTACAGGATGTCACCACAGCTTCGTAATTTCAGGCCTGGTTGTACTGCTCGAGCTACCACCACCCATACATCGAAGAAAAATCTCGGGAGCTCAACATTTGAAAACCATATAAATACTGCGAAAATGCAGCAAGAAGAAAAAAGAAAGTAGAACAAAACAAAGAGGGAAAAAAGAGAGGGGGGAGTGGGGTAGGAGTGTGCAGAGTGTAGCAGCCTTCGGTTTATTATGTTTCACTACTCAAGACGCTAGCATAGCCACTCCTTCATCAGAGAATTTAAACATAGTCCAAAGCATCCATGCCTGGGAATGTTGCTCTTGTTTATTTTGAGCTGTATGGACTAGGTCCTCAAATCTCCTGATCTCCTCCACTCTGCGCAGCCACATCCCCGCAGTTGGGGGAGAGCTTTGGCTGCGCTTTGGCTGCCACTCCTTCTCTGATGGAGTGGCTATGCTAGCGTCTTGAGTAGTGAAACATAATAAACCGAAGGCTGCTACACTCTGCACACTTGGACCAAATACCTCCTACCCCCCCTCTCTTTTTTCCCTCTTTGTTTTGTTCTACTTTCTTTTTTCTTCTTGCTGCATTTTCGCAGTATTTATATGGTTTTCAAATGTTGAGCTTCCGAGATTTTTCTTCGATGTATGGGTGGTGGTAGCTCGAGCAGTACAACCAGGCCTGAGATTACGAAGCTGTGGTGACATCCTGTACCCATTGAATTTAGCCCTCTGTAGTGGAAGCCCACTACAGATGTAGAATATACCATGACTAATATTGATACCGATATTACTATTATTGCTATGTCATTTATCCACCTGTGATCATCTGTTACTGTGCTTGGAACTATAATGTACTTTCTATGTGGTTTTCTGTTTCTTTATTTTTTCTGGAAAAAACAATAACATTTTATATTTGGGGGAAAAAAAAGCAAACCTTAACTGAGCTCATCTCTAACACTGAGAAACAAAGGAAAGAAAAAAAAACCCTATCTAAAAAACTCTGAGTCTAAACTTAGTAAGTTCCCTAACATGAGGGTGAAGAGAGACGTCCGTCAAATGGGCCATGCCCACCCCAGGTTTTGTATATTTGAAGGTATTTAATTGACTGACTTCTCTCCTGTTTATTTTAGTCTTATGAAAGGGAAACGAAAGAAGGAGGGAGATGAAGCAAACCTACCCCCACCTGCCATCCCACGAAAATCTGTTTGTGGTGTATACAGAACAATAACCCGTTAATGTGCTGCATCTCCTAGCTTCGGGGAGAGCAGAGACCCCAAGAAAAAAAGTGATTAATGACCCCCCCCAACTCCTCTCCTCCCCCCTTGTCCGTATCCCTCTCTATCTTCTCCTAGCAGGGATATGCAATTAGCGGACCTCCAGCTGTTGCAGAACTACAAGTCCCATGAGGCATAGCAAGACTCTGACAGCAACAAGCATGACACCCAGAGGCAGAGGCATGATGGGACTTGTAGTTTTGCAACAGCTGGAGGTCCGCTAATTGCAGAAGAGGGTCCTAGAGGTTCTTCCTGAGAAATATTGGTAGCTTTGCGGCCATTGAAGTAAATCGATTTTAGGCAGTTGGAGATTATGCAAAAAATCTGGAAGGTCTGTTATATCCCTGAAAATTACTTTTTGTCCCTTGTGATATACTTTTATCTGGAAAGGTAACCCCCATCTATATGGTATTTCTTTTTCCAGAAGAGGTTTTACTGCCTTTCTCAAGAACAAAGTATATCTGGATAAGTCTTGCAAAAGGATCACCTGTGCTCTGTCTATTTCTATTGTCCTTTGTTGTCGTGCTGCTGCCATGATCCTTTCTTTGACCTGAAAGTAGTGTATTCTGCAAATTATATCTCTAGGCTTTAGGGGGTCAGGATTTTTAGGGCCTAATGCACGATGTGCCCAGTCTATCTCTATTTCAGATGTTATTGGACGTTTCATCAGGATATTGAACATACCCTGTATTATCGGTATTAAATCTTCTAGACCCTAATATTAGTTTGTCTATTTCTATCTTCGAGGTCATCGATGGTAGTGATTGTATATTTTAAGCATTGGTCTTGTTCCTGATTTCTTCTCTCAGATTGTATTAGTTTTTGCTCAATGTGGATTCCACAGTGTCCATCTTTTTTTTGCGTGTCTGCCAGTGATGTTTTAGTGAACTGTAGTTCAGCCTTATATGAAGTCTCTAATCTGTAAACATATTTATTCATATCCTCCCTTGTTGGCAAAGACTGTATATATGCCTGCTTGTTCCAGGGTCCTCCTTCAATTGTCCCTGTTGCTATGATGGCTTTTTATACAATTTGAGGGGGACAACTGCTTGATCTATCTAGCTCCGCCTCTCCAATTGAAGAGGACATGTTGAGTTCTGCTATATTGGAAGCTTCATTCGGCCCTTGCTGAGTTTGCGTCTGTAGAAACTGAAGGAAACCTTTAATGTTAGTTTGCGCAAATTGAGTTTTGGGGACACTTAACTGTACCTCCAGTGGATCCCGTTAGCTTTCTGTGTTTGGGATCCTTTAGGAGGCATCCTATAATCCACTGTGTCTGTGGATGAAGATAAAATTATAGATCTCACCTTGATCCAGGTTTTCACAGGCTTTACCAGTTTCCAGCAACTGTGTCTCGAGTCGGGTCTCTCTTACCCCCTCTATGCAGTCTGTGTGTTCCGTTTACAGGCTGTGTATGGCAGGTGGATTGTCTCCGGCTGGTCTTCCCTTCAGACCTGAAAACTCACTCGGTCCATGCTATAAGCCCAGGTCCAGATGGTTTCACCTTGCGCTTCTATAAGACATTTAAAGCGGGGGTTCACCCAAAAATAAATTTTTAACATTACATTCAGCCGAGTTGTCCTAATGACAATTGGCTGTTTTTTTTCCCCGTACATATCGTATTTTCACCACCGCTTAAGGGGATGTCTTCTGCAGGACTGGGCGTTCCTAATTGATTGACAGGCTTTCGACCGTCAAATACAGCGCGTCACGAGTTGCCGAAAGAAGCCGAACGTCGGTGCGGCTCTATATGGCGCCTGCGCACCGACGTTCGGCAACTCGTGACACGCAGTATGCAACGGTCGGAAAGCCTGTCAATTAGGAATGCCCAGTCCCGCAGAAGACATACCCGGAAGCGGCGGTGAAAATACGATATGTACGGGAAAAATAAAAAATAAAAATTGTCATTAGGACAACTCGGCTGAATGTAATGTTAGAAAATTTTTTTTTGGGTGAACCTCCGCTTTAAGGAATTGCTGACCCCCATTATGAAAAGGAACTTCAATTCTATCTCTGCCTCTCAACCCTTTGTTTCACAAGGGATGGAAGCATATATTTCACTCATTCCTAAGCCAGAGAAAGATCACACGCTATGCGGAAATTATCACCCGATTTCTTTAATATAGATCTTTGACTATATTCAAAGATTATTGCAAACAGATTTACATCAAGTTTATCAACCTACATTCATCTGGATCAAGTGGGATTTGTAAGGGGTCAAGAGGCAAGAGACAATACATTGAAGACCTTGATAGAACGTGCCCAGAAATACTCCATCCCATCCTGTCTACTTGCAGTGGATGTCAAAAAGGTATTCGACAGGGTGGGATGGTGTTTTGAGGAAACCCTAATGCCGCGTACACACCATCACTTTATGTGATGAAAAAAAATGACGTTTTTAAAAACGTCACTTTAATTGACTGTGTGTGGGGGAAAACGTTGTTTTATGTCTTGTAAAAAACGACCAAAAAAAATTGAAGCATGCTTCAATTTTATGTGTCGTTTTTCAAAACTGCACTTTTTACTTCACAGAAATTGACCGTGTGTAGCAAAAAACGTTGTTTTCCAAGACGTTTTTTCATCCACGCATGCCCAGAAGCTACTTATGAAGCAAGCTTCAATGGTAAAACATGGTGGAACGTAACCTCACTTTGCAAGATCATTGTGAGAAAAACGATGGTGTGTAGGCAACTTCGTCTTTGAAAATTGAAGTTTCAAAAACGTCATTTTTTACTTCACAGAAAGTGTCGTTTTTTTTCATCACATAAAGTGATGGTGTGTATGCGGCATTAGACAATGGAAAATAGGTCTGGTGCTTTTGGAGAAAATAATGCCCGTTATCAAAATCCAACTGCTAGAATACAGATAAATGGAGCCCTCTCAGATCCGATGATGATATCAAACGGAACTCGACAAGGTTGCCCTTTATCTCCCCTGGTATACGTATTGGTTATGGAACATTACAGCTATCCAAGCTAAGCCAAGATATACAAGAGATAAAAGTAAAATAGAATATAAAATGTCTGTTTACGCAGACGATCTGTTATATATAACTAACCCAGTAGTAACCTTACCAAATATGATCCAGGAATTTGTCTGTTTTGGAATATTGAGCAATTTTAAAGTTAATTAGGACAAAATCAGAAGCTTTAAATATTCCATTATCAAACAAGATCGTAGATATTCTTCAAAGATATTTCTCTTTTAAATAGCAAAACGAATCCGTTAAATATCTGGGAACATATATCTCAAGAGATTTAACTAAGCTTCAAGAGTTGAATTATCTTCCGATAATACAAAAAATTATTAAATTGCTTCACAAATACGACAGAACAGTATTTTCCTGTATGGGAAGGATAAGCATAGTAAAAATGGATATACTGCCAAAGTTGTTATATATATTTCAGACAATACCTTTCCAACTAACTTACTGGCACAATTACGTAGAGCTGTAAAGCCCTGTACACACGATCGGATATCTGATGGAATCTAATCCAATGGATTTTTTCATCGGATATCCGATGACGCTGACTTTCATCAGTCTTGCCTACACACCATCGGTCAAAAATCCCACCGTGTCCTAACGCGGTGACATAAAACACTACGACATGCTGAGAAAAATGAATCGTTTTTTCTAGCGTTTTTTTATCCATAGGAAAATTTAAAAACATGTTCTATTTTTTTTCACCGCTGGAAAACAAACGGTCCATCGGTTCGTTTTCATCAGACAAACCGATCGTGTGTACAGGGCTTAAGGAGCTTTATATGGGCACATAAACCACCTTGAATTAGAAGAGACATACTGATTAGGGCAAAAAAAATGGAGGTCTGGCTGTTCCAGACTGTTCAATATATTTCCGTTCTGTATTTATGGTCAGGATAGTGGATTGGTTTCTTAATGCAAAAAACAAGTAATGAGTGAAACTAGGGGAGGATATCATGGGAATGAAACTGAAATCATTACCATGAATAAAAAGGAACACTGCCTCCTTCGGGAGGAATGCCAATCTTGGTATCTTCTATTTTGAAGGTATGGGATGCACTATTGAGGAAAAAGACATAGTCTACTCAGATCGAGCCAATGACATCTGTTTTGCAACCCTGAGTTCCCCCCAGCAATAGAAGCCTCAGTATTTTAGAAATGGCACAGAAATGAGGATGTGAGAGTAGTCCAGACCCTGGAAGTGAACGGAATTCCTCCCCTAGACTTAATAGGCCTGGAATATAGGACAAAGTTGATGTAACATCAACAACTCCAAACATATATCTTTAACAAAATTATTACTACAGGAACAAAGACCTGCCCAGGTCCTATCTACAATATATAAATCCATGCTTCCAAAAAATATGGAGCAAGAGTCATCATTTCTATCTAGATGGGAACAAGAACTGGGGATCGTTATCCCTAGATCGGATTGGGAAAGATCCTTCCAATTGACACAAATTATCTTTATCAAGTAGACACCAGGAAAGGATTATAACATTTTAGCAAGATGGTATAGATGCCCTGTCGATATGCATACAATTAACAAGGAAAATGAAAAAGTATGTTGGAGATGCCAAAACGCAAAAGGTACAAATGTCACGTATATGGTACTACTGCCTGGGGGTGCTGGCATTTTGGACTCACTGCACAACCAGATGTTCTGGCCTCTGTATTGTCAACAATTCCAGGTTCCATAAAATCCATAAAGAAAAATATTTTAAGACATATGATAAAGGCAAGCATGTACAGTTATAGCTCGAAACTGGAGGAAGGCAGTAGACCCTTCAATTGGTGAATGGGTATGTGAGATGGGCGAGACGCAGTCCCTGGAGACGATGATAAAGATAGAAGCAGGTCATAGAAAACAAAGTTTAGAAATATGGCAACAATTGAAGGAGTTCAGAACCTCTGCAGTGATAGTAGAATATACATAGAGCTATATTATAGTGTAACTTATTTTTCTTTTTCTTTTTCTTTTCCTTTTTATGTGTGGGGGTGGGCATGGTTAGGGTATATGGAGTTATGTTTGTTAGTTTGTATGATTCTGGACAATTTGGGGATCCTGGATAGATACATAGTGATTGAGAAAATCTTAGACTGTATATTCAACATATAGAAACAGGAATTAATGTTAATATATATTATCGCAACGGTTTATAGATCTGTTTACAGAATACCCAAAAATAGTTCTCTTTTAAGTTATGTATATTTGTGTAAAATGGAAAATTTATAAAAGATAAATAAAAAAAAAACACACCTTTACAATCACTTTAATTGCTTTCCGTGCTCTGCAACTATGCTTCCTTCTGTTCCCTTAAAACAATCTATTGTCTCACAATCTCAAAGCATGTGTCATAAAAATAAAATTATATTAGAGAGAAACTGCTAAAGGAAGTCGTATGCTAAATATTTGGCATCCACAATTGTTGCGTGTTATTTTCTCAGTGAAAAGAATAACCCAGATTCTGTAGAGAACACACTTAAATTCACCCTTCTAGATTTCTAAACAGACAATTTGTGCAAAATATGAGGGAAGTCCTGCTGTAATGAGCGGCAGATTTAGGAGATTAATAATCCTGAAAGTGTGAGTTTATTTATGGACTTCAGAGGAGAATTTCTTCTGTATATAGTGGCGTTCTTAAAAAGTACAAGCAGCAGGAAAGTTAGTGGGTAATGGAAAAGAATCACCTCCCTTTAACCACTTTAGACCCGGGCCTGTTTTTCAGAGTCGGTGTTTACGAGACTAAAACATTTTTTTTTGCTAGAAAATTACATAAAACCCCCAAACATTATATATTTTTTTCTAACACCCTAGAGAATAAAATGGCAGTCATTGCAATACTTTTTGTCACACCGTATTTGCACAGCGGTCTTACAAGCGCACTTTTTTTGGAAAAAATCACTTTTTTAAATTAAAAAATAAGACAACTATAAATTGGGCCAAATTTTTTTATATATTGTGAACGATAATGTTACGCCGAGTAAAATGATACCCAACATGTCACGCTTAAAAATTGCGCCCACTCGTGGCATGGCGTCAAACTTTTACCCTTAAAAATCTCGATAGGCGACGTTTAAAAAATTCTACAGGTTGCATTTTTTGAGTTACAGAGTAGGCCTAAGGCTAAAATTATTGCTCTCGCTCTAACGATCGCGGCGATACCTCACTTGTGTGGTTTGAACACCGTTTTCATATGCGGGCGCTACTCGCGTATGCGTTCGCTTCTGTGCGCGAGCTCGTCAGGACGGGGCGCTTTAAAAATTTTTTTTGGGGGTTTTCGGATTTATTTTTATTTATTTTACAATTTTTAACACTGAAATAAAAAAAAATAAAAAAATGATCACTTTTATTCCTATTACAAGGAATGTAAACATCCCTTGTAATAGAAACAAGCATGACAGGTCCTCTTATATATGAGATCTGGGGTCAAAAAGACCTCAGATCTGGCAGGTGCGATCGGCTTCCGTTTCCGGGGGGAGTGGCTTAGGCATGGCAGAGTGAGGAGGTGAGAGAGGAGCCCCCAGCGAGAGCGCCGCACGTATCCGTCAGAAGGACCGACGAAAGGAGGCTATACACCCCCTCTTGAACAGCTGATGTCGCGCAGAGGGAAGAGCGCAGGAAGGAGTGTAGGTGTATCGAACCTCGCAACCCACACGTACATCACCCGGTATCTCAAGGCTAAGAAAGAGCCGCTGCTGCGAACGGACGCTGTAGACGCGGCGGACGCTGGTCATACCACAGACACCACAGTCACTACAGACATCGCGGACGCAGTGCTCGATATGGCCGGGAGACGGGAATCATTATCAGAAGTCTCATCCCAAGCCCCAGCAGTGAAGCCCACGCAGACTGGAGGTATGTCCAGAGGGAGAGGGGGAGGGCAGCCGGAACCCTATGCTGAAACATCCACAATGAAGGCAGGGGAAATAAAGGTATGTCTCCTGAGCACAAAAGACACACAGACTCTGGAAAATGAGAATGAAAATGAAGCTGCACTAGATATCAGAAAGCTCAGTGCACTCATACAGGCACTCCCCACGAAGGAGGACATACTGATACTGACGAACAGTATAACGGGGGCACTGAGGGGTGAAATAGAGGAGGTACGCTCAGGAGTGACGAGGGGGGAGCTCAAAATAAACAGTTTGGAAGAGCAGAGTCTTGCATTTGGGCACAGAATGACGAATATGGAGGAAGAATTAAAGAGACAGTATCAACAGTTAGCTACATTACAATTACACACGGAAGAAGCTGAGGACAGAAGCATAAGGAACAATATTCGAATAAAGGGGGTCCCCGAAAGCCTGGAGGGATCTGATTTGTGTGAAATGATTACAAGCATGCTAAACCATGTTTTGAAAAATCCCCCAGACACACCGATCGAGCTAGATCGGGTGCATAAGGTTCCTATTACTCGATATTCGGCCCAGATGAGTCCCAGAGACGTAGTATGCAGGATACACTTTTTCAGGATCAAAGAGGAAATAATGCGTATTGCATGGAAAGAAGGAGTAATAAAATGGGAGGGCAGTAATATACAGATTTTTCCTGATCTCTGCAGACAAACAAAATGGAGGCGACGGTTGCTAAAACCTTTACTAGAACTTATACGGTCTAAGGAAGCAACATATCGATGGGGCTATCCCCTGGCAGTTATTGCAAAGAAAGAAGGGCAGAGTTTCAACTTGAGGTCCCCCACCCAACTAACAGAACTCTTTCAGTTCCTAGGAACAGAGCCTATTGACGTCCCTAATTGGCTAGAGGTGCCCACGACAATGGACAGAGCCCCCATATAGACTCCCCATAATGGGAACACACATGAGTACTATGAGAACTGTTATGGGGGGGTAAAAGAAAAGATAGAAAAAATAGAAGCAGAGGCCGGATTGAAGTAAGGAGAGGAAGAAAAAACGTCTGAAGAGAAAATAAACCCCCAAGGATAATGGATAGTCTTTAATTTTTTTTTTCTCTCTCTCTCTTCGTCTGAAGGACTAAAGTTTTTTTTTTTTTTTGGAGAGTAGACTATTTTTTTTTGTTTTGTTTTTTTTTTATTGGGGGGGGGGCAAACACAGATGGAAGATTGCCCCTTTTTTTTTTTTTTTACGGGGAGGGAAAGAGGAGGGGAGATGGAGGTAATGGGGAGGAGGATAAGGTAGCTCAGAGGGACTATGGATACAGGCGAAGCAAAAAGGGTAGTAATAAAGGTATACAAAATAAATAAAGTAAATCAGTAAAATGGCAAAACACTAAATCAATAAACACTAAATTGATAATCATGGATTAATGAATTATGTTAGTAATTATGGAACATTAAACAGAGGATAGTAGCTTAGCCGGGAGCGGGATTTTCCCCTTCATGCTCCCCTCCACCTTGACCTCTCTGGGACGGATGGTTTTTTTTAGGAGTGTTCTTTTTTTTTTTTTTAAGAGCTTTTTTCTTTTTTTTGATGATATGATATGAAAATGGTACTGCAATTACTGTGGAAATTGTGGTAAAGGTTGTGTCTTTTTTTTTCTTCTTTTCTTGTGCCGAGGACCAATAGAGGGATAAGGGAGGGGTTTGTCTTGTAGTGAGGGGGTAATAAAAAATGTTTATTTATTTTTTTATTTTTTAGTGTGGAGCACCTGAATTAATTTTGGGAAAGATGGGAGGGGGGGAGGGTAGAGACGTAAAAGGATAACTATTTTATAGATTTAATACACAAAAAACACAACACACCGATAATGGAGGCAATAGCCCCTTAAATTTTATTTTTTTCCCTTCCTGTGAGAGTGGAGAGCAACATTTTTTTTTTTTTTTTAATTTATTTATTTTTTTGAGAACATATGTTCACACATACGTATACCAAATTTGTATACGAATTACACCTATACACCAATATGGACAAATAGATAGATTAAGGGTGGGAGTAAGGTAATGGGGGACTTGGGGTTTAGGGGTAAGAGGGTCCTCGGTTTAAGGAAAGGATCTATATACAAGGACCAGGTATAATATAAATATAAGTGCACTGTTTTATTTATTTATTATAGATTATATTATATATATTATATATATTGTATATATTTTTTTTTTCTTTTCTCTCAATGATTGTATTAATATAAATAAGGTTGTATTAATAAGGAAGTCTCAGATCCATATCCACGGGACACTATATCCGCCAAATTAGGGGGGATTGGAAATGATATTCGGTCTAACTGCATAACTGGACAAAAAATAGCTCTATAAACGTCCAACTGTAAATAGGCACGGGATCCCGTGTTTCTTTTTTTTTTTTTTTTTCCCCCTCCCTTTTGGGAAGGGGTGGGTAAGCCCAAGGCAAAAGTAAATTGAGTAAGGATGCGCGCGGGCAAGCGTGGGGGGGCTCCAGAGGCATTGCATATACACTCCCCCCATTTGTAAACGCCTCTCCTCCAAGAGGAGGAAAGCCGGAGGCGTCCAAGGGGTGTTTTTTTTTTTTTTTCCTTTCCCTCTGTCTCCCTTACCACTGCTTTTGGCAGGGTGTCCTGCGGGTCGATAGATCAACAGGGACCGTTTGGTTGGAGATAAGAAGGGGAAAAGGGAATAAACTACTCGGGAACTCGGACGAGTGACTAGCTCCCGAGGGACGGGATAGGGTTTTTTTTTTTTTTTTCTTTTTCCTTTCTCCCTCTCTCTCTCCTCTTCTCTCCCCCCACCCCCCCCCTCTTTCCCTCTTGCCTGTATAAAAAACTAAGACAAAATGGATACAATTAATTTTACCTCATATAATGTAAAGGGCCTAAATAGCCCAGAAAAACGATCAAAATTAATGGCGGAACTCTACAGAAGTAAGGCACAGGTAATCTTTTTACAAGAGACTCATTTCAGAAAGGATAAGATTCCAAAATTGGGAAACTATAGGTTTCCAACGGTTTATCATGGTGCCTCACAGACATCTAAGGCAAATGGTGTGACAATCATGCTCTCAAAAAAAATGATATGGAAGGAATCCGACGTAATAACGGATGAAGAAGGGCGGATGGTGATAGTAAAGGGAGAAATGGGGGAGCAAAAGGTTACCATGGTAAACCTTTATTTACCTAATGATAATCCCATCTCCGCTCTGGAAAGATATTTGGAAATAGTACAACAAAACAAAGAAGGGGTTCTAATCCTAGGTGGAGATTTGAATATAGCCTTGGAACCGACACTTGACGTATCAAAGGGTATATCCCACATATCTAATATAAAATTACGTAAAGTAAAATCTATGTTACATGATGTGCAGTTGGTGGACAGCTGGAGGACTATGCACGTACATGACAAAGACTACAGCTTCTTCTCTGCTAAACATAAGACATATATGAAAATCGATTATATTTTTGTTGACCAGAATATCCTGTCTCGTCTGCGAGACGCGTCAATAGGGTCATTTACCATATCTGACCATGCGCCCACTAACTGCTCCATAGAATGGGGAGAGAGGGGTCCGTGTGGGTGGAACTGGAAAATAAATGAGACTCTTAAAAGACCCAGCACATGAGATGCAGTTAGCGCAGGAAATAGACACCTTTTTTGCTATCAACAACCTGGATGAAACGAGACCAATGTACACATGGGAGGCGCATAAGTGTTACCTGAGAGGTGTGCTTATATCATTAGGAGCACACAGAAAACGCTCTTTGGGTGCCAAACTCGACACTCTGCTGGGAGAAATCCGAACGTTGGAAATAGCACATAAAAAAGCGCAGACACAGCGGCTCGAGGAAAAGCTGACTGGTCTTCGAGAAAAACTGAACCTTATGCTAACAGAAAAGGCAAAAGCTAAATTGAGTAGATGCAAAAGAGCATACTATGAGTATGGGAATAAACCCAGCAGATTGTTGGCAAATGCACTCAAAGAGACGAGAGCTAGGAAGCGTATTGAAAAAATTAAAACTCAAGGGGATGAGGTGGCTAGATCTACGCAACAAATAGCAGGAGCATTTAGAGACTACTACTCAAATCTGTATCAACTGGATAAACAATTACCAAGGGCAAAAATCTCTGACAGAGAAGAAAAGATAAAAGAATACTTAAAGGCCTCAGGGATGCCTAGTATAACAACAGAGAATGCAGAGAAAATAGATGGCCCGATCACAACAGAAGAGTTTCTAGGAGCCCTTAGATCGTTAAAATTGGGAAAGGCACCAGGCCCCGACGGGTATACATTACGGTATTATAAAACCTTTGCTGAAAAGCTTGCGCCGAATTTCATCGCGGCTTTTAACTCAATTCGCGACGGACAGAGGATGCTGGTGGAAACTTTAATGGCAGAAATAGTAGTAATCCCCAAGGAGGGGAAGGATCCCACCCAATGCGTGAGCTATCGCCCAATATCCTTGCTAAATGTGGATCTGAAAATCCTGGCAAGGATATTGGCCGATAGAATACTGACGTATATACCCACCCTGATACATGTGGATCAGGTAGGGTTCACGCCGGGCAGAGAAGGGAGAGAAAACACCCAGAGAGTCTTAAGCACAATATATTTAGCCCAACAACTTAATAAACCATTAACACTCATTTCGGCAGATGCGGAAAAAGCCTTTGACAGGGTGGATTGGGGATTTTTAAAAGCCATACTGCAACACATAGGACTAGGGAGGGGTTTACAGAACTGGATTTCAAGTCTCTACTCTTGCCCTACTGCAAGGGTGAAAGTAAACGGGATAAAATCAGACACTTTCCCTATCCAGAATGGAACCCGACAGGGTTGCCCTCTCTCCCCTATTATATTTATCCTTTCTTTGGAACCATTCTTGAGAATAATTAGAGCAAACACAGACATAAAGGGATTACGAGGGAAAGGAGAAGAATACAAGGTGGCAGCATATGCCGACGATCTACTGTTTACAATAACCGCCCCAACAACATCTTTACCATGCTTACTAGCAGAAATAAAAAGATATGGGGAAATATCTAATTTTAAAATTAATTATAACAAGTCGGAGGCGATGGGAGTGGAGGTAGATAGCCGGATGAAACAGCAACTAGTAACTAACTTCCCTTTCAGATGGACAGACTCCCATGTAAACTACCTAGGAACTAAGGTACCAAAGAAGCTAAGTAAGTTTGAACTAAATTTTGCCCCTCTGATAAAACAAATAAAACTCGATCTGCAAAAGTGGGACAAAGAAATTTTTTCTTGGTTCGGCAGAATAAACATAGTAAAAATGAACGTGATGCCAAGAATACTCTATCTGTTTCAGACTTTACCAATAAAAATACCGTCGGGATTTCTGAGAGAAATTAGAACCAGATTTATGAAGTTTATATGGGCAGACAAACCTGCAAGAGTGCGGAGGAACATATTGAGCCTATCTAAAGAAAAGGGGGGAGTTGGACTCCCAGACCCAATGGGCTATTATGACGCCTCGCATCTAGCCCGTATAGCGGACTGGTGCACACAACAGGAAGACAAACCCTGGGTTAATATGGAACGTGAGGTGTGTTGTATCCCATTGGAGGGACTGGCATGGATAGCAGAAAGTAAAACACCTCAGAGTGTAAAAAAACACCCAATGATAAATGCTACACTTAGAGTGATTAGAAAGATCGCTAAGAAAACAAAACTGTTGAAATATTTGGGCCCCTCGACACCCATTCTGGGCAATCCGAGCTTTGAACCTGGTCTGAAAGACCGATGTTTTAAAAATTTGAGACGGAAGGGAATCAGTAGACTGACACACTTTATGATTGACAATCATGTGATGCATAAGGAAGAGATGGAACAGGCATATGGGGAGGATATAGATTTATGGAGACGAAATCAGCTGAGAGCCTTTATAGGTTCTCTAAAAATTAGAGAGGAAGATATAGGAGCACCGTCGAAATTTGAAGAAATCTGTCTAAAAAAAGAACCAAGGAGACATGCTATCATACATGTACAATCTCCTGATTGAATCAAGCTCACCCCAAGAACTAATCTTTATACAGGCATGGGAGAGGGATTTGGGTATAAAGCTGTCAGAGAAACAGAAAAATAAGATTTTTTTATTCACACACAAAGCGTCAATTGCATCGAGATACCAGGAGGGGGGATACAAAGTATTGACCAGGTGGTACAGGACACCAACGCTACTGAATCGGATCTTTCCTAACACATCAAAAATTTGCTGGAGATGTCAGAGAGAAGAAGGCACCATGATACACATCTTTTGGAGCTGTCAAAAATTAAAAGAATTTGGGGAGATGGTCTCAAACACTATTCGGGAGATTACTGGGGTAAACCTAGGAGATAGACCCTCAGCATTCTTGCTTTTTGACATCCCACTGTCAATGGAAAAGTATAAACAATCGCTGCTAAGACATTTATTAACAGCAGCGAAAAGGCGTGCATACCAATCTTATGGAAGAGCACGGTCCCCCCAACAAAGGCACAATGGCTTAGCAGAATAAACGAGATCCAGCTGATGGAAAATCTTACTATGGGTCTTAGGGAGCGAGAGGAGGAGTATTGGAGGACTTGGACTCCATATATTGAGTATGGGGGGCGAGGGGATTAGGAGGGGGAGTGGAGAGGGGATCGTTGAGAGAGGGGAGAAATTGTTTCTGTTTTCCCCTTTTTTTCTTTTTTGGGGGTTGGGAGGGGGGGAGAATGGGAGGGAAATGATCACATTACAATGGTTAAGACGCGCCCTCGAAAGGCGGTAGCTGTGGGAAATGAGAATATGTATAGAATATATCAGAGCCAAGGAAGGGGAGAATTGTTTTGATATAGAGTGTAGATATTGAGAAGGCGGAGCATTAGTCATTTAGTTAAGTGATAAAAAAAGGCTGTTATGATATAAATGAAACCGAAATGGCTGTATTTGACTTTCTGTATATGATAAGAGATATATATAAAATAAAGAATTATATAAAAATAAAAAAAAGACCTCAGATCTCATATTTAGGCTTAAATGCAAAAAAAAATTGAAAATGTAATTTTTTCAAATGACAAAAAAAAAAATGTTGCTTTAAGACGCTGGGTGGGACTGACGTTTTGACGTCACTTCCGCCCAGCAGAGCTATGGGGACGGGCGAAGGAAATTTTTCCTTTTTGGTTTATGCAGCTGTATTTAAAAGATAGAACACAGTGTCAGAATAAACAAAAACAATCACCGAGCTGGAAAAGGTATCACCCCCCCCCCCCGTAAACTCAATCAGGTGTAGCTAATCACCTTCTCAGTGGCACACAAAGCCATCTGACTTTCAACTGCGATCAGCATAAAAAAAGCGCTTTCCTGGAGCATTTCAGTCCCTGGTAGTGCAACTGAAGTAAACAAAGCAGGGACTGGAGCACTTGTCAGGACAGAAGGAAACATGGATGGGGCACAATACCAGCAAATTCTTGAGAAAAATCTCCTACCCTCTGCCAAATTTGTTGTCAATGGGAAGTAGGACCGAAACAACTAATCGATTAATCGACAACTAATTGATTATGAAAATAATCGATTACAATTTTCATAATCGATTAATCGGCCAGCAACATAATGGGGTTAAAAAAACAAAAATTTGACTTTTATAGTACAAAAAAGCAAATCGCTACTTACAATAGCAATTATTTGCTCTTTTTGTACTTATTTTCGTTTTTTTAACCCCATTATGTTACTATACATCTCAGGCCTGGGTTCACACCTCTGTTTTTTGGTGCTTTTTGCAGAAACACACTACAGTTCATTTACATGTTTTCCTATGGGACATGATTTTTTTTCTGCTGCGTATTTGGGAAGGGCAAGGACTTTTTAACGCAAAACGGTGCTATTTTTTTATTTTTTTGGTTCAATATACTTCAATGGAGAAGCTGCAGAAATGCATGTAATGTGTTTTTGCGGCAATTTGTGTTTTGTAATCTGCCCACAAATTGGCCCAAAAAAAATTTAAAAATGCAATTCTTTTTTTTTTTTTTAAGACTATTATCCGATTAATCGAAACAATAATCGGCCAACTAATCTATTATGAAAATAATCGTTGGTTGCAGCCCTAATGGGAAGGTTTACCTACTAACATGAAAATGACCCAGACCACACAGTGGTCGAAGGAGAAAAAGGCGAATGTCCTTGCATGGCCTAGTCAGAGGTCAGACTTTGTCATTCCACAAATCTTCAATGGGGTTAAAGACTGCAGTTCAAACAC
Organism: Rana temporaria; assembly: GCF_905171775.1. NCBI lineage: Eukaryota > Metazoa > Chordata > Amphibia > Anura > Ranidae > Rana > Rana temporaria. The sequence continues at coordinate 370,161,147 of NC_053492.1, read as the reverse complement.
AGTCACCATCAAATTTAACTGAACTTGAGTAGTTCAGCAAAGAAGAGTGGGCATATATTACAACATCTAGATGTGAAAAGTAGACATTTCCCAACAAACTAAAGGCTGTAATTAACCACTTCCTTACTGGGCACTTAAACCCCCTTCCTGCCCAGAGGACTTTTTGCGATTCGGCACTGCGTCGCTTTAACTGACAATTGCGCGGTCGTGCGACGTGGCTCCCAAACAAAATTGACGTCCTTTTTTTCCCACAAATAGAGCTTTTATTTGGTGGTATTTGATCACCTCTGCGGTTTTTATTTTTTGCGCTATAAACAAAAATAGAGCGACAATTTTGAAAAAAAAAAATGTTTTTACTTGTTGCTATAATAAATAGCTAAATTTTTTTTAACATTTTTTTTTATCCTCAGTCTAGGCCGATACGTATTCTACATATTTGTAGTAAAAAAAAAAAATCGCAATAAGCGACTGGTTTGCGCAAAAGTTATAGCGCCTACAAAATAAGGGACAGAATTATTATTTTTTATTATTTTTTTTTTACTAGTAATGGCGGCGATCTGCGATTTTTAATGCGACTGCGACATTATGGCGGACCCATCGGACACTTTTGACACATTTTTGGCACCATTCACATTTATACTGCAATCAGTGCTATAAATATGCACTAATTACTGTATAAATGTGACTGGCAGGGAAGGGGTTAACACTAGGGGGTGAGGAAGAGTTAAATGTATTCCCTATATAGTGTTCTAACTGTGGGGGAAGGGGGGTGACTGGGGGAGGTGACCGATCTGTGTCTCTATGTACAAGAGACAGAGATCGGTCTCCTCTCTCCCTGACAGCACTGCTGTCTGTGAGAGCCGGCAATTAGAAATGATCTCATATGTAAACATATGAGATCATCTCTTATTGGCCGCACAGATCGCCTAGCAAACGGCCACTCTGATTGGCCGTTCACGGCGATCTGCGATTGGCTGTGTCCAAGGGACACGGCCAGCACAGCAGTTCCCCGCTGCGCGCTCGGGAGCGCGTGCGGGGAACGCGGAAAGGGGCGGACGTCAAATGACGGCGCCCCAGAGAAGTAGAACCACCCCGCGGCCGTATATAGTCGTACGGCCGTCGGGAAGTGGTTAAAACAAAAAGGGGGTTCAACAATACTGACACAAGCGAGTAATCCTTTTCCCAAATCAGCGATTGTTTAATTTTTTTTTTTATCTTTTCCTGACATGTTATATCTTTCACTTGGATGTTATAAATTGCACACAGTAAATACAGCTGGATAAAATAATAACACTTTGCAGCCTGCAATGAAGACTGATTTAGATTTTTTAATTAGATTAGAAATTAGATTTTTTAAAGGCAGGGTGATTCTTTTCCATTACCCACTGTAGATAAATGAAATTTGTTAGCCCATATCATCCCATATGCACCACATACACCAGGGCTCAAAATGTCAAGTCCTGAGCTACTAACCAGGCCATAAGGGTTACTCGCCACTAGTTGCCCCACCCAACTCCTACCATGCCCCACCCCTAATCACTCCCTCTTAAATTATCTCATGAAATGACCCTTAAATGTTTTATGCAGAATTAAGTTACAAAAATAAATATTAACAAATTTATCAGTGTTGCCGATCAGTGCAGCCTTACCAGTGCCCATCGATGCAGCCTGACCGGTGCCCATTAATGAAGCCTGACCTGTGCCCATCAATGTAGGCTGACCAGTGCCCAATACTGCGTAACCGGTGCCCATCAATGCAGTGGAACCAGTGCCCATCAATTCAACTTAACCAGTGCCCATCAAGGAAGCATAACCTGTGCCCATCAATGCAGCTTGATCAGTGCCCATCAATGCAACTCTACCAGTGCCCATCAATGCAGCGTGACCAGTGACCATCAATGCAGCATAACATGTGCTCATTAATGCAGCCTAACGTGTGCCCATCAATGCAGCCTGACCAGTGCCCATCAATGCAGCCTGACCAATGCCCATCAATGCAGCCTGACCAGTGCCCAATACAGCGTAACCAGTGCCCATCAATGCAGCGAGCCTGTGCCCGTTAGGTGTGGTTTGACCCTTTACCAGTGTTTGCAGCAGTTCCATTGTTACATTCCTTTATTCACATTTGGTAGTGCAGTAATAATTCTTAACCTTGTTTGCAGAGGTCAGCTGAAGTGTCCTCAGGCTTTTTCGGCCGTTTCCGTGGCTCTCCGGCGCCCCCGCCTCTGGCTGCATGCGGTATTGCATGCCATTGAAGATGTAGAACAAATTATATTAGTTTCCATTGACTTCAATGGGAAAAACGCGATTTGATATGCGAGCAGGGCTTTTTTTTTTTTATAAAAAACAAACAATAAAAAAAATAAAAAAAAACAGATCGACTTTGAAGGTTGTAGCTCGGCGACCAGGGGTCACAGAGACCCCACATGGAAGGTAGGTAGATAAAGACCTAGCCCACAACTGGTTAAAATATGGGGCCGCTATCATTTATGTTCCCAGAGATACGTGCCTGCTTGTGCAGGCTGTCAGAAGCTACATACAGAGCGGCCAGTTTAACCACTTCCATACAGGGCACTTACGCACCTTCCCGCCCAAGCCAATTTTCAGCTTTCAGCACTGTCGCACTTTGAATGGCAATTGCGCGGTCATACTACACTGTACCCAAACAAAATTGGCGTCCTTTTTTCCCCACAAATAGAGCTTTCTTTTGGTGGTATTTGGTCACCTCTGCGATTTTTTTTTTGCGCAACAACTAAAAAAAGACTGAACATTTTGAAAAAAAATTAAGTTTTTATTTTTTCTGTTAATTTTTTTGTAAATAAGTACGTTTTCTCTTGCAATTACGGGCACTGATATGGCAGCACTGATGGGCACCGATGAGATGGCACTGATGGACATCGATGAGGTAGTACTGACGGGCACAGATGAGATGGCACTGATTGGCGGCGCTGGTATGCGGCACTGATGGGCACACATAGGTGGCGCTGATGGGCACTCATTTTTTTTGCTCAGACTTGGTCCAGGGTGGGCTTCCCTGGTGGTCCAGTGTGGCGATCCGAGGGGGGGCTGCGCTGATAAACAATCAGCGCGAACCCCCCCGTCAGGAGAGCCGCCGATCGGCTCTCCTCTACTCGCGTCTGTCAGACGCGAGTGAGGAAGAGCCATCAACGGCTCTTCCTGTTTACATCGTGATCAGCCGTGGTTGGACACGGCTGGTCACGTGGTAAAGAGTCTCCGTGAGAGACTCTTTACCGAGATCGGTGTTGCGGGGTGTCATATGACGTCCAGTCAGGATTCTACAACCACTTTGCCGCCGTCAATCTGTCATTGGCGGGCGGCAAGTGGTTAAATACAAGCTGACACACACTGTAGCAGACTGAGAGGATGAGCTCATAGTGCTTATAATAATTATTTGTATATTTCTTATTGTAATTAACCCCTTGCCACCCAGGTCGATTCTAACACTTCTATCCTACATGTAAAAATCATATTTTTTTTGCTAGAAAATTACTCAGAACCCCCAAACATTATATATATTGTTTTAGCAGACACCCTAGAGAATAAAATGGTGGTCTTTGCAACTTTCTATGTTACACAGTGTTTTTTTTTTTTTTTTACGACGGACGTCAGCCTCACAGGTTGAGGGGGGTGTCTGGGGGGTCCAGTTGGCCCAGGGTCGCTGGACTCTTGCTGAATCCTGTCTACCGTTCAATGTCCTAGAATTCCGTGCAATCTGGCTATGCCTCTCCTCGTGGTCGAGGAGGTTGCAAAATCAAGAAAAAAAGGGGGGAGAATATTGCGCTAACTTGGAAAAATTAAAACTAAAGCAGCTACACTGCAATATGACAAATATTGAATAGTGATGAAAAGAAAAAAAATTTTGCGCTGTGGTAACAAAGAGGTAGTGATTACTCTAAGTGAATGATAATTCAATAAACACTGTACTGAAACAGTGATAAAGTGTCAAAAAACATAAGTAGTGATGAAGTGAATATATGGACTAGTAATGTAGTCAAACAAAACCAAAACAATGTAATATAAAGTCCATCCAAAACTCGTGCATAAAATAGATGATAGGATGACCACATAGATCCTCAAGGGCAAACTGGCACCCTCTTTCATTCAATGAAGATAAAATGCGCTTACCAGAAGGCGTGGATCTACCTGTCAGCCACAGCAAATCAATCAGGCATGAACAATCACAGGGCACAATCAACCTGGCTTCCTCAGACTAGATCAACAGGTGGAATGAATCTTCAGTGGAGGGCCATGGATATAAGGTGTCCTGGAATGATGTCCTGGTATCCCAAGATATCCACTCTCGAATGGATGTGGAGGGATGATGGTAGACCCCTTTAGGGGATTAGATGAGGTAGAAATGGTAACTCCAAACATGTGGGGGGAGAAAGAAAAAACGCAGCCCCAATGGTGCAGGTCAAACAATATAAAGGTTTTATTGTAATAAAACCAAGGTAAACATTAAAAGTGATCACAAAATTAATAAAAAGGGAGCAATAAGGGAAAAGGTAAAAACCAAGCCCTACGCGTTTCGTCCTAGAGGGACTTTAACCTGTTCCCCCATATTGCACACATATAAAACATTACTAACTTAGCACAAAAAGAACCAATCAGACCAATCAAGGTATATGATTGGAGGAGAGCCAGCACATGACTTGCTGGACTCGCAGCCTCCAAGAATGGAACAATAATGCGACTCAGCCACGAGATACTCCCATAATTGTAGGGGTGACCGTGACTGAACCAATAAGGCATCATAAAAATCCGGCCAAAGCATGGTAAGAGGGATGGACACGCGGTGAAAACCACCCACGTATCTGCCCCTCCCCAAGCCCAGGCGAGTAAGCCAATGCCATGTAGTTTAATCCAACGTTCCTCCAATGAGGGTGGATAAAATCCACCCCTAAGGGAAATCACAAGGGGTGTCATGAGGTGCCGCCCACAAGGCAGATCCGAGGCTCAGCTGTTGAACAAGAACCATGCAGGTTATAAAAGCCAAGAAAGTACCCCACCTATATCTACATAACCTATCAACATGTGTCAGGCTTAAACGGGGTGCCCAAGTGTCAGATCTCCGCTCCGTAATGGAAAAACGGGAGCAGAGTCACTGACAGAGACAGGCCCCTGGAACATCCAATCACATCGTACACATGACATCACAGCGCACAACGTGCGCCGTCAACGTTACGCAGCGCACATTCCTCACAGCCAACAAGGACGTAGACAAGGTCACCGTAATGCGACGCGGGGAGCGCTCCAGGGATGGTGTGAATACGGAGCAGCGTGCCTCGCCCTCACCAAAGCAACAATATACTGTGGGGATAAGGCAACGCCATCTAGAGGATCGAGAGGGACAGTACCCACATATAAATGTGAAACATAACCCAACTCTCTGGACAAGCATTACATGAACATGAGTGGGCATTAACATAATAAAGCAACTTAGACCCATGTAATTAACACTAAAGAGACCAGGACACATACATATGGAGTGGACAAATGGAACAACCATAAAATAACAGAAACTAAAATCAGGCTAAATTAATGAAAGAATTGATATCCCACTCTACATTCATGCCGAAGGGCTAGTAGGTACGTAATTAGAGGATCCAGTAGGTTTCGAGGCGAGACACCCCATGTATATGGGACTCTCCTCTCCAGTGTAAAACAAGTTGGTCAATTACCAAAAACTGAGTGAGTCCCCTTGGGGTCACGGTCAAGTTGTTGCAAATAGTGACAGGGAAACGCTGTGATTAGTTTTCCCTAATTTGATACTGGCTATGTGTTCATTAACGCGGATGGTAAAGGTCCTAATGGTGGGCCCAATATATTGTTTTTTGCACGGGCATGTCAAAAGATACACCACATATTGTCGTGGTGAACCTCCCCATTTGATATACCCGTAAAGTGGCCGTAGATTGAAACGTTAGGCTCTTACGTCTGCCACTGGTATTATGCAGACACACGTTACATTTCCTGCAAGGGAAGTATCCCTTACATTCTTGAAAGGAGGATACTTTTTTAGGGGGGTTGATGTTAGGTGCAATCTGACCTTGAATCGATCGAGCCCCTCTAAAAATGACTCCCGCGTGCTCAGGCAAGACTGGTCCCAAAACTTTGTCGTTTGAGAACACCCCAATGCTTTTTGAAAATTTCTTTGATCCTCATAGATTGAGTCGAGTAGGTGGTAAAAAAGGACCACCTAAACCTCTCATCTTTGGCCTTTTTAGGACGCACTTGGAGTAGTAGTGAGCTCCAATCGATCATACCAATCCGATAGATTTCGGCATCTAGTTCTCTAGCAACATAGCCTTTCTCGATAAACCTCTCTTTCAGAATGGCCGATTGAGTGATGAAATCCTCCATCTTAGTGCAATTGTGCCTCAAACGGAGGAATTGGCTACGTGGCACGGATTTAAGCCACTGTGGATGGTGACCACTGTCGACAGGGATATACCCATTGCGATCAGGGGGTTTGAAATATGTAGAGAACTCAAGCTGATGGTCAACCACTTTGATCTCAAGATCTAGAAAATGTATGGAGGTGGTGCTGGCTTCATGGCTGAGTTTGATACCTCTATCATTGGAATTAAGCACTGACATGAATTAATTTAAAGAATCCTGGTCGCCTTTCCATAGGAGGAGGATGTCGTCTAAATATCTAGCCCAGAGAACTAATTCAGGTCTCTTGAGGGCATAGACGACATCCTCCTCCCATTTGGCCATAAAGAGATTGGCCAGACTGGGAGCAAACTTGGCCCCCATAGCAACCCCCTTGGTCTGCAGATAAAAAGTATTCTGGAACCAAAAATAATTATGTTGGGCTGCAAACCTCAATAACTGCATGATGAAGTTGCGCTGAATGAGGGAGAGGGTGGAACTCAGAGAGATAGTGTTCCACCGCCTCAAAGCCCAACTCGTGGTGAATGCATGTATACAGGGCTGCCACGTCAGCCGTGGCCAGAATCATACCCTCCTGGAAGCCAACAGATTCTAGTAGCCTGACGGTTTCCCCAGTGTCCTTCAAATAGGAGGGCAGGTAAGCCACCTAGTCAGAGTCTCTCCGAATTGGTGGCTGAGATCCCCGACTCTTCGGTCTGGGGAAGACGTTTTTTTACCCTTCCAGTGGACGGTGATTACGACGGATGCCAGCCTCACAGGTTGAGGGGGGGTGTCTGGGGGGTCCAGTTGGCCCAGGGTCGCTGGACTCTTGCTGAATCCTGTCTACCGTTCAATGTCCTAGAAATCTGTGCGATCTGGCTATGCCTCTCCTCGTGGTCGAGGAGGTTGCAAAGGCGCCCGATCTGGATTCAGCCAGACAGCGCCACAGCCGTGGCTTAGGTCTACCATCAGGTAAACGGACAGGTGGACTACCTAAGTCGCCAGATGCTGGACCAGGGCGACTGGTCTTTGCACTCTGGGATGTTTCAACTCCCTTGCAGGAGGTGAGGCTCACAGGGAATGGATCTCCTGGCCAATCGTCTCAACCGCATGGTGTCGAAGTTCGTGGCCAGGTCTGGTATTCCTGTTAAGACGTGTTGGTGGCCCTGTGGGGTCAGTATCGGCTACTTTTATGGGAATAAGTGAGTGGGTGCGCTAACATTAATAGTGATACATACTTGAATCTTAGAACAATATGCAAATATATAATACTATAACACCTAAAAATACTAAATGATCTAGTAAAAAAAGTCCTTGGATGCTGAACCATATAATAGTGGTTGCTCAAAATTACTGTGCCAAGCAAGTTATGTGAACTAGGCAGATGTGAACAAGTCCAATTTATGCGTGAAAACATGGAATTGGGAAAAATTCTCATATGTAGTCCTCAATCTTTGAAGAAGTTTATGTGCTTCCAATCAAGTCAAATAGTGTTCCACCTTCACCATTTAAGCAAACGGACACCCGAAGTGAATGGATGAGATGGCTTCTTACCAGATGGAAATGCCCCTTAATTTGATACCAAAGAAGGGGATATTTAAGGCTTTTGACAAGATCACCTGTGTAGTCAAATACGTCCTGGCAGTGATGGTTGTTGTAATCATTGGTAGCCCGATATATGCATGTAAAACAGAATGGTGCCAAACATAGTGTAACTCGTTTATTTTGAAGTTAAAATATGTGCAGAGGGAGCCAAGTGGCCGCCTACCGTTTAGGGTGCCCCGAACCCGGCACTGAGGCCAAGTCGCGTTGGAGCAGAATGTAGGATCCTGGGCGCTGTGTGCCACTCTCGTGTCCCGAGCGTGCGTTCCACCTCAACGGTGATGAGAACCAGCGGTGCAGGAAGTGACGAATTTGCGTGCGTGGTTAGGTACCGCCCCGACGTACGTTTCGTTGTGAAATCGGCAATTTTATGCCTTTGCTCCATTGTAGTTGCTTATTTCGGCTGCTCCAGAGTGGCGGCCGAGGGGACCCCGAGGGTCCCAATCGCTCCAGATTGGTAACCAGGTTTTCAGAGGACCGGGGTCTGTCCGACTCAGTCATTTCAACCATGCTGAGGGCACAATAGTCTTCTTCCAGAAAGATCTACCATCGTACCTGGAAGGCCTACATCTTTTTGTGCGAAAAGATGGGGTGACATCCACGGATGTACTCTTTGTCCAGGGTCCTGCCATTTTTCCAGCTTGGAGTGGATCTGTAAACTGTCTTAGGCACCGTTAGGGGGCAGTTTTTAGCCTTGGCTGTGCTTTTTTTCTGTGGCTTTTTGCGGCCCATTCTCAGGTGGGTACTTTTTGTGCAGGGGGTTTGTCATATACTTCCCCCTCTTGACCCCACCTCTTCCCCCATGAGTTTTGACTTTGGTGCTCTTGGTTCTTCAGGAACCTTCCTTTTGAAAAAAAATCAGAGAGATTCCTCTTGACACTATCTCGGTAGGTGGCCTTTGTTTGTTGGCAATTACTTCTGTCAGAAGGATTTCCGAGTTGGTGGCCTTGTCTTGCAAGTCGCCATACTGGATCCTCCATAAGGATAAGGCGGTGTTGTGCCCTGCAACCTGCCTTTCTTCCGAGGGTGGTTTCGGCCTTTCACCTGGATGAGGACATTGTTCTGCCATCCACATGTCCTCAGCCGGCGCATCCTAGAGAGGTTGTGCTACATACTTTGGAAGTGGTACGCGCTTTGCGGGTGTACCAGTCTGCTACAGCTCCGTTTCGGAGACACTGTGTCGGTGTCTGGTCCACAAAAGGGCCTGGTGGTCTCATCAGGCACCATTTCTAGGTGATCAGGCAGACCGTCATTCAGGCCCATGCTCTTAGGGGGCGGGTGCACCCTTTTCCCGTCACAGCACTTTTGACTAGGGCAAATGGTGCTTCCTGGGTTTTCTGACATCTTGCGTCTGTCTCACAGGTGTGCAAGGCGGCGACTTGGTCGTCCGTTCACATTTTTTCCAAGTTTTACAAGGTGGATGTGAGTGCATCTTCTGATGTTTCTTTCAGCCGCAAGGTTTTGCAGGCGGCTGGTTAACTAGTTGCCGACCAGCCGCGTTGTTTTACAGTGGCATGTCGGCTCCCCTGCGCGAGAGCCCGTAGCTATACATCGGCTCTCGTGCAGGCCACTGGGGCGCGTGCGCCCCGGACTCCTATGCGAGTGCCGGGCACACACGATCGCTCGTTACAGAGCGAGAACCGGGAGCTGTGTGTGTAAACGCACAGCTCCCGGTCCTGTCAGGGAGAGAAATGCTGATCTTCTGTTCATACAATGTATGAACAGAAGATCAGTCATTTCCCCATGTCAGTCCACCCCCCCTTACAGTTAGAACACACCCAGGGAACATACTTAACCCCTTCCCTGCCCCCTAGTGTTAACCCCTTCACTGCCAGTGGCATTTTTATAGTAATCCAATGCATTTTTTATAGCACTGATCGCTATAAAAATGCCAATGGTCCCAAAAAAAGTGTTCGCCGTAATGTCGTAGTACCAAAAAAAAAAAAATGCTGATCGCCGCCATTACTAGTAAAATAATAAAAATGCCATAAAAATTGCAATTTTTTTTAGTTAACGCGGCGCAGTCCCGAATCGCAAAAAGTGCTCTGGTCTTTGGGCAGCAATATGGTCCGGGGGTTACGTGGTTAAGGAGCCGCGTCCGTCCATGGACGACAGAGAAAAGGATTTTACGGTGAGTACAAAAAATCAAATTTTTTTATGCAATAAAAAACCCAGTGGTGATCAAATATCCATTTGTGTGAAAACAAATATAATTTCACTTGGGTAGTGTCGTGTAATCACGCAATTACAAGTTAATTGGTAACGCAGTGCTGAATAGCAGAAAATGCTCTATTCATGAAGGGGTCAAAACCTTATTGAGGTCAAGTGGTTAATCATGAGATCAGTACAGAAGTGCTCAGTAAAGAAATGTACTTTAAGAGCCCTTTCACACTGACAGAGCGGGGTGTCGGTGCCAAAACTAGCGGCGCTTTATTTAGAGGCGCCTTTCGGTCGCTAGTGGGGTGCTTCTAACCACCACTAGCGGGCGGAAAAAGGGTTAAAAGCGCAAATAACGTGTATACGCCGCTCCTAAAGTGCCTCAAAGAAGCTGATCGCAGGACTTTTTTGGACGTCCTGCCAGTGCAGGGCCCCAGTGTGAATACCCTCAGGCTTTCACACTGGGATTGCATGCGAGGCATTTAGGCGCAATATTTAACGCCTGAAATACATCTTCAGTGTGAAAGGGGTCTAAAGAGGGAGATCTGTTGTGGTAGAAACATGTTTAATAAAAAAATATCTGACACTGAAAATATTTCAAAACACAATAGTTTTATTGACCATTCCATGAAACTATATTACATATTTTATAAAGGTATGAAGATTTAATACAAAATAGAAAATATTTCTTTTGTATAGGAAGAATATTCTCCCGACACGTGAACTCGATTTGTAATTTACACTTTTAAGAACATTTACAATAATTTATATAAATTATCCTCCCCGAGACCAGTTGTGTGTTAATATATTTTAATATTACAGGTAATACACATGCAGAATTTAAAAAAATAATAAAATCGTAATCATCTGATCTTCCGGCGCGTTACAGGCTTTGATACTATTCGTCTCCTGGTTCTTCTCACTTCTTTGGTTTCTGTGGCTACAGACTTTGTGTTTTTGGAGTCAATATCTGGGCTTTCTGGTGGTGAAAGAAGCTGAATTTCTACAGATGGGGGTGACAAGGTTGCTTTATCTACTGACCTGTCAAAAAAACAAAATTACATTGATTAAACAAAATTAAGTAAACACAGATGGGCACTTGCTATAAAGGAAGTGCTGCATTAAAAAGTGTATGTCAGAGTGTTTAACTGCTTGCTGTCCCACCCACAGTACATTTACTGCAGGTGGGTGGCACAGGCAGGCTGGATGATGTACATGCACATTATACAGCCTATGTCAGGCGCACATGTGGGCCCCCCTGCTAACATGCGCTGTCACTGGCTAGAACATGATTTTGTCAGCAAGTCCGAGCCAATGATTTTGGCTGTGAACCTGCTGATAGGCTGTAGCCAATCACAGAACAACGTTCTGTGTTCACAAACAGACCTTTATCCCAGGTTTACACTGGGCTGTGGGAGTGAAGCCGTGCAAGTTCAGTTGAACTCGCACAATTTCACTCCCGCTTCTCAGTCTGCGATTACAGACGTCTGTGAAGGTTTCTGCACAGATGTCAAAGTAAATCACAGGTCGAAATGGCAAAAAGTAGTAGAAACTTTTTAAAATCGGTGCAGAGCCGCAGATGCAGCGTTGCACCAATTAGGCCGGTGCCATTGCCATTTGACATGTCAAATCGCACCAGTGTGAACCAGGGCTTATACACAGAGCAGGGATATGATTTTTTTTTTCTCTCCCATGCTTTGCATGGAGAACAAACACCAAATCTGTTAAAGCTGCACATATTACACTCTAGGGACACGTTAACCCCTTCCCAGCCAGTGTTATTAATGCAGTGATAGTGTACAGTATTAAATCTGTTCAATATTTGTGTCATGATTGATGTCAGTGTACCTTCCCAGTGAAGGTATGTTAGCGCCAGATTTCCTGCCACAATATCAGTCCCACTATAAGTTGCTGATCACCGCCATTACAGTATAGTGTCTGTAGCTGTGTAAATTCCAGTACAAGCACCCTAGTCTGAAGAGGCCATCACCTTCACGCAAAGCAATATACACTTATTGGGATTTTGTAACAAAGATACTTAGAATACATTTGGCCTAAATTTATAAAGCACTTTGAATGCATGTTTTATTAACAGGAAGTAGAACACATCAGGATTTTTTTCTGTCTTTTTTCTGACTTTGAATGGGGATCTGTCAGTGTACAGATCCCCTTTCTCTCAGGGGAGGAGAGAGATAGTCTGTGCCTAGTGATTAGAAACAACAATCTCTCTCCTCCTTCAGTCAGCCCAGCCCCCATACAGTTAGCAGTACAACGTTGCACGACCGCGCAATTGTCAGTTAAAACGACGCAGTACTGTATCGCAAAAAAATACCTGGTCATTAAGGGGGAAAATCTTCTAGTCCTTAAGTGGTTAAAAATTTTTAAAAATCAGTACTTATCTAGAATACATGCATATTTTCCCCATGTTCCACATCCCTTTAATACGGGAAGTACAGAAAAAAATAATCTTCCAGAATCAGGTGTTCTTCTGGTACACCAAAATTCAAACTAGCATGGCAAGTCTGTCTACAGAACTTGGCTTAAAGGGTCACTAAAGGAAAAAAAAATTTTTTTAGCTGAAATTACTGTTTACAGGGTATAGAGACCGAATAGTTAACTGATTCCCTTTAAAAATGATTAAAAATAGATAAAAAAAAAAATCATATAATGTACCTACAGTTTAGTTTAGTTTTTGCTGTTTCCTGGTTCTCTGATGTACAGAGACAAAGAGCCAATAGAGGGCAGTGATGCTTTGTAAAATGAAACTGGATTGGTGCCGACACACAGTAATCACACCTCCTTGATTTGTCACCACAGTGAGAAATCTCCCAGTACTGTGGTGATCAGGAAACAGACAACCAGGAAGTGTCCAGAACAGAGAGGAATTAAAGCAACATCAAAGCAAAAACAAACAATGAGGACATGAAACCAGGACTGCAGTAAGGTAAAGGAAGCTTTTTAGCTAAAAAATTTTTTCCCCTTTAGTGACCCTTTAACCCTCTATGTCCAATGTCCTAATCCACATGCATAGATTAAATTTTAGCCTAGTAATGCTGCTGCTTTGATCCCCAAGAGTCTGCTCACAAGCTGTGTGCAGGAAAGGCTCAAGGCAGCTGTAGTTCTGAGGGCAAGCTTATGTCCACGGGAACCAAGTTCCCGGCAGCTGCCCCTGCAAGAATTCAAAAAACCCGGTGATGTCACAGACCGCAACGAAAAATAGGATATTTGTACTCACCGTAAAATCCATTTCTCTGAGTTCATGGACCGACACAGCAGCATTGACCTTAGGGTTATGTACCTTCGCTCTAGGAGAGACTAGGCAGAACAAAAAAAACAGCACTTTAAGTGTTAAAACACTTATCAATACAGCACCTCCCAGGGGGCGTGTCCCCTGGGTACATCCCACTCTCTGGAAGCATCCAGCCTCAGTTCGTAGACAAGCAGTACAAACAAAAGAGGGGTGGGTGCTGTGTCCGTCCATGAACTCAGAAATGGATTTTACGGTGAGTAAAAAAATCCTATTTTCTCTTTCGTTCATGGATGGACACAGCAGCATTGACCTTAGGGACGCCCCCAAGCAGTCCTAAAAATTTCGAGGGGTGGGAAAAAAAACACAGCAAACCAAGCTTCACCCCAAACAAAACAGGGTTCCTCAACGGAGGAACTGCAACCTTAAACTGCCGCCTGTAAAACCTTGTGGCCAAAGGAGGCATCCGAAGAAGCCCTCACATCCACCTTGTAAAATTTTGAAAAGGTGTGGATTGACGACCAGGTCGCCGCCTTGCAAACCTGCAAGACAGACGCTTGATGACGGAAAGCCCAAGAGGCACCAATCGCCCTGGTCTAATAAGCCGTGACCTGAAAGGGAGGCGCCCGCCCCTGAGGGCATAGGCCTGGAGCACGACCTGTCTGATCCACCTAGAAATGGTGGCCGACGAGACCGCCAGGCCTTTTCATAGGACCAGTCACTGACACGAACGGTGAGTCTGACCTCCGAAACTGAGCCGTAGCAGACAAGTACACCCGTAGGGCTCAAAGCACATCCAAGGAATGCAAAGTGGCCTCCTTTGAGTTTTTCGGCCGAGGACATAAGGATGGAGAACAATGTCCTCATTATTGTGAAACGCCGAAACAACCTTTGGAAGGAATGATGACTGCGGCCGCAGCACCACCTTATCCTTATGGATGACCAAGTAGGGAGCCTTGCAGGACAAGGCCGCCAGTTCAGACACCCGCCTGACTGAGTTAATTGCCACCAGAAAAAAACAACTTCTGGGACAGAGACAACAAAAGAATCCTCTGAATGTCCTCCAACGGAGCTTCTTGAAGCGCCAAAAGAAATAATTTCAAGTCCCAAGGAGGCAGTGGAGGACGCACAGGCGGGGCTACATGCCGGACCCCCTGCGCAAACGTACGCACCAAGGAGTGCGCCGCCAAGGGTCGCTGAAAGTAGACAGCTAGAACCGAGACTTGGCTCTTCACCGTACTTAAGGCGAGAGCCTGATCCACTCCACGCTGTAAAAACGGCAGAATCCGGGACACCACGTATGTACGGGGGTGCCCCTTCATCTCTTCACATAGGGATGTAGGCCTTCCACGTACGATGGTAAATCTTGACGTGGACTTCCGTGCTCGTAGCATGGTAGAAATCACAGAGCCCGACAGGCCTCGGTCCTTCAACACCTGGTTCTCAACAGCCACGCTGTCAAAGCCAGCGACTGTAAAGCAGGGTGAAAGACAGCAGGTCTTCTTTCAGGGGTAGACGCCAAGGAACGTCTGCCACCAGACGCACCAGGTCCGAGTACCAGGGACGGCGCAGCCAATCCGGGGCGATCAGGATTGTTGGTATCCCCTCGGCTTCCACCCTGCGAGGCAGGCGAGGAAGAAGTTGCAGAGGAAGGAAAGCGTATATATTAGGCGATATTGACCCCAAGGTGCCAACAACGCGTCTGACGTGTCCGCCCACGGTTCCCTCGTCCTGGTCACGAATCGTGACCCCTTTCCGATTGAGACGAGACGCTAGAAGGTCCACATCAGGAATGCCCCAACTTTGGCACAGAGTCTGAAAACACCTCCGGGTGTAGCGACAATTCTCCTAGGTCTAGCCTTTGGCGACTTAGATAGTCGGCTTGCCAATTCAGCACCCCCGGAATGTACACCGTCGACAGAGCTGGAACCCAGCTTTCAGCCCACCGGAGGATGTGCGCGACTTCCGTCGCTGCAGCCGAGCATCGCGTGCCCCCCCTGATTGACGTATGCCACAGCTGTGGCGTTGTTCGCCTGGATTCTGATCGGTTGGCCTTGCAGACCCAGAGACTACTTGGAGAGACACAACTTGATCGCTTGGAACTTTAGTGTCCCGCCCCCCCCCCCAGCCGGAGAGGCTGGCAGCCGTCGTGAACACTGTGCAGTGACACGGCAGAAACTATCTCCCGGTCCGAAGTACCAGAGATGTCAGCCACCACACTAGGGAGGACTTGGTCAGTCGACTCACCAGAATCTGGTAATCCAGAAACAAAGGAAACTTGTTCCAATGTGACAGAATCTCTTTCTGCAACACTTGAGTGTGGAATTGGGCATACGGAACTGCCTCAAGAGGCCACCATCAGACCCAGCACTTCCCATGCAAAAGCAAAGCGACGACCATTTCTGGGTCACCATCCGCTGCACCGCAGATTGCAGAGTCTGCAGTTTTTCCGCTGGGAGGGAAAACTCTCGCCTCCGAGGAATCCAGGACCAACCCCAAACATTCCATCCGCTGAGACGGTACCAGTACAAACTTCTGAATATATTCAGCAGCCAACCGAATTCTCGGAGGGTCTGACAGGCTATAGACACAGTCTTCTAATCCCGAGCTTGAGGGAGCTCTCAGGAGAAGGTTGTCCAGGTATCCCCCCCGATAACGATTGCACGCTGCCGCAGCAGGGCCAATATCGGGGCGAGCACCTTGGTGAAAACCTGCGGTGCCGAGGCCAAAAGGGAGGGCCACAAATTGAAAATGGTTCTCCCCGACCGCAAAGCGCAGAAACCTCTGGTGTTTTGCGCATACGGGGATATGCTGGTATGCATCCCTGATATCCAAGGATGTTAGGAAATCCCCCTGATTGAGCGCTGCTATTAGTGAGTGAATCTTTGTGCTTTGACAAAGCAATTGAGGGCCTTGAGGTTCAGGACCTGTCCTTCTTGGGGACTACAAACAGATTGGAGTAAAACCCCTGAAACCATTTTGTTGAGGGAACAGATACAACCACCCCTCTGTCCAGAAGATCCTGGACAGCTCCCGACAGGTCCTTCAGGCGATCTGGAGGCAGCCGGAGGACAAGAGAGAAATTCTATCTTGTACCCTGAGGAAACTACTTCACAGACCCAACGATCGGAAAGAGACACCCACAGAGCCGCAAAATCGCGAAGCCGGCCCCCCACCCGAGTTGTGGGAGGGGGCAAACCTTCAGGCGGAAGCGGGCTTGTCGGGCTAGTGGTACCAGGGGCGCTTTTTATCCCTCAGTGGACGTCTTGGCCCCCTGGAAACGGTTTTCCTGCCGCACTTGACGGGCGAAAAAAACGCTTGGGGGTAGTAAATGAGGACCCTTGCCTACGGCGAGGCTCCTTATTACCCTTCCCAGATTTCAGGAGCAGAGTGCTCTCACCGCCTGTGGCATCTTTTATGATGTCATCCAGGGACGCCCCAAAAAAGAGAATTTTTGTACTCACCGTAAAATCCATTTCTCCAAGTTCATGGACGGACACAGCAGCCTTTGACCTTAGGGTTATATCCACTTCCTTTAGGAGAGTTTAGGCAGGAAAAAAAAAAAGCACTTTAAGTGTTAACACATTCCTCAGTGCAGCTCCTCCCAGGAGGCGTGGCCCCCCGGGGATAACCCACACCCTGCTCTAGCAGCCTCAGTTCGTAACAAGCAGTACAAACAAAGGAGGGGTGGGTGCTGTGTCCGTCCATGAACTCAGAGAAATTGATTTTACGGAGAGTACAAAAATCCTATTTTCTCTTCCGTTCATGGACGGACACAGCAGCCTTTGACCTTAGGGACGTCCCCAAGCAGTGTCAAAAATTTAGAGGGGTGGGAAAAAAACACCACAGCAATCAAGCTTACACCCCAAACAAAAAACGGAGTTACTCAACGGAGGAACTCCAACCTTAAACTGCCCCCTGTAACACCTTGCGGCCGAAGGAGGCATCAGAAGATGCACTCAGGTCCACCTTGTAAAACTTTGAAAAGCGAGGACCGGCGACCAGTTTGCCGCCCTACACACCTGTAACACAGAGGCTTGATGTCGGAAAGCCCAAGTGGCACCGATCGCCCTGGTCGAATGCGCTGTAACCTGAAAGGGAGGCGCCCGCCCCTTCAGGGCATAGGCCTGAAGCACAACCTGACAGGTCCACCTAGAAAGAGTGGCCGACGAGACCGTCAGACCCTATTCAGGACCCGCTACTGACACAGTGAGTCCGACTTGCGGAACGGAGCCGTAGCAGAAAAATACACACGAAGAGCCCGAACCACATCCAGGGAATGTAGAGTGGCCTCCTTCGGGTTCTTCGGCTGAGGACATAAGAATGGAAGAACAATGTCCACATTAATGTGAAAGGCCAAAAAACGACCTTTGGGAGAAAAGAAGGCTGCGGTCGGAGTAGGGAGCCTTGCGGGACAAGGCCGCCAGTTCAGACACCCATCTAATCTATGTAATAGCAACCAGAAAAAAACACCATTTGTGACAGAGTCAACAAAGGGAACTTCCGAACGTCCTCAAAAGGGAGCATCTTGAAGCCCCGAGAGGACCAAATCCAAGTCCCATGGGAGCAGTGGAGGGCGAACAGGAGGGGCCACATGCCGGACCCCCTGCACAAATGAGCGCACCACGAGTGTGCGCGCTGGCAATGGTCTCTGAAAGTAAAACCGCCAGAGCTGAAATCTGACCCATAACCGCACTCAAGGCGAGAGCCTGATCCACTCCGGCTGTAAAAAACAGCAGAATCCTAGACACCACGTATCCACGGGGGTGCCACTTCATCTCTTCACATAGAGACGCAGGTCTTCCACGTACGATGGCAAATCCTATGTGAAGTAGACTTCCGTGCACACAGCACGGTAGAAACCACTGAGCCTGACAGGCCCCGGTCCTACAACACCTGGCTCACAACAGCCACGCCGTTAAAGCCAGCAACTAAAACAGGATGGAAGATCGGACCCTGCGACAGATGATGTTCTCTCAGGGGTAGAGGCCAGGTCCGCGTACCAGGAGCTGTGCTGCCAGCCTGGAGCGAACAGGATTGTTGGAATCCCTACGGCTTCCACTCCGCGCAGCAGGCGAGGAAGAAGCTACAGAGGAGGGAAGGCGTAAATTAGGCGATAGGGACCCCAAGGCACCACCAACCCGTCTGACGCGTCCGCCCACGGGTCCTTCGACCTGGCCACGAACCGTGGCACCTTCCGATAGAGACGGGACGCTAGAAGGTCCACGTCTGGAGTGCCCCACCTTTGGCACAGGCTGTGAAAACATCCAGGTGAAGTGACCATTCACCCTGGTCCGGCTTTTGGCGACTCAGGTAGTCGACCTGCCAATTCCGAAAACCCCCGGAATGTACACGGCCGACAGAGCCGGAACGGACCTTTCGGCCCACCAAAGGATTGTGCACGACCTCCGTCGCCGCAGCTGAACTCCGTGTGCCCCCCCCTGATGGTTGACATACGCCACGGCTGTGGCGTTGTCGGACTGGATCCTGACCGGTCGGTCCTGCAGATCCAGGAACCACCTGGCAAGGCACAGCTTGATCGCTCAGAGCTCCAAAACATTGATCGGCAGGCAGGACTCCTCCCGAGTCCAGCGCCCCTGGGTGCCCAAAACGCCCCCCCCCCAACCGGAGAGGCTGGCATCCGTCGTGACTACTGTCCAGCGGCACGGTAGAAAAGACTACCCGGTCCGAAGCACCGGAGACGTCAGCCACCACACCAGGGATGACTTGACCAGATAGCTCAACTGAATCTGGTAATCCGGAGAAGACGGGAGCTTGTCCCAACGAAACAGAATTCCCTTCTGTAGCTCCCTGGTGTGGAATTGGGCATACGGGACCGCCTCGAAAAAGAGGCCACCATCAGACCCAGAACTCTCATGCAGAATCGAAGAGACGACCACTTCTGGGCCGACAACTGCTGCACAGCAGATCGCAGGGACTCCAGTCTTCCCGTCGTGAGGAAAACTCGCGCCTTCGCACAATCCAGGACTAGTCTCGGGTATCCCCGTCTCTGGGACGGAACACTGACTATTGGATATTCAGAAGCCAGCCGAACTCTTGGAGTCTGACACGTGATAGACATGTCCTCCTCTAACCCTGAGCAGCTCTCAGGAGAAGGTTGTCCAGATATCCCACGATAGTGATTCCTCGCTGCCTTAGCAGGGTCAGTATCGGGGCGAGCACCTTGGCAAAAAACCTGTGGTGCCGATGCTAGGCCGAACGGGAGGGCCACAAATTGAAAACGGTCCTCCCCGACCGCAAAACGCAGATCTCTGGTGCTTTGTGCAAATGGGAACATGCAAACACGCATCCATGAAATCCAAGGACGCCATGAAGTCCCCCTGATGGAGTGCCATGACCGAGCGAATCGACTCCATCCTGAATTTTTGTACCTTGACAAGACAATTGAGGGCCTTGAGGTCCAGGATTGGATGGACCCTTTCCCTCTTGGGGACCACAAAAAGATTGGAGTAAAACCCCTGAAACCGTTCCTGTGAGGGAACTGGCACAATCACCCCCCCTGACCAGAAGATCCTGGAAGCCCCCGCCAGAGCCAGCCGGTGTTCGAGGAAGCTGGAGGTTGGAAGGAAAGAATCCGTTTGGTGGACAAGAGAGAAACTCTTGTACCCCGAGGAAACTACGGTCGCAAACCCAAACGGTCGGAAAGAAGAAACCTCCACCGAGCCGCGAATTTGTGAAGTGGGCCCCCCACCCGAGACACGGGCGGGGGCAGAGCTACATGTGGAAGCAAGTTTGTCCGCAGGCTTGCGGTACCAGGCGCGCCTCTGCCCCGCAGCGGGGCCTCAGCGCCTTGCGGATTTTCCCCCCGCCATGCTGGGCGCACGAAAAAAACGCTTGGGGGTAGAAAAGGAGGACCCTTGCTTACGGCGAGGCTCCTTGCCCTTCCCAGACTGTGGAAAGCAGTGTGCTCTAACCACCCGTGGCATCCTTAATGATGTCATCCAGGGATGACCCAAAAAGCCACTCACCCTAAAGGGTAAATCCACCAAGGCCTTTTTTGAGGATTGGTCCGCAGACCAGCATTTCAGCCACACAAGGCGGCGCAATACCACCGCATAGGCGGAGGCCCTGGAAAGCAAGGGGAGCGTATACAGAACCGACTCACAGACGAACATCAGACCCTGAACCAACCGTTCAGCCAGGTCCTTACGGGTCTCGGAAGCATCCTGTGCCTCCAGCTCCTGCAGCAGGAGCTATGCCCTTTCAGTCAGTCTGACACCAGAGCCAAAACCGGCCTCACCGCCAAGCCCACTACAGCGAATAGGGAGCGGGCCACAGCCTCCACTCTCCTATCAGCAGGGTCCTTAAGGGCAGGAGCCCCTTCCACGTAACGTGGTGGCTTTGCTCAATCTGGACACGGGAAAAAGCAAAAATTTCTGCGGCGCTCCCAGTCCTTGTACAATAAAAATGACCAAATAAGGAACACAAGGAACCACAATTTGTAGTGCGCGGCGGTTTGCGGAACCCAAAAGGGACCGTCACATCTGGTGCCTCCGCCAAAACCTCTCAGTTTCACGCACTGCAGAAATGAGCTCCAACAAAATTCCTTGTCAGTAGTTGACCCTGAACAGAGTCATCCTCACTATCCGCGTGGGTCAAGCCTGCATCCTCAGACACTAAAGAACCAGAGGCAGGGGCAAAAGCTGGGCATGGTTCAGTGTCAGAGGCATCCCCAGAAGCAAGCTCAGGAAGGGGGTGCTTTTCACCCCCCATCCGGGCACCAGTTGCTTCGACCTGGGTTGAAAAAACCTCCAGGGCAGCCTAACAGATGTGGCAGGGGCATCAAGGGTTAACTCAGGCATGTGTGGGGAAGAACCTGCCCAGGCTCCATAGTGCCCCACCGCTGTGTCACCCCACTGCAAAGCAGAAACCACCCACGGTCACTTCCCAGCCGATATACAGAGTATGGGGGCCCCCAGGGAACTCACCACCCCGTCCGGTGCAGCGCGAGCTGAGAGGAGTCTGAAGCGTGTTGAGAGCCAGCCGCGGTACTGTCTGTCCCCTCAGAGAGATTTGCGGTCTCCCTGCGCGCTAAAACGGCCACACGAGGCCAAACGGAATTCCAAGATGGCCGCCGTATAGAAAAAAAAATGCCATAGGACCACAGGAAAATGGCCTGCCGAGCCATAGAAAGCGTGACTACGGCAAAACGGCGGCCGTTGCACATTTAAAAAGACAGTGACACAGCAATAACAGCGCAGCACACACACACACACAAAAGACCCTGTAGTGAACACACACACAGCCCCTGCTACACACAGGCCCCGGAGTAATAAAGAGACCCCTGAAAAAAAAAACTCACAGCCGCTACCCAAATGGGAAAGGAGGGAGAGGAATTAAGGGAGAGAGGAAAGCAGGGCAAACCCTCAGTCGACCTCCCAGGGGAAAATTCCAGCCATACCACCTTACCTGAGCAAGGGGCCACTACTAACCCTTCCTGCGACCACCGGCTGGAGGTATCCCACACAGAACCAACATTCGCATAAATTGGCATGGCTGTCGGCCAGACACACTGTGACAAAGCCATAAAGGCCGGTCATATGTGTGCCCTAGAACAAAATGTTCCCCGGCCGCCCCTGGAGCAAAGGGGCCTGTCGTGGACGACCCAGAGCTGAGGGCCGGCACACGCTCGATGGCCGAACATGGGGGGACTACAAGAGTCAAGACCCAGCCTGTCACCCAGTCGGCTGTTGAAGAATCACAGGATTCAAAAACGCAGGAACAAAATAATAAAAAGCAAAAAAAAAAAAAAATCTTTAGAGTACAGGACTCCAGAGTGCCTGACCTGAGGCTGCTAGAGCAGGGTGTGGGTTATACCCAGGGGGGCCACGCCCCTGGGAGGAGCTGCACTGAGGAATGTGTTAAACACTTAAAGTGCTTTTTTTCTGCCTAAACTCTCCTAAAGGAAGCGGATATAACTCTAAGGTCAAAGGCTGCTGTGTCCGTCCATGAACGGAAGAGAAAGCCGTTCACCCTCATAGGGTTAGTCCACCAGGGACTTCTTAGCGGACTGGTCCGCAGACCGACACTTTAGCCACACAAGGTGGCGTAGTACCACCGTGGAGGCCCTGGAGAGCAAGGGGAGCGTGTCCAGGGCCGATTCAGACACATTTTTGACCTTGCGCCAACTGGTCGTCAGGTCCACACAGGTCTCAGAAGCATTCTGCGCCTCTAGCTCCTGCACCAGGGACTTGGCCCGTTCGGTAAGTGTCTGCGACACCAGAGACTGCCATCACAGCATCCATGGAGGCCACAGGGACACCAAGGGTTAACTCCGGCATGTCAGTGATAGTCACTCTAACTGCCACCCTAGTGCTGCCAGGCAGGACCACAGGACACCCTCCCAGCCGCTACAGAGAGCAGAGAAACCCCCCCCCCCCTCCCGGAGGACTCACCGCCTGACCAGACTGCCGCTGCTGAGAAATCAAAAACGCTGCCTGTGCTGCACCATCCCATAGGAAAGTGTGCACAAGCCGTCAGCACCGTTATTCCAGTCACAGGAGGCCAAGAGCTGCACCAAGTTGGCCGCCGACATACAAAAAACAGCCTGTGAGCTTCAAGAAAACGGCCACTACAATTACAACTGCGCCATAAAACACAGCCGGTCACGGTCAAAATGGAGCCAAAACTGCGTTTTTTGTTTTTTAAACATGCACAGTGAAGCCCCAGTGACACACTGCAACCTAATAGGCCCAGGGGACCCCCCATCCCCCATGGCAGTACACAAAGTACTAAAAAAACACCAAACAGCACCCCCAGGTCAGACTGGGACCCCCACCTCACCACCGCCACCCAGACACAGGGAAGGAGGGAGAGGAAAGTGAGAGAGGAAAGCAGGGCACACTCTTAATCGACCTCTGCAGGAACGCACCAGCCGAAACCACCCTGCCGAGGCAAGGGGGAAAAAACGTACCCGTCCTGCGACCACCCGCTGGAGGCATTCCAGACAGATCCAACGTCCGCTTGTGGCATGGCTGTCGGCCCGGCACACTGACACGGCCATAGAGACCGGTCATATGTGTGCCCTGGAACATGTAGTTCACCGGCCACCCCTGGGGCAACAGGGCATGTCGTGGACGGCCTAGCTAAAGACCGGGTTTGACCTCATTATATGGTTTTGACAAATCTGCAAAAAATAAAATAAAAAAAAATCTACAAAACATCTAATAGCGTGTATGGGGTCTTACTCCAAGTCCTCTGTTTTGTAGCAAACAATGCAGAGAAACCAAGATAAGGAAGTGAGGGTGGCCTGTGTCCTGTACGCCAAAATATGGAATTTACAGGAATGTCAAAATTCCTCTTAATCATACATAAACACAGGCAAAGTATTCAAAGACCCCGAGACAGCCCCAAGCAATGAATGCGAAGAGTGGGAAACTATGCAAATCTTGCGACTGAAAGCTGCATCCTAGGCTTGGTGGCAAAATGCCCACAAGTTTCACATTGATCTGGCAGAATCACCAGGAAAAGTGTAGGAAGAAATTTGTCCTTGGGCGTGCAAGCTCTATCGCTCAAATTTCTTACTCATCTCACAATGGTCAACTTGGAAGTAGGGTGTCCTTGGTGATGTCCTGAGGTCAGGACAAATAAGGAATTGGTCGGATTGAAGCAGTAGCAATGTGTCTGACTGCATCCGGGCAATGAAAAAGATTTCCTTTGAAGCAGAGCATTAGAACGGAAGGACTATGCCCTCATAGTGGAAAGCCGATAACACCTTGGGAAGAAATGATGGTCTTGAGCATGGGTTTCCAAACTGCAGCACAGGGGGCCAGATGTGGCCCTTTGCGTACCTTTATCCAGCCCTTGAGGCACTCTTCCTCCCACCGACACCACGATGGGGCACTCTTCCTCCCACTAATTGCAATGCTGGGGTGCTATTCCCCCCCACCGACGCCAATAATGGGGCACTATTCCTCAAACTGACAACAATAAGGCACCATTTCTGCCACCGGCAATAGGGCACCATTCTTCCCCCTAATACCAAAGATTCATTGTTTAATCTCACTGATGCCAGGATAATTTCTACTCCCACTGGCCACAGTCCAGCCCCTGTAAAATCTGTAGAACAGTAAACTGGCCCTTTGTTTAGAAGGTTTGGAGACCCCTTTTCTTGAGCATAGAACCTTGTTTTTGTGACGTATAAAGAACGGCTTCTAACAAGGGTATGCCAACTCAGACATGTTTGACAGCAACCAAAAAGGCTACAGTTATCTAGGAATATCCCTGACTGGTATAAAATGGGTAGTTTCTGCAGGACAGAAAGAACAAAGTTGAGAACTCAAAAAAGCAGATGGTGCTGCAATAGGGGCTTAATGAGAGAAGCACCTTGACAGACTGTTTTTTCAAGGGAAAGCGATGCCAGAGGTCTCTGAAAGAACAGGTCCCAACATTGTCTGTTATCTTTCAGAGTGCTTAGGGCCACTTTCTGGCCAAGACCTGATCGTCTGGGATTGAAGTGCCTGTTTCAACACAAGACATAGAAAGCTTTCAAGGTTTGATAGTGGATCTTCCCGAAGTGGCTTATCTTGCACTTAGCAAGTTATGATTAATGTTTCATGAACACAGGACATTTAAAAACCTCTTCTGAACACTGGAACTAGTTAAAAACTTTAGGTTTTGTCACTTTTACATGCCGCTCATGAGTGCGCCACGCCTCTCTCCATGGTCTGGCCCCACCCCCTTTCTCTCCTCATTGGTTTGCTGACAGCAGCGGGAGCCAATGGAGCCGCACTGCTGTCTCAGCCAATAAGAGGAGTCCCAAACAGCCGAGTCTTGTGCAACATTGATGGAACTAGATGGACCTCCGGTAAGTATTGGGGGGCTGCTGCACACAGGTTTTTCATCTTAATGCATAGAATGCATCAAGATAAAACCTTTTGCCTTTACAACCACTTTAATGGTAGCCTGCATCTCAGCCAATACAGCTTGCCGACAGTCAAGGGGCTGAGGCTTTGACAGGAGGAGCTCAGAGGAATACGGATGTTCAGGTGGGTAAACATCCCTTCCTCACATTTTTTTGTTCATTGACAAAAATTGGAATTGATTTTCATCAATTGACTCAATTCAAATTTTATTTTCATTTAGTTTTCATCACCAAAAACATGCAGCTGATGAAACATATAACAAATTGTCTACTAAATTAACACTGGTCTACAGGTGCCTTGCATCTCCCTGGTATCAAAGGCAATTGGCAACATTTTGGATTCTGTGCAAAATTTGGGAATTTTAAGGTACTTGTTTGGAGGATTTTAAGACAAAATATGACGAAAATCCCTGTTGGGCTTTGGTACAGGGAACAGGTTTAAAAAAAAAAAAAAAAAAAACACAACTTTGACCCTGTCTTGTGAGGGTAATGGCACAACTACTCCCTGGGACAAGTGATAGTTCAGGACATTCTGCTAATCTGACCTTCCTTGAACAGTCTTTGGCTGGTTTGAAAGAAAGCAGTGAGAAGTATAAAAAATCTGAATGCCATTTTGTACCCCATTGAAACCACTGACTGAACCCACGTGTCTGGGACACCTTTGACCTTAGGCATGAGGGACAGCCAAAAGATTATACATTGTGTGAATATAAAACAGAATGGTGCCAGTAGGACCTCCTTCACAAATCTGCAGATCAATCAACAGAGGGACCCAACTTCAGGTTGGTAGGTGCCCAAAAGTATTTGCTTTTCCTGACATAGAATGTCTGAAGGAGACTAGTTGTTTGCACCCACAAACAGCCCAGGGCAACCATCCTTCATCTAAAATACAGAGTCTAAATTCCAGCCAAGTGCAAGAACCT
The DNA here is from genome assembly GCF_905171775.1 of Rana temporaria. Lineage (NCBI taxonomy): Eukaryota > Metazoa > Chordata > Amphibia > Anura > Ranidae > Rana > Rana temporaria. The sequence goes on along the minus strand of NC_053492.1, from coordinate 370,134,935 downwards.
TACCTTCAGGGCTAGAGGCTGCCAGCTGATAAATGGTTTACAACCACTAGGGGATCTATGGCTAAACCTGAAAACAGTGTCATGTCTCGGAGTTCTGCTTCCGATGACTGATTTACTGCTCAAATTTTAGATGCAATTTAGGTACCTGCAGTTGCGTCATGCCGCCAGAGCACAGTTTTCCCAGCCGCCACTCATTCAGGCTGACCCCATTAAGGAACAGTTATCCCCCGAGACTTAGACAAGCCTTTATCTACTCTATATGCTGCACTTCTGGGTACGGAGTCTCCTAAAATGGACAGAGGACTGGGATGACCGTTTAGAGCAGGGACCCAGGTTGGTCATCTCCTCTAGGGACAAGCTCATTCAGGTGAAATTCCTGCACAGAATTTACTATACTCCCCAGAAACTGCACTGTATATTCCCAGACAGTGATCCTTTGTGCCCCAAGTGCAAGACTCAGGTGGGGACATTCCTTCATATGTTCTGGGATTTCCCGATCATAGTAAGGTTCTGGGCGGAGACCTTCGGTGAAATAAACCTTCGGCTGCAGTTGTCCCTCTCAGCTACACCTGAACAGGCGCTATTGGGGGGTTCATGATGATGGACAGCATCCCTACCATTTAAAATTGCTGGTATCCCATCTCCTGTTTTATGCTAGGAAGGAGATTCTCCTTAAATGCATCTCCCTCTCCTCCTGGGAGACCCTGATAGATATGGCCCTTCCCACGTATAGAATTATAGCATGATAAGGTTTGGGCCCCCTGGACTAGTGTCTAGCAGCTTTCGAGGGGGAGGGGATATACACTAGTTACGTTTTTTTTTTTACTTCCCTTTTCCAACCTACTGATTGAAATTTGTATTTAACTGCACTGACAATTCTAGTCGTGTTTTCTTCCCTTTTTTCGTGCGATATGCAAGCATATTGTATGGTTTTGTTCCATGTCAATCTGTATACTTTTTTTGCCCGTTTTGACAATAAAGCACCTTTGATTGTAATAAAAAAAAAAAAAACACTGAAAACAGTACCATCTATAACCATAACTAGGCTACCTCTCCTGATGCAAGAACTTTCATTCTTTCAAGAAGGTAAAGACACAAATGTATTTAGATGGAGGCCCACAGTGTCTGAGCTAGAAGATTCCGAGGGTGGAATTTCATGAAGTAGCAGGAACCACCTTTTCTGAAACTAAGGCACTGCAGCTAATTCTCCAATGAAGGAAGCCTCTCCTAGACATGGAGATTTTTGTGAAGAGGGCAGAGGTAACTGCAAGGGAGGAAAGAAAAGCAACCCCCTTTTGAATTGAAAGGGGTCCGAGGGAAAACATGGAGTCAGTTTCACCAGAAAGCAGACAGTGGGCCTGACAAGTACACAAACACTCCTAGCTGCTTAGCATGCTGATGTTGGCAATGTAAGCCTCATGTCCGTTGCAACGAAAAGATTAAAGTAAAAAGACTTCCTAAGAGAAATATGAGATATGATCCCCAAGTGCTCTGCTAGTATTAGGCAGATAACACATTAGCATAAATAAATCTGACAAATATCCAGGCCTCAGTTTAAAAATATATACATACTTTCCGGGTTTGTTCCCTTTATGTTTAGGAGGTCTTCCCCTTGGTCTTTTTATTATTTGTTCTTCAGAAACCACAGTTTCTGGAATCTTTGAATCCTGCAAGATAAAGATGGTGAAGCAAGCTGCCGGCAAGACTAGCATGAGATCAAAATTATACATATGCTCATGGAAATTTGGCTCACCTGTTCCTTCTCTGTTCCTATAGTGGTGTTTCTGGTTTTCCTTCTTGACCCCAGAGAAGGGGGAGAGAAGATGTACTGAGGAGCGACAGGGGGCTGTATAGACTCCGGAGAGATGGGAGGAGCCACTGGTTCAACTAAAAAATAAATAAAATAAAGTATTACAAAGCATACAAGACTCTTCCAAATACTGGCTTAGTTAGGTACCATGTGAGGTATAGCGAGTTAGACCTAAACCAGCATGCTGTTAATGAAACCAGAAAAGTGTCATTCTGCCTTGCAAACATGCTTGCAAAATGTCAAGATAGCCAAGACAAAAACAAGAAACTGTCAATTTTAGAAAAGTCATTAGCCCCCCCCATTTCTATACTTTTTCCATTCAAAGCAAAAATGTGATTTGAACCACCTGTCTGGGGCAATGTACATTTTTTTCACACGTTAAAATCAATATTTACTAAAAAATTACTTTAAAAAGGGCCAAATAATATTACATTTGCTGAATGTAGAAACCCTTGAGAATAATGGTGGCCGTTGCAAATTATGTCACACATTAGCCCAGCTACTAAAGGGAGATTTTCAGGAAAAAATACAAAAAAAAAAAAAAAATTCACGGAGAACAAGGTTTTATACAATTTTGCTGTAAAATAAAATAGGTGGGGTTGAGTAAATGGATACCAAGAATGTCAAGGATTACAATTGTGTGCACCTGTGAAACCACACAACAAAGAAGAAGAACCCCCCCCCCCCCCCCCACACACACACACACACACACACACACACACACACAAAACAAAGGTACAATTGGAGATGACGTAAAAGCTTTTGGAGACCTGTTTGGAGCAGAACTAAGGGTAAAACATTTTTTATTTTGGAGTAAGGAAGAGTTATAACCCATTCGTTTTTTTTTGCCATCTTATCCCACTGGAGAGATTTTCCTTCACTTCCCATCCCATAGCCAAAACAGGAAGTTAGGAAATTCTTCCAAAGTGAGAACACCATTGGAATATTTTCCCTCTATTACACAGTTCTAGGGACAATCTAAAATTTGTGATTCTCTTACTTTCGATAATGGGAAACATGATAAATAACAGTGAATCTTCCCAACAGGGACACAAACCACAATAAAAACTGATGGGTTCTACTACTCCTCCGCCTATACGAAACTAAGGAAAAAAAGTTTTGCATTTAGTTATACTTTAACCATAAATTATGGACCTAGAATTATTGGGGTCACTCTCATGGCGATACTGCACACAAACACAGCAGAATTAATGTTCCTATACAGGTGTTGTTTTTATAAGAAATAAATCTTTATATACAGGTCATTCTCAAAAAATTAGCATATTGTGATAAAGTTCATTATTTTCTGTAATGTACTGATGAACATTTGACTTTCATATATTTTAGATTCATTACACACAACTGAAGTAGTTCAAGCCTTTTATTGTTTTAATATTGATGATTTTGGCATACAGCTCATGAAAACCCAAACTTCCTATCTCAAAAAATTAGCATATCATGTAAAGGTTCTCTAAACAAGCTCTTAACCTAATCATCTGAATCAACTAATTAACTCTAAACACCTGCAAAAGATTCATGAGGCTTTTAAAAACTCCCAGCCTGGTTCATTACTCCAAACCGCAATCATGGGCAAGACTGCCGACCTGACTGCTGTCCAGAAGGCCATCATTGACACCCTCAAGCAAGAGGGTAAGAGACACAGAAAGACATTTCTGAACGAATAGGCTGTTCCCAGAGTGCTGTATCAAGGCACCTCAGTGGGAAGTCTGTGGGAAGGAAAAAGTGTGGCAGAAAACGCTGCACAACGAGAAGAGGTGACCGGACCCTGAGGAAGATTGTGGAGAAGGACCGATTCCAGACCTTGGGGGAGTCTGGAGTAGAAACATCCAGAGCCACCGTGTACAGGCGTGTGCAGGAAATGGGCTACAGGTGCCGCATTCCCCAGGTCAAGCCACTTTTGAACAAGAAACAGCGGCAGAAGCGCCTGACCTGGGCTACAGAGAAGCAACACTGGACTGTTGCTCAGTGGTCCAAAGCACTTTTTTCGGATGAAAGCAATTTTTGCATGTCATTCGGTAATCAAGGTGCCAGAGTCTGGAGGAAGACTGGGGAGAGGGAAATGCCAAAATGCCTGAAGTCCAGTGTCAAGTACCCACAGTCAGTGATGGTCTGGGGTGCCATGTCAGCTGCTGGTGTTGGTCCACTGTGTTTTATCAAGGGCAGGGTGAATGCAGCTAGCTATCAGGAGATTTTGGAGCACTTCATGCTTCCATCTGCTGAAAAGCTTTATGGAGATGAAGATTTCATTTTTCAGCACGACCTGGCACCTGCTCACAGTGCCAAAACCACTGGTAAATGGTTTACTGACCATGGTATTACTGTGCTCAATTGGCCTGCCAACTCTCCTGACCTGAACCCCATAGAGAATCTGTGGGATATTGGGAAGAGAAAGTTGAGAGACGCAAGACCCAACACTCTGGATGAGCTTAAGGCCGCTACCGAAGCATCCTGGGCCTCCATAACAACTCAGCAGTGCCACAGGCTGATTGCCTCCATGCCACGCCGCATTGAAGCAGTCATTTCTGCAAAAGGATTCCCGACCAAGTATTGAGTGCATAACTGAACATAATTATTTGAATGTTGACTTTTTTTTTATTAAAAATTTTTTTCTTTTATTGGTCGGATGAAATATGCTAATTTTTTGATAGGAATTTTGGGTTTTCATGAGCTGTATGCCAAAATCTTCAATATTAAAACAATAAAAAGGCTTGAACTACTTCAGTTGTGTGTAATGAATCTAAAATATATGAAAGTAATGTTTATCAGTACATTACAGAAAATAATGAACTTTATCACAATATGAAGTCCAAATGCAGCTAAAAATTAAAGAACAGTCAGCACTAGAAACAGCTTCCAGTCAGTAGGATTTCCCCCTTTTGCCAACACCTCTTTCAGTTGGAATACTCTTCCGCCGTCCCCTCCCACCCAATATGCTGTAATCTTCTGATGTGGCAGGAGTTAATACAAATAAGGGGGTGTCACAGGCTCTCATCAAGCAAGCTGGACTATGCCTACTCTTTCCGCCTACCTGCGCCATACACAAAAGCATTACTACGGTTTGAAAGAATGAAGGGGGGAAAGCCGCCATCCATCCTCCCATTGAACATGAAAATGTGTTTACAGAAGACATGTGGCAGCCTTGTACATCTGGGACAGTAACCTGAGGTCGAAAAGCCTTAGAGACATTCTAGTCTGAGCAAGCGGTTTCCATCAAAAGATGGGTGCATGCATCATTTGCTAAGGAGGTATTCAGCTGTGGCTAAAGTTGCCAAAAAACTTGGTTAAGACCCAAGTAGAAAAAAATGGGGGGGGGGGCTATGACCCATGTTGGATGAATTATTTTATATATAAACATATGTCCTCTTTCAACAGTTACAGTGTGCAAGAGAACAATTCAGATACTGCCTAATGCTTCAAGTCCTGTTCAAGAAAAAAAATTGTAATAAAGCTATAACAGAAGCCAAGGTACCTCTCCAGTGTACCCTTACTGTATACATCCTATTGGCAATGTTCATTTGCTTAGCGAGGCTAGCCAGTATGCATATATGCATGTTTGTGGTGCGCTGTACGTCCTATATTGCTGTCCTATGCAAAGGTAGTTCGTATAAGCAGCACATCAATTACAAGGCTTTTAATTACCTTGCTTTACCACAAAGCAGCTGAAAAGATACAAGAAACAAATCCATAAGCTCAGTCTGTGCTACTGACAAATGGAACAAGCAGCAAATTCCTTTATAGGGACCATCAGTAATGACTGGGCCAGTCTTTCTAATAATGGCACTGCTGCTGTGTCTCAGCCAGCCAATCAGGAGGAGTGTCCCACGTGGCTAAGACGATCGTGGACATCGCTGGAGAGAGATAAAGCTCGGGTAATTAGTGGGGTGCTGGGGAGGCTGCTACACAGGTGTTTTTTTTAATCTTGGATGCATTAACCACTTAAGCCCCGAGCCTGTTTTTCAGATTTGGCATTTACAAGACTAAAACAGTTTTTTTTGCTAGAAAATAACTAAAAAAAACCCCCAAACACTAAATATTTTTTTTTTCTAACACCCTAGAGAATAAAATGACGGTCATCGCAATACTTTGTCACACCGTATTTGCGCAGCTGTCTTACAAGCGCACTTTTTTTGGAAAAAATTCACTTTTTTTAATTAAAAAATAAGACAATAAATTTGGCTTAATTTTTTTATATATTGTGAAAGATAATGTCACGCCGAGTAAAATGATACCCAACATGTCACGCTTTAAAATTGCGCCCGCTCGTGGCATGGCGTCAAACTTTTACCCTTAAAAATCTCGATAGGCGACGTTTAAAAAATTCTATAGGTTGCCTTTTTTGAGCAGTTGGTCTAGGGCTAGAATTATTTCTCTCGCTCTAACGATTGCAGCGATACCTCACTTGTGTGGTTTGAACACCGTTTTCATATGCGGGCGCTACTCGCGTATGTGTTCGCTTCTGCGCGCGAGCTCGTCGGGGCGCTTTAAAATTTTTTTGTTTTCTTATTTATTTTTATTGATTTTATAATTTTTTACACTGAAATAAAAAAAATTATCACTTTTATTCCTATTACAAGGAATGTGAACATCCCTTGTAATAGAAAAAAGCATGACAGGTCCTCTTAAATATGAGATCTGGGGTCAAAAAGACCTCAGATCTCATATTTAGACTTAAATGCAAAAAAAAAATGGAAATTTTGTCATAAGACGCTGGGCGGAACTGACCTTTTGACGTCACTTCCGCCCAGCAAAGCTATGGAGGACGGGTGGGGGCCATCTTGCCCTCACTGAACAGGCAGAAGCACCCGATCGCCTCCGCCGTTACCGACGGCTCCGGTAAGCGGCGGCGGGATGGGGGGGGGGGGGGGGTCGGTAACCGGTTTAGATACCACTCCTTTAACCACTTGATCGTTCTTACAGGCGATGGAAGGGGACAACCCCCGTCCGGTGCTTCTCTGGGCTCTCCTGTGCCATTGGGGACCCAGAGAAAGAATCAGCCGCTGCCAGGTGACAACCATAGAGATTTTCGGTGAGTAGATGGTGATCTCTATGACCGAAGGCCCAGTGTTATGACGTCACTTCCTAGATTGTGATTTTTTTAACCGCATGCTTTGCAGCCTGGAGAGATGTCGGGTCTTATTGACTCTGAATCTCTCCACAAAAGAGGACCTGTCACGCACCATTCCTATTACAATGGATGTTTACATTCCTTGTAATCGGAATAAAAGTGAAAAAAAAAAATGTAAAAGAAAGTGTTAAAAAAAAAAAAAAAAAAAAAAAAACAACAAAAATAAGCCACTGTCCCCGGTAGCTCACGCTCAGAAGTGAACTTGCAAGTCCCGCCCACATATGTAAACGCAGTTCAAACCAAACATGTGAGGTATCGCTGCATGTGTAAGAGCGCAAGCAAACATTCTAGCACTAGACCCCCTTTGTAACTCTAAACTGGTAACCTGTAAAAAAAATGAAAGCGTCGCCTATGGAGATTTTTAAGTACCAAAGTTTGGCGCCATTCCACGTGTGTGCACAATTTTAAAGCACGACATGTTGGTAATTTTGTTGGGCTAACTTTACCGTTGTTATTTTTTTATTCATGAAACGGTTGAAAAATTGTTGCGCAAATACCGTGCAAAATAAAAAGTTGCAATGACCGCCATTTTATTCCCTAGGGTGTCTGCATAAATAATGTTAGGGGGTTCAGAGTAATTTTCTAGCAAAAAAAATAGATTTTTACATGTAGGAGAGGAGTACCAAAATAGGCCCAGTATGGAAGTGGTTAAAGATCTTTTTCTAATAAACCAAAGCCAGAGTACCAGAACAATGGTCCTAGCCGACATGAAATGCCAAAGCAACCTTAGGCAGAATTACACCATCTTGTCCCTGTAAAATGTACAAGACCAGGAAGGGCTCAATACAGGACAGCGTTCAGACACATGCTTCACAGACCTGATGGCAACAAGAAATGCAACCTTGCAAGACTGGTTCAAAATGCATTTTTTTAAGTGCTGAAAGAACCTAAAAAAAAAAAAAAAAAAAAAAAAAAAAACTATGCCGCAGAAGCCCACAGTCCTGCCCCTAATACCTACCTGAGCCCTATCTCAATTTCACAAAGTGCACAAGAGCTTCAGCTGTCTCAGGTCTCTACCGCATTGGCTGAGACAGCAGCAGGAGCAATTGGCTTCCGCTACGGTCAATCACAACCAGTGAGGGGGGATTGGTTGAGCCACCGCTTGTGTGAATGGATGTGGAGCATCAGCTCAGGAGCAAGCCTGCTCGGGTGCCCCATCAGCACGTTGCTTGATGTCTACCACTTGGTCAGAGGGGCCTGGAGCTGCAGCGGGGGACCGAAGAGGAGGATGGGGGGGAGGGGCGCTACGCTGCGTAAAACCACCAAGTATGACATGTTTGTTATTTGAGGTTTTAAAATAAAATCGGAAAAATATGCCCACTACCCATTTCTATATGTAGCATTCAACAAAAAAAGGCCCATTAACCACTAGCCGCCACAGTTATACGGGGGCAGGTCGGATCGGCTGCGCGAAATGACGTAGCTACACGTAATTTTGCATGCCAGCCAATAGGGGCACACGTGTGCGCCACTGGAGGCGCATGCCCCCTGGTGCCGACGTACGTGCCCAGAGGGCGCGATCACACCGGGCACCCGTGATCGCTCGTTACAGTTACCGGTCCTGTCAGGGGGAGAAATTACTGATCGTCTGTTCATACAATGTATGAACCGCGATCTGTAATTTCCCCTAGTCAATCCCACCCCCCCCCCTCAGTTAGAACACACATTAGGGAACATAATTAACCCCTTCCTCGCCCCCTAGTGTTAACCCCTTCCCTGCCAGTGTCATTTTTACAGTAATCAATGCATTTTTATAGCACTGATCGCTATAAAAATGCCAATGGTCCCAAAAATGTGTCAAAAGTGTCCACCAGAAGGTCGCAGTACCGATAAAAATTGCTGATCGCCGCCATTACTAGTAGAAAAAAAAAAATATTAATAAAAATGTTATAAAACGATCCCCTATTTTGTAGACGCTATAATTTTGGCGCAAACCAAACACTTATTGCTTTTTTTTTTTTTTTTACGAAAAATATGTAGAATAATACTTAGCCTAAACCAAGGGGAATATATGAATATATATATATATATATATTTTGGGGGGATATTTATTATAGAAAAAAGTAAAAAAAAAAATTTCAAAATTGTCACTCTATTTTTGTTTCATAGCGCAAAAAATAAAAAACGCAGAGGTGATCAAATATCACCAAAAGAAGGCTCTATTTATGGGAAAAAAAGGACGCCAATTTTGTTTGGGAGCCACGTCGCACGACCACGCAATTGTCTGTTAAAGCGACGCAGTGGCGAATCGCAAAAAGTGGCCCGGTCATTGACCAGCAAAATGGTCCGGGGCTGAAGTGGTAAACACCTTAGCCTTTACAATGAAAACCACTTAACAGGGAAGATATGAAAGCTTTAAGATTTTATCAGAAACCGTAACAGTGGCTATATAAAAGAGCATAAAAGCAAAAATACCTTTTGTATTCTTTCGACGTCTTGGAGTAGGAGTGGTGAATGCAAATGTAACTGTGGAGGGATCTGGAAATGTGGAAGCATTACTCAGTCGAGTCCTTGTTAAACGGGTGCTTTTAGTCTGGTCATCTTGATCAGCATTAGGTTCCATGTGTTGACTGTCTACTGGGTGCAAAGCATTTAGCCTTTCATCCACACTTTCCTCTGAAACTGAAGGAAGAGTACGTTTTCTCATCTGTCTGACAGACAAGTTGCCTTGCTTTGTTACTTTGGTCAATGTAGGCTCTTCAGCTTGTTCTAACAAAATAGTTTTTTTAGATGGATCCGTGAATTCCTCTGCTGGTTTGCCAATATTGGAGCTTCTTAGCCTTTTCCTAGGTGTGTCTTCAATTTGCTCTTGAGACTCTGCATTTTCTTGCTCAGCTGCTGGAACATCCATCAGATTTTCGGATTTTATTCTTGACCATCGTAAGGACACTTTTTTTGGAGAAACCGGCGGACTGGGATTTGTTTGAATGTCATTAAGCTCAAAATGCTTCACCAACTCATTTACAGCACGCTTTCCCCTACGACCTCTTGTAGGTGTAGTAACTTGTTCGGTTTCCATTTCAGAAATCTTAGCTATTGCTTCCGTTTCAGCTTCCTGTATAATTTTAGATGATCTTGTAATCCTAGGCGGTGTTAGAACACCAACCTTTGGATCTGGCAAGTCTTCATTTCCTTTGTTCACTTGATCTAAAATGGGAGCTTTACCTCTACGAGTTCTAGCTGGAGAGAGTGGCAGCTGTGCCGTTACCTCCTCTACACTTGTTAATTCCACTTCAGAACTTTGACTTTTTTCAGAAACTTGGTTTCTTTTCCTTCTGAAAATTTGTGAGGCTGGTTGTTCCTCCTGTGAAGTGGAAAGTGTCAGCTTTTCTTCATTTACTTTGGGTTTTCTCCCTCTTCTTGGAGTTACTGGATGCTGAACCTCCGGATCAGCACTAGTACTTTCAGATCTTGTCGATTTCCTTACAGTCCTCCGTGGGGTTTGGGGGTTAGCAACCTCAGAAAAGTCTCCCATTAGTGAGGTTTCTAAAGCTTCTCCAAGCCTTGCAACATCTGATCTTTTTAGTGGCGTTACAGCCTGGATAACTCTCTCAGCTTCCACATCCGATTTGGTTTCCTTTTTTTTTGCAGGCGTCCTAGAAGTGCGGACACTTCTGCGCTTCTTTAGAGACTCATTTTCACGGGCCAATTCGTTATCCCCTTCAGAAATAAAATCTTTGCCGCTTGTACTTTTGAATACATCTAGCAAGTTTTCTTCTACAGCTACCTTAATTGGTTCTGGCACGTAAGGCAAGGTCTCCATAATTTTTGTCTTATGTTCACCATCTACAAGGGTGAATGCATTTGCAGGGCATGTGTCGGTAATTTTAATTTTGCCAGCATATTCCTCAGTCATTAATATCTTTGAAATGGTTTTTAGTTCTTTGTCTGAATGTTCGGATTCAAGAGCTTCAGACTCTGCAGCTTTATTTTCTCCTTCTTCCTCTTCTCCTTCTTCCTCAAGGACTAATGTAAAATTACTAGCAGCTACAGCATTCTCTACATCATCATCAGTTTCCATGGCATTCCTATCATCAGAACGTTCACATTTGTAGTGATCTTCAATAAGTTCAGCATTTGAATCCACCTGGAATTCAACAGCTGAATGCAACTTATGGCAGCTGGTCATGAGTTCAGATGCCTCTTTTTCCTTTAAATCCTTGTCCTATAAAAGAAAAATTAAAGATTTTCTTAAAAGGGGTTGTAAAGCATCATTTATTTATATTAAATAACAAACATGTTATACTTACCCCCACTGTGCAGCTCATTTTGCACAGAGTGGCCCCGAACCTGGTCTTCTGGGGTCCCTCGGCTCCTCCCCACAAGAAACCCCTTCATGGGAGCTCTCTCCCATGGGGGTTAGTTCTTGCTGGCGAACTCCCTTGATACAGCCGGCGGCCATAGCCGTTCAATGTATCACTTGACCCCACCCCGGCACGCCGCGTCATTGGATGCAATTGACAGCAGCGCGAGCCAATGGCTGCGCTGCCATCAATCCATCCACTCTAGCCAATCAACGGCTAGACTGAGCAGAGAAGAGGACAACTGGGGCGAGTGCAGACGGTGAACGGTCTCAGTTAAATAAAACGGGGGGGGGGGGGGGGGGGGGGGTGTAACTGTCAGATGTTTTTCCACTTTAATGCATAGGATCCATTAAGGTGAAAAAACGAACCTTTACAACCCCTTTAAAGCAAAGCTTTTTTAACTCAACATTAAAAACTTGTATTTACAACTGTGGCAACATTGACATTCAGAAAGTATTAAAAAAAAAGGTAATGCTAACATATTTCACTTTAAAGTATATAAGTTTCAGCAAATTAAACATTATGCAATACACCTCTGCTATATATGCCAATTTCCTCATGTTCTATCCCTTTATCACTGCAACAAAAAACAAAAACCTGATGATCCTGCCAGAAACCCAGTGAACTACCTCTACTCCAAAAACTGAAAATGCGCAACCAGTCCTGTCCACTTCTCCCCATTAACTACAGAAAACCTCCCCATGTTACTGATGTGGAGTGAGGAAGGTGTTTTGTAGTCCAACAGCGGTAAGGTGGTGAACTGGGCAGGGCTGGCATTGCTTGGCACTTTAGTGCAGTGAAGGCACTGTGCTGTCAGCTCACTAGATGAGTTTAAGAGCAACTTGGATGTTTGGAAGAGCAACAGGTATTTCCGTGCATAAAGAGCTTTGGTTCCTTGAGAAATTTTCTAGTGGTTCCCTAAACTGTGGCTGGTTCATCCCCCATCCGATTCCCACATAGATTTGGATCCAGAGCAGCATGGCAGCACCACCTGCACGGCACCCTAAAGAGCTGGTCAGCCATCTGTAAGGGTTGCATTCTCACCACCACTGTGAGGGCACATCATTCTCACTGAACACCTATGTAAGGGGCATATTTCTAATGAGTCCTGATGAATTCAACGCCAGGGGTTTCCCCAAGACCTGAAAATATCAAGGGTTCCTCACAGGTTAAAAAGGTTGAGAACGGCTGCCCAACAGAATGGTAATTATGGAGTGAGAGTATCTTGTGTGCAGAGGTTATTAGCAATTCGAGCCAGAGAGTTACTATAAGAAGCTTGCTTGCCTAGATTATATTCATAGCACAGTTTATTTTTGACTACTAGCGCTGCACAAATTAGTATTCATTTTGTTGTAAAATATACACAGATGGCGCAAGCAAGCTAAAAGTTTATTGGTTTTAAATGCAGATACGTTTTTTTTTTATACACAGTAAAATGGTTTTATTGGAGTTCACCAAGGAACAAAAGAAAGTCTTTAAGCTTTGGGTTATACTGCTAGCAGGGACATGTCAATGATCGTACAACACAAATGGAATGGATCAATGGTCCTCATTGGACCCTAAATTTTTTTTTATAAAGATCAAAAATCCTCTCGTCCACGGTGGGACACAGGAAGTGTTTAAGGGGTAACTCCACTTTTGTGGGGTGGGGAAAACAGCAATAGATATACATCTCATAGAATTGCTACACAAGCAACTATGCAACTTAAAGTTCTTTACTTTTGAATTTGTAGCGCTGTAATTTTCTGTAAAATTAAATGCAATATGACTGGTGTACAGAACTTCCCCAGAAATGTAATTTCCTGCTTGTGCGATTGACTCAATGCTTTCACAATGGAATGTGAGGAGCGGCTCTTTCAGGGCACTTTGCAGGCACGATTTTTAGCGTTATAGCGCCTCAGTGTGAAAGGGGTCCTAGTGAATGCATGATATTCAGGGTATGCAGAATAAATACACCGATGTCAGGGAGTGCATTGTGTTGTAGTGTGCTAAAGAGCACTTGGTAGCAGGATCACAGAGGAGCACTGGTCTATTTTCTTGTCATGTTTATCGCCATAAAAATGCAGACAAAGTCAAGATTTACATAAAAGCTATAAAAACACACGCTGAAACATAAACCTGAATGCAGAATGTAAACATTTACATTAAAAAGTACCTTCTCTTGCAAGCTGCGATGAAGTGGGGATCTAGCCACAGGGTATTCCTCAATCACTAGACTTTTGTTTTCTACAACTTGTAATTCAACTTCTCCATTGAGCTCCACCACCTCGTGTTCTTCATTTAGATGTTCTGAATGTGCACTTGCAATGTCTTCACTGTCATGAATACTAATAACAGCTACAAAAAGGAATACATCTGTATTATAACAACAACGGACATGAAAAAAAAATCAGGCTAAAGCTCACGGAAAGCTTTGCCAAATTAAAACAGAATAACTTTAATCTAAAACCCTTTTCACACTGGGGAGGCGTTTTTTCAGGCGATTTAGCCCTAAAAATCGCTCCTAAAGTGCTGCCGAACCTCCGGCAAAGTGCCGCTGCAGCTGAGCTTTGTGGGCTCTTTTAACCCTTTTTGGCCACTAGTGGGGCACATTTAACTTGCGCTAGCGGCCGAAAAGCGCTGCAAAAATGAAGACGTTTTACTGCCGACACCTGGGTCGCTTTCAGTGTGGGGGCAATTACATTCTGTACAAAGTAATTATTTTCCAAACATATGGAAACAGTTGGGATGCATGAAGAAGAAAAAAACGTATGGCATAGCTATTTGGAGGAAAATTTGCAGAATTAAAAGTAGCTACAAAAAAGAGAGAATACTAGTTACCACAAAATAAATTCTAAGACATAGAATGGTGAAACAAGCATGCCACCCTTCCATGCACAGCAGGGGGACTGAATCAAGCAAATACCACTAGAGCGGAATACATGTGTGAAGACTGTACTGTTATTAAATGCTATGCTCACTGCTCTACTTGTGCTTCCAGATAAGATTTTTTGTCTTTTCAGAGAAACGTGCCCCTAAAAGTAAACATGTGCTTTACTCATACAGAGAAACAGTCACCTGCAACAAAGAAATATACTGTATTTCCAGGTATTGAGAGCATGTGAAACTCCCGCTCCTTGAAGGTTGAGATGCTGGTTTTCAAAGGTCCAAATGCCTGGTACTATAACTATCAAGGGAGAGAGTTTAGTGCTGTATAAGCTCTAACCACAAAAACTTGGGAGCTTACACAGGGTTTTTTCTACTGGCTCATTCTATTGAACAGAGCAGAGGGAGAATGGGAAGCCTTGTATAGGCAGCTGGAGGAAATTGGAAATAACGAAACAAGTCAATTGCATTGCCTACATAGTTTACCTAAACTGTTCACTGTAGAATTTCAGCTCAAATTGGTAACGGTATAAAATAAATTACATCTTAACATGACTCTAAATACTTACATGCAGAGTCCTGGGTGGAAGAGACAGATTCCGGATCCACAGCAACTGTCTGAGCATTATCATCTTCTACCTCCTCCGAATCACTAAGAAATAAATCCATTTTAGTAAAAGTTACAAGGCACTTACCTGTAAAAACACTTATTCACAGGACTCAATTTCTTAATTCTTAGATCAACTGGGGTTATGCTCCATCTTAAACATATTTTTGGACACTGGCAAAAAGCAAAGTTAAAGCCCAGCACTGTAAAAACCCTGTGGTGTAAAAGATTTTTGACTTGCCTGTAAAAATCCTTTACTTAATTGATCATCACAGAAATAGCAACAGTTAACCTCCACCAACACTTCAGGTAGAATGTGACTTGACTGGAAAAGGAGCAACAATTTCCTTAAAGTCATAGCTATACCTGAGAAACAAGTTGTTGAACCCACCATGCTATAACGGAATGATAAGGGAATGAAAAGCAGCTGCCCTTTACAGGCCAAAAAAATTAATAAAACTCTGGCAAATGGGATCCATAGCAGAGGGGTAAACTTGCAGGGGCTCAACCACATCTAAGCAATGGATAGCAACTTTGACCCTCAAATCTCCATAGGCAAAGTTTAACAGGTTACCAGTTTTGAGTTAGAGGTGGTCTTTTGCTACAATTATTGCTCTCGCTCCAATGATTGTAGCCATACCTTACGTTTGGTTTGAACACCATTTACATATGTGGGTGCGACTTGCATATGCGGTCACTTCTGTGCACGAGCACGGAGGGACCAGGTGCTTTAAAAATGTATTTTATTATTTTAAAAAAATGACAGGACCTCTTTAATGTGAGATCTGGGGTCAAAGAACTCCGATATTACATTCACACTTATAGCGGATGTCCGCTGAAAAAAAATATATATATTAAAAGCCAGAAGCTACAAATACTGCAGCTGCTGACTTTTAATATTAGGACACTTACCTGTCCTGGAGTCCAGCACCGTCCGCAGCAGAGAACGAGCGATCGCTCGTCACTCTGCTGCCCCCCGCCATCCTAGGTGAGGGAACCAGGAAGTGAAGCGCTCTGGCTAAACTGCCCGGTTCCCTACGGCGCGTGCGCGAGTCGCGCTACGCCTGCCGATTGGCCCCCGCTGTGTACTGGGAGCCGAGTGTTCCCAGAACACAACAGGGGACGTCATGCCCGCAGTCTGCCCGAGACTGTGGGCTGGAAGTAGGTGCAAATACCTGTCTTTAGGCATGCAGCCTCAGTTCGTAACAAGCAGTACAAACCTAAAAAGGAGGGGTGGGAGCTGTGTCCGTCCATGGACGTCAGAGAAAAGGATTTTACGGTGAGTACAAAAAATCCTATTTTCTCTTATCATCCATGGACGGACACAGCTCCTTAAGTCTTGACAAGTGGGACGTCCCCAAGCAGTGTCAAAAAACGAGGGGTGGGAAATATATCAGTAAAACCAATTTTAACTTCACCCCAAAACAAGCAGAGCTCCTCAAACGGAGGAGATGCAACTTCAAACGACCGCCTGCAAACACTAGCGGGCGAAAAAAAAAGCATGAACGGACGACCAAGTCGCCGCCTCGCACACCTGAGACCGACTCATGTTGTCGGACCGGAAAAGGGGGGCCTGCCCCTTAAGAACACAGGCCTGTATGACAGCCTACCTGATCCACCGAGAAATGGTGGTCAACGAGATTGTCAGTCCCCTTTTGTGGACCAGACACTAAAGAGTCAGCTCTTCCGAAACTGAGCAGTAGCAAGCTAGTATACCCGCAAAGTGCGTACCATGCCTAAAGTATGAAAGGCAACCTCCGTAGGATGCGGCGGCCGAGGACAGAAAGATGTGAGAAACAATGTCCTTATTCTGGCGAAAAAGCCGAAACCACCTTCGGAAGAAGGGAAGGTCGCGGACGCACCGCCACCTAAGGCTATGAAGGATCAAACATGGCGGCTTGCAAGACAAGAGCGCCAACTCAGAAACCCCTCTAACAGAGGTAAAAGCCACTTAAAGGGGCCACTTCTGAGATAGTGTCAAGAGAAAATCTCTCTGTTTCCAAAAGGAAGATTCCCGAAGAACCGAGAGCGCCAGAGTCAAAAAACTCATGGGGGAAAAGATGGGCCAAGGGGGGGAAGGTATAGGATAAGCCCCCTCCACAAAAAAAGGTACCCACCAGGGAACGGCCGCAGAAAGGCCACTGAAAGAACACAGCCAAGGCTGAAATCTGCCCCCAAACGGTGCTCTAAGCTAATTTTTTGATCCACCAAGCTGTAAAAACAGCAGGCCGATGGACCCCGAGTACGTCCCTCCATCTCTTTGCACCCAGAGATGTAGGTCCGCCAGACACGACGGTAGGTTGACCGGAAGAATACTACCGTGCCCTCAGCATTGTTGAGGCGACCGAGTCGGACGGACCCCGGTCCCTTAAAGTCTGGCTTCCAATAGCCCTGTTGAGCAAGTCAGTGACTGTACAACAGGAGGAAGTATGGGACCTCGAGACAGGAGGACCTCCTGCCCTGGCTACCGCCAGGGTACCTCCGCTACCAGGCGGCCGAAATCGGCGCACCCAGGATCTGAAGCTATTAAAATCGTCGGGATTCCTCAGCCTCCACTCTGTGGGGAAGCCACTACAATGGGGGAAAGGCATAAAAAGTCGCTGAGACAGACCCCACAGGGCCACCAGCGCAACTTGCACGTCTGTACCAGATCGCTAGATCTGGCCACTAACCTTGATACCCCTGTGGCTGAGACGAGTGGCTAGGAGATCCATGCCCTGCGAGGCTCACCTCCTGCCAGGGAGTGGACTCCATGTACCAAGAACAGTCGTCTTGATTCAACATCAGGCGACTCCAGTAGCCCGCCTGCCGGCATACCTGATGGTAGCCCGAAGCCACCGGTGTGGCGTTGTTAGGTTGAATCAAGATCGGACGACCTTGCAACCCCCTCGACCATGAGGAGAGGCATAGCCTCTCATAGTACCGCCCACAGTACTAGGGCACGCAACGGTAGACAAGGTCTACGGCACCTGGTATTTCCAGGCGGACTCCCATCCAGGTGCTAACCAGGCCCGAGCTTGGGCAGTTACCGAGATTGGGCGCATATAGGCCTGTGTGGTCGTAGGTCCACTCACGACCAGCGACTCTAGGCCGACCGGACCCCCCAGACGCCCTTACAACCCTAGAGGTTGGCGTCCGTTGTAATCTCCACAGAAAGGAAGAAACCACCTCCCGGACCGAAAAGCCAGGGATCCCAGCCACCAATTCAGAGAGACACTGACTAGGTGGCGTACCTGAATCTGATGATTCAGAGACCAGAGATTCGTACCACTCGGACAGCATTTCCCTCTGAAAAAAAACACGAGTGTGGAACTGGGCATACTCTACCGCCTCGGAGGAGGCTGCCCACAGACCTAGAATTTGCTTGCAAACGGAGAGACCAATTGCGTGAGGTCAATAATCACCACCGACTGAAGAGTCTGCAAGTTCTCCAGGGAGAAAAAAGACCTTTGCCACCGAGGAGTCCGGAAGTCGTAGGCACTCCAAACAGTCGGAACCAGGGCCGACTCCAAATGTTTAACACCCACCCGAATTCACGGAGGGTCCGAAAGGCCACAGACACAACCTCTGAGTCAGGAAGTCGTCTAAGTATACCTGACGAAACGTAGGTCGGAGGCGGACCCGATCATGTGACTCCCTGCCCGTACTAGCTGACAGCTGGGACGCCGAGCCGTGCTACGGAGCCAGCACCGGACTAGACGACCCTGTCACGTACCGCACCGCAAGGTAGCGGTGACACGCCTGCAGCCCCAGTGCCGGGTAGGCACTTTTAAAGTAAGAGGCCATCTTGGCCATATGTACCTTGTTTTTTCTATTTTTTTATACAATAAATTTTAAGCAATATTACACTATTGGCATCTCCATTGCCTTTTTGTTTGTTTCATATCATATCCTATCTGGAATCCCTGGTATCGAGGTTCACTATTGATTTTCCTGTCCGATGTGCATGCAGGCACAATCCTGCATAAGTCTAGGAGACTATTGTTTAACTATAATAGTCCACTAATTCTGGTAAGCGCATTTGTTTGCTTCAACACCAATAGAGGGTGATTAAGAAGATTGGATTTGTTGGTGATGGCTTTCCTTTCCTTTTGCACATAAAGAATACTCAAGAAAGAAGATTTGTTTCATTTACATGTGATGCATTGATTGAACACTTATTGGGACTTTTTATATATTCCAGGGGGTCTTTTTTGGACGTAGAGACACTTTTGGAATTCATAAATATTTGTATTATATATATTTTTTTGAATAGTTACATTTTTTAACTATTTTTTCACAGAATCACGTTGGTTTACTATTTAGTAGCACTGAGTGGTCTAGCGCCCTCTACACATTTTTTCGTCTAAGTAGCCACGACAGCAAAGCCTCGCTGTCCCAACAAGGATAGGATAAGTGCAAAACTCCTTGGTGAAAATCATTGGTGGTGCCCAACGTGGGGCACGAACCCACGACCCTGAGATTAAGAGTCTCATGCTCTACCGACTGAGCTAGCCGGGCTGCTGGCGCCAGTTCAAAAGGAAGGCCCACAACTGACCGTGGGCATCTCCATCGCGAGGCACAGAAAAACTCTATGACTTGCGCAAAGTTGAACAAGCATGTATGCGTCCTTATGTCCAAGGACGCCAGAAAGTCCCCCGGATGGAGCGCAGCTAAAAACTATATAGGTAGCAGCCCCATGGTGGGTCGTACCTATGACCTTCTGCACCGAAGTGCAAGTGGCTACCCCACTGAACAAATGGATTCCGAGCGGACCTACCCATCATTCACAAAGACCTTAGGTCCTTGAAGCCCAAAATCGGATGGATCATGCCCATCCTTGGGACCGAGATAGAGTCTCTCAAACCACTAGTCCTGCGGAAAAGATAAAATCACACTGCAGCTTAGCAAGTCCCATACTGCTCAAAGGCAGACCGAGCCGGGAGAGGGAGACACGAGGGAAGAAAACTGTTCGGTGGATCGGAAGGGACCCTATCTAGTACCCCGAAGATACCACCTCACAGACCCGGAGGGCAGGGAAGTTCACCGAGCTGTTAACAGCAAAGACGACCCCCCACTTCAGAGACGGGCAGGGGAAGCTATATACATTGGCGGGTTCGGGTGCCGGCGCAATTGGCTTACGCACCCAGGGACGGATCAGCCCCCCAGCTGAGCCCTTGTCGGCCCAGGAGGTTCGCCCGCGGCCCCTGACTGAAAAAGACCGCTTTGGAAAAAGAAGGACCCGGCCCACGGCGGGGCCCCTTCCCCCTGGAAGCCTGAGGGAGGAGAGCGCTCTTCCCTCCAGTGACATCCTTGATAATGTCAACCAGCAAGGACCCAAAGGTCTCCCACCCAAAAAGGGTAAATCAGTCAGGGCGTATGTTAGAGGCCTGGCCAGCAGACCAGCATTCCAACCAGAGAAGGCGCCATCTCAGAAACCAAAGCCCTGGATATCAAGGGCGCGGCATCCAGTGAAACGTCACAGACATATACAGGGCCCTGGACCTGCAGGTCCGTTAGCCTAACAACTTCGGGAGAGAGTCGGCGCTCCTCCACTGTATGGGTCAAAATGCTCACTCAGTGAGCGACTGGGATCCAGAGTAGTGGCCACAATAGGCTGCAAGACAGACCCCAGCATGATAGACATGGAACGGGTCAGAACTTCGGATCTTCTCAGGCAAATTCATACAAGCGGGGGTGTCCCGCAATAGGGGGGGTGGTCACCTATACCTGACGCCCGGAGGGTCCACCACCGGAGGAGAAGCCCACTCTCTTAAAAGGCTCCCCTCAAGGGGCACCGAGCCGCCAGGCGGTGAGGGACTACAAAAGCCCTCAGTGGCTTTTCTCATTCCGCGTTTTTTAAAAATTAGCAAGAAAGGGTACAGAAGGAAAACCTACACAGAGCGGTCTGATTTGTGTGATCTCAAAAAAGACAGAGCCCCTCAGCGGAAACCCAGCTGCACTATCCAGCTACAGGGAGTCCTGTACAGCAGTGAGAAGCGCACCTCTAAGTGCCTTATCCTGCACCCCCAGGTATCTGGTCCATGGCTCCATCTGTGACAGAGCATTCCCCAGGGGATAAGAGGGGGGGGGGGGAGGAGGGCACTCCTTTGACCCCTGCCCGTCCACAGTCCCCCACCCTGGCACCAAGGTGTCCAGGACAAACAGTAAAAAAAAACCATCTGTGGGATCGGGGGAAGGGCCAGATACTGACTCCAATAGAGCAACCCATACACATAGTGTGTATGTATAAATTGCCATTGATTTACAGAAGCTCCAATGCCCTATGCAGGGCAACTCACCCTTCGCTGCGCTGGTCGGGGGTATCCCAGGGGACTCACCGAGGAGGAGACTGCCCAGCGCGCCATCCGCCCACAGCGTGTGGGGAGGAAAAAATACTGTGAGGAGACTGCGACATCCGAGGGACCTGTGTGTACCGTAGGATTCAGCACTAGGGGTCAGCCAAGATGGCCGCCGAACGTCCTCGGAGCACGGCTACGGCAAAATGGCCGCCAATGGGAGTTTTCAATGCAATTGAAAACCACCCCAAAAATGGCGCCAGAGCCGGCCGAATGGCGGCAAAACGCAGCATTTAAACAGCAAAAGCCTCTAAGGCTTTTAAAAAAGTGTAAAAAAACAAAAAAATACACAGAAACCTCACAGAAAAACTCAGGCCAGACACAGTCCCCTCAGGGAGCCCCCCCCCCCCCCCCCCCGACAGCGGCAAATGTTTGCAATGCAGCAGAGGGAAAGGAGCAGGGGAGGGAGGAGAAAAGGCCCCCCCAAACCCCGGGAATGCCCAGCCGTACCAACCCCCCTAAGCGGGAGGGACTGTACTTACCTCAGAGCGAGCATTCGCTGACGCATTCCTGACAGAACTACAACCGCAATGGAGGTAGCTGTCGGCCCGGTCCACTGTGAGTCAGACAACACCACAGCCCAGTCATATGTGGACCTCGGAGCAAAGCTCACCGGCCACCTCAGGAGTCATGAGGTATGGCGTGGCAGACCAAGCCTTTTTTGCAAATGTGTGTCCACGCATGCTGGTCGGACTGAGAAGACTACAAGGATCTATAATATCCAGCCTGTCTCTCAGCCGACAGCTGAAAGAAGATTCTTTAAGAAAAAATTAAAAGAAAAGAAAATAAAAGAAAATTTCTCCTCAAGGCGCTGGGCCCAAAGGGAGCCATACGTCCATCTCCTTTGCTAGGCAGAACGAAACTGAGGCTGCATGCTGCAGTGAGGAGGGTTATGTCTGGAGGGACCGCCCCCTGGGCAGGGCTGTTCAACTCTGTTAATGTAACATGTATTTAACCATTTAACATGTTTCTGCCTAGTCCTCTCCTGTAAACAGGGAACATAACCCACTTGTCAAGACTTAAGGAGCTGTGTCCGTCCATGGACGATAAGAGAAATGTTATTTTATATTTTAAACATTAAGATGAACACTAACGGGAGGGCCCGTGGGACCCAGAAGCTCTTACAAAGTATGAGCCAGGAAATAATGGATTCAGAATATCTTGGACTACCTGAGATGGGGCAGTAATGATTATCCACAATATATTCCAGGATATTGTTAAAGAATTAATTACTGTTTGTTGATTCTGAACTCAACAGGTTGATTGAACGAGTGAGTCATTCAATGTGGGGACACATACTGTTAGGTGTTATGTCGGCTGTTGTGATGTAAATTAATCTAGGATGGCTCCTGAAGATCTGTCGTTGTGGCTTGTGCTAATTGACACTGTATTGTGTGAAGGAGTCCTGTGATAAATGTGTATTGCAAGTTAACAGACAGTCTAAAGGTCATGTGTCTGAGACATCAGCCGTAGTTAATAAGCTCAGAGTTGGAGTCATGATGTCTACCAAAAAGATGTGTATTGGAGCTCATTGTGTGACGTTGTGGGTGGAGTCGAGTCATTGTTCATTTTGGTTACTGCAGGATCCTAACTGTATATAAGAGCCTGATTCTCATTAAAGGGTCTATTCGTTTTGAACCTCAAACAGGGCTGTCTCTCGTTACTGGGGGAATTCATATGGGTCGTGTTCGCTGGATTGTGGAGTGTCCTTAGCTGTCTTGGGTTCGGAATGGAATATCTTAAACGGCGTTAACCCCTGTCCCATGTGGGGTTCTGTTACAAACACTTACCACTTAACTTGAGTAACAATTTCCTGCACGGCAGTAAACTGGTGTAATGTTTCTGTGTCATTTTCAGATACTGAAAGATCGTCTGTATTTGCATCTGCTGTATCTAGTGAAAATTGAGAACACAAAATTATGAGTTAACACAAAACTTTTTTGGCCTTTGGAATGACACTTTTCAGCGGACACAAGCTACAAGTCACCAGTGTTTTTAGTTTGCTTTCTGACAACACAAGGATGTGCACATTTATTTTTTTCACATTCTCGTTTTGAGTATAGAAAGGCAAAATGCTCACACACCACCTTCTATAACCCTGGTCCCTCATGAAAAAAGTCTAGCAGCCCAGACTTTCAATACACTGGGACTCTGCAGACCTGAAATATAAAAGGGATTGAGTACACTGGAGAATCCTTGTATGTCCACTTGGGGACAAATGAAATCTTAAAACTGCAGGTTATCCTCTAGTAGAAGCATTGAATGCATTGGTGTCCAAGTGGGATCAGTACACCCCAATATATGCCTTCCCTAAAAATTCCTCCTTGTCTGAATTGTACAGAGCGCTCCCATGTAGGGCAACCCCACACCCCAAACATCCACTCCCCCTTTCAAATCTGTGGGAATGAAATCTTGTTCTCCTTGTGCTTCAGAAACATCTGCGTGAACCCATTAGAGGCACCTCTTTCACAAGATGGTGTTTACTGTAGCCAACACTGCAAGGCAGGTGTCTGTATTGACAGTCTTATCCT